>NC_142875.1:59684615-60310192 GCF_051225735.1 Oryctolagus cuniculus
CACTGGTTCTGTCCACTCTTGAAAGCGTTCCTCTTCCAACACATGGTCTTGGTCACATGGAGAATCTCAGGAGGTACAGGAGCCACGTGGAGTTGCCATAGCAACTTAAGGATGCCCGAGAGACCAGCTTACTTCTAAATATCTCCATCACAAGCCCAGCCATAATTTTAAACATTTTTAGGTTTGGACTTTACACCCCCACCCCCGAATATCCCTCTCTAAATGTTACTATTTTGTTACAGAAAGCAATGGTTACCCAATATCATATCACAGAACTTGTGGAAAGCTAGGTTTTGGGGGATTGAAGAAGAAAGAAATAGTATAGATAGATAGATAGATATTTTCTTGAGAAAATCAACCAAAGAACAAAGGATTCCTAGAAAATATGTAGGGATAGGTGTTCCAAACATGGGAGAAGTTCACCAAGAGGTGAACTGAGGTGAACCAAAAACAAGGCTTGTTTGCATTCAAATTATCTCTTGTGCAACCAAATAACCAAAATAGGCCTTCTGGATAATTTGTTTTTTAGGATAAATGAGGAATAATTTTTCACTAGAATGTAAGTTTGATGCCAGAGAAGAGTTTATTTTTATTTATTTATTTATTTTTTGACAGGCAGAGTGGACAGTGGGAGAGAGAGAGACAGAGAGAAAGGTCTTCCTTTTGCCACTGGTTCACCCTCCAATGGCCGCCGCGGCCGGCGCGCCATTCTCCACTGCATTCCCGGGCCATAGCAGAGAGCTGACCTGGAAGAGGGGCAACCGGGACAGAATCCGGCACTCTGACCGGGACTAGAACCCGGTGTGCCGGCGCCGCAAGGCGGAGGATTAACCTAGTGAGCCGTGGCGCCGGCCTATTTTTTTATTTATTTCTGTACACTTATACAAAATACTATATACCCTGGTCCTAGGAAGCACTCAGTAGTGTTTTACGAGAGAGAGAAAAGGAGAGGAGGGAAAAAGGGAGGAAAGGAAGGAAGGGAGGGAGGGAGAAAGGGAGGGAGGAAGGGAGGAAGAAAATATATCCTGGTTTCCTACAGGGGAGCAGTAACTCAACCACCTAAGCCACCACTGCTGCCTCTCAAAGCCTGGACTAGCAGGAATCTGGAAGGGAGTCAAGCCAGGTTCTTTAACCCAGGCACTCTGACAAAGGCACGTGGTTGTCCCAACTGGCGTCTCAACCTCCAGGCCAAATGTCTACTTTTCATCTGAAGCGTTTAAGACCCAGAGCTGCCTTCTCCACGGGCTCTCCCCTGCCGTGGGAGACCATGATGTTTGAAGCTGAGATGCTTTTCTCCCACATGGAAGACGGCTACTAGGGCACTTCCTGTACCTGCAGAAGATTTTGCTTGAGCAAAAACAAAATGTATTAAGGGAGTCTGCTATTGTTGACCCTAAAGCACAACCTAACTTGTCCTGATAGATACAGTGCTTAACAATGAGTTTATATATTTTAACCTTCTAAGAGGTATATGAACAGTAAAGCATAGATTAAATGGTAATTTATTGGATATATTATGTAATGTGCCAGGTGAAGGAACAGAAACAAATTAATTACTTCAAGAAGTGTAGTTTGATAAAGGAGATAAATTATATACATAAGGAACTGTAGTACAAGGTGGAAAATTGTGTGTGGCATCAGATAGGTTCAAGTAAAGAGCTATAGAAGACTACTTGAGATTGATATGATAAATATTAGCCCAGATCCTTACAAGTACGACAATTTATTAAAGTGAGAGGAACAACTCCTGTTCATATGTGTATCTGTCATGACACAATGTCAAGATGTTAAGCTTTCTGCTTCCCCATGTTCTTCTTTCTCTGTACACTCGCACTTTAGGCCTGTTTTGGGTTGAGTTGTGCTCCCCTAAAATTTATATGTTGAAGTCATTACCTCCCAGAACCTCAGAATGTGACCTTATTTGAGACAATTTCTCACAGAGATAAGCAAAATGAGATCATTAGAATCTGAATCACGGGAAACTTTGTAGACACACAAGCACACACAAAGAACACCAGTTGAACATGAAAGCAGAGATCAAGGTGATATGTCTATAAGCCAGGGAATGACAAAGATGACCAGGAAGCCACTAGAAATTACAATAAAGATCTGAAACAGATTCTCCCTCAGAACTCTCAGAAGAAACCAACTTTTCTGAGGTCATGGTCATGACCTTCTAGCCTCCAGGACTGTGATACAAAATATTTCTATTGATTAAGTCACCCTGTTCTTAGAACTTGGTAATAGCAACTTTAGCAAAGCAACAGAACCTTACACAGATGTGTGAGATAGGGAAAGGGATTAGGTCTTGCAACTATTTAGCCAAATTTTGATCCAGCTACCCATTCTCCTTCCTGCAGTTGACTGACCCCAGATCAGGTTGATTAGACAAAGACGGAAAATAACCAAAAATTTTCTGCCTATAAATGCCTGTGTTTAAGAAAGTAAAAAATCAGCAAGCCAGGTGGGGTGGGGGAAGCAGCAGTGTTCTGGGTTGGTGTGACAGAACATCTGATCAGGCTACTGAACCAAGAGTGGAGAGGGATGGAGTACATGTGTGTGTTTGTGTATCTATGTGTGTTGTTATTTCTGCCATTTACTTTCTTCTGTGTCTCTTAAATAGGCTTTCGACTTGTTTCTCAAACAAGTTAATATAACAGAAATTCTAAATTTCAAAATGCCCTCAAACCTTTCAGTGTTTCTTGAGCATGTGTGGGTGTGTTTAATACTAAGATGATTTGCTTCCTATAATTGCAATGGGTTTCTAGCTCACTGATTGCCTGATCCTTACATACACCAACACAGAGCACTCCCTTTGGGCATATTTTCCACTTTTGGTCTCCCGTGTTCTTTTCTATGTATAAGATTTGACATAAAGTAATGACACTAGCTCTTAATGTGGTTTGTACAAATGCTTCTGAAAGCAATTCCAAATGACGAGGATCAAAATATTTGGGGCAACGTCAGCTTCTATGGTGGAGTAGACTCTACAGTCTCCCTCTGGTGACCACTTTAAAATGCAAATCTCTTTAGTTACCTAAATTCTAATTTTTAAAATATTTCATTAGTTTTAGAACCAGTTAGGATTGTACATATGCATTGTACTTCTCTTAAAGGCAAGTCAGCTGTTACCAACATACTTTTGGGGTGACAAAATGTTCACTGCTTTGCTAGGCACCATCCAGAAGAGACAAATGACACAATCTCTACCCTCTAGGAAGGATAAAAATAATAATGAAAGAAATGGCTTTTCCATACATGCATATATTAACATCTAACTTCATAAAAATGCTCATCTAAAGAACAATAATTTCCCTTGAAGTTAAGAAGCTTTATGATAGATTTAATGGTAAAGGGAGAAGGAAAAAGATCATGGGGCTAATAATAGTAATTAGCACTTATTTTGGCACTTTGTGTCTTCAAAGCATTTTGTGAAAGATTAATTTGTTATTCTACCCAACATTCTTATCAAATTTATAAGGCGCCAGATTTTTCTGATGTGCCACCCCAACCAGTATAATTCCATATGATAGGTACACATGTGAAAATCCATTTGGTTTTTCATATAGCAATACTGGAGTTCTGATTAACACACATAGTGTCAGATACCCAGGAAACTCACAAACTTTGGTGGAAAAAAATGAATGTTACTTCCTGGCTCCCTCATTCCAAAAATTCATTCAAAATTGAAGAATCTGAGAAAAAAATGGATTTTCAGGTGATCGTATGTCTGCTGATTCACTCCCCAAATGGTCACAATGGCCGGGTCTGTGCCAGTCTGAAGCCAGGTGCCTATAACCCCATCTGGTCTCCCATATAGGTGGCGGGGGCCCAAGCATTTGGGCCATCTTCCACTGCTTTTCCAGGTACATCAGCAGGGAGCTGGATCAGAAGCAGGACAGCCAAGACTCGAATCAGTACTCCCATATGGGACGCTGGTGCTGTAGGCAGGCTTAACTCACTGTGCTGCAACACTATCCTGGATTTTCATTTTAAACAACTAGCCTATGTTATCAAAACGGGCCTATTCTATGTTTTTCATTAAAATCATAAGCTTTTCAAGGACAAGAACTGTGTTTTAGTGTTGGTTATAAGGATCACTCAGGTTTTGCTGCCTCAGGATGGTGCTTAATAAGCGAGCATTCATTGAACAATAAAAATGAAGTCTTTCATAAATTTTTATTAAACTGTAAAGAGTAAATCACATGTGATATCTGTCCTGCTCCCAAGCAAATTAACACAAAAAAGGAAGCAGGACTTATATACAGGAAGGAACTAGACACAAAATACAAAATAAACTAAGTGCTGTTGTGCTGTGGTGTGTGGAAAAAGAAATGAATGCTAGAGGAAAATACATTTGTTTTGCTTTGTTTATTTTTTGCCTTCTCAGTTCATTAACCTTTCCTCCTTCCTTTGGGTTTGTATATGTGTAACAAACCTTTTCAAATTTTATGTATTTGTTTATTTATTTACTTACTTAAGAGTCAGAAAGAGAGAGAGAAACAGACAGGCAAGAGTTCCCATTCACTTGTTCACTCCCCAAATCCCTGCAACAGCTTAGCCTGGACCAGAACAAAGATGGGAGCCAAGAGCTCAGCCCAGGTCTCCCTGTGCTGGGAGGGACTCAGCTACTCGAGTCATCATCTACCGCCTCACAGGGTGCACGTTAGGAAGAAGCTAATGTATTTAAGAGTGCAGCTGAAATTTAAACCCAGGCAGTCTGTATGCAATGTGGACATTTTATCTGGAATCTTAATTGCTAGACCTAACCAGCATTTTACCTGCACCAAAATGTTGCAATGTGTACAATATTACATTTCCTAGTCTTGTTAATATATAAACTTTATTTTTTTGGGACTTAAACATATATAGAAAATATTTCTTTCAAGTGGCCATCAAAGAAGGATGCACTTTTTTCTAAAGGGAGGAGAAAACTTCCACTGTGCTTATGGCCTTGGCTAAATACTGACAGAGTTTGTGGATTCAAAAGGCTTCCATAGCCTAGGCAGCTCATGTCAAGAGCCTTAGGTGAAAAATGACTTCATACATAAGAGTGTTAATTGTTAATACTGTGCACTAACTGCCCATGGAGGATCTTTGTCCTCAATGAGTTTTATTATGAGAGTTAACTGTAAAACCAGTTATCAAACAGTTTTGTGTGTGTGTGTGTGTGTGTGCAAATTGTTGAAATCGTTGCTTAGTATAGAGTTAGTCTTCTGTGTGCAAAGTTTAATTTAAAATTAATTTTAATGGAGAATGGGACTGGGAAGGGGAGAGAGAGGAGGAGGAGGGGTGGAAGTGGGTGGGAGGGTAGGTACAGTGGGAAGAGTAACTATAGTCCCAAAGTTGTATATATGAAATTTGTATTCCTTAAAAATTAAATTAATAAAAAAGAAAATATTTCTTTCTGTACAAAACAACAGGAATACACAAGGAAACACACATAAGTACATACGACACAACTGAAATTTAATACTGACCCCCAGCCTAAATTAAAGCTTAAGATATTTTGAAGAAAAAATACTGAATCTCCAGGCTTTAACTGAAATTTCAGAAGATTTTTCAAATTCTAAGAAAGTTTATTTTTGAAAGAAACTTTTATTTAAATTCTCCTAGGGTGGAACTTTATTTTCCATTCCTTTTCTTTGCAGCTGGGTTTTGTAGCACTTGTGGAAATCTACAGCCCTGCTACACATTTAAATCCATTGTGCCTTTTCCAGGAAATTCTGAAAGTTGTCAGAATATTTTGTAGGTATCATAAATTGACATGGCCAAAAGAGAATTCATTATCCTCTCTTGGAAAGCAAACCTGATATTTTTTCCCAAGTGTGAAGGCCTCCAAACCTAGTGTACATTCCTGATTTTTGACTCCAAACCTAATATAGGTCCCTGACTCCTCCTTCTTGTGTGCATCTCCCCCTCATCAGTCATGGAAGCCCCCTCACCTTGTCAGTACCACTCTGATTTCCTTCTTTCTTTCTCTCTCTCTCTCTCTCTCTCTCTCTCTCTCTCTCTCTCTTTACAGGCAGAGTGGACAGTGAGAGAGAGACAGAGAGAAAGGTCTTCCTTTTCTGTTGGTTCACCCTCCAATGGCCGCCGCAGCCGGCACACCGCGCTGATCTGAAGCCAGGAGCCAGGTGCTTCTCCTGGTCTCCCATGCGGGTGCAGGACCCAAGGACTTTGGCCATCCTCCACTGCACTCCCTGGCCACAGCAGAGAGCTGGCCTGGAAGAGGGGCAACCGGGACAGAATCCGGCGCCCCGACCAGGACTAGAACCCGGTGTGCCGGTGCCGCAGGCAGAGGATTAGCCTAGTGAGCCACGGCGCAGGCCCAGTCCAATGCTTTCTTACCGTCACCCTACCCACTGCAGCCTCTGGACTATGCTCCTTCAAACCAATGTATATTTCACCAATTATGGAAGTTACATATTTATTGTCTCTAAGTCCCAGGTGTACTCCTTTCTGCCCTGCTTTATGATACTAGAGGTGTAGCCAATAAACATTTCTCGTGGGGCTGCCATTGTGGCCCAGCCAGTTAAGCACCACCTGCGACACCAGCAACCCATATGAGCCCCAGTGCCTGTCCTAGCTGCTCCACCTATGATCCAGCTCCCTGTTAATGCACCTTGGAAAGCAGCAGAGGATGGCCCAAGTCCTAGGACCCCTACACCTTGTAGAAGACCCAGATTGAGTTCCAGGCTCCTGGCTTTGGCCTGGCCGAGCCCTGATTATTGTGGTCATTTGGGAGGTGAACAAGTAGATAGAAGATTCTCACTCTCAGTCTCTCCAACTCTACCTTTCAAATAAATAAATCTTAGGTGAAAAAAAAAAAAATGTTTCTCCTTTGGAGTAGGCACCAGTTAGGTCTTGCCAGTAGAGGGAGCTACAGGGACAACACACAAGGAAGGAACTTTTCCTGATTTAAGGGCTTTCCTTTCTCCAAAGTGCTGGCTCCTTTGCCAGGAGTCCATGACAAAAACTCTCAAGGAGTTTCACACTCATCCCAACAGGAGGTATCCTGAGTGGCAGTCCAGCCTGCATCGCCTCAGTGAACGTCCCCATCCGCTGGACTACACTGGATGAGTCACAGCCATGGGCCAGAGGCGGAGGGATTCCTGCTAGTCTGATCCTTCTTGGCATGCTCTGTCTCAGCCCTGTGAGGAGTGAATGCTCCCTACATCTTATTCCTTTCTTGAGAATTCCCTTCATATTTCACAGCAGGTAATACCATTTAATGAGTCCATAATTTTTATGCAGTATTAAATTTTCCTTGTATAAATTACTACTGTGTCGTTTCTGTCTCCTGCCTGAACTCTGAACTCTGAACAACACTTTTGTTCTTTCTGAATATAAATCATATCAATTCCTACTAAAAACCTGCAATGACTTTTTATGATATGCAGGATTCAATCTAGAATATATTTGGATTCAAAACAAAACTCCATTTGGAAACTAGAAGCATACAATTGGCTGTCCCTGTGAGTCAGATCATCCAAACAAGGATTACACTTGTACTTGTCTCTTTGATTGGCAGAGGAGACATTTGGCCACAGGATACCATGGCAACTCAGATATACCCTACCCTCTCTTGTTCACACAGCTCTCACTAGAGCTGTTAGACCACAACCCAGAATCACCCATTTCACTACTCACAAAGCCTCATGGTACTTAGGGTGAAGTGAACCCAGCCATGATAGCACTTATTTGTTACCACCATCCCATCTTAGTGCAAAGGCATTCAATAGATTCCCTGAAATGAGACATGAAGTGCATTGAAAGAATTCAAGGTTTATTTGAAATAAATTTTCTCCTTACTTGAAAGTCTTCTCAGAAATTATTGACGCTACTTATTTCCCTTTAAAAGACCTGCAGTTGTGTGGCCATGAACGTAGTTCCAGGCTGCTATATCTGCTCCCTTTCCCACAGACATCACCAGGGGCCCAATTCATCAAATTCTTAACAGCACTCTCCAGATTTATCTGTCAGGGCAAATGATCCAGATTAAAAATGAAACAACCATTTCACTTGCTTGACAAGGGGAGACCCAGTCTGCCAAATTTCCATCCCTATCACTGGAGAACAGGACTTTAGAAAATAAATAATAAATGATTTCTGACCTAGGGCCATCTAGCCTGGCAAACTTATGGGTTTCTTATCTTACTGCAACAATTATTCCAGTTAATAGGTTAAGGGATATATGTGAGATTACCAGTAACCCTTTCACACTGTTGTTCGGCACTCCTTGGGATGCAAGGCACATATATTTAAGGGTAGGCTCCCTCTTTCCTTACTTATACCCTGACAGTGATACAACTTCTGGCTCTCTCTCCTGTGGAATAGGAATGAAGAATAGTTACACTAGGGGAGTTATTACAATCAGACTCTTTTATATCTTTAAGGCAATTACAGGCAAAGACAAGAGTGCCTAATGCACAGCATTTCCAGAATTCGTAATTTCGGCGTCTTGTCTTGCCAAGCCATGATAACATCCAGATGCTGCCCTATTGAAAGGTGTTAAATAGAATAAACCTTGAGCTAACTGTACTTCCACGTTTTATTCTAGGCACTTCCAAAATGTAAAGTGTTTTTTTTTTCCTTTAAAATTCCAGAACTTTAGAAGCTTAGCAAATAATATTCTTGTCTGCACAATATTTTAGTGTCTAACCGTAACAGCAGTATTACTTTATTTCTTCATTTAACAAGCATTTATATAATGTTGATTATGTGCAATTTTTTCTGTACTCTCTCCCAGTACAACCTTTGACCCAATTTCTTCAGATTAAGTGGCATCTAATTCCAGAGAACAGTTTAAAATGTCACTTCTCCTATTGTTGCTTGCATATAAACAATAGGGTAATGACACTTACTGAAAACTTGCCTATGCTAGAAGCTAGGGTGGGCAGTCTTCATAAATCCAGGCAGAGAAGGTATGGTACTCATTCACAGAGTTTGACTAAAAATTGAGGAGAAAAAATAAACTCTAAAGTCAACAGTCTGCAGTCATATTTTAGGCACAAGTTACTGGGGTGACATTTGGAGGCTACATTTGGATAACTCATGCTATAAAGGTGTTGCCTATTCTACCCATTCAGTAACTCCTTACTGAATGTCTATGATATTTCTGCAAGAGGCACTAGGCATATGTAGAAAAAGAAGTCACTGCATACAGTGTTCCTTTAGTCTCACACTCATGGGCCCTAGAGTGCGCTGGGTGCTGGCAGAAATCCTGGCACAGCGTGGTAAGGGTGAACTGAAGAAGAACACATAACCCAGTCTTTTGTCTAAAGGAGGCTTCCCAAGATCTAAGGAGAGACCTGAAAAATTAAAAAGCATTGCATAGCTTTAGAGCTAGCCCTGCCAACCACTGCCCTTCCTCTAGAGTTGAATGTCTTCAGGTGAAGGAGTGACGTTAAGTCCATGTCAGATGCGTATGCTTAGATTTGTCCAATTCTGGATTTTTTTTAATGCTGCAGGAAACATTCTTGTTAGTTTCTTATCTCAGGAAGCTTCCTTATGGCATTTCCCAGCTCCTTCAAAGGCCTTCGAAGGCCAGTGTATGAATGTTTTGGCTATCTTTAGTAGGGAGATACAGATGGCACCCACAAACCACTTCCCCTGTACACCCGAATGAAGACAGACTAACTGTATATCCTAAGTACAAGAAAGAAAGAGTTCTTATCTTAGATCCATTCACAAGCTCCTCTTGCTCAAGAAACCTGGAGCCAGTCTGAATAGCAACTCCTCCCAGGGGAATTGCATTTTCTCCTGGGATTTAGCACAAAGTCAAGGAGCCTAGACTGTTTCATCCCATGGACCAGATGATAGTTAGGTGATATGCCCCTGGATATCTCCAGAAATAAAACTCAAGAGCTACTCATGTCAGTAGTATTCTAAAAATTCTAAAATCAGGGGCCACCTCTGAACCATGCAAGAACAACAATGAGAAGGCTCAAGGGTTAGGAACCATGATGAACTTGTATGTTAGGGAGGAGACATCCGAAAAAATTCCATGGAGCCAAAATGCATGTCAGTTACAGAGAATTTATGTGTGATTTCTGGAATAAGAAGAAAGCCATGCTCTGAAGGTTTAGGGGAGGCCAGAAAGTAGCTAACACCTTCATTTCACAGCTAGCAAGAAGAAAAACATTGACATTGCAGCACTGGCCTCTTCAGAGACACTTCAGAGCAGAACACACAAGCCAGACACAGTACCATGTTTGCTCATGGAGGTGTCATGGCAGCGCTCTCTCACCCCCAAACACTTCCTTTCCAAGCTATGTAGACCCACCAGGCTCTACACTTTATATGGCCTCATAACGACCCCATACCCAGTGTTTCTGAGATGAGAGCAAGGAGGGCTGTACAGTCATTCCTGAGTATCTGTAGGCAATTTTTTCCAAGACCATCCCCCTTGGATACAAAAATCCATGAATGCTCAAGTCATTTCTATAAAATGGTGTAGTATTTGGATGTAACCTATGCGCATTCCCTCCACGAATTTTAAATCATCTCTATAAAATGGTGTAGTATTTGGATGTAACCTATGCACATTCCCTCTATGAATTTTAAATCATCTCTGAGTTACCTATAATATCTAATGCAATATAAACTCTATGTAAATAACTGTCATAGTGTATTGTTTAGGGAATAGTGACAAAAATGTCTATGCATGTTCAGTACAGATGCCAACTTTTTTCTAAGTATCTTCCACCTGAGGTTAATTGAATCAATAGATGTGGAACTCACAGAGGCCTGATGGGATTCTCTTTCTACTAAAACAAGGAAATGAAATTTACCATAGCTCCAAGAGTTTTGTGAGCAGATATCATTTGAGGACACAAAATTGAGAAGAACATGGATTTCCCTTCCTGGAAAGGCCCAGAGTCCAAAGTAAAAGATGGATTGATACAAATCATTGAAAAATAATCAACAAACATGCATTCCACAGACATCCTTTCCTCACATTTGAGGGATAATGGATATGTAGCATGGTGAGTACAGAGATGTTCATTCTACCTAGGAGAACCCTGGACAAGGAAGAAAGAATTGAGCAGTCTGAGCAGGGACGGTATATGCTTGCCTGCTCAGAAAGTCCTTAAAGCAAGGTGAAGGTGCGAATTGAGATGCCTGTAATCGGCAGGGAAAAAAAATGACATTTATTCTGCACTTTTCTCCTAAGATCACTGTGAGACCCGTGAGGACTGTTAGCTCTTTGAGAGCAAGGACCAGGCCCAGCTCACTTGGGATAGCAACCCTCTATCGGGACCTGGCACATACCAGGTGTTAAGTATTGAAATTGAGTCAACATGAGGTTTTCCAATTCTTGTTTTTCTAACATTTCATATGGCATCAATGACTGAAAAAAGCATAAGGAGTAAATTATTAGGTAATAATAAATTCCCTTATAGTTTGAATTTAAGAGTATTTTTTCCTCTATCCTTGGTAGAAAGGCTAAAATGTGAGTCGAAATCTTATTTTAGAAATCATTTTCTTAAAAATCAATTATTTCAACCATTTTGAAAAGTCTGCAAAATAAGGTATATGAGGTTGCAGAGGGAGAAAGGATCAGAAAACAGGAGGCAGCCGCTGAACTATGTGCATTTGCCGTACATTCCTTCTAGACATTCATCAAGAGCTCAGAGAGAATCAGGTTTGCCCAATCAATAAGTTTCTATCATGTTTCATCTCTTTGGATTTAGAGAATGATTTGGCAATTCTGTTTCTCAAGCCTACACATCGCAAGCAAACGAGTCTGATTATCAGTGCCTTAACCCATTAGGCTCTTCATCAGATAGCTTCCAGTCCCTAGTTAGAAGTCGGCTTTCTTTCGAAACGGAGAAGGTGTTTAAGGGGAAATGTTCTTCAGTGCCTCCTGGAAACACAGCAAGTTTAAATTATGCTCCATTCACATCAGCCTCACTGTGCTCTCCAACTAGGTCAGCTCAGAGGGCTCCCTGCAGCCATATCCCGGCAGTCTGGACAAAAGACAACATCAACAGTGGTCACATCCTATGGATCCAGCTGCAGCCTTGGAAGCATCATTCCCGGAGACAAGAAATCAGTATGTGAAGCCCAACTGAGTTTCTCCACAAGGGAAAGAATGTGAATGTGCTGCCCTAGTAACACTGGCCTACCCTGGGGAGCTGCCTTGATTCATTAACAGCAATTCCTGAATCTTGCCAGTTAATATAAAACACTCTCCAGAGACATGCTCCATCACTCCTTATTTGGCTTCAAGGATCTTGATTGCAATGTGGAGATTCAGAATTTAAGAGGAGAGGTGGATCGGGAAGGGTGTGAGAGCTGCAGAGAAGGAGGCCGGGAGGAGGTGGTGATCTGGGATAGGAAATAGATGGACTGAGTGAGGAGGGAGGACACAGAGAGACACAGATGCAAAGAAAGATACAAGGAGACAGAACAACAAGGCCAAGGCAAAACAGCAAGCCAAGAGAGAGCAGAGGCTGAGTGCAAGTGACATCTTTGAAAGCAGAACTCATTATTCTCTTTTCAGACATGTTAGTTATAGGTTCCTAAAGCCACTGATGGAGCTTGCTAAGGGCTGACAATGGTTATTTCCTGGCAGACCTGCTGAGGGGAGTAGAGACATTAGTTTTAGGGCAGCAGATGAACTGAAGGGGGAAGGATCTGCTTATCAATTTGGAGAATGGCTTCCAGGAAGGAGGGCTGTTACACAGGGGAAAGATGGACGACTCCTCCGCACGAGGAGTCCCCATTAGAGCTGACTGCAAAGAAGAATCATCTGATAAAATGTTTGAGGGAAATAATTTGAGGGTAATGGAGAGAAAAATAAAAGCTTTTATCCATATTATCATGCCTGCACTTGCTCTTTAAGTCCTCTTTTCTTCTATTTCCCTTATTCTTGTTTGTGCTTCTCTTTTTTTGCATTAAAAATTCACCATGCTTCCAAGCAAAAGAAAAAAGATAAGCAATTTCCATAATATATTATTATATCAGGAAAATTTAAATTTAGTGTTATAAATCTTTTTTTGTTCACTGAATATACTGTCAATTTGAAGAACAACTGTTCGGTCCTCTCTACTTTATCGTGTGTGAGTTTAATTAATCACAATGGAATCCTATTCAAACTATTTTCCAACCCAAGAGGCAGTTGTTTCCTATAGCATGATGTTTCTCCCTAACTAAGAATGGCATTAAACTGGAGAAAACATTAAAAGCCTGATGCGCATCATAATGAACTCCATGCAAAGTAGTTATATTAATGTAATGGAGTTGAGATCTTAATTGCACGCGTGTTTATATTTGCAACCTCCTTTTTTAAAGCCTTTTTATTTTACTAAATGATTTGAACAACAAGGTAGGAGAGGTTACATGGCCTGCTAAATAGAGATGGGTTTCACCACACTAAAGGAGGAAAAATGAATCTGGGAGGGAAGACTGGCTAATTTAATTTCGTAAAGTAGGTTTTATTCTCAGTTGATAATGGCTAAAATTGCTCTGTGAAAGCAATCTTTCCAGAGCCAGAAAATGTTCCCTGGATGCTTAAAAAGAAACATGTCCAAGAGCCCTTTTTTCCCCTCCCTATGACAACCATTAGCTGCCACTGACAAACCTCCGGTTTGTGTGCTGAATTCTGTACAAGGCAATTTAGGCAGATGCATGCTCTGGCCTTTGATTCGAAAGAGCTGATAGATGGCAAGATAATTTCCAGCTGAATTTAGTATGGGAGAAATTGAACAATAAGAAGTTAAAAGGAAATCCCCCATAAAACCTCCTATAAAATAGACATTAGATGAAGAAGTATTGTCTGAGGAACAATGAATGAAGGAATGGATGACTCTGTCAGGGACTTAAGTCCAAAGATGGACTCTCTACACTTTCCTGTCCCTGTCGATCAGACACGGACCAAGAGGAAATTTTTTTTAACTTTTATTTAATAAATATAAATCTCCAAAGTACAGCTTTTGGATTATAGTGGCTCCCCCCCCCCATAACTTCCCTCCCACCCACAACCTTCCCATCTCCTACTCTCTCTCCCATCCCATTCAAATCAAGATTCATTTTCAATTCTCTTTATATACAGAGAATCAATTTAGTATATATTAAGTAAAGATTTCAACAGTCTGCACCCACACCGAAACACAAAGTGTAAAGTACTGTTTGCATACTAGTTATATCATTAATTCACATTGTACAACACATTAAGGACAGAGATCCTACATGGGGAGTAAGTGCACAGTGACTCCTGTTGTTGATTTAACAATTGACACTCTTGTTTATGGCATCAGTAATCAACCGAGGCTCTTGTCATGAGTTGCCAAGGCTATGGAAGCCTTTTGAGTTCACCAACTCTGATTTTATTTAGACAAGATCATAGTCAAAGTGGAAGTTCTCTCCTCCCTTCAGAGAAAGGTACCTCCTTCTTTGATTGCCCGTTCTTTCCACTGGGATCTCACTCACAGAGATCTTTCATTTAGGTTGTTTTGTTTTGTTTTGTTTTGTTTTGTTTTGTTTGCCAGAGTGTCTTGGCTTTCCATGCCTGTAATACTCTCATGGGCTTTTCAGCCGGATCCAAATGCCTTAAGGGCTGATTCTGAGGCCAGAGTGCTGTTTAGGACATCTGCCATTCTATGAATCTGCTGTGTATCCCACTTCCCATGTTGGATTGTTCCAAGAGGAAATATTGTATACTCTTTTCCTAATTAAAACTCATTAATGTAGACACTGGACAAATGTCACATTCCCTTCCACTAGCTCAGCCAGGAATCACCCTGCCATGTAGTGGCTGTTTCATCAGAGAGAGAAGATGTTGATCTTTCCTAAGTCACATGGTGTTCATGTAAGAAAGTTCCCTCAGGGCTCAAGATTTCCAGCCACTCTTCCTTACCAGAGCAATGAGTGACTTTGTTCTATGGATACCAGCTATCATATAAACCACTCTTGTACTTTTTGCTTGAGATGCAGAGGAGCTCAGGAAAAATTCTGTAGCCATCCACTAGCACCAGCACTACCTAAGGCAAACAATGCACTCACTCGATCCGTGACTTGATCCTCCCACCTTTTGAAAGAAAAAATGTTGGGGATAACAATTGTACAGACTTATGGGACACAGTGTGTGAATTCAATACGTGCATATAATGCCCAGTGATCATCTCAGGGCAATTAGCACTTCCAGATTTTTTTTTACATGATAAACAAGTGTTCCGTTTTTTTTCCAAAAAACTTTTATTTAAGGTATACAAACATGATGCATTTCATTTTATAAATACAACTTTAGGAACATAGTGATTCTTCCCACCATACCCACCCTCTCACCCTTCTTCCTCCACCCTCTCCTATCCCCATTCTTATTTTTTACTAACATCTATTTTCAATTAAATTTGTATACATACGATTAACTCTATGCTAAGTAAAGAGTTCAACAAATTGTATGAAAAGAAAAAGAAACTGTTCCTTAAAAGTTGAGACAAGGGCTGTTCAAAGTAATTACCTCTCTAAGTATTAATTTTACTTCTATAGATTACCTTTTAGGTACTCTACTAGTTATCACAGATCAAGGAGAACATATGATACTTGTTTTGGGACTGGTTAATTTCACTAAGTATGATGTTTTCCAGTTTCACCTATTTTGTAGCAAATGCCAATTTTTTTAACCACTGTGTAATATTCCATGGTGTACATATCCCATAATTTTTTAATTCTTCAGTTTACAGACACTTGGGTTGATTTCATATCTTAGCTATTATGAATTGAGCTGCAATAAACATGGGAATGCAGATAACTCTTTCATGTACTGATCCCAGGAGTGGAATGGCTGGGTCATATGGTTGGTGTATACTTAGATTTATGAGGTATCTCCATACTATCTTCCATAGTGGCTGCACCTGTTTACATTCCCCTCAACAGTGGATTAGGGTACCATTTCCCTCACATCCTCAACCACACCATTGTTTGTTGATTTCTGTATGAAACTGATTCTAACAGAGGTGAGGTGAAACCTCATTGTGGAAATTTGCATTTCCCTGATGGCTAGTGATCCTGAGCATTTTTTTCATGTGTCTGTGGACCATTTGGATTTCCTCTTATGAAAAATGCCTGTTGAGTTCTTTGCCCGTTTCTTAACTGGATTGTTTGTTTTGTTGTTGAATTTCTCACTTCCAAATCCTTAAATGTGAATAATTTCTTTGTGTTGGAACCTTTGAACTCCCCCCTTCTAGTTCTTTATAAAATATGCAATAGCTTGTTGTGGACCATAGTCATCCACTATAGAACATTAGAATTGATTTCACCCAGCTAACTGCATTTTGATGCCTCTTATCCAGCTTCCCTCCATCCTCCCTGTCACCATCCTTCCCAGCCTCTGTTAACCACCATTTTACTTTGCATTTCTGTGAGGTCAACTTTTTTAGCTTCCACATATGAGTGAGATCACTCAGTATTTGTCTTTCTGTGCCTGGCTTATTTCACCAAACATAAGGATCTCAAGTTCAATCTGTGTTGGCACAAATGATAGGATCCTATTCTTTGTTAAGGCTGAATAATATTTCATCATCATTTTTCTAAACCTCAGCTTATTTGTTCGTTTGTAGCTGGTAGAGTGTGTGCTCTGATATGCTACCTTAGATTTTTTCTCTGAGCAAGAAAAGAGGAAGGAAAGGAAGGTAAAGAAAAGACAGAGGGCTGGCTCCGTGGCTCACTAGGCTAATCCTCCGCCTGCGGTGCTGGCACCCCGGGTTCTAGTCCCGGTTAGGGCGCCCGATTCCGTCCTGGTTGCTCCTCTTCCAGTCCAGCTCTCTGCTGTGGCCCGGGAGTGCAGTGGAGGATGGCCCAAGTGCTTGGGCCCTGCACCTGCATGGGAGACCAGGAGAAGCACCTGGCTCCTGACTTCGGATCAGTGCAGCGTGTCAGCCATAGCGGCCATTTCGGGGGTGAACCAACGGCAAAAGGAAGACCTTTCTCTCTCTCTCTCTCTCTCTCTCTCTCACTGTCTAACTCTGCCTTTCAAAAAAAAAAAAAAAAGAAAGAAAGAAAGAAAAGAAAAGACAGAGGTAAGTTAGATATTACATTAGGTACCACATTAGCTGCTGGGGAGTTCATGGTCCCCAAGGAAAGAAAAAAGAGGAAACCGGCAAATTATTAGAAAGTTAAAGTATACAATTGTCAATAAAGTGCCTAGGACATTAGAGACCACCTACTCCAGTCAAGGAGATTGCTATCAACCTGACCAAGAATTTAACTTTGCCTAGATCCTGAAGAAGACAAGGAATGTGCTGGGCAAAAAAAGGAGGACAGAGCTTCCCATACAAGGTAAACAATCCCTGCAAACATAGATAAGCTGTTTCTAGGACACAATGAGAAGCCCCACTTGGCAGGGGGTTGGTATGCCTGAGGATGGGGAGAGTAGACAGAGACAAGCTTGAGGAGTGACAAGAAGGTCATAGCCAGATTTGAAAAAACCCAGAATGACAACTGATGGAGTGTAAAGATTTACATGAGGCAGGGAAGCTAGCAGCAGCTTCAAAACAATACAGCCACAGAGAATACTTTAGTACTTTGAAAAGGGCCTATTTGGGTTGGAATGAAGAGAGACTGGGAAGAGACCAGCTAACGGGGGTGTTGTAGTTTAGTGAGAAATGTTGAGGACATGGATCAGAAGAGAACAGATATGTGAATATATCTGAGTTACCAAGCCAGAGTTTGTTAACTGATGGGACACTGAGCCAGGAACAGTGATAACACTGCTTGGAAGGTAGAGGGTGTGACTGATACTGGTAACCGAAATCCGGACTACAAGAGGAAGAAGTTAGCAGTGATGGGGGACCATCAAGTGCAAAGCACTGGCAGAACATACAGCTAAAAATAGAGATCTGGAACCAGGACAAGACACCAAGACAAGGGAATTAAATTTGACATTTTCCAGCATATAAATAGTACCTAGTAGGTGATAAAGCTCAGATCACTGAGAACACAAGGGGGACTAGTACAAACAGAAGAAATGGTGGACCCCTGTCATTTAGGGCTGTTTTAATTATATCAAGGGAATATCTCAACCTTATTTTCTGGAGGTTCCAATATAGGCTGCATTTTCACCTTTCTACGGTCAGGGGTAGCCAATCATTCAGGCAGAACTCAGCTGAATAATTTTCCAATGAGTTCAAATAACTCTCCCAGAGAGGGCAGTAAGGTCCTTAGAAGGGCAACAGACATCTAAACTACTTAAGTTTTGTTGAAAATGTGTCACACAATAACATTAGCAAGAGGACAGATCTGAGTACTTGGGAAAGAACCTACAATGTCCTCCAGGGAACCGATGTCATGTTTGGAAGAAACAATGGAGGTAGGAAACTGGGCTGTGATCCAGTCTGAGGCAGTGTCTCAAGGCTATTTAAAATACATCAGAAGCTATGAGCATTGCTTTGAAAAAGCAGAGGAGTGTCAAACAGAAGTGGTGAGGAACTATGTTGATGTCCAGGACACATAAACATAAAGGATGGAAACTGACAGCCAGAGTTAGGTGTAGGCAAGAGACATCAGAGGTCGGTGTGCTGCAGTGTTTAAAGAACCCAGAGAACAAAGAGAGCAGAAAAGAGAAGGGTGGGGGGAAAGTCCTTGAAAAGGAGCAGAGCAGAAGAGCAAGGGAGAAAGCAGCCAGTAGGAGCCCAAATTGCTGGTCTGAGAGTGAGGTCAAAGGCCAAAATCACTGAAATAACCGGAGATAAAGACGGAGTGACCACAGAGTGCTGAGAGAGAGGGGGCGGGCGAGCAAGGACTGACAGGAGTTCTTAGAATCAAGGGTAAAGATGTAACAGTTGAAGAGAAAATAAAGACTGTGGCTGAATCAATACAGTTTTGACCTGATGCAATGGACTCAAAGTAAGAAGCGCTGAGCTCAGATACAACCCCTGACATTTATACTGGGAAGTGATAGGCAAGCTTCTTAATTTATTTGGGTTTCTGTTTTCTCCTTTGTAAAATGGGAGTAGTAATAGCGACGTTTCCAGGCTATTTGGAAGTTAAATGAGATAATGGATATAATTGTACCAGGCCAGGCATGTTCCAACTGCTAAATAAATACCGTTATGGATGAGCAAATGGATAAATGAACAAAGATCAGATTGTGAAGGGCTTTGCTGTTGAAATTAAGATAAAACCCGAAAGAGCGGATCAGAAACCTAAAGAGGAAAGAAATGAGAAGTAATTTCTGTCTTTTATGAGTTGAACTGTGTCACCCAAAATAAGACAGGTTGAAGTCCTGACCACCAGTACCTCACAATGTGACTTTGCTAGGAAAAAGGTCTTTGAAGATTTCACCAATTTAAGATGAGGTCATAAGGATGGGACCTAATCCAATATGATTATTATCTCTGCACAAAAGGAGAAATTAGGACACAGACGTGCACAGAGAGAAGACGATGTGCCAATGTAAGGAGAACAGCATGTGAAGACAGAGACAGAGCCTGGATTTATGCTGTCACAAGCCAAGGAATGTTAAGGAATTACAGCCGCCATACGAGGCTAGAATAGGCAAGGATGGATTCTCCCCCAACAACTCCAGAAAGATGGTGACTTGCCTGATTGTGGACTTCCAGTCTCCAAAACTATGAGATACTAAACTTCAGTTATTTTAAGCTGTTCAGTTTAAGCCACCCTAGGAAACTAATGGGACAGAAAGAGATGTTGCGGGAGGGGACTCACAGAGTATGCAGAAACTGCCATCAACAGTTCCAACAGTGGAAAGTTAGGCCTGGCCTCCCACACAGGTCCTGCTCAGCACGCTCTTAATTGCAGCTGGTCAAGTGCTGACCACCCAGGGTGTGTGGGATAAGAGTGGGCAAGGTAGGCAGGCAGAGGGAGAAGATAAAAGCGCAAGGTAAGTCCAAGGCAAGACACAGGCTGGGCTACCAAGGGCAATTTTCTTTTTTTTTTTTCCTTTTTTTTTTTGACAGGCAGAGTGGACAGTGAGAGAGAGAGACAGAGAGAAAGGTCTTCCTTTTGCTGTTGGTTCACCCTCCAATGGCCGCCGCAGCCGGCGCACCGCGCTGATCCGAAGCCAGGAGCCAGGTGCTTATCCTGGTCTCCCATGGGGTGCAGGACCCAAGCACTTGGGCCATCCTCCACTGCACTCCCTGGCCACAGCAGAGAGCTGGCCTGGAAGAGGGGCAACCAGGACAGAATCCAGCACCCCAACCGTGACTAGAACCCGGTGTGCCGGCGCCACAAGGCGGAGGATTAGCCTAGTGAGCCATGGCACTGGCCCAAGGACAATTTTCTACAGAAATCCATCACATTTGCCTAACTGACAAGTAGCAACATAGGTCAATGAGGAACAAGACAAATGTGAAATACGCATCCTTTTTATAAAAATCCTATCATTCACATTATTCTGGAAGAAAACTCAAAATAGACTTGTTATATCACAATTACCTACCAATAGTTCATAACATAGGCAAAGAATTAGAAAATCAGATAACCTGGAGAAATAAACACAACAGAGAGATGTTTGAAAACACAGAAAGGAAGAAGTTGATTTTTTACAATATCTGTGAATGGGTTTAACCATCAGAGGGAAACCTCACTCAGTGAGTAGCACTTGGTGCCAGGCCTTGCTAAGCACAGAATACAGGTGCTTCACTCCAAGGCTCTGTTGGACAAGGTGAGAAACAAAAAGGTAAAGAAATGTGTGTAAAGCATTAAGATCCAGGGCTGCAATTCGAATTCTGATATGCCTAACTTCAAGAGCATGCTTTCTTCCCCTTTCCATGTGGACCTATGAAGACACAAATTAGAGTCAAATTTTTCAGGAACCTAAAAAGTCAGCAATGAAGGCAGATTCTAAAAGAATAAAACGAAACCATTAAGAGGTTATCTCAGTAGCCTGTTCCACTTAGGACTTACAGCCCAGCCCTGGCATTCACTCAGCTTCTGACCTCTCCCGAAAAAATCAAAAGTCTGTTCTCTCTCTCCCTCCCTCCCTGTGTGTACGTGTGAATGGGGAGTTGCCACCTCTCCACTGGGCCAGTGCACAGCTGGGTGCCTTTCAGGGGGCACCTGGACTCCACTGGAGTTGTCCCACTGCTGAGAGATTAAAGCCCAAGGACCCAGCTCCACTCCCTGGAGAGCTGCAGCCCCACCCCCGAGCCAGGTGTACGCTCCCCACATCCTGAAGGAGCTCATTACAATCAGGGTCTGAATAGTAAAACAGAAATTAAATTGACACTTTGAAGCATTAATCTGAGCACAAATTAATATTCATCAACATCTGCTATTTGTTCAGGTGAATGTTAGGCTTAAACAAAAAATAGCATTCTTCCTACCCAGAGACAGCATGTACCGAAGAAAAATGGCGTTAGCCAACTTGCCGTGTGCAGCCAGCACAGGAACCCAGCTCCCCGTGGAGACAATATCTGTGACAGACCTCCCAGAGGAACTCTGGATATTTTCCAATAAATCATTTTTATTTGGTCACTGTGTTACTCCTGACTCTCAAGGCGTTGCTGCTCTTTCTCAGAGGAGAAGGCGCGGGAAGCGGGTTGATGTTTATTCCATCTCAGTGCCTGGCAACCGATGGTGCCCTTGTCTGTCATTTGATCACGATCATCTGAGCAGGAGAAATTTCTTCGCTGGAAAAGCACCAGCTAAATTTCAAAATGTGTGTGGAGAGAAGTCTGCAGGGGGACAAGACGGGGTAGTAGAACCATACGGGATGGCATAGCTCCATGTGGACAGCCAATGGAGCCATTACACGGTAAAATCCGGTGCTGTTACAGCCAAGAGGGGTGTTGGGTTGTGTAACACAGGAAGCATCATTGAGTCAATAGCATCATTGGCGCAAGGGAGTATTTTTTCGGTCATAACCAAGCTAATAGTTGTTCTCTTTCTGCCAAAAAAACAAAAAAAAAAAAAAACAAAAAAAAAAAAAACAAAAAAAAAACAACTCAGAAAAACTTCTGAAAGCCTTCCCCTGACCACAGACCAGGGCAGATCTGAGAGATATTCAGATGCATAATCAGGTCCCTGAGTGAAACAGTAGTTTCAAAGGGCACTTTCAATATCTCTCCTCTCTCTGTCCCACAAGTCAAAACACAGTCAACACAATGGTAAAAGTATAGTTAATGAAGACAATCAAGAGACCATCAGTTCTGCACACTTTTGAAAAAAATGCCTAATCGTGACTAATAGGAACTCCATGCACCTGGTAACCAACAGATTCCTTGGGTGAGTTGTGATGGAAGGATGTTGCCCAAGTTTGTATACCCTGAATGGGAGGATAAGAGCAAGGACTACAAAGCTGGCCTGTGAGGTCAAATTCCAGCTTTCCTACTTATTATCTGTGTGCTGTTGGGCAACTGACTAAGCCTCTCTGTGTTTCTCTTTCCTTATCTATAGAAGTGGATGCTGTGATGATTAAATGAGTGATACATCTGAACTATTTCAAACATCATTTGACACCTTATAAGTATTATGTAACTGTTAGCTACTGTTATCAACTTGGCAATGAACACTGCATTAGGAGATGTCTGATAATTCTATTAAGTAGAGATTGATATTGCTGAAGGTATAGAGTGAATGAACCAAAGCTAGGACTGATCAGTTCATCCATTCTACTTATGGGAGGGAAAGGAAGGAGACAGGGAATAAATATATTAATGAGCACATAAAGTGAGAATCGTCTTAGATAGTTGCAAGAGCCATGCAGAGATGAAAGAGACTGACATGATGGAGACTGGCCATCCCCTTAAACCTCAGCAGTGAGGAGAGTCTCTCTGAGGAGGTGCAGGAGAGAAGCAGACACCTCCACACAGACCAGGGAAATGTGATCTAAAGAGAAGAACATGTAACGCAAAGCACCAGGGAAGGAGCACATGGCAGAATTCAAGGAACAGAAAGAAAACAGGATGGATGGAGTGGAGTGGATGAAAGAATGTGTAGCAAAGGAAGAGGTGACAGACGAAGACAAGGGTTAGCTATGTAGTGCTCTGCCAAATAGTAAGAAATCAAATTTTATTCAAAAGTGAAAAATAAAGCCATTGAAAGCCTTTAAAGAAAGGGGCAATCTGATGTCATTTATGACTTTAAAAGATGATCCTGGGGGCCAGCACTGTGGCGTAGCAGCTAAAGCCGCCACCTGCAATGTTGGCATCCCATATGGGTGCTGGTTTGAGTCTTGGCTGTTCGACTTCTGATCCAGCTCTCTGCTATGGACTGGGAAAGCAGTGGAAGATGGCCCAAGTGCTTGGGCCCCTGCACCCGCATGGGAGACCTGGAAGAAGTTCCTGGCTCCTGGTTTTGGATTGGCGCAGCTCTGGCCGTTGGGGCCAATTGGGGAGTGAACCAGTGGATTGAATACCCTTCTCTCTCTCTCTCTCTCTCTCTCTCTCTCTCCCTCTTCTTCTCCCTCTCCCTCTCTCTCTGTGTAACTTGACTTTCAAATAAATAAATAAATCTTTAACAAAAAAAAAAATCACCCTGGAGCCATGGGACAGGCACTTTCCACCATGGCCTCCGATGATTCCGCCTTCTGGTATTCACACTCATTTCAGTGTGGGTCAGACCTAGTGAACTCGCTCCTCACTGACAGAACATGACAATAGTGATGAGCTATCACTTCCACATTAGGTTACAAAAGACTGTGTCTTGCCAGTTCATTCTCTTCTGCTGTCTCCTTCACCCCGAGGAAGCTAGCTGTCATGATGTAAACTGCCCTATGGACAGTGGCGCATGTCAGGGGATGCAGGAGGCTTCCAGCCAACAGTCCATGAGGAGCTGGGGCCCTCAGCCCAACAGCCCTGAGGAACTGAAGGCTGCCAACAATCATTTGAGTGAGCTGAGAGGCAGCTCCTTCTGGGTCAAGACACGAGATCTATTGCCAGAAAACCCAGCTAAGCTGTGCCAGACACTTAACCCACAGAAACTCTGACATAATCAGCATTCCTGTTTTAGATCACTAAAATTTGGGGTAATTTGTTATGCAGTAATAAATAACTAATTATATGCTACTGTGTAGCAAATGGATTTTAAAAGGAGGAGAGCAAATGGCAGGAAAAACTGGGTCAGTGTATATGACAGGAAATGAAAAACGATCAGGATAACTCAGATTAGCACAGAGGTAGACAAGATAGAGCGGGAGGGAGCGATTCCAGATACACTTTGATGAAAGAATGAAAACTTCTGTTATGTTTAATGGCATCTTGGGGGCAAAAGCTGGAAATAAAACTAACAATTTGAACTTGAAAAAGTGGATGTACAGAGAGATGGGGGGAAAAGGCAAGAAGCTAGTTCCAGGATCAAGGGTTAATGCGAAGCATTCCAGTTTAGTCATACTGAATTTCAGATAATTCTTACTAAATACCCGGGTGGAAAGATCAAGCAGACACTTGGATTTAAGTTGAGAGTGCTGGGCAGAGATCAGGGCTGGAAAGTGAATTTGGAATTCATGAGCATTGATAGGTGATATTTAAAGCCATGCTACAGAACGAGGTCTCTTAGGGAGAGGATCGGGTTCATCACTGCAGAGCAAGCCTCCCCAAAACACAATGGCATAAAGCAACCACTTTTCTGTGTGTGCAGTTTCTGTGGGTTAAGAACTCGGCAAATTCAGCAGCTCAGGATGCCAAAGACCAAGGTTCCAAGAGGACCAGGTAGAATTTTTATGGCCTTTTCCGACCTAGCCTTTATTAGCGACCTTAAAATGACAGATACCAGGGCCGGTGTTGTGGCATAGCTGGTTAAGTCACCACGTGTGATGCTGGCGTCCCATATGGGAGCCAGTTCAAGTCCCAGTGCTCCACTTCCACTCCAGCTCCCTGATAATGGCCTGGGAAAAGCAGGGAGAAGATGCCCCAAGTGTTTGGGCCCTGCCACCTATGAGGAGCACCAGAAGCAGCTCCTTGCTTCAGCGTGGCCCAATCCCCGCAGTTGCAGCCATCTGGGGAGTGAACCAGCGGATGGAAGATCTCCCTGTCTCCCGCACCCCCACCAGGTATAATACGACTTTCAAATAAATAAATAAAATAACATTTTGAAAGTGAAATAAATGCAGCATCTGGTAAATCATTTCTTTTCCTGCATTATGTTGATAATAAAGGAATCACTGCATTCCATCGAAATTCAAAGGGAAGAGACATAGACACCACCTCTGGATGGGAGGAGTGTGAAGGAATCTGCAGACATGTTTTTAAACCACCACACAGAATTAATACGGATAAAGAAGAGAAAGGAATCCTAAGGCAGGCTGTGGAGCCCACCAATATTTGGATGTGAAGCAGAGGAGGAATAATAGCAAAGGAGACCGAAACAGAAGACAATAGAAAACCACTGGGCAAGCATGAGGCCATGCCAGCCAAGAGAAGGATCTGCTTCCAGACAGTAGGAGCTGCTATTGTGCTAGATGCCTTTGAAAAATGAAACAGAGTAGGGACCGGGAAGATCCAGATTTGGGGACTGCCAAAAGCCAGTCTCCATGGGGTGGCTGGGTTAGAAGCCGGCTGAGATTGGGGAGAAAAGAGACTGCATGGAAAGGAAAGAGGCATCCAGCGTGGTTGGCAGCTGCGCATGCGTGCAGATAAACAGGTCCCTTGCAAGACCATAGTAAATCATAAAGCCACAGAGTGATTTAGAAGGCTGCCTGGGCCATATACTTGGATATTTCTGATCTTAGGGAGCTCACTGTCTCTCCCAACAGCCCATTTTGTCTGTTTTAGGAAAGATGTTCCTTCCATTGGCCTCATGTGTGGCACTGTTGTCTGTCCACCTGGAGCAGCACCCGGCCAGCTAACCCGGGCAGTCACGTGGTCCCTCAGGCTCCTTCTCCCAGGAGAACCTGTAATGCCTTGAGATTTCCAGGCATATCCTGCATAGCATTCATCGCTCTCCTCTGAATGTGCTCAAATTTGTTCCTGTCACTTCCACAGTGTGGCATTCAAAACCAAAACCAACATCCTTGACACAGGCAGAGGATGCCTCATTCTGGTCCAAACATGACCCCAAAGGCTGCTTTAAGGTTTGTCACACTGCTGTCTCATACAGTACATACCAAGAGCCACCAGCTGTTATCCACAGTGAGCCTTAATCACCACTGTCATGATTTCTAAGCGTTCAGTCATAGTTGATGCACTAATCTCAACCAGTTGTTCTCCCTTGGCAAAGCTAGATGCTACTAAGCCCAGGGCCCCTGACGAAGGAGCTTTCTAGAAAGGGGGAAGGCTTTGAGCCAGCCTACCACGTGGTTTCTGTAGCATTTCACTCTGCATCAAGATGAAACACACAGGAACAGGGAACGGCTTCTGAGAACACAGATGACCCTGGCAGACCAGGAGGGTGAAAAGGGGGTTATGCACAAGGGAAACTGAGATCTTGGAAGAGTGTCATGATTTAGCAGCCTGAATACCGCCCTGGGACTTTTTTTTCTCTCTTTCCTAAGAGCATTAAATTTATGAAAAATCAAATCATGGTTCTCTTTCTAAAACTCACTCACAGTACCTTTATGTAAGGTTTTTCCTCTATCTCTATGTCATTGAAATGATTATTTGTATTACCAGCCCTTTTTTTTTCTTAACCTTTTTAGGAAAAGGTTAAGAAAGCCTACCTGGTACTAGAGAGACAAAAATCTCAGAGAGTGAGATAAGATAACTTTGGGCTTTTTCTAACAGCTCTGTTACAGAAATCCATACACACATAGGCACACCTGCAGGCAGAGCAAGAAGGAGGCCCACTGTGCCGGACAACCCTTCAAACCATGGCCTTCTGTACTCCGCTGGTACCTGCCAGCAGGGAGAGCCTGCATAGAGCAGATGGCTCAAGTGCTCAGAAGGAGATGGAGCAGGAGAATTCTCATCACCCTGTCGAGGCTCGCCCTCTCGAGAGCTGCAAAACTCTATTTAGGAAAAAAAAGAAATAAAATATCAGCATTTACCAATGGAATATTTGTTTTCTGAGTCTGGGTTCCTGTGGTTCTGGTTCAGAGCCTAACAGATCGATTTAGGATGAAAGGATATGGTTCAGAGCTTTCTCTGGGTCTATCAAACTCTTTCCACACGCAGAAGGCTAAGGGGGTGGAGACTGTGCCCTGAATAAATTGCGCTTGTTTATCTCTTCAGCATCGTAGCATAGTCAATCTGAGCATAATCATTTCCACAACCTCTGTGATGTGGGTCCCTCCTCGTGGCCTGGGGGAGGGCATCAGACTGTGGTTTCTGAAGGCAGCCAGTCAGGAGAGGTATTCTACAAGCCTTCACACTGCTAGATGTAGAACTTCAGGCAAGTTTCCTAAACCTGTAAGCCTCAGTTTCCATAAACTTAAAGAGCAATTAAATGTAAATGTCATTTGTGGGTGTATTCCTACTTTACAGAGCTTCTTGTTTTCTTACTAGTTATAATGTCATTTTATTTTTGCAGCAAAACAGTTATTAGTTATTTAAAATGACAGATACCTTTTAAAATGCAATAAACTTAAGTACATGGCAAATGGATTCTATATAGAAAAACTAAAACTGTATAATTATAGGACAAGTTCAAGAAGTTTTCCCATAACCTTGATTATAAGCAATAAAAATATGATAAAGTATTTAAAAAGTTGAGAAACACATGTGTAATGATCCAAAATATTCAATATTTACATGTAACAACAATATAAGAAAGAAAGAACAGACTAGTCAAATTAATAATCAGGACCGGCGCTGTGGTGCAGTGGGTTAACGCCTGGCCTGAAGCACCGACATCCCATATGGGCACTGGTTCAAAATCCAGCTGCTTCACTTCTGATCCAGCTCTCTGCTATGGCCTGGTAAAGCAGTAAGAGGATGGCCCAAGTGTTTGGGCCTCTGCACCCATGTGGGAGACCCGGAGGAGGCTCTGGGCTCCTGACTTCAGATCGGCACAGCTCCAGCCATTGTGGCCAATTAGGGAGTGAACCAGTAGATGGAAGACCTCTCTTTCTCTCTCTCTCTCTCTCTCTCTCTGCCTCTCTGCCTCTCTGCCTCTCTGCCTCTCTGCCTCTCCTCTCCCTGTGTAACTCTGAATTTCAAATAAATAAATAAACATTTTTTAAAAAGATCAATAATCAAAGAAATAAAGGAAAGTCACTCCTAAACTAAAAAAAGATATAAGTCTTCCATTTGAAAGGATTCACCTAGTATCTATGAAGTTAAAACATTACCTGGATGCTCATGGGATTTTTCTCCCTCATGAATTTTAAGTTTCCTTGCATTTCTCTTTTAATCCATCCTTCTCAAGGATAATATCTAGTCCACCAAAAACCTAACTTTGATCATGTCACTCCCCACTTTGTAACCTATAATCACTTGTCACTGTACAAAGGATAAAATCCAGATCTTAGTATTACCCATCTCACTCCAACTTCCTTTCAAACTTTATGTCTTCTGACTACCAAAATGAAGCTTCAACTTCTACAAGCACTACTACTTGCAGTGCCCAGTTCTCTCCTTTGTTGTCCATTTCTGTACTCAGGTTTTCTTAAGGCCTTGTCTGCTTTGGGGATTCAATTTTTACCCATCCCTACCCATCCCTGTAGATTCCAAGATAGGGGTCATTATTTCCTTCCTAAAATATACTCCAGGACTATTTCAATTTCTCATAAACTACTTGGCAGATGCTAACTGTCACTGTTTATAAACATACCAGAGGCACATGTCATCAGACACAACTCTTACCTATTAATGTGTTCATATCCCCCACTGGACTGTGAACTCCTTAGAAGCAGAGACTACCTATTACTGTCTTTGTATCTCTGGCATCTCACACACTGCCAGCTACCTGCCAAGTTTTCCCAAATAATCACTCACAAAAGGTTTATCTAATAAGTTATCACCTTATACTCAAACGGTTTAATCAATGACTCTGATTAACAAATGTTACACACTCAAATCCTGCACATAGCAAGCACGTAATACAAACGGCTGATATGAGCATGCCAAAGACAGTAGGATGTGTGAGGATGTTGGCATTTTGGAGGAAGGCATTCCTACTTCTAGATCACTGTAGACTAGAAGGAAAGTGTACATAATGTCATTATATCATTTAAACCTGTATTTTTGCATGTAAAATCTGATTCTTAAGCATTAAAAATCAGACAGTAACTTGTTGAAATGTTGTGTTGGTCTACCACACAGGCCAGCACACTACAACCATAAGACCCATGACTATGGTAGGCCACAAGATGAGCAGGGAAGAGCCCTACAGAATAGGAGACCCAGGAGGAACCTGTTGAGTAGGACTTCTCATCCTACATAAGAGGGACCACAGATGAAAACGTGGTGAAAAAGAGAGGGAAGGCACAGTCAGATTGCAACACAGTCTGTGACAGGTGGCGCATTGAGTAACAGCTGCTCCCAGAAGTCACTGCTGAATCCTGATCCTCCTACTCCACCCGAGCATTATAATTAACAGGTTGGTGGTTGCTCCAACTCAGTAGCCAAATCTGCCTGATACTATCATCAGGTAGGTAACCGTGCTTAAAAATACATGTTAATCAGCAATTCTAAAAGCTGAAGTGTCGCTACTACAGCAGTGAAGAAGGAAAGCAGGTGGAGAGCACACACCATGAGGCAGAGTAGGCCAGGATACAGTCTTACAGAAATTATGCATCTCAGAATAAAATTAACAGTGTGAAAGCCACACCAGAAATATTATAAACAGTACAAACATGACTGGGAAAACAGATACTGAGAAAAGACAATGAAGTCATACAAAATCAAGTTGAAAAGAAAAAAAATTGTGAAAGTAAAGAGAAGATGATAGATATGAAAAATAAACCCAGGAGAGGCAATATATATACATCTACTGTTCCTGAAGAAGGTAATAGAAGAAATGGAACCCCTTCCCCCACCAAAAAAATTAAAACATGAATAAAAAGAAAATTTTCTGCCAAAAATAAAAACCCTAAAGAGAATTTCATATTTCAGAAAAATTTGATATATGGCAAGAAGTACTAATATAAAAGATAAGAAAACAATAATATGGATACCACAGACTCCCCACTTCCCCACCGAAAAAAACCCAAGTTATCTATAAAAAGAGGAAAATGCACACTGGCCTTCCCCTATCTTACTTACAGCAGACAGTGAGCAAAGTCTCCAGAGTTCTGAAAGGAAGCAGAAAAACAGAGAAGTGCTGCCATTGTTTCTGGGGGACTCCTACTCACCAAAGAAACCCAACATGACGGTATAGATTTCACACTGATCTCAAAGGAGAGACGCCATGCTTGTGAGCACTGAGTTCGTTTACATATTAAACAGGACAAAACAACAGTGGTAATAATCGTTAGAATAGAATGTAAATGTTATGTAGGGGTTAAGAGGATAAAGTGATAATATAACAATTTTCCTATTTTTTCACATTTACTCCATAAATATTTCCCATATTTGACATGTTTACTCTTCTGAAAAATGTATATGCAATATTTGAGGGAAGCTTAATATTTAGTATTCCTAACTTTTAAAAAATAATGTCGGGATACATGTATGACAGCAGTTAAGACAGTTGCATCCAATACCGGAGTGCCTGGATTCGAGTCCCGCCTGTTCTCCCAATTCCAGCTTCCTGTGAATGCACATCCTGTAAGGCAGCAGTGATGGCTCAAGGGGTTGGGCCCCCGCCACACATGTGAAACCTGGACAGAGTTCCCAGCTCCCAGCTTTGACCTGACCCAGTCTCAGCCAGTGCAGGCCTGTGGGAAGAAAACCAGCAGATCAGAGCTCTCCCATCTCTCTGCCTCACAAATAAATTTTTCAAATAAAATAAACGTGTGCCGCTTCTTTTCTGTTTGCTCAAACCCCCTTCTTCCTATTGAGTTTCAAGCTCAGTGACTCTAGAGTGTAAATAATAAGCCATCTTAAACCTACTGGGCACCCTCAGAAAAGTCATCTACCTCCCCAAATCCCTTACCCGTCTGGGGTGATGTACTTAACTCTCAGGAAGTAAGCATGAGCCAGAGATTCTTTTCTAGTTTTACTCTGGAAAGAATAGTCATTTATATAATGTTAAAGGGGTTATTAATATTCTTTCCATACTAAACAGCATCATTCACAATGTAAATAAATATGATAAATGGAATGTGATACTGTTATGTACTTATACCTTCAGTGTGTTTGAAAAATTTTGACACTTTTGCCAATTCCCATAAAAAAGATGCCAAGGAGAAAGATGGCAATTATTTTTTATCCAATACTGGTCTACTCCTAAGTGATTTTTTCTAATATGACCTCCTACATAAGCACCAATATGACCACATGGATGTGATCCACAGTCATTATTAGTATATTCAATCCATGTATTCCAACAACTAATAGTCCACACACAGCCATAGTCCACACAGAGACCATTTCAAAGGCACAGTGTAAAGAAGTTCAACAGACTAGAAATAAGCCAGGAGCCTACTAAGCAAAGGTATGTGTAAAAGCAGAGGGGAACATGAAATCATGACTAGATAAACAACATGCCCAGAAACTCTGGAAGTTAGCACCACGTAACCTACAAAAATCCAAGTTAGCATAGATGAACTCATCAATTCAAGAGATGGGAGCAAGCATCAAAATCTACCAAAACTGAGACTGAATTCCAGTATCAGACATGGGTTGAAGTCAGTGGGACCATAAGAGCAACAAGGGGGACAAGGAAGTAGACATGCAGGGACCAAGAATGGAGTTCTCCAGGCAACCATTTTCTGCATAGGGAGATTTCGGTTAATTTAGTCCAAGAATCACCTCCTTTGTAAAGGTCTACAATTTTCAAATTGATTTGAGAATCCCTACAGCCCTAATGCAATACCCTGGGTGTAATTTTATCAAAGTGGAGTTTACCATGTCATAATAGACAATGAACTTGATTAACTTGCCTGTCTCTACCAAGAGATTGCCAAGTCCCTTTAGATACCACATCTTACTTGACAATGTATCTGCAGTAGCTAAAATGATACTTGACATCAAGTTCAAAAACTTTCTAGTGAATGAGTGAATGAGTTTCTACATCTAGGATTTAAATATAGGAAACATGATATTAAATAGCAAATAGCAGTCAATGCCCTAAAGCAAAATTCATGACAATGTTACTCCTTTTCTCCTGTCACTCAGTCTCAACTTGATAGCATATTATATCATATAATTAAATGCTTTAAGCCACCTGTTCTGGAAACCTCTATTCAGAATGTATAGAACAATGAGGAAAATTTTTTTATCTCATGTAACAATATTTACTAAGTGATAGTGATTCCAAGGCCCCGGTTGCTTTCCACCATTCTGCTGTAACATCCTCAACAAATCAGCTTGTCTCAAAGCCAGGGGTCCTCATGCTCACAGAATGGCTGCCACACCCATAGGCATAGCACCTTCTAACAGGAGATCATGAATTGAGAGTCTCTTCCTGTAGGACCTTCAACAGGGCATCTTCTTACAACTCTTTAACCAAAATCTTGTATCAGGACAAATCTTAAGTAAGCCACTGATAGGAGAAATGAGATCACTATGATTGACTCAAAAGAACCCATGATTATGGGGAGGACAATCCCTTGAAAAAATCAGCAAAGGGAGAAAAGGTGTTGCGTAGGGAGCCACCAGTAGTTACTGAAATTGCATATGGTGCCATTGCTAGCCTGTCTCTGCCTCTTGCCTCCTGCCTTCTCCCAGACCATTCCTTCAATATCAAAACCTTCATTTCAGGCACACCTGTTGTGTCATGAGCAGACTCAAAGCTCCTACCCAATCAGATCACTTCCCATCACTGTGTTCTCAGTCTCTGTTCTTACCTCTGATGGAAGTGCTCTTCCCTCCTGTCTAGTTTGCAGGCATGCACTTGTCTTCCAACTGCCCCACTTGAGCCTCTTCAGTGAAGCCTGTCTTGACCTCAAGTAGTCAACGCCAGTGTCCCTCTCCACGCCTTGTCTGCCACTTCTACTGCAGCACACCACACACTGAGAGGGGCTCCTTCCTTTCCTCCTTCATCTTCCCCATTACACTAAGAGGCCCTAGTGAACAAGACTGCGCCTTACTCATCTTTGTGTTCCCAGCTTCTAATATACTGTCATGTATTCATAGGAACTCCATGTGGGCTTGATAAATTCAGTAAAATTGAATGAGCCGAACCGAATCTGGCTGTGTGTAATATTTCCAGCAGCTTCTCTAATGTAACACTGTCTGCCAGGAGGGAATCTGAAAAAGCAATCACTGGGCAGTTCAGCAGGGATCATGCTCTAAGCTGTCTTCCACGGTTGGCTCTGGGGGAGGCTTCTGAGCTGTTCAGAGCCCAGAGTTCCAGGGAGCACTGTGTCCTCACCTGGGGAGTTGCCCATATCCCTACTAAACAACCATCCAGCTTTAGCAAGAAGAACTCTACATCCAAGGAAACCTCTCGGTCATGAGCAACCTAGGGCAAATGTCACTGAACCCCCAATGGTCCTGCCATGTCTTACCACCTGTCTACCATCTCAGCAGACTCTCAGAACAAGAGGATTAGACCCACTAGGTCTAGGGAAATGAGGAAGGTTGTTATCATTCTTATTGGGGAAAGAGATTAAAATTTCTTACCGGGGTTAAAGGTTTAGAAACTGGGTAGAAATGAACAAATTATGGAAACCCTAAATGATTGTCCAGGGAAGACAGTTACACAACATTAGCTGTTTCTAAGGCAACAACTTCCCAGATTTATGCCAGAGCTTTGGAGCCATTTCCCCTTAGAACAGATGATTATATGTTCATTTATCTCCAGAGAAGCCCTTAAAACCTCTTCTTTCTCAGAAAACCTCTTTGGCTAAAAGACACAGTGTATAAGAGAGAGGCTTACTCGGAACATTTCCGAATCCCCAGAGAAGTACTTGTGGAGACTGCTCTGCCATCCTTACGTTTGGCCATGATTCCACATGGCTTCGTCAGCACAGTGCCATCGCTGCTGTGGGATCGATTGCTTTGCAGCAAAACTCTAAAGAAATATCCAAGTGGTGATACATGTGTTCCTGTCTCCTCCTGGCAGTTCTTAATGGGCAGTGAATCTGCACCACAAAAGGGCATTGTTCCATGAGATTCACTGGTGATAGGGAACCAGAATAAAAGGTGTATTTTTCCAGGGAAAGACTGGCCTCCCTCAAGGGTGGTCCTCCCATTCCATGGGGATGGTTTCTGCGCCCTACTGGCTTCTATGGGCGGCTTTGTCGTTTAAATGCAAGCTCAGCTCAGCACAGGTTATGATTGCCTCTCCTCCTGGTGCATGCTAGAAAGACCCCTTTATAACGCTGGTCTTAGTTGTGATGTATCCAACAGTGTCCTAATCCAAAGTTCTTCTGCACACTGCTATTGGTTACATCCAGTTCTGCGGAATATGTCTGGGATTCTAAGACAGAGAGAGAATCACACTCCCACTCTTGTTAAAATCTGCAGAATGTAAACATTTGTAGGATAAAGGACCATGTCTTACTTTTCTCTAAGCCAGTTTGACTCCATCGAAATCTCAGCTCTGACACTTAGAAGGGTGCTTCAAAAACTTTGTGGGGGAAAAAATGGAATTAAAAGACAAATGTATTCTGTTGCATATGCACGGTTTTTTTTTAAAAAAAAAAGATATGCATTTCCATGGACTTTTTGAAGCTCTTTCATATAGCTTTGATAAACTTGGCTGCTTAACCCCATAATGCCTCTGTTTATCCAAAAAAATAAAATGAAGGTGATAATAATAGCACCAAACTCACAGCATTGTTCTGGGGATTAAGTGAATAATAACTGTCCTATGCTTGGAACAGAGTCTGACATAAGATAAACATCGTGAAAGTTAAGCTACTGTTATCCTTTGTCCTCTCCCTATCTAGCAGCATCTTTAGCTCACAACAAACACTAAAAGAAAAAAGTTTATTCAACTGAACTCCAATTCCCACTCACATACAAGACATAGGAAATGAGGAAAATTCACCAAGTGCTTATCACTGCATAGGGTCGCTCTTGGTCAGTTTTTACATTTTTGTTGGCTTCCTGGGGATCTGGCCCCTTTTCTCTGGTTGGGTGTTTGAACACACTCTTCAGAGGGGTTTAGAGGAAAAGGGTCAAGTTGAGAGCTCTCCTCTCTGCCCAGGTTCTCACGCAGCAGCTTCCACTGTCAGCATCTGGAAGTCCAGAGGAAAGAACAGCACCTCTGGCCGGGGAGCTCAGGCAAAGTCCTCACTGCGAAGTTATGGCCGCCACAGAACTTTCAAGAGGTGGCAGTGGAGGCACAGGAGGAGCCTGATTCTAAAAGAGAAAGCAGCAGGCCACGCTGGAAAGGCATACATTGTGTCCAAGAAATACTGAGCCGTCCAGGTGGGCATGGGCCAGAGAATCAGTGCTTGTAGGAGTTGGAGTCCCTAGCTTGCTAAATGCCTGTTCCGCTTCTGTACTCTGGCTTGCTTGCGGGCCTGCTATAATGCCATGATAGGCCTCCTCCCGGACCAGCCAAGGAGGCAGGCTGGGTCCTTGAGAACAAAGAAAGTAAGCTCCCCTGGGATTTATGACCTCCTGCCCTCCACCAGCTCCCCTGGAATTTATGGCCCGATGCTTCCCGCCAGTTCCTCCCCATGCCATCTCCTTTCAGTGGCCTTCCCGCCACATAACGTATATAGCCTTTACATTTAAATGAACCAATGAACATGTTAGGTCCCAATACCTTGCCATATAGAGAGTAAGAAGGTAACCTACATAGGAGATGACCTGCACCCTTGTAAGTGTGAGGCTATAAAAACCTCTCTTATGCAAACAAGAGGGCCTTTTGCCTGTGCACTGCTAAATGGCTGTGTGCAGGTAGGGGGTCCCAGCGGGCTGGTAACAAATAAATCTCTGCTTTTGCATCCACGACTGTGCCTTGTGCATTGATTGGGGAATTCGGACACAACATGCCCTGCTTGATTGCATCACCCATTCAGAGCCCGAAGCAGGGCAGAATGGTGGGAATGAACCCGGAGGTCATGTCAAGAAAGATTTTGTTTTTCTCATCCAGTTACTGCCAGGATTGTGTGGCTTCCAAAAAACTGCAGAGTCCATCTGTGTGAATTGGGGACAGCAAGCAGAAGCCTTTCAAATGGTGTCACTACACCTCTGTTCTCCCACAGAGCGTGTAGTAGGTATATAAATAACTGCTCCGCCCGTGCTAGCTGGAAGTACTAAGAAAGAGTACAGTGCATTGCCAACAAAAACCAGCCAGCCACAGTGGTTAAGGGGCCACACAGTGGGTACACACAAAACTGTACAGAGACTGGAAAAGAACAGCAATGAGATCAGCGAGGTCATTCACAAGGCAGCTGTCCTGCTTGTCTGTCGCTTCCACTTCTCTGCAGAAGAAAGTCCCTTTGAGCAGTGATTCCTCGTCTCCATGTGTTGTGGCTGAAGTTGTTATCCCTGTCCTCTCACTCAGGCTAAGACACTTGCACAACCAGCTTTTACTATTATTTCAATGTAACCTAAAGTGTAATCACATTAGCTTATTAGGCAACTAGTAGTAATAAAAAGCAATGCTAAGTGTCTTTGAGCTAAGTAATCCAGTAACTACATTAAGTTGATTATCGTATCGTACACTCCCCCTTCCCTCCACCTGGCCAGATGTGACCCTACCCTGACCCAGGTCCAGGAATGTTAAAGGGAGGTTTAAAGTTTGAGATAACAACCAGCCCCTACCCTGGAGTCTGCGACAGGTGTCTCGGGAATTATCAGAAGTGTCAACTTGATCTATAGCATTCCCCCCTAAAGCCTGCTTGTACATGATAATAAAAGCTCTGTAAGAATTGGGCTCAGGGCTTCTCGGGGGCTTCCTCTCCTGGAGGCACAGAGAGGCCCGGGTTCGAACTCATAATAAAAACGACCCTGCTAATTGGCTTCAACTTCGGTCTCTGGTGGTGTGATTTTTGGGAGACCATGGACTGCGGGCATAACAAATTTGGGGGGCTCGTCCAGGATTCACCGAAGCCCACCCAGACACCTCGTTGAAGGGTCATGGAAGGACCAGTCCGGGTGAGTTTGCTGGCATTGTCTTTGTGTAGTCGACTGTATTATCTGAGTTGCCTATAGGTTCTGTATCTGGGCCAACGAAAAGTCCTGGCGGACGCGCTATAGGACTGTCAGCGGGGCCGTTGGGAGACGTTCCTCGGACCCCATCTGGGACTATCAGTGTAAATTGTAGTCCATTGGGTCGGGCAGAGACAGCCCAATGCGCCTGCGATCTGTATCTGTGTGTCAGTGTGGTTGCGTGTTCCGCCAAAAGCTCTCAGTTTGAGGCTGTTATTTTTCAGGTTACTACCTTTGGATGAGAAAAGAGGACACTCTACACGTTCCTGCTTTGTTCCCTTATCTGACTAACCTTACCTTCCTTCCAAAAATCCCCCTTTTTAACCAGGGATTGTAGGTCCACGATGGGGCAGATGCAGACCACCCCCCTCACCATCATAATGGATCATTTCAGAGACATGAGGAATAGAGCTTCTAATTTAAGCATGGAAATCAGGAAGGACAAACTTGCCACTCTCTGTAAGTCAGAGTGGCCAGCTTTTGGTGTTGGATGGCCTCCATAGGGCACTCTCGACCGGTCAGTCCTACAGAGGGTTAAAGAGAAAATCTTTCTCTCAGAACCAAATGGCTACCCAGATCAAATCCCCTACATTCTTGTCTGGCAAGATCTAATAAATAACCCGCCGGCCTGGCTGGCACCTTTCCTTCCCGCAGCTAAAATTCTAGCCCTACAGCGCACAGGAGTGGGCGAGTCAGCAAAAACCACACCCCCAAGGGAGGCTGCTGCTAAACCCCGAGCCACTAAACCCTCAGCTCCTCTTTACCCAGTCCTGCCTGACAGTTCAGATCCCCTACCCCTTGACCCTCCTCCATACCTTCTCCCTCATCCTAGGCCTGCAGAGCCAGTGAACGAGGGAGCACGGGCAGCCCCACTGGAGGGAGAGAGAGAAGCAGGGGCTGACTCAGGGGGACCAGCAGAAAGGACGAGGGGTCGCACCCAATGAGCGGCGAGCCTGCGCCATCCCGACTCCATGGTGGCCCTACCATCACGAGAAATCGGGCTGCCCAAAGGCACCAGGAACCCTAGACTTCAGTATTGGCCCTTCTCCACCAGCGACCTCTATAATTGGAAGACTCAAAGTGCCCGTTTTTCTGACAACCCCAAAGATTTGATTTCTCTTTTAGATAGTGTTATGTTTAATCATCAACCTACCTGGGATGACTGCCAACAACTCCTCTGAATCCTGTTTACCACAGAGGAGTGAGAATGAATCCAGTTAGAAGCCAGGAAATTGGTTCCTGGTGACGATGGTCAACCCATCGCCATTCCAGATTTAATCAATGATGCTTTTCCTCTGACCAGACCCCCACAAGATGGCTGGGACTCCAACACAGCAGAAGGTAGGGGATGGCTACGGGTTTATCGCCAGACTCTAATGGCAGCTCTCCGGGCAGCGGCACGTAAACCCACTAATTTGGCCAAGGTATATGCGGTTAATCAAGGAAAGACAGAGTCCCCTTCAGGGTATTTAGAAAGATTAATGGAAGCCTTCAGACAGTTCACGCCTATGGATCCAGAGGCCCCCGAAAATCAAGCAGCAGTAGTTATGTCGTTTGTAAATCAGGCTGCTCCTGACATTAAAAAGAAGTCACAGAAATTAGAAGACCTGGAGGGGAAGAACATTCAGGATTTACTTAGGATTGCTCAGAGGGTTTTTAATAACAGGGATGCCCCCGAAGAGAAGCAGTTGAGGGCAACAGAAAAGATGACAAGAGTAGTGGCAGCTGCAGTTCAAGGGAAGCAACCGCAGGAAAATTCCACACGCCCAAAAACACCCTATAAAAAATTAGATAAAGACCAGTGTGCCTATTGCAAGGAGATCAGCCACTGGGCTAGAGACTGTCCGAAAAAGAAAAGGGCCAAGCCAGGCCAATGGCAGGAAACGCCTCCCACGCAACCCCCTGCTGTACTAGTGACCCAAGATTCTGAAGATTAGGGGGGACAGGGTTCAGACCCCCTCCCTGAACCCAGGGTAACTCTACAAGTGGAGGGGAATGCTGTCCAGTTTTTAGTAGACACAGGAGCCCAGCACTCAGTTCTCACTAGCCCCAGAGCGAAGCTATCAGCCACCTCTTCTTAGGTGCAAGGAGCCACAGGGATCAAAAAGTAGCCGTGGACAACTAAAAGAACTGTGGACTTGGGGACCAACAGAGTGTCCCGTTCTTTCTTGGTCATCCCTGAAAGTCCATACCCCCTTCTGGGGAGAGACTTACTAACTAAAATAGGAGCCCAAATTTGCTTACTACCTGATGGGCCAAAGGTGACGGATTCACAAGGTGGACCAGTTTCAATATTAACTCTGTCCCTGGAAGATGAATACCGTATTCACCAACAACCTGAGGAGCTTGGACAAGAAATTGACCGGTGGATCCAGCGCTTCCCGGAGGTGTGGGCTGAGACTGGGGGAATGGGACTGGCCACCCACCCACCAGCCATATACATAGAGATAAAACCTGGAGCGGATCCCGTCTGGATTCGACAATACCTTATGCCCCTAGAAGCAAGAGTGGGAATTACACCCCACATTCAGCGCCTCCTAGACCAGGGAGTTCTGCGACCGTGCCAATCGGCCTGGAACACGCCTCTACTGCCAGTGCATAAGCCCACCACAGGGGACTATCGGCCCGTGCAGGACTTGAGGGAGGTTAACAAAAGAACTATTGATACCCATCCAGCAGTGCCAAACCCCTACACCCTTCTTAGTGCTCTCAGTCCCGAAAAACAATGGTATACTGTTTTAGATCTGAAAGATGCTTTTTTTAGCTTACCCCTAGCACCTAAGAGCCAAGAGCTTTTTGCCTTCAAATGGACGGACCCAGAAAGAGGCATCAACGGACAGCTAACTTGGACACAGCTGCCACAAGGGTTTAAAAACTCTCCCACCCTATTCGATAAGGCTCTTCATGAAGACCTGAGTGAGTACAGACAGACACACCTAAACCTAACCCTCTCACAATATGTAGATGATCTACTGATAGCAGCACAGACCCTCGAGGAATGCACCCGAGGAACAGAGGACCTCTTGCACACTTTGGGGAGCCTGGACTACAGAGCATCCGCTAAGAAGGCCCAACTCTGCAAGACCGAGGTAACATACCTGGGGTACCTATTGAAAGGGGGGCAACGATGGCTGACCCCTGCACGCAAGGAGACTGTGCTCCGAATCCCCCAACCGCAGTCGCAACGACAGGTTCGGGAGTTTTTGGGGTCAGCCGGGTTCTGCCGATTGTGGATCCCTGGGTTTGCTGAATTGGCCAAACCCCTCTACCTGATGACAAAAGATCAGCACCTTCCAATGGACAGAGAACACAGCGCTGTTTTCGGCCCCAGCACTGGGACTCCCTGATGCCTCCAAGCCTTTTCAACTGTTTGTGGACGAGAGTAAGGGGGTAGCTAAGGGAGTTCTGACTCAGCCCATAGGCCCTTGGAAACGGCCTGAAGCATACTTATCAAAGAAACTTGACTCTGTAGCCGCTGGATGGCCCCTTGTCTCACAATGATAGCGGCCACAGCCCTGATGGTAAAAGATGCAGACAAGCTAACCATGGGGGGCAAGAACTGCAGGTCACCACACCCCATGCTGTTGAAGGCCTCCTAAAGCAGCCTCCCGACCGATGGCTTAGCAATGCACGGCTAACTCACTACCAAGGGCTGTTGCTAAACCCTCTCAGAATTTTCTTTCAGCCACCAACCACCCTAAACCCCGCCTCCCTGCTCCCTGACCCGGACCTGGAGGCCCCACTCCATGATTGTGCCGAAGTGTTAGCCCAGGTGCACGGAGTAAGAGAAGATCTACGAGATCAACCCCTGCCCAACGCTGAGGTAACCTGGTTTACCCACGGGAGCAGCTTCGTGCATCAAGGACGGAGGTATGTGGGGGCAGCGGTGGTTTCAGAGACTGAGATAATATGGGCCGAGCCCCTGCCGGCAGACACCTCGGCACAGAAAGCGGAACTGAGAGCCCTAACCCAAGCTTTAAAACTAGGAAAGGGAAAAAGACTTACGGTCTGCACTGATAGCCGGTACGTTCGGTACGGTTGGAACTCGTAATAAAAACGACCCTGCTAATTGGCTTCAACTTCTGTCTCTGATGGTGTGATTTTCGGGGGACCACGGACTGCGGGCATAACAAGGCGTCTGGCTCTCACATTTGCATGCTCACAGACACACTGTTATTACATTTTTCCACATGGTCTCTGAGTTAGCCAAAGAATCTTAGACCTGCACAGATCAACCAAAGTTGGCACTGATTCTAAAGGAGGAATAATCCTGTTTCTCCCAACACCAAATTGGCATTAAACTAGGAGGTGGGGAAGGAAAAACTATCATAATTAAATAGTTATGAGAACTAACAATCAAGTGCAATGTGTAGGCTTTGATTAGCTTCTTGTTTGAACAAACTAATGGATTTTTTTAGATAATCAATTTGAATGTTGAAGAGATATTAGATGACATTAAGAAATGACTACTAATTTTGTTAGGTATGAATAGTACAGTGATTATGCTATTTCTTATGTCTATCTTGCAGAGATACATACTGAACCATTTGAAGAATCTCTGAGATTTGCCTGTGGAATACTGCAGTAACAAGTGAGGCAAGAAGGAAAGAAACAAGGCAAAAGATGAAGCAAAATTGGCAAAATGTCAAAATCTGCTGAAGTTCTATGGGAGGTTCATGGGTTTGTTATACCGTTCACTGAGTCTTATGTGTGCTAGAAGATTTTCACAATAAAATATTTTTAAATTTTAAAAAAATTCTTCCCATATTGACTAACTAAATGGTGTGTTCTGTTATACCAGACACATGGGCAATGAAATAGCTCCACTTACCGGGAGCAGCAAGCAAAGAAGGAAAAGAAAGGAAGGCCAATGGCTGCCCACGCCTCACCGCGGCTGCCCATGCCATAATGCTGCCTCACTGCTGAGCCCAGAGAAGCACGGCGTCTCAGACTCAGCACTCCCCTGAATGTGAGTATGATGAACATCAAATGTCACCATATAGTCCCCTCTGAGTCCAGGACCCCCCAGTTACCGGGTGCACCCCTCCACTTTCCCATGCCAGGGACTATCGTAAGAGTGCAGGCTGAACAAAGGAAACAGGGCCCACAGCAGCCCTTGTCTTTAATGAGGATCTCAACCTTCTTTGCCACTTCCTTGCTCTTGCCTATCAAAAAAGGACCCAGTCCCTCCCTCCCCCATTTCTCAAAGGATGTTAAAACAGAAGCAGGAGTAGGGGCATCCTCTTAGTCCTTATATTCTGTGCTCAGAGAAGAGAGGCCTTGGGGATTATTGGCTCACCTCTATCCAACTGGAGGAGTCAGAGTTGGAGATAGTGAAATTTGGGCATCAGACCACTTAATGCCAGATTAATCTGATCTGTCTGAAGCATACCAACATTAAATATTCTAAAATAGAATAGAATCACCCACACCTGAACATATTCAGTACTGTTTCTTTAGTACAAGTGATCATGTCCAGATAGAAAAGCTGTCTTTTCTATATCTTCAAGGTAAATTAAGAAATATGGATTTTTTTTAATCACATAAGCAATTTTAGTTATATTAGAGGAAGCAAGAAAAGATGAATCAAGACCCAAATATGGTTAATAGAGAAAGGAAGAAAAATAACCCTTGTAAAGCTGTCATTTATTAAGCATTTACTGCACGCCAAATACTTTACACACTTTACCTTCATCCTCACAACCACCACGTGAGCCCGCTGACATGCTTCTCACCTCGCAGAGGAGGACACTGAGACTGATGTCACCCACACGGTAACTAGTGGGCTCAGAACTCGACCGATTTTTGGATCCGATTCCAAAGTGTACATTTTTAACTATTACCCCAAGAGATGAAAAAGTAGACACAAGATTATAAAGCTATATGCTCCATATGAGGACAATTTTTTGTAAAATATTCTCCTGCTGGATTAAAAGAGGTAGGCTAGATACACTCACTTTTAATTAGTGATTATTTCTCACTAGTAAGATTACTACATAGACTCTTTTTTTGCTTTGCTCCCTTGCATTTTGTAAGTTTTCCAAGTGTATGTTTTGCTTTGGCAATAAGAAAACAGGAAACTATATCTTTTAAAACATTAAATTATGGAGGAATTTTAGAATCCAACACACTCTACCTATGTTTCCAATAATTATCTGTCTATGAGAATGCAGAGCCTGTGGCTGAGCTGGCAATATAGGATTTACTCAAAGACAGCAAGGCCCAAAGGACTGGAGACAACACGCAGAAGAGCTGTCAGTCCAAGACTTAGGGCAAAAGAGCAACATCCCCATAAGCAGAAAAACAATCAGCCTCAGATCTGCTCCGCTGTTGTCTCCCTCCTGTGATTTCTCATCCTGTGAGTTATTCCAGTGCTTGTATACTAATTTTTTTAAACACACAACAGAGAAGTTATTCTCCAAGTCTGTATCAGCTGAAGTATTAACAGCTTCCAGCTGAGAAAAATATCTTTTCAATTTGCTTCCGCCTAATCACGATTTTCTCCCTCCTACAGGAGTTTCAGTATCACACAAAGGATCACAATACAAAAGGCCAGGTGGATGACTTCTTGTGAAGGTGCTTGTATACTTACAGTGTATAATTTGTGTGTACATCTATGTAAAGACATTAGTTGTCTGGGTTCACTTCTGAGAATGAAAAATTTGGGTTCCTTATTCTTTCAAGGAATTGGTATCCAAACCAAGAACCAAACCAAGAATAAAAAAAAGCTTCATTTAGAACTTTGGTTTTATTTCCTGAAGTCTTTTTTTTAAAAAATAAAATTAGGTGTAAAGGTTTGTGCTAACAATTAAGAAACCTCAATCCCATATCAGAGTACCTAAGTTCGAGTCCCATCTCTGCCTCCTGACTCCAGTTCCCTGCTAACACAGACCTTGGGAGAGAGGGCAGTGATGGATCAAGTGATTGGGTTTCTGCAACTCACTCACACACTATCTTCTCTCTCTCTCCCCCTCCCTGCCTCTCTCTCTCTCTTTCTGTATCCCTTCCTCAAATACTCTTTACAATAAAATATAGAGATGGGAAATTCTATGCTCAAAACTTTCACCTGTCTAAAATGTGAAACTGTCTCAACACCTGTACAGGAAAGTGCTTCCTCTCAGGGGTAAAATCCTCTAAATAGAAACACTCAGAGCAACCAGCTCTTCCCCTAGTCAGGATTCCTGTAAGAAATGGATTCTGCTCCAGCACTGTTGATGTCAGTTTCCTGTGTCCTTTACTTGTCTGTAGCAGCCAACTTGCTGGACCACAGCATCTTGTTAATGAAATGAGTCAGGAAAGCATTCCTTTTTACAAACCAATTTCCTTAGCTCCAGGGCACAAAACACCCTCCTCCAGGCTTGCAAATGCCTGCCTTCTGCCTGTAGGAGACTGCAGGAGAAATGGCTTCTAGGCACCCTTGTGACACCAACAGTGAGTAGGTAGCAACCCCAACCCCTTACTCTATGCCTCTTTTACCCCTGGGGCCTGCCTTGCCCTCTTTCATGAATACCTAACACTCTTTTGCCCTCCTCCAGTTCTCTTTACTGTAAGTGTCTGATCTAGCACTTAAAGACAGGGGCTGAGATGACCGCATTCCATACTGCGCGCCTGGGTTGGAGTCCTGCTCCAGTTCCCAATTCCAGCTTCCTGCTAATGCAGACCCTGGGAAGCAGCAGTGATGGCTAAGTCGTCGGGATCCTGCCAACCATCCACGGGGTAGACCTGGACTGGGCTCCTGACTCCGAGCTTTAGCTTGGCCCAGCCTCTGCCACGGTGGGCATTTGGGGAGTGAACCAGCAGATGGGAGCTCCTTCTCGCTCGCTCGCTCTCTTTCTCTCTCTCCCTTTCAAATGAAAAATTTTAAAAATTCTCAGAAAGTATATGGAATTTAGTCCTATTTCAGTGGAAATGACAGACATCTTAGAAGGTTTCTCACTGCCCAGAGCTCCTCCTGGCCCACTATTCCCTAAGATACCAGGCACTATATAGTATGCTCAAAGAAGCCACACTAACAAAGAATGATATCTTGAACTGTGAAATTTTATGAATTCCTCAGCCCAAAGAAGACTGTGGAGGGGCCAGTGCTGTGGCCAGTGGGTTAACGCCCTGGCCTGAAGCACTGGCATCCTATATGGGCACTGGTTTGAGACCCAGCTGCTCCACTTCCGATCCAGCTCTCTGCTGTGGCCTGGGAAAGCAGTAAAAGGTGGCCTGAGTTCTTGGGCCCCTGCACCTGCATGGGAGACCCGGAAGAATCTCTTGGCTCCTGGCTTCGGATCCGCACAGCTCTGGCCATTGCAGCCAATTGGGGAGTGAACCATCAGATGGAAGACCTCTCTCTCTCTCTGTGGAACTCTGAATTTCAAATAAATAAATAAATTAAAAAAAAAAAAAAAAAGACTGTGGAACCAAAAGGGATTTTGTGTTCTTGAGCACAGCAGTTAAGTGACTTTCTAAGACAGTGCCAGCCTCTTGCTATATGAAAGACAGGAAACTGTTTACATCCATGGTATGAATTCAGTATCCTCCCCCATAAAATGGTATTAATTAAATGGGCCTCAAAGGGTTGCCATGAGAATTAAATGGGATAATGAATGGGAAGCCCCTGGCACATGGTAAATAATCAATAAATGTTAGCTTGTTAGCTTTTCTTTGCCTGCCCGTCATTTATTCACCCATTCAATTAATATTCGATGAACCAGCTTCTTCCCAGATTTGAATCACTTCCCAGTGGCGATATGAGTTAGAGCTTCGGGACATGGCTGGTCTCCTCCAGGCTAGTAATATACAATTTAGTACCCCTTAGCATAATGCACTAATTGGTCCCTTAGTGACCTGAAAGAGTTAATGCATTATTGTAGGATTTAATCTATCACTTCCTGACAAAATGAGTTTTAACATTTCTATACATAAGTTCCTTAGAATTATAGTACATAAATTCTCTCTGTCTCTTTCTCATACACTGCGACTCCTCAATATAGAATGAAATAGTCCATTTAGAGTTTATTGAGCACTTTCTGCTAATCACAAAAGCAACATCTTGCAGAAAATCTGAGAAATATGTAAAATCTAAATAAAACACAGTTTTTCATAATTCTACAAAAGGACTCTCAGGAAATATTTTGTTGAAACATTTTGTTGTATTTTCTCCCAAACTATTTTACTCTATATGATATATACTTCATAATCATGTATAACATATACTTTATTTACTGTGTATTATTCCTGTAATTAAAATTATATTATGAACATTTTTCAAAGTCACTAAAACTCATTAAAATATTTCAAGAGCAACTTAGTATTCCATCATATGAACATTCTATGATTTGTTTAGCTCTGAGTATATGGGGGGACACTTAGGTAATTTCCTTTTTGTTGTTACTACAAATGATATTGATATACAGGACTTCATGTATACATTTTTAAATATTTTTGTTCCTTAGGCTACATTCTTGATTGAAATTATCAGATAAAAACGAGCTGCTGACAGCTCTTGCTGAAGGTTGTCAGATTGCTTTGCCTACAGCAACAATGCGAGATTATCCTTGGTTCATCATATTCTGGCCAGCCCTGAGTGTTTATGCTAAGCAATCTCTGCTAATCTGATAGAGAAAACGTTAAATTTTATTTCTGCTTTTATTTGTATCAGTATGGTTACTAACAAAGTTGGCCATTTATTCCTATTTACTAGCCATTTGTTCCATCTGTTCTGTGAATTTTTAACCTTACATTTTGGCTTATTTTATTGAGAATATAGAAGTTTTATTATCAGTTATATTAACCCATTATATATTAATGTTTTCCCACTGTTTTATTTTTCATTTCTGAAATATTTACTCCATAGAAAAGGGCCATAGACCTCAAGCAAAACTAAAGTATTTTTCTTGTTAATAAACATATCCCATCAAAATATCAATAATGCATAATCTCATTTGCTTTTAAATTTTTATGGTGTTTTTGACATAGTTTTTAATTTTAAATATTAAAATCAATCTCATTTTGCTATTTGCTCCATTGTTTGAACACTTAGATGCTTCTTTCTCATTTGGAATCAGGTAAATATTCACTTAATGTGTATTCTAGTTTCTTTTAGGGGTTTCCTTCTTCATGTTTTACTTTCTAATTTATCTAGAATTTACTGTGTAGCAAAAAATATAAATGTATCTTTTTCAAACACCCAGTTTCCAATATCATTTGTGAAAAATTCTTCCCTTTGAATATTAATTTCCTATAAATTAGGATTTAGGTACATTGGCTTCTACTCACTTATCTATATATTGGTTCATCTTATATTTTGACGTCAAATACATATGGTCATTCCTCTACTCACCTTCAAAGAGTCGAAATTGTTGTACCTATTCTAAACTGTTTATTTCTTCTAGAATTATTCAAATTTTCAAAGATTACATTCCATAGAAATTCCTGAGCTGGTTGCCTCCTTACTGTTCCTTTCCTCTTTCCTCTTGCTGGCAGAGCCCACGTTTTATTCCAGAGAAGAATTGGCATAGCCTCCAAAGTTACATTTATTTCCCAGACTCCACTCCACTGACATTATCCTGACCATGTGAATCTGAGTCGGTTAAAGAAGCAACAGTGGCTTAAAAATACGTCCACAAATTCTTTGGTATTCCTCCCTGCAGAAGGTAGAGGTGACTATCTTAGTCTGCTTTGTGCTTCTATAATTGAATACCTCACACCGGGTGATTAATGAACAGAAATTTATTTCTCGGGGTACTGGAGGCTCGGAGTCTGAGACTCAGGCAACAGTATCTGGTTCTTCGAAGGCATTCTTGCCGTGGTCTCACCTGGCAGAGGCGCCAGAGCCGGCGAGCAAGCTGAGTGCTTTGGGAAGCCTCTTGGATAAGGGCCTTGGTCCCGTCCATGACAGTAATGCTCACCTGGCCTCATCACTTTCACACAGCAGCCCCTGAATCTTGGAAGGAACACAGTCAAGCCACAGAGTCTAGTGAGGCTACTTCATAAACAGCGGGATTTCTGCCTTGCTGTCTCTTGGGTCACTTGGAAACTAACTGCTATATTGTGAGGTTTCCATGGAGACTATGGAAAGGCCTGGGTGACGGGTGACTGAGGCCTCCTGACAATGGCCATCTTGGCAGGGAGCCACCTAAGAAGTGGCCCTTTGGGCCCCAGTCACACTCTCAGATGCCTGCAGCCTCTGCCAACCTCTTGTCCACCAACCTTGACAGACCCCGAGCCGGGCACCCTTAGTTAAGCCTCTAGAATCCCCAATCCATAGAAACTGTAAAAGTGATCATTATTTAGTTTTTCTTTTAATCTGTTTTATTCTATGCACTATTCTTTTTCTTATTGTCTTACCATTGATTTTGAAGGTTATTTATTTCACAGAATAGATCACAAATACAGATGTCTAAGCAGACATCTTTTAGAGCCTCTTTTCTTGATAAATAGGAAAAATACGGTTGGAATTGACTTTTCTTTTTCTGTGTTTTTTATTTTTTAAGGGTTTCCAATTTAATAAACATTAATGAAACCTTTACTACTGGGGGGAAGGTTTACACAGATAAACAAGATCAGGACTTTGTCCCTACAAAGCTCACACTCTATGACAGTAGCACCAGTGGCTCCATACTGGCCAGGGCTGTTGGAACAGAAAGACAAGACTGAGTGTATGGTGGAAGAGCGCGAGGTTTTCCAGGGACACTGATGATAATCATGATGAAGTGAAGACTATTGGTGTTGCTGATGTTCACATACTTCATTGTACCAAAACATCCCTCGCTTGAAATACAGTTATAATTTCAACTGTACTGTATTTATTTGCACATAGAGAACCACAATTCTCTATCTTAGTGGAACCAGAAAATTACTTCATTAGCTATAAAAACTTTGAGGACTTCAAGAATACTATAAAAGCTAGGTAAGAAAGTTTTTTATTTTCAGATTAATCTACTCCCTGAGTGGCAACCAGGTTTCATTTCAAGGTTGAATATGACTTGATTGTCAGTGCTTGCCTGGGGCCCTAAGTTGAGAAACATGCCAAGGCTCAGTGTAGACACTATTGTGATTAGGCCTATCTACCATAGTTGTGGGTTCAAGGATATTTTCTTCCCCCCCCCCCAAGAAACATTTTACAAACTTCATGCATTTCATAAGTACAATTTTAGAAATACAGTGACTCTTCCCATCATACCCACCCTCCCACCCATCTCCCACCCCTCCTCCTCCTCCCCCTCCCATTCCCAGTCCCATTCTCCACTAAGATCTATTTTTCAATTAACTTTATACACAGAAGACCAATTCTATACCAAGAGTCCACAATTTGCATGAAAAAAAAAAAAATCGTTCCTTAACAGTTAGACAAGGGCTGTTCAAAGTCATTGCATCTCGAAGTTAATTTTGCTTTTTTTTTAGAAACTTAATTAACTTTAAAGAAGCACCCAAGAATGATACATCTTTTGTGAGCACTTAGATATAATTATAATACTACTCTTTGAGGACAGAGGTTCTGCATGAGAAGCTAGTGCACAGTGACTCCTGTTGTTGATTTAACAATGAACACTCTTATTATGATGTCAGTGATCACCTGAGACTCTTGACATGACCTGTCACTTCTTGAGTGCAGATGTGATACCTGAAGTAGAGCAGCCATTTTGTGATCATGAGGCAACAGCAGAGTATGAAAGTTGTTGCATTAAGGATAAAGGAGCAGAATGACTGAAAACCAGATGCTTTAAAGACATTGCTGAGCAGCTGAAAACATACCTGCAACTAGCAGCAAATATTTGTCTCTAATTATGAATGGAGGTAAGTACTTTGAGTTACTCTTAGTCAACACATTGGTCACCACCACCAAATGCATTCCTAAAGGACATTTAGGCTCAGATGTCCCTGTGTGGTCAGCACAGGGCTGAGCACTTTGCGAAAATGTTCAGAGTGATTTTTAGAGCAGGGAATGACAAATTTCAACAGCTCTGATGCAATAATTAACATGTATAGATTTCCTTCCAAACTTAGGTTGTAGAAATAAAAGACAGTGCACTAATAAATGACAGCTGAATGTAGATTTTCTCAGAGAAAAATGCTTCAGAGTATTTAGCAGGTGAGCAGACTCCCTACTGCAGCCTTTTTTTGTGCTGATGTGGATTATCCACTGGTGGAATAGCCTGCAATCGGGTATTGATCACAATTCTTCAAAACGCCTCTGAAACATGAAATAGAGCAAAAAAAAGGGCTTTATTTTTTATTTAAATTCTAAGATGCCACATTTTGAAGCAACTCTGCAATCTTTTATAGACTAAAGACCTATTCTCAAAAACATCCATACCCGTAAGTGATCTGTCACCAGTGCGGTCACCCCCACATTTATCTCTCTCGTGACATTATTTAATCTTCAAAACATGAAAATGCATGTTCTTTTATCTCTTACATTTTGCAGTATATCTTCCAAAAAATGATGCCATTCATATAGCTGCCAGAAAGGCCAAACAGAAGACACAGTATCACGTAACGATGATAATGCAGAGCTGCCCAAACCCTCAATCCATGGTGTTGACTGCCATCTTCACATTGGGGAAATGTTTAGAATTTACTAACACTGAGCATATGCACACTCTTTTGGCCCATCAATGCCACCCTTACGTATACGACCACCAATGCTAATAGTGCACACATTAAGCAAAGCTTACAAGCAAGATTGTACACAGCAATGTCACTCATACAAACACCGTAAGTAACCTAAATGTTCATCCATGGTGGAAAGGACAAATAAAGCCTGATGTGCTCATCCAGTGAAGTGCAAGAGCAACAAGAATGAGTGTACTGTTGCTGCAGAAACAACACTATGATGCTCACCACCACAATGTCGGACGAAAAATATCACACAAAAATACGCACCACGTGATTCCGTGCATCTAAAGTCATTTGGTGGGGGCAGGGAGGGGCGGCCAGTTTTGCAGCCCAGGGAGTTAGGACACTATTTGCAATGTTGGACTCCCATATCAGAGTGCTGGTTCAAGGCCCAGCTACTCTTCTTCCAATCCAGCTTCCTGCTAATGTGCCTGGGAAGCAGCAGAGGAAGGCCCATGTTCTTGGTCCCTGCTACCCACATGGGAGACCTGGATAGAACTTCTGTTCTTGGCTTCAGCCTGGCCCAGCCCTGGCTATTGTAGCTATCTGGGGAATGAACCATGGGTGGAAGCTTACTCTCTGACTCTCCCTCTTTCCTCTCACTCTGCTTTTCATATAAAATAAGTCTTTTTAAAACAGTGTTTTTAAAATCTATTGTGAAAGAAGTCAAAACAATGGCTATCCTCAACAGGACAGGAATTACAGGGAACAACTGAGTGCTGATAATTTTCTATTTTTTCACCGGGATGGGGATGATACAGAAACATTCAGTTTGAAGTTCATAAAAGTCCATCAGATGTTTTTCTGTATATGACACAATACACTTCACTTAAAAATGGTGCCATTTATTTCTGCAGTGTCATTTCTTTAAAGTCTACTTTATTTAAGGGGTTAGATAAAGCAGGAAAAGTTTGAGACTCAGCAAATGTTGCTTAACCAACTCAAAAGCAGAAAAAAATTGATAATCACCAAACCCAACAAAAAAAATAGTGGTATGTCTCAAGTGGTCTAAAATAGATGAAATACTGAACAGTATGTTTCTGGGTGGAAGACAGAATCAATAAAATCAGCCATTTCATGTTTCTTACCCACTTGGTCTACACTGGGCCTCAAAGGAAGAGCAGTAACAGAAGAGACAAAAACATTCATCCCTTGCCCTCTTCCTGCTCCTGATTTAATGCAAAGCTGTGCAAGGTGCAAGAGCAGGCTGGCAGGTAGCTCTCTCTGGTTTTCTGCCTACCTTAACTTGAATACAGCTGGTACTGGCTGTGCTGCTTCCTGATAGCAGCATCCCATGGATTGTCCCCTGGAGAAGCAGGCAACAGGAAGAGCGTTAAGACCAACAGTTGCTTTTGATGCCTATCGAAAGTCATTCCACATCCAAGACTCTAGCAGATAGTAAGACCAGCTTCTGTCCAGTTCTGCTCTGCTTCTCACATTAGCCTGTGACTGTATTTTCTCCTAGAGAATGTGAAGAATGCGTGTTAAAGATGACTTCTGAGGGGCTGACACCATGGCGTAGTAGACTAAGCTTCTGCCTGCAGGGCCAGCATCCCATATGGGCACTGGTTCAAGTCTCACCTTCTCCTCTTCCTATCCAGCTCCCTGCTAACGGTCTGAGAAAGCGGCAAAAAATGGCCCAAGTGCTTGGGCCCCTGTACCCACATGGGAGACCCAGAAGAAGCCCCTGGCTTCTGGCTTTGGATCAGCCCAGCTCCAGCTGTTGTGGCCATTTGGGGAGTGAACCAGTGGATAGAAGACCTATCTCTCTGTCTCTGCCTCAATCTCTCTGTAACTCTGCCTTTCAAATAAATAAAAAATAAATAAATAGATAAATCTTTTAAAAATGACTTCTCTGGCACTTACAGAGTGGTTTGCTTGTTAATTTCTTTTGGAAAATTTATCTGGAGGTCTGATGTCCAAGATGATGAGCTTCCATTGTGAAGATTTACCCTGAAAAGCAGATGCCTCCCAAGAGTGGAGGAGTTCTGCCTACTCTTGATCATTTTCTTCCACAAAAAAATATCCAGGATTTGATCAGAAAAAAAGTAAGGATAAATAAAACAGTTTAAATACTTCTACAATTTTTAAAAAGTGTCTAAGCCTAAATAAATTCACATAGACTCTATTGTAGGGAAGTATTATATGTTTACGATAGTTTTTGCAATTTATATATGGCAAAGCTGTTTATCCACAAGAGAGAAAATGACATGCACTTTTACTTCTTCAGGTGCCCTGAATTTGGAGGTTTAAAATAGTTCTTTGTAGCACCTCCCTGGGATTTTGACAGATGCTTCAGGCTATTGGTAAACTTTAAAGAGATTTAACAAGAAACTGCATTGCACCATTTTCTTTTAATCTGTGTACATACTTGTCTAGTTATGGCTGGCTTTAAACCATCCAAAAGCTAGAAGCATTTTAGAGCCTGTTTGTTCCGTGAGTAGACTATTCATTAATGAGCTTATCTGCTTGGTTGCTTCTGAAGTGAAATCTTATTTCTACATCTACTTTTTCTAATGAGTGATTTTTTTTTTGCTTTGATTTCTTGGGCAATTTGATTGGTTGGCTTGTTAATTGTACTCTGCTCAGACTTATGGAGTTTGTTTTTAAAACATGTTCAATGTCCGAGGCTCAAGACACCCTTGGTTTGCTTCTTTTATAAGGTTGGTCCCTCGAGGTTAAGAGTTATTTTTCATTCAAGATGCTGCTAACAGCTAATGGCATTCACCCATTCCTAACCCCAGTTCTCCTCACCATTTCATGCTCTGGCCCACAAAAAATAAAACTCTTCTTCTAAGTCTTGTAAAAGGCTCAAAAAGATGTGCAGAACACATTCATTAGACCATTTCTCAGCAAGAAATGTTTTACCGTGCCTCTCTTTGAAAGTGCGCACTCTCGACAGCCCCGTAAGCATCTGCGGGTTTGCAGGGCAGGACCCGTTCTCAGCTCACAATTCAGGATCTGCCTCCGTCTGGAGAGGACTGTTTTCATCCATCCCCAGGGAGCTTTTTTCTCAAGCTGAGTGCCCAAGTTACCTCTGCCCTCGAGCTGGGCTCTCCTTCTCAGTTCTGCTTTCTGATTTCTGAACATTCTGAACATTTCTGATCATTTCCCAGAAATGATCTCACTTGCGCTTACATCCAGGGATGAGAAGGGCTTGCTCAATGAACAAGTGCAACAGCCAAGTTCCATCTTAGGGGTGTGTGTGTGTGCGCGTGCACGTGTGCGCGTGCCCGTGTGCATAGTGCGCACGCACACACACACACACACACACGCACGAGAGAGAATCTACATAACAGACAGGGAGTCATCAAACAATAATAGTATTTACTTAGAAACACACATGCCACCGTAAAGTAGGAGCAAATTCATAGATGTTGAGACAAGAGGAAGTTCCAAAGGTGAGATGAGGAAGATTACATAAGATGTTCCAAGGCAATAATGCTAGGCAACGATAATTACAAACAAGAGTGGCGTCAGTATGAGGTTGGACAGCTGCCAGATAAATGTCCTTGCAGAAATCTTTCTGTGCGTGAGGTTGCAGTGGTCTTTGTGCAAGGTTGTGGTTCTGGCAGAGTCGTCTGTGAGCTGGTCTTGTAGTCAGGCATATATGCATGCCAGCCCCTCTTCCCAACTCTCCTGGCTTTATTTGTTTTTTCTAAGGCTGGACAAAAGTGACTCCATTTTGATTCTCATTTGATTTCATAAGCACTTACATAACCATAACGGTAGATAAGCAGTAAAGGCCAATCAGGAGTAGTCGAGTGGAGGCAGGGGCAGACGTACAGTCATAGACAGCGTAACTCCCACTCCCTGTATCTCCTTATCCTCTTAATTGGATTCAGAAAAGGTCACCGCCTAACCCTACTCCCAAAGAGGCACGGAATTAATATGTTTAGATCACACTGATGTTGGTGAGAAGGATCTCTGGGCCATCGAAATCCTTCTGTCCTTGGAATGACCTAGATCCAAAGTGAAATTTAACGTTATTCAGCCTTTGAAGAGAAGCTTTCTGTTTGGGGATTTTCAGGTATGCTTGTCAGGTACGTGCCCATCACTGGTAACATCTTCGGAATATACTTGTCGTCTCCCTGACATCAGTAAATCCATTCGTTCCCAGCTGTAATTTATCTCTTGATAAATCATGCTATCAAGTTGAAGTGTGAAAGCAATACCCTTAGGACATAAAATACCACTGAATCCGCTGTTTGGTTAATTTATTACTATTATTAGGGAACTGACAGGATTACTTTAAAAATCGAGTGCCCAGAGGCCCCAGGTTTTTATCAGGTCTTCGACACTGGAACAGTATTCCATCACGCCTGGCTGACCCGGCCGCTTCCCCCAGCCTCGTTCTGTCACCAGTCTCTTCGGAGAATTCTTGTCGGAAGAGAGGGGGTGGCTAAAGCCAGACCTGAGCTCCTTTAAAACGTTCAGGCAGATAGGTAAGCCTGACAATCAAGAGAACAAAGCCTTGGGGCTTTTTCTCAAGGAAGTTGTTTGCTCCTGCAGAGGCTCGGCTCTCTGTGCACGATGGCGAAGCAGAGCACTAAAGAGCGCCATGCTGCCATGACAGCAGCCCAAACTAGGAGGCGTCCAGCGTGGCTGCAAGTCCTCACCGCGGCACGTACTTATGTGTGACCTTGGACAAATATTTTAATTCCCCTGAGCCTCAGTTTCTGCCACTGTCACATGGTGCTCACAATAGAGTCATTGGGACAACTGAGATACATAGAAATTCTCACCTCATAAACAGCTCGCCAGGAATGTTGCTTCCTCTTAATATAACACTTTTTTTAAAAAAAGATTTACTTTATTTATTTGAAAGACAGAGTTACAGAGAGAGGTGGAGACAGAGAGAGAGGTCTTCCATCCACTGGCTCACTCCCCAATTGGCCCCAATGGCTGGAGCTGAACAAATCCAAAGTCAGGAGCCAGGAGTTTCTTCCAAATCTCCCATGTGGGTGCAGGGGCTCAAGGACTTGGGCCATCCTCCACTGCTTTCCCAGGCTACAGCAGAGGGCTGGATCGGAAGAGGAGCAGCCGGGGCTAGAACTGGCATCCAATGCCGGTGCTTCAGGCCAGGGCTTTAACCCACTGTGCCACACTGCTGGCCCCAATATAACATTTTTAAAGGCAGAATTTATGGGGGTGGAGCTGCCAATAATTTCAGTTTGTCAGCCACTTGTGAGGATCCATTTCTTGGTCATGCTCAGATTTGTTTTAATTTGGGATCCACCCCAGCATTGAGTGGTAAGACAGATGGTAAAGAAAGATAACTTTTCTAGGACTTTTCACATCTTAGAATCTAATGAGATACAGATTAAGTCTCCTGACCACAATGCCATGACCAATCTCCAACATTGCCAATAAAGAAAGGAATGGAGGAGGACATAAGAAAGAGAATAGAAGCTGTGGTCAACCATGCCATGTTCCAAATAGTACTTAACACCTCCAACAGTCTAGCATGAACTTTGTTGTACAAAGAAATGCCCGGCCAGGGCCGCAGCTCATTGGGCTAATCCTCCGCCTGTGGTGCCAGCACTCTGGGTTCTAGCCCCGGTTGGGGCACCAGTTCTGTCCCGGTTGCTCTTCTTCCAGTCCAGCTCTCTGCTGTGGCCCGGGAGTGCAGTGGAGGATGGCCCAAGTACGTGGCCCAAGTGCTTGGGCCCCTGCACCCACATGGGAGACCAGGAGGAAGCACCTGGCTCCTGGCTTCGGATTGGCACCGCGCACCAGCCATAGCAGCCACGTGAGGGGTGAACCAGTGGAAGGAAGACCTTTCTCTCTGTCTCTCTCACTAACTCTGCCAGTCCAAAAAAAAAAAAAAAAAAAAAGGAAATGCCCAACATGTATTGCCATGGAACTTACCTGGATACGTACTGGTAGTGAGTCAGGAACTATCAAAGCCTCCACTTGTACTCTTCCTGCAATTTCCACCACTCCAGCTTCTCCTTGACAAAGCACTTCCATGGCCACCATGGTCAACCACAGGACCTTTGCACACCCATCTCTCAGCCTAGGATACTTGTCTCTGATCTCAAGTCATCTCCCTTTGCCACCTCATACAGATCTGGGGTCAGTGTGGCTTCCATATCCTTTTGGAAATACTTCTCTAAACGAGTTGCCACACCCAAAGACATCCATCCCTTGATCCTTTATCCTTTATCTCTTCTTAACACTACCTGACATATTACTTTTTTCCCCATCAGAAGGGCAGCCTCCTGAGCACAACAGATATTTGCCTGTCTTATTCTCCACCACCATAAATGCCTAAAGTTACTCATAGCATAAGGGAACGAGAAGAAGGAAGGTGCACCTGCCTGTAATCCCTTCCTCCTCCCATCACAAAGACACACAGCGCTTTTCTGCAGCACGCAGTTCAATTCCTAAATGCTGAGTCCCAGGCCAGAAGTATAGCAAAGTCACGACACCATCGACTTAGCCTCATTGAGATTCCCGTAATCTTTCTGATCTCCCTTAGGAGCCTCCTAACTGGCGTTCCTTCCTCAATTCTATGTTCTAATTGCTTTCTCCACCCCACATACATCTTTTCTTATTTACTTTTGTTTTGCTTTCCATTGTTTGCTTGCTTTTATTGGGGGATACTGACATAAAATAAATTGCCTATACTTAAAATGTACAATTGGATGAACTTTGACATATCCATAGACCTATAAAAACCCCTTCAATCAAGATATGAAACTTTAATATCACCCCAAAAGTTTTCTCATACCTTTTATAATGTCTCTCTCCCTCCCCCACCCTGGCTGTCCCAACTTTCATCCCCACATTAGTTTGTATTTATTCTAGAATTTTACATAAATGGAATCACACAGTATGTACTCGTATGGGGAGCTGTAGTGTTTCACTTAATATAATTAAGCTTTCCCCATGTCATGGGTATCAGTAGTTGCTTCCTTTTATTGCTAAGAGGAATTATATTGAATGGATATACCATAATTTGTTTATCTACCTTAACAGACATTTGGATAATTTCCAATTTCTGGCAATTATGAATAATGCTAATTAATTATAATATAATTATATATTAATATAAACATATATCATATAAATATTAATTGCTATAATGCTAACTAACGTACAAATCATTGCATATACACTTTCATTTCTCTTGAATAAATACGTAGGAGAAAAACACTTGATCCTGTGGAAGATCTATGGTCAGCTTTTTCAGAAGCTGTCAGCTTATTTTCCAATAGAGTTATTGCATTGTATACTCCTACCAGCTGTTCAGGAATGTTCCAGGTGCTTCCCATGCTCCCCAACATTTGGTCTTCTGACAGCAACATCTAAATGAAAGACAAATCCGGTCACATTGCTCCTCTGCTTAAAATGAACCATGATTTCCTGCACGAATAAGGCCCGCCTCTCTTAGGGCTGTGTGCAAGCCCCTGACTCCCAGCAGAGACATTCTCCACAATTCCCTTTCTGCAACCCCAGTGCCCAGACCTGCCCCACCAAGCCCACCAGGCTTCCTTGGCCTTCCCCAGCCACACGGCACCCATTCCCCACACAGAGCCTTCAGACAAGCATTTCTGCATTTCCTCACTGTTACCGCTGAATCATGTCTCCTCCAACATTCTTATGTTGAAGTCCTAGTCCCCACTACCTCCGAATGTGACTGTAGTTGGAAAAAGGGCTTTTATAGTGGTAACATGTTAAAGATTTATTTATTTTACTTGAAAGTCAGGGTTACAGTGAGAGAGGAGAGGCAGAGAGAGAGAGAGAGAGGTCGGTCTTCTATCCGATGGTTCACTCCCCAGATGGCCGCAACAGCCGGAGCTGCGCTGATCCGAAGCCAGGAGCCAGGAGCCAGGAGCCAGGAGCTTCTTCCAGGTCTCCCATGCAGGTACAGGGGCCCAAGGTCTTGCGCCATCTTCTACTGCTTCCCCAGGCCACAGCAGAGAGATTGGAAGAGGAGCAGCCGGGACTAGCACTGGCGCCCATACGGGATGCCAGTGCTTCAGGCCAGGGCATTAACCCATTGCGCCACAGCACCAGCCCCCTAAAATAATATCATTAAGGTGAGCTGTAATCAGATATGACTTGTGTCCTTACCACAGGAACCCATTTGGATCTATATATGTACACAGGAGGGGAGACCCTCTGCAGATACAGGGGGAAGGTAGCCATCCACAAGCAGGAGAGAGACATTCAGAAGAAATGGACCTGCTAGGACCCCAGGAACTTGATCTCAGCCTTCCAGCCTCCAGGACCGTTAGAAAATCAGTGTTTGCTATTTGAGCCACCACTGCGGTACTTTGTTAGTGCAGCCCAAGCAAATAACCTACTCACCTCTTTAATGAAAGACCAGCTCAATTGTCACTTTCTGGTTCTTTCTTCTCTCATCTCTCTTACCCAGGTTTAATTGCTTTATTTTATCCTCTTCATGTTACTTTGTTCATACCTCTAGTGGGAATTTGCTCTCACTGCAGTAATTACTGGCTTAAGTGTCAGTCTTTCTTCCCCACTAGCTAGATTCTTTTGAGGACACTTTAGCTCTATATTCAAAGATATCTAGATTAGTCTCACAACACAGCGTCGGCTTGTGTGCATTTCTGTTGCATGATTCTCTGGAACCAGGCTGCTCACCCATAGTTCTCTTATTTTTTGTGCCATATCTTCCTATTTCCCCTTATGGGAATTTATCCCAAACAGAATTTTGAACAAGTACATAAAAATGGATGTACAAAAAGGTTCATCAGAGAATTGATTACAATATCAAAAATTAGAAATGGCATAATTGTTGTTCAATAGAAATTAGTTAAATAAATTATGATATGTCCCACAGGGAATATTATGCAGTTTATAAAAATGATGTGGATCTATATTTATTGACACAGAAAAAAACCATCTCCTATTATTGGATGAAAATAATGCAGAACTGTATATATAGTGTAACACGTACACAAGGTTTTCTATAGCTATAGCTGTAGGTACCCATGCTTCTAGAAATATATGAAAGGATGTTTGCCCAACATTGTAATATTTAATTCTGGAGGCTAATATTTCAAATTATTTTTTTTCTTTTTCTCTCTACATTCCAAGATTGTTTAAAATTTTAAGAGTAGGCATGCATTAATTTTATAACCAGAATAAAATAGTAAAGTTAATTCATTTTGAAGAACATAGAACAGTAAAGAGAAGAGTATCTGGGCTCCAACGGTCTGCTAAATCAAGTGCTTCTCCTGAACATGAGAAAGGCAGCTCTGACCCTGTTAACTAGTCCTCCTGATGGCAGGGCACTCCTGGGCTCTGACCACACAGCCTGTAATTTATCCAGAGTTATGCAGAGGCTTTTACCTACCCTGCCTGGGTCTCATTTCTTGAGGCAGCATTGTGGCAACGCCGGCATCCCATATGGGTGCCAGTTTGTGTCCTGGCTGCTCTTCTTCTTTTCTTTATTTTTTTTTTAATATTTTAATTATTTATTCGAAAGGTACAGTTACAGACAGAGAGAGGGAGCGACAGAGAGGAAGGTCTTTCGTCCGCTGGTTTGCTCCCCAAATGGCCACAATGGCCAGAGCTGAGCCGATCTGAAGCCAGAAGCCAGGAGCTTCTTCCAGGTCTCACGTCTGGTTGCAGGCGGAAGCTTAGCCTACTACCCACAGCGCCACCCCTGGCTGCTCCACTTCTGACCCAGCATGCTGCCAATAGCCGAGGATAAGCAGCAGAAAGTAGCCCAACTGTTCGTGTACTTGCTGCCTAAGTGGGAGACCTGGATGAAGCTCCTGGCTCCTGGCTTCAGCTCAGCCCAGCGCTAACCCTAGGAGCCATTTGGGGAGTAAACCAGCATATGGAAGCTCTCTTTCTCTCTCTCTCTCTCTCTCTCTCTCTCTCTCTCTCTCTGTAACTCTGAAAATAAATAAATTGGGGCCAATGCTGTGGCGTAGCGGGTAAAGCCACCGCCTGCAGTGCTGGCATCCCATATAGGCACCAGTTCAAGATCAGGCTGCTCCACTTCCAATCCAGCTCTCTGCTATGGCCTGGGAAAGCAGTGGAAGATGGCCCAAGTCCTTGGGTCCCAGCACCCATTTGGGAGACCTGGAGGAGGCTCTTGGCTTGGGATCGGTGCAGCTCCAGCTGTTGCGGCCAATTGGGGAGTGAACCAGTGGATGGAAGACCTCTCTCTCTCTGCCTCTCCTTCTCTCTGTGTGTAACTCTGACTTTCAAATAAATAAATAAACCTTTAAAAAAAGAAAATAAACCTTTTTTAAAGAAAAAACATCCTGCCGGCGCCGCGGCTCACTAGGCTAATCCTCCGCCTAGCGGCGCCGGCGCACCGGGTTCTAGTCCCGGTCGGGGCGCCGGATTCTGTCCCGGTTGCCCCTCTTCCAGGCCAGCTCTCTGCTGTGGCCAGGGAGTGCAGTGAAGGATGGCCCAGATGCTTGGGCCCTGCACCCCATGGGAGACCAGGAAAAGCACCTGGCTCCTGGCTCCTGCCATCGGATCAGCGCGGTGCGCCGGCCGCAGCGCGCCGGCCGTGGCGGCCATTGGAGGGTGAACCAACGGCAAAGGAAGACCTTTCTCTCTGTCTCTCTCTCACACTGCCCACTCTGCCTGTCAAAAAAAAAAAAAAAAAGAAAAAACATCCTTTTTCTCACTGTCACATGCTTTAGATACTTCTTTTAGGAAGCTGTTGAAATGAATGGGCAAAAGCACACACACACACACACACAGAGCTATTACTATGTAAGGACATAGTAATTCCAATGAATTCCTCAGAAAAATACTAGACTGTTTCATGCTGACAGGGACAAGTAAAGGAGGGGAAATGGACAAGAATTGGTGCTAGGGCTGGGGAAAAGCTCCATAAACAAATTCAGTGCCCAGGAAGGAGAAAAGGGCAATCAATGCATTAGTCAGACTGGGTAGGATATATATATAGACACCCGTGGATCTATATAGACTTGGATAAGGAGGAAGTTCATTATGAGAATTAGGTCACACAGCCAAGATGTTCCACCACCTGCCATCTGAGAGCTGGGGAACCAGGAAGGCCAGTATGTGGTCTGAGTCCAAGGGCCAAGAACCAAGAATGCCAACATCCTAGGGCAGGAGGTAGCCCCCTGACCCCTACAAAGAGAAGGCAACCTCACCCCTCCTCTGCCTTTGCATTCGGTCCAGGCCTTCAGTACACTGGCTGATACCGGCCCTCATAGTTGAGGGTGCACTCTACTCAGTTAACGCATTCAAATGCTAATCTCTTCCAGAGACACCCTCGCAGGCACACCCAAAAGTAATGTCTCACCATCTACGTGGGCTTCCCTCGGTCCAGCCAAGCTGGCACACAGCATTAGCCATCACAGGCAACAACCCAAAGGGGTGGCTGGGGAGCAGCACCGCAGCTGTTTCGTAGCTGTGCTAGGGCTGACCTGCTGCTCCTTAGTGGGAGGCAGGCAACTGGAAAGTGTCCCTCCCCTAAGGAGGGAGATTCAGCAAACGGGGATGATGCTTATCAGCGGCAGCTGCCCACGTGCCAAAACACTGCTGTGAAGCGCCAATGTTGTCCATTTCCCGTATTTGCTAATCTCCTCCTGGTGGCAGTTTATATTCTCCAAAGATAGCCACAATAATATAAATCTCATTCCACATGCTTACAACGCGGCATAAACAAGCCTCCCCACCCAGAGGTGGGGTCTATATCCTCTGCTCCCCTTGAACACGGTAGACCTGGGTAATTGCCTCAACTCAAAAGATGCTGTGAGATTTAAAGGGTTTATCGTAAAAGACAGTTTGACTTCTACCTGACTTTGTCTCTCTCTCTCTCTGGAACCTTGCCGGGGAACCTAGCCACTGCATGGTAACAAAGGCCCACAGCACACGGATGGAGTAGCCACGTGAAGTTCTTCTGGCTGACTGCCCCAGCAAGGCCCCCAGCCAACAGCAACCTCCAGACACCACGTTTGTGAGTTTTATGATGGTTCTGGGCCCTCATCCTTGCTGATTTCCAGCTGAGACCAACCCCACCCCACCCCCAACCATGCAGCAGCCTTTTCTGACTTCCTGGCCCACAGAAACCATGAGAAAGTATAATAACTGAGTATCACTGCTTTGGGCAATGACTAATACAACACCTCACTACTTACCTCTGCTCTCAGGTTATGTTGCTAAAAGATGCAGGAACTTTTTTTTAAGTTGCAGAAATCATTTTCCAAGAATCATCCCTATAACAATAGCTTTAAAAAGCTAGAATTGGAGTAAAAAAAAAAAATCCAAGCATTTGACTATCAGAAGACAAAGCCCTAAAGAACTCAAAAGAATAATATTTACAGCCTAGATAATAAATTTGGAAGACAACATGTAACAGTGAGTCTGCCAGGCTAAGGAAAGATTTTTAAAAACAAACCTTTTTTTACTGGATAAAAGAAAAGAGAGTCTGAGAAGTAGACCTAAAGGGGCCGGTTGCCCAGACAATGGGTTTTATGCAGGAATCTAGTAGCACAGCCCAGAAGAGTTCACGGGTATTAGTCACAGATGGGGAAAATCAGATATCTCAACCCATATCCACAGATGATGACCGGGGACCAGGTGGTCCTCAGTGATCGATAAGTTCCTGGAGCAATGAATACAACCTGGAGGAGAAGTGAGAAAACTGGCGTAAATACCTTGCACCTGCAATTGATCCCATCCAGTGATCTGCCATCAGCAGGATGCCTGAAACACCACTTAGATTATTTAGAAAGGAAACAGCACCATGTACGTGTTTGTGCTGTGGCTTAAGGAACTGGGCCCTTCTTCACCATTTTGACAGTCATGTTCCTTACTTACTCCAAGAGGGAAAGGAGGCAAGTGACCCAGAGCAGGCACTCAATGCTTACGTGTTAAGTGGGTAAATAAATGCATGAAGAATGAATTCTAAAGAACTTTGTTCTGGAAATAAGAACACGTGGATCATCCCAGCTCATCCTCCAATGAGTTAGGTCACCTTTAACAGGCCCCTAATGCTCTCTGGGCCTTTCTCTGTAAAATTAGATGATCTCTAATCATTCTTCAATTCCCATGGCCCACTGAACCATCAGCTACTAACGCACAAGGATCAAGACCCAGTCATTTTTATAGCCCCAGAATCTAGCATTGTGCCTGGTAAATAGCAGGCACTTAATAAATATTTGCCGAAAGAATGAAATAAACATTACTCTGTGTTTGAAACCCTAAAGAGGACAATGTGTAATTTGGTTGCCTTCTCAAGTACATCAGCGTTAAATGAAAACTAAAGAGAAATAACAAACCGAGAATGCCATCATGTCATTTTCACGCTACAGCAGCATCTCCTAACTGGCCAGCATTTAAGGAGTAACAGTTTTACTGCCCGGGAGTCTGACTTGCCTCCCTGTCATTCTGACTGACAGCCTCACTGAGCCGTCTTTTGGTGGGCAGCCATTGCCCCCGGTATGTTTTTTTTTTTTTTTTTTTATCAAAAGTACATACGTCCTGTCATCTTTTATAATCCTTAGAACTTGAAGATTGTCCTTTACTTAAGTTTTCTGAGCTGAAATTAGGTTTGAATAATAATCAGGATTGTGGATCTTCTAAAGCAAAGGACTTTATGAGAAAATGCTATCTTATGATTCTTCCAGGCATACAGTTTCAAAGTTGAAAGATTTTTCCATCCTAGGATTTTATCTTATTAATATTCTCCTTTGCAATTCAAGTACCAAGAACTGGAGAAATCTCTGATTGTCCTGCAGCAATGGCAGTAAAGGCTCTTCATAACATAGAGCCAGAATTGCACCATAATTTAGTGAAATTGAACATTGCTCTGTGACTGCTAATTTTCCATTGAGATGATTCTGTCTCCAACCAAGAAAAGGAAAGGTAAAATCTTGATAGGAAAAAAATTTTTTTCTCTAATTATTCTGGAGACTGCACATGATTTAGGGTAAATCTACTATTTGACCTTCGTCCTAGTTTTTACTACAAAGTTCTCCTAAAAATCACTGTGACCAGAGTGTTGAAAATGACAGTTTCTCTTTTAATCTTCCGCCTGGTAAACCCAGTTATAATTGTATGGTGATGCTACATTCTGTTCTAGGAGGCTGCTGTCTCAGCGTGTTCATTTTTAACCTTTATTTTCAATTATCTGCAGTTTGGGATTTAGTCTCCAAAGTCAATTTGGGAAAGTTCTTCTCTTTTAATAAGAGAAGCTAATTTTCCCATTCTGTGGTTGCCAAACAAACTCATTTAAAAATATGAATACATGCATGTTATTCCTGAGTTTTGTAATATACTTTTTAAAGTTCCCTAGCATGTTTATCATTAATGCAATCTGTTACTTTTTCATTATTCTATTCATTTTAATGTGTTTTACAATGAGATCTGGACCATGAGACTGCAGATCTTCCGATAATTTTTTTTGTTTATTTTCCATAGCCATAGAGGATAATAATTGTATATCTTTTCCAAAGAAAGCACTTACCAACTGCATTAAAGAAAACATGTAGTTGTTTGCCTCCCAATATTGCTAATTCATGTAATTTTGAACAGGTGTTCCAACATAAAGTCATGCCTACTGTGCAAGTCTTACCTATAGGGTTGTGATACTGGAATAGACTAGATCTCTATCAATGGATGGCATGGAATTTGAGCAACACCCTCCCGCATAGGTCTTCCCCACTGACAGGATGAAATCCATGCTACTTAATTCCTTTGGCTTAAAGACCTCTCTTTTGAAATGCAAACAAATTAACTGCAGGTCACAATATATTGTCACATCATGACATGTCAATGCTTAGGGATTTAAGAACGTAGTTAATGAGTTAGATATCAAAGGCTTGGGATTTAAGAAAAGAAATATAAGATAGACATCAAAATTAAGAATTATGTCTTTTAGCAACCCTCTCCATACCACTACTGGCATTTGCTTGCTTTTAGGTAATTACCTTTACCTGATTTCCAGAGATCATGGTCTGAGGCAGAGCTAAAAGACAGGAGTTCCAGTCCTAAGGTGACAACAGAGAGGAAGGAGAGTTAAGAAGGGACAACAGATGGCATAAACAGAGTGGTGTATTACCAACTAGCAACACCTTCCCTGGAAGCATGGCCAGTTGTTCGAGTCCACGACCCCATGACCCCATGACCCCATGCAGTGTGGAACCACTGCACCTCAGAAGAGTTTATGGTGGACAGGAGGGGATGATTTATCTGCTAGGGTTCTCCAGCTCCTGCTTATCATTAGTCAAAGGCCACCCTCCCTAGTGTCAACTCCTGACCCACTTCTCAGTTACCATACCTGTTTCTTCCTGGAAGACACTATGATTCCCCTGGCAGAAGTGGGGGAGAGGGGTGCTGGGTGTAGCAGGTAAAACCGCCGCCTGCAGTGCCAGCATTCCATATGGGTGCCAGTGAGTCCCAGCTACTCCACTTCTGACCCAGCTCTCTGCTGTGGCCTAGGAAAGCAGTAGAAGATGGCTCAAGTCCTGGCTTCAGATCAGCACAGCTCTGGCAGGCAGTTGCTGCCAATTGGGGAGTGAACCAGCAGATGGAAGACCTCTCTCTCTCTGTTTCTCTCTGCCTCTCCTTCTCTCTCTGTGTAACTCTGACTTTCAAATAAATAAATAAATCTCTTAAAAAAAAAAAAAGATGTTGTGGGGGAAGTCAGAGCTCCCCTTCTTGAGTTCTGGTGAGTCAGATCTAAGTCAAGAAACCCTAAAGTCCCTGCCTCAGTAGACAAAATGGAGCCCAAACTGATATCTTAAATAGTGGTGGAATATTCAGGCTACGCACTGAGGGCGTCTCTCTAGTGAGCAACCATCCAGTATCTGGTGGATAGGCAGCACTGAGCAAACATGGAAAAGTACACAAAACGGTCTGTGCCAAAATTATTTCTGTGTCCTTTTTCCCAAATAAACAATGTGCTTCCTGATGGAAGGGGTCCAATCTCTTCGTTCATCTCTATGTCCCCAGAAGCTAAGGGAAAAGTATGACATACCTGGACAGAACCATGCCTCACTAAGATGCATTTAGTAAGTGCTCACCTGATCTAGCCACTCAGTGCCCCAACAGCTTCGCTGGAGTTGTCAAATGAGTCCACCCAACACACATGTTTTCTGTAGCACTTTCGGAATGGAATTATTGAATCTAAATTATTACTTTTTAAAAAATTAAAAAGAAAGAGAACAGCACTCCCAGTTTACTGTAATAGTTAGGAAGACAATCTTCAGAATCTAGCAGCTCTAGTGATGTATTTGTTACATTGTTAGATGTTGATTATCTTTATTTCTGAAAAATAAAGATAATATCTGTTTCATTGCACTATGTGGAAGCATGTTGGGCTGTGCTATGTGAACTTGATTAGGCTGGAGCCTATGATTCAAGTTTAGGATTGGCCACAAGAGGAGCTTGCATGAAACCTGTGAAGCGGAAGTGCAACAGAAGTGAGAGGAAGAACAGAGGTGCTCTGCAGTCAGATGATGGTGATAGAGCAAGACAGTGGGACCTGGCTGATCCCTGCTGGTACTGACTTTCCCCCGCTCCATGCCTAGCTTCTCTGCCCAACTGCTGACTCTGTTGATTGACAACAGCCAGGGGCTACTCCCAGAGGCTGGGCTGCAAACCTGAAGAGGCAGCAGTTTCCCTGGGTCCTCTCCAACAGTTTCCCCTTCAGGGATCCATCTTTGGCAGCTGGATGTGCTTGTCTTTTCTGATTGCTCTACAAGCTCTGATTGTCCACTTAAGCTACTGCTTCAAGAAGACTGGAAAAATGACACCTCTGATCCTCCACCTCCTTCTTCCAGACGTTCACCTCCCCAGGGAATGTCTTTGCTGACTTCTGAGGTGTAAATACTCCCAACTGTCAAGCCGCAGACATTAAGTCATGAGAAGACAGGCACACCAAGCTCTCAGGAGCCAGCTGAAGAGCACCAGAGGCTAAGCCCCACGTCTACACCCCCCACAGTGACTCAGAGTCACCAAGGGAGACGAGGAGGTGGCAGGTCTCAGGTGCAAGACGGTGCCTGGCGCACAGTACACACTTGAGAAACTGAAGTTGCTTTGCCACAGAAACCAGTCCTCATGTGGTATTTGGATTTGAATCCACTAAAAACATGTATTTACTTGCCACCTACAATGAAAAAAAAAGGGGGGGGGGTTCCTGAAATAGAAGGATTTTCCAAGAAATGCAAGGACAATTTTTGTGTAGATTAACACAGGCTATTGCTCTCTTTACAAATTAAGTAAACAACTTCCGTCTTCTACAAAACAAATATGGATTAAGTCAATAATAGAATCTTCTGTGTATGTGGCAGTGAAAGGTTGCATTCCATGAATATTAAACAGTGATTCTGTAGTTAACATTAAATTAATATCTCAGGGGGAAAAATTATGGTTACTGAACCTGTCCGGAAGCTTCTAACTCTTTTGCAATAGACTTAATAACAGACAAAGCCTGGGTAAATTTAAATGTAAGTACTGCCCTCTCCTCCTGTCTGTTCTCCTGCCCACACTCTTTCTGGCTCTGTCACTACAGTCACAGAATGTAAATACCTTTATCTCATCAGCGAAGCACTTTCAAAATGCAAAGCACTTGACATATAGGATTCCTTTTCCTTCTGGAAGTTATCAAATAGCACCATGACTTATAGTTCCTTTTAAAAATATTTTTAAATTTATTTTATTTATTTGAAAGGAAGAGAGACAGAGAGAGGGGGAGACAGAGACACAGAGATCTCCCGTCTGTTGGTTTACTGCCCAAATGCCCACAGCAGCCAAGGTTGGGCCAGAGTGAAGTCAGGAGCCCAGACTGTGGTAGGGACCCATGCGGGTGGCAGGGACCAAGTGTTAGAGCCATCAATTATTGCCTCCCAGGGTGTACACTGACAGGAAGCTGAAATCAGGAGTAGAGCTGGGACTGGAACCCAGGTGCTCCAACATGGCATGTGGAGGTCCCATCAGCATCTTAACTACTGTACCAAACATCCACCCAGTTGCTTTTAATTTTAACCATGAGTTTTATGTTTATAATTTTTGTTTTCCCAGCTGAGAATGACTAAATCAATGCCTATTTTAGAATTTATTGTATATGGATTATTACATGATGAGCTTAAGCATTTAACCTACTCTCTGAAAATGTAACCTCATTCCTCCTCAACTCAGATTGGTGAAACTTTTATTCAGCTATTGCTAAGAGAAATGTCTCTTCACAGACACTGTGCACATCCTTTTTTTTTCCTTTGCCCTAAAGCTATATTATTTGCTGATCCTCTTCTTTGCTTTACAAAATTCTGCATCTGACACCATTGTGTTCTGCAAAGGACACTGGTTTATATCAGGGCTTTCATTCAAATGACAGAGAATTTTCAGCTTTCCAGCTAACAATGGTTCAAAACTTACCTTTAAGTCATCAGGCTTATTTCTGGGGAGACATGGCGTTCTCTAAAGTGTACTCTCTCTACAAACAATGGCTGCCTCTAATAGTCACTCAGAGGTAACCTTCTTAGTCTGCTCTCTCTCTTTGAATTGTATTGTGGCAACGGGAAAGATTTTATAAATCCTGACTTGGTGGTGAGGAGAACTGGGGGGTGGGTCAGGAGCAGAGGTTGAAAACATCTTGGCTCATTATAACCTGAACAAATGTTCCGTATTATACAGAACTCACTACAGCTGTGCTATTTCTTGTATTAAACCTATCAAAAATGAAGAGGAAGTCATTCCAAGCAAAAAGAAATAAGATGTGCCAAAGTATGGTGATGAAAGGAAAAATACTGCAGTTCAGTATCAGAAAATTTGCCAAAGATGATACTACAGCAGTAGATTTCACAATGCCACAAAACATCATGCCATTCTCTCTCCTGACCTGGGGTCAGTGGACTCCATTATCATCCACAGACTAACAAAAGTTAAGCACAAAGAATGGAGCAAGGCTCAGCAATGATGTGAAGCCAAGGAACAAGTCCATGGTACCACTTCTTCTTCATACTCTGCAGAAGCACATCAAAATGTCTGCCTTATACCACACTGTCCACATTGGCCTTGTGTATCAAGCAAAAGCTTTGGAGTTTAGCCAGTAGGAAATGGGAATCCACAGAGTGCCTTGCAGTCTGGAAATGATGTGAGAAAATTTGAATTTGACAACAAGACCAGAGTCAAGGACCCATTGGGTGTTAATGCCAAAACCCAGGCCAGAAGTGGCAGAGGCAATGGCCAAGCCTGGAGAAAGGAAGGGCTTATTAATAAACTGAATGTTCCCTGTAAGGTTTGGTGACTGAAGACTCCAGGGAGACTCATTGGGGTCTCACTTGGAATATTCATGGAGGCTATGGATGGGGGAAGAGCTCAGCTGTTCACCTACTGTGTTTGTGATGCCTGGACTAACCACTAGGCAGTGGGATCCATCAGTCAACACCATGGTTCCCTAGATCCCTCCCTCCCTCTCTGTACCTGACTCCAAGAACTCACTAGGGTCTTCTATATTTCTGCCCCTCCCTTAGTGTGTGTCATCTCCATATCCTCATTCCTGTACTCACACTTGCTGCACTTCCTGAGGAATACCGCTGGCACTGAGGACTCTGCCTCCCACCCATGTAGAAATAACACCCGCATCAACGTCTTCAGTTCTGATTTCTCCCCCTGAGATCCAGATCCTTAAATCTGGCTGCTCACTAAGCATCTCTGTCATCTGTCTCTCAGGTACTTCAGCTCTACACAATCAAAATATAATGCATCGTCTTCCAACAAATAGCTGCACCTGGTTTTCTTTCCATATTCTCTCCTTACACGATGATCCACAGTCTCCTAAGCCAGAAACCTGGGTTGCCATCTTGCCAAGCCTTCCCCTCTTGCCCAACATTTAACTGGACACCAAATCTTGCTGATTCTAACTGATACTCCTCCCTGTGCTTACCTTCCCTATTCTCCACCTCATGCCAGCTTCCTTGTGGTCACCCCCTATATTTCCTTGATTTGTCCAACGATTTTCCTACCTGAGCCCTCAGTTTCTCATCTGGCTCCCCTCCCCACTTGTCTTCCACTAGGCTGCCTGAAGGCTTTCTAAAATGTAAATTTGATCATGTTGCCACCTTGCTTGCAAGCAACACTTACAAATCCATGCCCGCAGAGGATAATCCACAATCTCCTAGGTCTTTCAGGTTTGGGTTTCAACCTCCCTCCAGCTTCATTTCATAACCCACACCGCTGGTTGCTGTGCTGGATTCCTTCCTTAGGCCTTGATGTTCTGCCCTCCAGCCTGACCTTGTCCACCCAGCACTTATTCCTTGCAATTCATGGAGGAGACCTTTCCTGATGTCTCCAAGTAGAGCTTTGTGTTGCCTTGGTTGGCCCTCATGCATTTATTTACACCAACACTTCTCACTGGTCGACTTGTTTAATCATTTTGTCCCGTCCTAGGCTATAGGCTACAGGGCTTTTTCAGGGTATGGACTGTGCTCTTCTCCCCAGCATTTGGAATGGTGCTTGGAATGTAGTGATCATTCAATAAACATCAATTGGATCAATGAATAATAGATATTGGGGAGACAATGAAAGATTCACTCCTCCTAGAACCTCTCAGTAATTTCTCATTCTCTCCTTTTTTTTTTTTTTATTTGTCAGGTAGAATTATAGACAGTGAGAGAGAGAGAGAGAGAGAGAGAGAGAGAGAGAGAAAGGTCTTCCTTCCGTTGGTTCACTCCCCAAATGGCTACAACAGCCGGTGCTGTGCCAATCTGAAGCCAGGAGCCAGGTGCTTCCTCCCGGTCTCCCAAGCGGGTGCAGGGGCCCAAGCACTTGGGCCATCCTCCACTGCCTTCCCAGGCCACAGCAGAGAGCTGGACTGGAAGAGGAGCAACCGGGACTGGAACCCAGTGCCGCAGGCAGTGGATTAACCAAGTGAGCCACGGTGCCGGTCCCTCATTCTCTCCTTTTAAAGTAACATTTACTTTTCTTTAGAATTTCCTGACAGCCAATGCAGAAAGAGAAACAACAAAGGAGAGAGTTTCGTTGTCTGAAGAAAGCAAAACTTTCTCGTCTTAAATCAAGAAAAACTTTTTCCTGATAACAAAGTTTGAGAGGAATTCGTCGCATGAGTTCTTACACAAGGAACATTGAACAATATAATGGGCAGTATCTTCAAGCAGTTTTTACAGAAGCTACAGAGATATTCTTCACTTCACTGTTTCTAGGATTAACGCTTAAAAAAAAGATAAAGACCTAGCACTAAAACGTGGTTCACGAAAGAGTTTGTACTGAGAAAGGCTAAGCTAATGAGAGCCACATTTAGAGCTTTCTGGTGATGCAGAGTACAGCAACTGTATGCCCATAAACTCCACTTCTCAGCTATCCATTGTCTCAGTCAGGCTTTGACAGGAGCTAAATGACAGCCCAAAATTGGATTCTCTGATGAGAGCCTAGAAAACTCCTCCTCGTTCAAGGGTAGCTATTTGTAGCATGCAAACTCTTGCCAGGCTGAGAGGAGAATTTGGCACAGTGAATAAAAATATAGAAAATAAATGCTCAGAGATGTAGGAGGAGAAGTTCTGGATTGATTGTCCCTCCACAGCATTTGATTTTATTGCACTGCACAGAGGCACTCAAAACAAAAAGTTAACAGTATGCAGTATTATTGCTATCCCACGAGCACACCACGACATAGAAAATGCATCTTTCTACAGCATTGTGTCTATAGGCACTATTCATTATCCCCCTAGCCTTCAACTACAGAGATAAACATGAGCTCCTCAGGAATTAAACCTCTAGAAATGGGACTTGGAGGGTAAACTGTCAAAGGAAGTATGAGACATCTAAAGAGTTAATAATCCTTCAGAATGCTAAACACAATAGGAGATTTCATTTTTGTCACTGCCTTGCGTGGAAGTAAGAAGCAGAACTGCAGATAACAGCTCAAATCAGACAGGCAGCAGGCCGAGCTATGCAGCTGGAGACTTTGTCAGCTCTGGTTCCATCATTATTCTAACAAAAACATCTGAGTGGCAAAGTCAAAATTCAGTTAAGAGAGCAATCATTACAGGAGTCCTCAGAAGACAAGAAAGCCTTCACAATGATGAAAGAAGCAGCAAAAATCATATCATTGCAATAATTATTTGCACATCTAAATCTGCTAAATATTAAGGCCCCTGATACAAAGAAAGTGAAAGCACTGTAACTTCTAAAATCAAGCTGATAGAAAAAAAATCAGCAAAGCTGTTTTCTACAACACAGTTAAGTGTATGTTGTTTCAGTATATTGATTGAAATATAATCCAAACATATTGACTTATGTGTAATTAACAAGAGTTTAATTAATCTGCTGATTGAAAATGTCATCAATCTTATTCAAGTGAATTTTAATTCAAAGATAATATCATTGCGAGTATTATGCTTAAGTAATTTCATTTAATTAATCCTAAACTTGTTCTCACATATGCCTTTAGCCTCAATAAATCATAAAATAGCTGACAAATTTTCTTTCTAGGAGAAAATTAAAGAATTTCTTTCTAGGAGAAAATTAAATCAATTTGAGGCACTTTATTTTATTACTGGATGTGTTCTAAATGAAAATTAAATATTTCAAAGGATATCTTCTTTTTGTGTTCTGCTTACATAGTCATATAGGAAGACAATTCTTTTGTGAGCATTTCTGTATCCATGAATAAAATTTTCTCCATTATTTTGACCATAAAAAAAAGGTTGTGTTTTCTCAGGCTTGAGGAATATCTGAGTTGTTTTTCTGAAAAACTTGGCAGAAAAACAAGGACCAACTACTGGATAATCATTCAAATGACAAGTCTTCGTTAGGTTGAATTACTGAAATGAAACTATTTCAGTAATTGTCATTCCTCTCTCATCCTATATAGCAAACTAAAAGGAGCAAAATACACTTTTGGGTCCAGAAAGCAGATCCCCCAAAGCCAATTAATGCTCCCAAGCTGGTAGGAAACTAATTAGCAATTATTTCTACCCAGTGATGCCCAGGCATCCTGAGTTGCTAAAATTTCCCCCTTTCTAGGTGAGTATTTTATTTCCTAAACCACTGGAGTACATTCATTGAATAGCAATAGTTCTTTCTAGGGTATGTTATAGACTATGTATCATTAATACACAAGGCATCCTTCTTCCTCATCTCTGAGAATTTTAAATTGTGTGCAGATAAAGAAAAGTGGAAACAGACATAGGCGTAAGATGGAGATTTAAGGGTTTTTGTCTGATGGACAGGAGGTAGGATTTATTGGTCACTGTGATTAACAAGGGGACATCACAGTGGAAGCTCTCACAAATGCCACTTATGCCTAGGGGAATGTGACTGAGAAAGTATTTGAGCTAACACACACCTAGATGAGCCACTTCTCAGTCACTATGTCCTCAACTTCACTCACAGCAAACTTGATAAAGCCCCACATCTTTGAGATGTGGATCTTCTGGCAGTCCAAGAACTTGAACTTGGCCATGCCTAGGGCCCTTGTTCTGCAACTTGATGCAGATGGTCATAATGGCTTGACCAATGAGAACCCTGGCCATTGTGCCCTGAGGTTTCCCAAAGGCACCCCAAGTACCTGTCTGGAGCCTAACACTGGAAACAGCATCAGGTCAGAGACACGAACAACAGTGGAAAAGGAGTCCCCAAGGTCCCATACAAGCAATAGGCTGTGTACGCTACTGTTTGCAGCCATAGGTATGTGTGGGGGTGGGTGGGTAATAAATGGCACTAAATTATAATTGAACAGCCTGAGAAGTGGCAGATGTTTAGGAAGAGATAGGCAAGGAGAATTGAAGCAGACTTACTCTTTTCCTGCCTCCCTCTTCCCACCAGAGTAAAGCAGTGTGCAGTTTATACAGCGAGACCTATTGAAACCAACACTCACTTTCCAGGATCCCCAAAGTCACTGCCTGATCCTGCTGTCTTTACTAATCAGAATTCCAGAGAGCCTCAGTGGTCTGAGGAAAGGCAAATCCAATTTTGAGGAAAACCTAGCACATTTTCAGGATTGTTTACATGACTCTCATTTCCTCTAAGCACAATTTTCCTAAAATAAATAAGTCCAGGGGATATTTTCCCCCCAAAGGAAAATCTTAAGATATGAGGTGGTATGAAAAGATCCATTTCATTCCTAGACTATGGAACACTTTAAATGTATTCATGAAAATTCTAAGAAATTCATTGGTAAACAATGGTGGTCATACCAGCACATATTTTTTCTAGCGAGGATCACATGATTTTTACCTATATTGAATTCCATTTAGCAAGTATTTATTGAGTGCCTTTACATTCAAGGCAATATGCTATGAAGTACAGGGAAGTCAGATATAAAGTGGCCCAAGCCTTCCAAAATTGTATTATTTGGAAGAATAAGGAAATAGTTTGAAGACAGACAAGTAGACACATTAGCAAATGACTCCAACAAACACAAAATAATGTAAAGGCAGTAAAAAGATACAAAGAAAATGAGACAAAGTGTCAAGGAGGAATGATACTCAGCTTCTTTGATTGTTTCACTTAAAAAATACCATTTACTGTGCCCATGGGCTAATTTCTATGCCAGGATCAGCATAAAATGGTAAAAGAAAATGGTAAAGAACTAGCTTGAATGGAAGATACAAGGATTCTTGAAAAAGTTTGTGGAAAATGGAATTAAAAGATGTTTATTTTCATACCAACAAGGGAATGCATGCATAGCTTTTTCAAGTACATTTTCCCATGAAATTGTTTGATGACTCTGTATGAATGACTTTCAAATTTTTTGCACCAAATAGACTGATCTCTTAATTCAATTTCCATGAACTTTTTGATGTACTCTTGCATTTTTTCCTTTCAATGGCGTATTAAGTATTTTTCCACTAATGCATGAAAATGTCAGATTTTATGTTTTGAAAACAAGAAATAAAAACATGTTGCTCCCTGTTTTAATTAGGTAGCAAATATAAAAGAAAGGTCTTTGTATATTTATTTTAATGTTCATTTACATCCTGTCATTTGTATTCTTTGAGTTTTTTCTATTTTCAGTATGTTTTGTTCTTACTCCCAGAAATTTTTTAACTTACTCTAGATATTGATCCCTTATCATGTACACCAGAAATACCTTCCCCTAGTCTATAGCTTGTTTTTAAACCTTACTTATGGAGTATTTTGTCTTGACTCAGTCAAATTTATCTACCATTTTTAACAGGTTGCTCTTCTTTATCTTTTTAAGGAATTTCTTTTATATCCAAAGTTCACTTTTCTCCTATTTTTTAAATGCATTTTCCTGGTAGTTTTAGTTTCATTATCCACAGTTTTGTCTGGAATCTGTTTGTGTATGGTATAAAATAAAAATCTAATTTCCAGGAGCAGGCGTTGTAGAACAGTGGGTGAAGCCATCCCTTGGAATGCCTGCATCCCATATTGGAGTGCCTGGGACTAATTTAACCTCTACTTCCAATCCAGCTTCTTGATAAGGCACCTGGGAGGCAGAATATGATGGCTCAAGCACTCGGGTTCATGGCACCAACACAGGAGACCTGGATAAAGTTCTGGGCTTGTGGCTTCAGCCTGATCCAGCCCAGGCTATTGCAGCTATTTTGGAAGTGAACCAGCTGATGGAAGATCAATCGATCTCTCTCTCTCTCTCTCTCTCTCTCTCTCATTCTCTCTCATTCTCTCTCTCTCTCTCTCTCTGCATGTGTGCATTTCCCTCTCTCTGTCACCCTGCCTTTCAAATAAATGAGAACTATTAAAGTTCAACTTACATTTTTTCCTTGCAGAAAGTTGATTCAACACCACGTATTTTATAGGATATTTTTCCCACTGATTTTGATTTCATTTCAACAACAAACCAACTCCTATGCCTAAACCCATTTCTGGGGTCTCTATGCCATCCAGGTTTACTTACAAATTTACTTACAGATTTACTTACAAATTCTTTTACCGACTATGTGTTATTTTTAAACATAATATTTTTTTATAAATATACGGCAACATGGATACTCCTTATTGTTCTTTTTCAAAATTATCTTAGCTTATCATGCATCATTTTGTAGCCATATGAATTTTTAAATAATTTTGCAAGATACCAAAAACATTGTATTGAGAGGCAGAGACTTGGTATGTAGCGTTTACATCCTTCTCCTTCACACGTGATTCTCCCCCAACTACAGACTTCACATCTGACCAGTGTCGCTCCCCCTCTTCGTGGAGGAACGACACAGGACCCTGCACTGCTCTTTCAGTCTGCTCGGCCCTCCCCGGGTTTGCTGCTGGTTCCTCCCGGGTTGGCTACTATCCCTTCCACCTCCGTGGAAGGGCAGTTCCCCCTGGCCACATTCCCCACTTCCGCAGGGGAGCGGCACACCGCCAGCCGGCTCTACTCGGGGGCTGCACAGGTGTTCCTTCAGCTAGATGTTCCCCATAGATGTTCCTGGTGCATGCTGTCTCTCTCCTCCTTTATAGTCCTCCTCCGCCAATCCTAACTCGGCTGCCCACACGCCGAGTACGCTGCTCTCCAATCAGGAGCAAGTCCTACAGTTAATTGGTTGAACTGGAGGCAGCTGTGCGGAAGCTGTTTACTTCTCTCCCAGCGCCATATTGTGGGAGAGCAGATGCATAGAATAAGTCTTAATTCCAGTAACAGTCTAGTCCGGTTTGCTCCCCACAGATCCCCCTTTCTTTTTATTTTTGGCGTTGATACGCGCCTGTCTTCGGTGTCCCGCGGCACACACTCTGCTCTACTTGCTAGAGTTGCCACAGGCTCTTACAAGTCCTATCAATCAGGAAAACCGAATCCGGGTCCTCTCTTCGCCATTGTGAGGAGGTTTTTAGGCGCTGATGCGTGCCTGTGTTCGGTGCCCTGCAGCGCATGCTCTGCTCTGCCTGCAGGGGACTTACAAGACCTATCAGGCAAACCGAATCCAAGCCTTCTCATTGCCTTATTGTGGGGGAGACTTATTAGTGTTGGTTCGTGCCTATCTTCGGTGACCTGCAGCTCATACTCTGGTCGAGCTTTGCTGGCGCTTACCGCCTTAAATCAGGCAGACCGAATCCAAGCCTCCTAATTGTTGCATTGTGGGGAAGCTTTACTGATGTTAATTCGTGCCTGTCTTCGGTGACCTGCGGCTAGCCGCCCAGGTGCTCATCGCCTCACTAATCGGGCAGACCGAATCCAAGCCTTCTAATTGGCATGTTGAGGGGAGGCCTTATTTTTCTCTATTTCTCTATCTCCGGGCATTCCTACCTCTCCCATTTCACTTCTATCTTCCAGCATTCCCATTTCTCTTTTACTTCACTTCCAAACTTCTGTTTCTCTTATCCCCGCAGCTTCCCGGCACCTCGCCGCTTCAGCCCGTGCGCCTCTCTCATCTGCGCAGCTTCCCGGCTTTGCGCGGCTCGGCTTCGCGCGCTCCGCGGTCTCCACGCTTAACCCTTTCGCGTCTGAACCACGGCCTACGCCAGCGTTCCCTATCTATTCACGCCCCGTGCTCTCTCTGCACGCGGCGGCTTCCGCAAGTAACACAGCGTAGCTTGCGTCTCCACCACTAGCATTCAATCCAAGTTCCCCGGGCTAGCCTGGCGAATTCAACCCAGCGTACGTCTCCGCCCCACGGTTTGGCTTCCCGTCCTTTGCTCCCCGGGCTAATCAGACGGATCCCAATCTGGCTTACGTCTCAGCTTCTGGTTTCAACTTTTCGCCCCCTATTCCCGGGCTAACTTGAGAATCCCAAAGTGGCTTTCGTTTCCGCCTCGGCCTGCCCCCCGCGGCTTCAATTTCCCTAACATTTTTCTCTACCCGGTATGTTTCCCCAAGCTTTCCTCCAACGATATTCCTCCCTCATTTCTCCTGGCCTCTCCCCACAGTCCGCGTCCGAGTCTGTTTGTTCTAGCTTTCACTTTCGCTTTCGACCTTAGAGATTTCTCCCAGCTTCCCCCCGTAGTCCGTATCTGAGTCTATGCCTAGGCTTTCTTTTTTTTTTTTTTTTTTTTTTTTTTTGACAGGCAGAGTGGACAGTGAGAGAGAGAGACAGAGAGAAAGGTCTTCCTTTTGCCGTTGGTTCACTCTCCAATGGCCGCCGCTGCAGCCGGCGCACCGCGCTGATCCTGGCAGGAGCCAGGAGCCAGGTGCTTTTCCTGGTCTCCCATGGGGTGCAGGGCCCAAGCACCTGGGCCATCCTCCACTGCACTCCCTGGCCATAGCAGAGAGCTGGCCTGGAAGAGGGGCAACCGGGACAGAATCCGGCGCCCCAACCGGGACTAGAACCCGGTGTGCCGGCGCCGCAAGGTATGCCTAGGCTTTCAACAGCTTCCTCCGGCACCTCTTTCGTCCGGCTTTTCCCTAGGCTGTTTGTTAGTCTCTCTCTCTCCGGTATTTTCCCTAGGCTGTTTGCTAGTCTCTCTCTCCGATATTTTCCCAATTCTTCCCGTTTCTTCCCGTTTCTTCCCTCCTAAGTTTCATATCCGTCCTAAGTTTCCTATCCGAGTCACGGCACCATTATGTCGCTCCCCCTCTTCGTGGAGGAACGACACAGGACCCTGCGCTGCTCTTTCAGTCTGCTCGGCCCTCCCCGGGTTTGCTGCTGGTTCCTCCCGGGTTGGCTACTATCCCTTCCACCTCCGTGGAAGGGCAGTTCCCCCTGGCCACATTCCCCACTTCCGCAGGGGAGCGGCACACCGCCAGCCGGCTCTACTCGGGGGCTGCACAGGTGTTCCTTCAGCTAGATGTTCCCCATAGATGTTCCTGGTGCATGCCGTCTCTCTCCTCCTTTATAGTCCTCCTCCGCCAATCCTAACTCGGCTGCCCACACGCCGAGTACGCTGCTCTCCAATCAGGAGCAAGTCCTACAGTTAATTGGTTGAACTGGAGGCAGCTGTGCGGAAGCTGTTTACTTCTCTCCCAGCGCCATATTGTGGGAGAGCAGATGCATAGAATAAGTCTTAATTCCAGTAACAGTCTAGTCCGGTTTGCTCCCCACAACCAGAACTTGGAATTTACCAAATATACCTGCTCTTTCTGCTGTCTGTTATATACTCTCCCACCTTGTCTGCTAGGCACACTCTTGAAGACCCTGTATCCTTCTTTCTGTTCCAACACAAAAGTACTTCAGTTAATGCCTTTCCATCATGATATTAGTTTATCTCCTCTAAGACATCAGCTGTGGAGAGAAGAGATGACCCAGTGCCTGCCCCTTCTCATCTCCTGCTCAGTGACTGGTGTAGGATTTGGCACATAGTGAGGCATGCACTAGATGATGGATCAACGCGCGTGTGGAGGAATGTGTGCAAACAGTCGGGAAATGACCTGTAGAGACTGCTGAGCAGTAGCAACAGTGGAGACCCAGCTCCAAGTGTACTGCATTTCACTACCGTGGGATTTAATTTGACACTGTCACTTTCTCAAGCAACCCCTGTCACCTGGAGACCAGAAATGGAGAAAGACACTAAGAGTAGCAGAGGCAGGTGCCCCAGGACGGAGTGAAGAATAAAGGACTCACATCCCTCTAGAGTAGTACTGAGCATGTGGCTAAGGGACTGGTAGTAGCAGATGATGGGGCCACAGCTGGAGTGGAAGCCCTGGGCTAAGGTGAAGAAATGGAGCTGATGCAAGACAGGAGCTGTGGTTCAAATAAAAATTTTTTAGAGCATCCTTTTCTAACATAGGTTTAAAAGGAAACAATTGAGTCTACCCTAGTCAGATGTTTGAGAAATACTGGATGAAATATTATTAATAATGAAGTTCTCAGAGACTAGACTGGCACAGTGTTTTTATGAATCTTCAAAAGCAGAACACAGTACCAAGTTTTCCCAGATGTATTTGACAGAGTATATTAGTTAGCCCTGGTTGCCTTAGCAAAGGAACACAATAGACATCCATTGTCTTGCAGTTTGGGGGGAAGGCATCTAAGATCAAGGGGTCAGCTGGGTTGGTTACTTCTGAAAGCTTGGAGGAATAATCTGTTCCATACCTCTGCCCTGGCTTCTGCTGGTTTTCTGGCATGGGTGTTCCTAGGCTTGTAGAATCACCCTGACCATGGTCCCATGTTACTTCTGTATGACTACTCCTATATGACCTCATCTCAACCTGCCTAGTTACATCTGCAACTACCCCAATTCAAAATACAATCATTTTTGAAGTCTTCAACCTATAAGTTTGGAAGGGACATGATTCAACCTATAGCACACAGTAATGCCATATGCATGCAATGTGTATCAGAACTGTGTTCCACTGAAGTCAGTTTGGGTAGCATAGACTGTATATCATAAAGTCCAGTCACTGGAGGACTAAGGATAGAGACCATATTTACTGGGTCCCTGGAATGCACAGGCAATCTAAAAAAGGTGGTATTGTGATGGCAATGAGACAAAGGAGAGACCATATTCTGACCATTAAAGATACTTGCCCAAGGTATCCACCCTATGATTCAAACCAATGTGTAACTACAGAGTCCTTCCTCACTCCAAGCCAACTTGCCACTTTACAAAAGAATATTAACTTCATCAAAGTGAAATCCTTGCTGTGGAGTAATGGGGTTATTTTTCCACCCCTCACCAATGTCTAATCCATACTGAAAAGTGGATGAGGTTTGAAACAATGCAACAGCAGTGAGGCTTCCTTCTTGTCGTTGAAATAAATCTGTTTAATCCATATGAAGCACTTCTGGTTAAATGTTTACCTTTTGAACCCTATACTGAAGGAAATGATTTCCTGAAGCTTTGGCTAATCTTTCAGCAAACTGTCAAACTAAAAACTTGGGTGCTTCTTGATGAGGATTTTAACTGCACTATTGATTATAGTGCAGCTAAAAACCATTTTCAGTCTTATCTTCATATGATTTAATTGACATTGAGAGGTATTTTAATTGAAACGTTAGACTTCCTCAGTAGAACTACCCTTTGTTTCTAGCAAGGCAATCTAGCTTTTATGCTTTTAATCGCCATCTGTTGTTCAATAAATGTCAAATCGTTCCTAATGGTCTCTCTAAGCATAGGGTTGGGTTTTTTTAATTTGCTTTTGTACTCAGTGTTCGTTATGGGCAAATGAGTCCTTGCCGTAAAACAGAGCCATTTCTCATGGTGCTTCAGTCCCGTTAGAAGGAAAAAGTGATTAGAAATAAAGAGACAAGAGAAATGCTTCTCTCTCTCTTTCTCTTTTTTTCTTTGTAATTCTTCTTGGCAGTGGAGAGATTTAGAAAGTCTATAAAAATGTTCCCTCTCAGTAGTGCTGGTGATTTTAGTCCCATTCAAAGCATAAAAGGAACAGAGACCTCCAACAATCTTGAAGAGTTCAAAGTAACAGAAGATAATACAGAAAAGAAGGTAAGAGGGTTAGGGGGTGGAATCACCGGACACAGCTAAGTTCAAGATGTACCAAGGAGCAATTGACTTCAGAAGTCAAGATACAACTTACTTGTGCGTATTTTGTAGGGATAAAGAAGAAGCAACAAAAAGAACAATATTACCCGGGACCCCAGTGGACTCTGAAATGACCAGCCCACTCTCCAGAGTTGGAAGAAGATGGCACTGACTTCAAAGTATGTTCTAGTAATTGGAGGATGGAGATAAGCTGCCTGGGTGATGCAGAAAATGATTGCAAGAGATGCAAGGGACTTTTGGTCCTCATCATTAATTTCCTGACACTGAACATCCTCCATGAAATGTCATATTCCTCCAAGGTTAAGTAACCAAACGACACCTGCTCTTCAGAGTCCTGAAAGCCCCAGGATTTCTATGGGTTCTATGTAGCTTTTGGCAAAGGGGAGGGGATCATTCATTGAGACTTGTGTGTAGTGGGTTACAATGAGCTTTCTGACCAAGAAATGTGCTTGATTGGTTGGATCAGGGTTTAAATATTTTCCAAGAGCTGGGAAGTATATTCTAAGAGGTAATTAGAATCGGTTGAAATACAGGGCTATAAATGGGGGACTGGCGCAATTTTACAAGAAACAGATCATAACTCAACATTCTAATGACTTGTTCTTTGGAGAAGGTCAGCAAAGCTATTAACAAGGGAAGTGGGCATGCAGAGTTCTCCATCCCAGACTGTGACTGAACTTTGAACAAAGCACCTCCGTCAGGATTCTGAGTCTAATTATCTGGGCCGGCTGCCTTTTCTCAAGAACAAATGCTGAGAGGGGCTAAATGGGCAGTTGGGCTTCTGACTGCCCTTCTGCACTTCTCTAGCTCTCTTCCCCCAAAGGGACAAGAATAAAAATGCTGACAAGTTCATTTTTTCAGGTGCGATGACCCAAAATACAGTGAGTTATTACAAAGATTAATGTCCCCCAGACCTGGGTAGAATTTGCCATACTAAAAAGGAGAGATGAGGCTGTAGCAGCTGCCCTATCAACCTATGTGTCCTCTATCCTGGGACACAGGTCAAGATGCCAACATGGACCATGGCCACAATGGGTTTTAGAAGGGGGACCCCTTTACCTCTGCTCCAATTAATACTGGATAATTTCAAAACAAGTCCACTTTCCCATCTCACCCTTGTGTTATTTGTATACACATCTACTCTCTTGCTTTGAGGTTTAGACTAAGCTCAGAAAATGTATATTTATTTTTGTTTCCTCATTGCCCACCCTTCAGTCTCAAAGTAGTGCCTGGAATCTTAGTAAACATCTGCTGAATATCAAAAATTAAAAGCTAAACATTTTCAGAGAATCTTCAGAGCAGCATTGAGCTCCTTCCAAAATACCCTGCTCTCCTCAGTTTACCTTAGAAATTTGGGGGTGGGTAGCCAGGGCAGAGTATTTTTTTTTACCTTTTATATTTTAAAGATTGTATTTTATTTATTTGAAAGACAGAGATAAGGGGAGAGGGAGGGGGAGAGAGAGAGAGAGAGAGAGAGACTGGCTGTGGTTGAACTTGACCACAGGCCTCTCCTTGCAAGCCCAAAGCCAAAATAACTACCAGAGCCAGCATTAACAAAGCCACATGTGTAGCTCTGATTCCCTTCACGTACGCTCAGCAAACTAAACAATTTGGCTCTGGATTCTGGAATCAAAGTGCTGTCAAAAAGTCAAAACTGAGAGTGATAGGAGGAAGATAGGTCTTCATGGCCATCATGGTTTCCTTATACCATCACCACTGTCTCCATTGCAATTGTTCTTATAATGTCTTATCTTATAAATGTGCCATATATGATTATATACCTCTTATGATTACATTAGTCCAACATTTCCTTTGATTCTAACACTATTATATTTATTATATATTTATATATATTATATATCCTATTATATTTATGTTGCACCTAATTCTTGTTGCTCTCAGCTTTGGAAAAACTGAAGGTTTGGGGCCGGTGTTGTGGTGCAGCTGGTTAAGCTGTGGCGTGCAATGCCAGCATCCCATATAAGCACCAATTGAAGTCCTGTATGCTCCACTTCTGATTCAGCTCCCTGCTAACATACCTGGGAAACCAATAGATGATCGTCCATGTGCTTGGGCCCCTGCCACACACATGGGTGACTGGGTGGAGTTCCAGACTAGTGGTCTAGCCATGGCCGCTGCAGAGTGAACCAGGGGAAGAAAGATCTCCTCCCCATCCCACCCACTCTCTAACTCTGCCTTCCAAATAAATAAATAAATACATAAATACATAAATATGTATGGAAGGATCCACAGCTGATGTGTTATAACCCAGCTGCCTGTATCAGTGGTAGTCCCAGTGTTGAACTCTAGGCTCCCGGGCCCAGCCATGTTCTGACTCCAAGCACCTGAAGTCTTTTTATTTCCTGACACCCTGGCTCTGGACCCCCACACTCACACTCTGGGGATGGTTCTCTGTAACCAAGGTAGCAATACATGGCTTTAATTATTCTCTGAAGATGTTTTCTATAGGAGGACATCAGAACGACTTTTCCAACCCTCCCGCTGTTCAGTATTCAAAAGGTTAAGGCCTCCAGTAAACTGTGATTAGAAAAAAAAAATCAGCTAAATAACTGCATAATCACCCACTATATTTAGCAGGCTAGAGACTGCCAGAGCAACCTGGCATTTCTGCCCGCAGCCTTCTTCAACCCCTCAGGAAATCTCCTAGCCAGACCACGTGATGCCTCTCCAGCCCAGCACCTGGAGCAGGGCTACCAGTCCCAAATATCTCCAAATACCTCAGCATCTGACATAATAAAATCCAAAAGGAAAGAAAGAAAATGACTTACTATAAAATGGTTGGGTGATGTGGTGCTGGTTCGTAAAGCAAAATTGTCACATAAAACCCAAGCTGGCCTTCTTGTTCCCCTAGGCTCACGGATGAAGGTGATTCAGAAAGTTCATGGAAAACCAAGTTAGAGGATAAGCTTAGAGCAGGCATTTGAGGCAGTAGTCAAGACACCTGTTAGGCTGCCCAACAACTGTTCTGGGTGCACAACATTTATTAATTTATTTAAGCCTCCACATCCAATGAGATGTTTTGCTACTACTTAATTTCATTTTACAGATGAGAAAATTGAGGCAGCTAGTAAGTGCCTGGGCTCTGAACCCAGTCTGCATGATTTCAAAAATCCATGCTCCCAATCACTAAACTAAACTCTACCTTTGAAAAACTGCACCACCACAAACTCTGATTTTGTAGGGCAGAGTGGAGCAGAATGAGTGTTAAGTTGGCTCCTTGGGGGCCAGCGCCGTGGCTCTCTTGGTTAATCCTCTGCCTGCGGTGCCAGCATCCCATATGGGCGCCAGGTTCTAGTCCCGGTTGCTTCTCTTCCAGTCCAGCTCTCTGCTGTGACCCGGGAGTGCAGTGGAGCATGGCCCAAGTGCTTGGGCCCTGCACCTGCATGGGAGACCAGGAGGAAGCACCTGGCTCCTGGCCTCGGATCGGCTCAGCGCCGGCCGTGGTGGCCATTTGGGGAGTGAACCAATGGAAGGAAGACCTTTCTCTCTCTCTCTCTCACTGTCTATAACTCTTCCTGTCAAAAAAAAAAAAAAAAAGAAAAGAAAAATTTAAAAAGTTGGCTCCTTGGAAGCACCTTTTGATGCTGCCTATACTCTAGCTGTGTCTGTATGTTTTTTTACATTTAAAAAAAATTTTATTGATTTGAGAGGTAGAGTTATAGACAGAGAGAGGGAGAGATAGAGAGAAAGATCTTCCATCTGCTGGTTCACTCTCCAAATGGCCACAATGGCGAGTGGGCTGATCCAAAGCCAGGAGTCAGGAGCCAGGAGCCAGGAGCTTCTTCCAGGTTCTCCCATGGGGGTATAAGAACCCAAGCACTTGGGCCATCTTCTGCTGCTTTCACAGGCCATAGCAGAGAGCTGGATTAGAAGAGGAACGACTGGGACATGAACTGGCACCCATACAGGATGCTGGCACCACAGGCAGAGGCTTGGCCCACTGTGTCACTGTGCTGGCCTCAGCTGTGCCTATTTGTAACAAAGCTGCCCAGGAGAGAAGAATGGAGACAGAGCAGGGACAAGCTGGTCTTCCAAACTATAAACAGGGGCTGTGAGGGTCACCCACTGTGGCTTTCGAATTGCTTTTCTCCAGGTGGGCTTTTGGCCTATTGGATGCATGCCACATTGAAGTGCCAGAGTTCAAGTCTCAGCTTTGCTCCAAATTCCTGCTTCCTGCTGATGCACACCCTAGGTGACAGCAGTTAATACCTCAAATTGGGTCCCTGCCACCCATGTGGGAGACCCTGACAGAGTTCCTGGCTCCTGACTTTGGCCTGGCCCAGTCTCAGCTGTTGCAGGCAACTGGAAAAAGAACCAACAGATAGCAGTTATCTCTTTCTCCCTTTTCAAATACATAGAAATAAATACATATTTAAAAAAAAAAAAGATTGTGTTTTCTGCCCCCCTGGATTTTATCGTAAGGTTCTGGAACCCGTTGGTTTTCACTAGAGCAGCTCCATTGTTAGCTGCTTCATGCTCTGGCTATCTGGGTAGGACTTGGATTGAACATAGTTTCACGGCTCTAAAAGGTCTGGAAATCCCTGAGGATGGAACAATTCCCTGGTGTCTGGTTCCTTAATTACTAAGTCCTCCTCGTGACTGATTTACACAGGTCTGACATCTCTGGAGGGAAAGGTAGACAGGTGGATATGTAGTGCCTGTCCATGGCCATCTCTGAGACTGGCAGCTTTCCTCGCCTACAGCAGGAGCGGCTCCTAAGGGAGGCAGACACATTAGGGAGGGTTGGGACATTCTCTCCAGCCAGATAGGCCAACCGAAAAAATGTTTAAGGGTAAATGGAAATAAGATAAATCTGTGAGAGCCCTTCCAGCAAGTATAAAGTATTTGGGTATCCATTTCTTCCCTTGTCTTCAACATTCCTTAATTTAGTCACACAGCATTCCCCTGTGGTTCTCATGCTACTTTTCATCTGCCTGCCTAAGCCCTGTGAAAATGCTTAAGACTCAAGGCCAGGGGCGCGTATGTGTGTGTGTGTCTCAGACTCAGGACCAGGTGTGTATATGTGTGTATGTGTGTGTGTGTCTCTAAGACTCAGGACCAGGTGTGTATAAGTGTGTATGTGTGTGTGTGTGTCTAAGACTCAGGACCAGGTGTGTATATGTGTATGTGTGTGTGTGTGTGTGTATGTGTGTGTGTGTATCTCTGATTCAACCAGGCCAGTTGGCTGCTACTATGGATACATTTCTCAGCAGGGCTTCTGAGGATCACAGAACCAATGATCTGCTCCCAACTTGCACTCTGACTCATAACATAAATCACACTCAGGCCACCCTCAGATTTACCAGCTCCCAGGAGGCAGGGGAGTGCAGTGGTCAGCGGTGAGCTGAGTGGGGGGGGGGGTGGGGGGGAAGAGGCAAGGACAGGCCCGTGGAGCCAGATGGACAGGGCTGGGCTCCCATCCCGGTTCCATCACTTCCAAGCGCTGGGACTTCAGAGGACTTCCTAGGTGGACTTGTCCGTCCCAGGCCTGTGAAGCCATCTGTGAAATGGGAATAAGAGTAGCTAAGAACAGGGCCTATTGGTGAAGCTGTTGTTCCGAGCATGAAGTGCTGGCTTGTGGCGAGTTCCATCAACTTCAGCTATATTTAGCTACAGAAGCGCCTACCAGCCCCTGCGGGCCCTGCTGCCTCAGCCCAGTCCTAATTCCACTCTTGCTCCAGTGAGAGCGCCTGGCTGCTGTCGCTGCAAGTGCAGATGCCCACAGTTAAACAGGAGGATTAGCAGCCAGCCTTGCTGGAGACAATCAGAAGTTACAAGGTTCCTGGGGGAGAGTGGCACTTCATTTAGACTTTATTCCTGGCGTAACTTAAAATTGAAAAGGCTGCCTGAAGCATCTTGTGATCAGAACAAATATTCTTCATTCATTCACAACATATTTACTGGGCACATCTTAAAAATAATAGGCAGCACCGCGTAAAGGCTCTATGCATGCACGCTATGCCGAGTACTTTGCATCCGCTCATCACAGTGCTGCAAGGGAGGTACTGTTTTACTTTGCCTCTTGCAGCGAGGCTCAGAAAGGTAAGGGGATGTGCCTCAGATCACACACTGAGTGAAATTCCACTTGTCTACCAGCCCAGCTTCCCACACATCTCTCTTGTCCAGTGGACTTAGCCCCCAGATGCACCCAAAGAGGGTACCTATGCTCTCCCCCTCTTCTTCACCACCTCCGCTTTCACTGGCCGAGTCTCACCTTTCTCCCTCGTTCACAGACCACTCCTCCGGCTTCTGTTGACACACTGGAGGCAGCCGGGAAACAATGCTGGGGTGAGCATTGCTATTTAGCCACATCAAATCCAGGCTTCAGTTCAAACTTTGCACAGCAAACGCCTTTAATCTCTGCCGCAACATTCAGACAGAAGGTGTAAAGAGAGCCATCCTTGTTGTCAAGCGATACAGATGTAATTGTGATAAAAATGGTGTGCACCTGCCCTAGGTATTTCTTTTTATTTTGGTAGCTATTTGGGACTGTTTCAAGAAGATATACCTTTTCTTACAGAGAGAGAGAGAGAGAAGTCCTTTGTTTATTATAATTAGCAGTATTTTGTCAACTGAATAATAACACAAGCCCAAAGTACAGATGGTGTGATTATACTGTATTCAAGAGGTCTCTAAAAATATTCGCAGTGATAACAAGTTAAATCTGCACCCCTCTTCACCCCACCATCACATACACAGCAAGAACACAGGATGCCTTGTTTGGTGATTCAGCGACACGACCCCCATTCAAACTCACTGAAAGTCACATAACCAGCACCACATGCCATGCTTGGAAATTTATCTCAGTAAAAAAAAAAAAAAAAAAAAAAATCCAGAGAACAAATCTTGTGGTTTAAAGCATTTTTTAGCACAGAGGGCCAGACAGGAAGCCCAGAGGGGTCCCTTGAACACATGTCATCCAGGCTGTTAGTCTCCCGAGGGCTCAGCAATCCAGCAGGAGCTGTGAGTACCTTGATTCCCAGTGACCCCACTCAGCAGCAGATGCTGCCCTCTTCCTTGGTTCAAAGAGCTCAAGTTCATCCCAGCCCTCCCCCAAGAGGCCCAGCTGTCTCGGCCAGGAAACCCTGTGCCTCTGCCCGGGGTTTAACCATTGCAGATCAGAAGCCCCATCCCTGAGAGGCTCCATCCAGACCACAGACCAGACCTGCTCCAGCAGGCATTGAGGTCAACGGACAGCAGGCACAGTGGGAGCTGCCCCTCAGGGGCTGAGGTGTGGCTCCATCCTTGACTGGATTTCACACTTCCAGTCTGTTCTGGAACCTCCCCCAAACCTAAGTTTCATCATCGATAAGAAGGTGGCAGTAGTACTTACTTAGAAGGACAATTATGATATAAAATATACAAACGTAGTTGCTCATTTAATTCTTGGTTTGGATCTACTTTTGTGAATTTTCTCTTTTTTGTCCACTGGAATTAAAAATTGAAGTGGCTGGTTAGCCACTTTGGCAACAGGTACAATTCTGAAAACTGTAAAGCCAAAAAAAAAAAAAAAAAACAAAAAAAAGAAAGAAAAAAGAAATGCTACATACAAGGACTTAGGATTCAGCTTGCCTATGAGTAGTGAAGGGAACCCCATTGATGAGAAGAGGATGTTGGGCCTGTGGTTTGCCTTCTCCTTGGGGTCTTGGCTGCCAGCATCACTGTTCTCAAAGGCCTGTGCTTCCCCCCTTGTAGCAGCCCACACATGTTCCATTGTGACAAAGCAGACATCTGACCACAACACTTTTATATGAATTTTTGGAAGACTTTTGACCCCTTGAGATTAAGAGATTAAAAAAACCAGTCCCAAAGGGACAAATATCATATGTTCTCCCTAATGGACGACAACTAACCGAGCATCTAAAAGGAAACCTGTTGAAGTGAAATGTACAGTATGAGAAACAGTGTCTTGATCAGCCCTTGCCCTGAGTGTTGATGAACAACTTAATACGTTATCCCTTTTAGTAGTTTTTTTTTGTTCTACTTAATACTATTGGTTGAATTCTGTAATTAATACATAATTATTCTTAAGTGTTGAAACAACTGAAAAGTGATCCCTGTTAAATATAAGAGTGGGAATAAGAGAAGGAAGAGATGTACAATTTGGGACATGCTCAGCTGACTTGCCCCAAATGGTGGAGTTAGAAACATACCAGGGGATTCCAATTCAATCCCATCAAGGTGGCATGTACCAATGCCATCTCACTAGTCCAAGTGATCAATTTCTGTTCACAATTGATCATAATGATATGACTAAGAGTCAAAGGGATCACATAAACAAGACTAGTGTCTGCAAATACTAACTGATAGAATAGAAAAGGGAGAGAATGATCCAACATGGGAAGCGGGATACACAGCAGACTCATAGAATGGCAGATGTCCTAAACAGCACTCTGGCCTCAGAATCAGCCCTTAAGGCATTTGGATCCAGCTGAAAAGCCCATGAGAGTTTTTCAGGCATGGAAAGCCAAGACACTCTGGCAAAAAAAAAAAGACCTAAATGAAAGATCTCTGCGAGTGAGGTAGATCCCAGTGGAAAGAACAGGCCATCAAAGAAGGAGGTACCTTTCTCTGAAGGGAGGAGAGAACTTCCACTTTGACTATGACCTTATCTAAATATGATCAGAGTTGGCAAACTCAAAAGGCCTCCATAGCCTTGACAACTCATGACAAGAGCGTAGGGTGATTACTGACACCATAAACAAGAATATCAATTTGTTAAGTCAACAACAGGAGTCACTGTGCACTTACTCCCTGTGTAGGATCTCTGTCCTTAATGTGCTGTACATTGTGATTTAATGCTATAACTAGTACTCAAATAGTAGTTTACACTTTGTATTTCTGTGTGGGTGCAAACTGTTGAAATCTTTACTTAATATGTACTAAACTGATCTTCTGTATATAAAGATAATTGAAAATGAATCTTGATGTGAATGGTAGGGGAGAGGGTGCGGGAGAGGGGAAAGTTGCAGATGGGAGGGAAGTTATGGGGGGGGGGGAGCCATTGTAATCCTAAGCTGTGCTTTGGAAATTTATATTCATTAAATAAAAGTTAAAGAAAAGAGATTTAAAAATATAAATATGCAGAAAATAAGCAAATAGACCTTCTGATTTGCACAATGTAGTTTCTCTGTTTTTTTTTTTGTTGTTGTTGTTGTTGTTAATTTGACAGGTAGAGTTATAGACAGAGAGACAGAGAGAAAGGTCTTCCTTCTGTTGGTTCACCCCCCAAATGGCTGCTATGGCCGGCACTGCGCTAATCCGAAGCCAGGAGCCAGGTGCTTCCTCCTGGTCTCCCATGCAGGTGCAGGGCCCAAGCACTTGGGCCATCCTCCACTGCCTTCCCAGGCCACAGCAGAGAGCTGGACTGGAAGAGGAGCAACCATATGGGATGCCCATATGGGATGCTGGCACTGCAGGCGGAGGATTAACCAAGTGAGCCACGGTGCCAGCCCCAGTTTCTCTGTTTTTAATAAATGCCTCCCTGTAGGGAGGCCTCCCTACATGTGGTGGAGATCATGTTGCAGTATTGCCTTCCTAGAGGGCTCTCCTGTATCTCTACACAGGACACAGGACATGGCCAATCTATAGCCATGCTGCAGTCTCCTACTTGTGCTCATGGCAGGCATCACTAATCAACCATCACTAATCAACACACTTTTTTCTTACTGAGTGAAGACTCAGTTTCAGCACTCAGGTATCAACTACCACTCAGAGGTAAAGAGCTTGTCATTCACTTTAGAATTCTCAGTCATTTTAAAAGCTGAATGTCAGAACTCACCTTTGCATGCCTAAGGCACATCCTCTGAGTTCTTGGTGTCATAGCTTAAGACCACTTAATTGCCAAGTGAGTGATCTGCCAGGAACAAATTTTGTCAGTGGAGCCAACCTGCCCAAGAGGTGCCCTTCTTCACTCACCAACTCAAAACCACACACTTACGTGAGAATCAGTAAGAAAAGGGTTCTTGCAGGATCCTCCTCTTGCACTTTCCACATAACCTCCAGATCCAAAATCAGCACCAGGGGCTGCCCAGTATGAGCTAAAGATGGACATCTTCATCATGTTGTCACAACCATACCCTATCATCACCTTCACTGGGACAAAGGCAAGTGCAAGCTACAAGCTGCTTAAAAGCGTTGTTTGTACTCCATCCTATATCTCTTCAAAGTTCCATAAACAAGGAGGAAAAAAATGTCTCCCCTATAACTAGGTAAGCACCCATCTAAGAAAACGAAAATTCAGGTTATTGGAGAGCAGTCACGTCAGGGCCCAGACTGAAAGCAGGAAATGCGAAAACGTTCTCTTCTTATTTGTCCCCTTACTGCTTCCAGGGAGGAGAGTGCCTGATATTCATGTCACTAATTTCCACAACTCCATGAGGTATATACTCTTGATGCGCATTTTACAGATGATTGACTTTTTAAAGATTTTCCCAAAGTCACAGGGCTAGTGTGTTGCTGAGGAAGGACTTGAAATAGAGACTAGACCTTTGAGTTCCAGGCTCTTCCTACACCATGCCAGCTCTGGTGTCAAACCCTACCAAGCCACAAGCAAGCCCAGTAGTGGCCAGGACCAGTTCCTCTTGCTATTGTCCTTGGCCTTAGGAGGTACAGAGGAAAGTCTGAGCACCCAAGAAGAACTTCAGTAATGTTGTTCACACAATAAAGTGTTATGCAGTAGTTCACAGAAATAGTGATGACTGAAAGCTGGAATCTCCCAGTAGCTTAAGACTTTGACTTACTGCCTCAGCAGTCATTAGCTTAATGCAGGGAGACGGGCAAATGAGAGCAATGGCTTAAGACTGCTCCTCCAGACCAAAGATCTTAACCACAACCGATCCATCAGCAAGTACTGGCAGGTGGCCTGTGAAACAAATCTCGAATTGGCCCATTTTCTCCCACTCCCACTGCCATCACCCTCATCCCAGCCACCATCTATCTTTTCAGAAACCTGCACTAACTCATGTACTGTCATCTACTCTATTCCAAACTCTTGTCCACACAACCATCAAGCATCCTCCTTGACAGCCACTGATGACTTCTAATTGTTCTGGCTTACAGGTTTCTGCCTGATTTGGTCCCCACCTGCTATTCTCATGACTCATTTATTTACTCCTCTATCTGTCTTGTGTCTGTCCAAGAAAGTTCATTGCTGGAAGGGATGTTTTGCACACTTCTCGCATACCCTAAACACTCAAAAATATTGGTTGATTATACAAATGAATGTTTTCTGTGACATGTAGACTAATATATATTCTTGCCTAAAGCAGGGTTCTAGATTTCTTGGTTTGAGGGACTAAAGACATGGAATGATCTAGAAACCAGACCTGGGCTTTCGTCCTTACATTGGTACTTCATTCACAGCATGAGTTTAGAAAACCCTGAGCCTCCATCTGCCTGTCTGTCAGTGTTGCACATCTGGTAGACCGATTTGATGACCCTACCCAAATCTGAATTGAATGACTACACAATTTGCTAGGCACTGTCCCGGGTACCAGAGAGGCCAAAATGAATAAGACACAACACTTATCAAGAAGAAAGGCACAGACTCTCTGGGAATAGGGTGAAGCATGTAAACAAGTAATAAGTATAATTATCTTGCTGTGTGCTCTAACAGAAAACCAATCAAATATAATGTAACAAAAAAAGGAGCAAGCAGTCAACTCCATCTGATGATTAGGGGTAAAGTTTATTCTCGAGCTGAGTTTTTTGTTTTATTTTAATATTATTTGAAAGGCAGAGAGACCATTCATCCCGTGGCTCACTCCCAAATGTGGGCAGCAGCCAGGGCTGGACCAGGAGAGGAGGACTTCCCTTGAAAGGATGGTCAGGCTAGCACTGGGACACATGCAAAAGCAGGGTGCATCCTGTCTTGGGAAGAGAAAGTGGTTCAACATGGTTTGGTAGAATACCAAGGGGTCACAGATGGACAATGAGGTTGGACAGGTTGACCCAGGCTAAGGAGCTTGCACCTTATCCTGTAGAAAGGTTTTAGTGGAGGCATGATCTAAACATGTTTGTGTTTTAGGAAGATTATTCTGACAGCAGCCAGGAGATGGATTAGGAGAAAAACACAAGAGAAATGGGGACTGTGGAGAGCACGCTGTGGTAGTAATCTAGGCGAGTGGAGTACCCTGAAGTGTCACAGACAGGCAAGAAGCAGGTAGAATAGGCATGGCCACATCTCTACCTGCTAGGGAGAGGTGGAAGTCCCAGGCTCGGGTGACTGATAGGTTGGCACACGCCACTTTTATATAGGAGGAGCAGCCAGTTTAATAAGAAATAGACAAAGATCTTTCTGAACCTGTGAGTCCATGCCAATGAAATGTACAATGGCAGGATACTGCTGCTAGTGCTCTTATTGTTTTAGGACGGCTGCAGTAGCTGGGACTTCCTAACCAAGTCACTGCCCACTCCCGCATCCTCTCAGACATGGGAAAAGCCAGTTATGATGGCTTCTTTCCTCAAGGGGGTGTAGTGAGGCTTGGTTTAGCTATTTAAAGTGCTGTGCCACCGTCAGATGAAAGGAGCTCTGTTAGGTAGAAACATAAGGAGATCATGCACAAAGCAATGTTGAAAAGGCCGCCTGAAGGGTAGCAGACAGGCTTGCAGGGGCTTCGTTCTGGCTTCATAATTAGATTTAAAGATCCAGAGATGAAAAACAAAAGATACAGGCAACAGAAGATATGGATTAGTTCTCTCTCCAGATGGATTAACATTTGGATTGTTTTTCCCAGATGTGACCAGCCAGGATTAAAAACCTACCATATTCCTCCCACAGGGGGACACTCACATGGAGGCCACGGAGACTCATGGGGACCCTAAAGAGACAGCTGTCACCTTATGAGTTCCCCATGGGGATCTCACTCTGCAGAGGTGCAGAGCTGGAACCAGGCAGGCTCCGGGCGGGAGATGTAGTCCCTCTCCAGCCAAGGCAGCCACCTCTGTCCCTCCACCCACACAGGGCCCTCAGGGACTATACATCACACACCCAAGCCCAGAAGCCTAGAAAAAAAATAGAAAGACGTTGGCTTGGTCCTAAAGCACCAGATGGCTCCCTTCCAGATAAGACTTTCTAAGTGTCCACAGAATCCTTTCTTTCTTCCTGGCTAACCTTTGAGGCAGCCTTTTCTCCAACTGCACCTGGCTCCTACCAGCTGCTCTTCCCCAGGGGCTCTGTGAAAATGAGTCAGACTTTGTAGATTCTGGAAAAACAATTTCTGCCCCAGGATACAAGTCTCTGGAAGAAACAGCAGCATCCTCTGCCTATATGACGTGGCTCCTTCACACTCACTATCCCCCCCCTCTCCCCTCCAGCATCCTCCCTAGCACTCAAATCTTACCTATCCTTCAAGGAAAAGTAGCTGACAAACCATACTGCTCCCCCTCCAATAAAGCCTTCTCATATTTCCCAGAGTTTTCACTCTATTTCCTTGTTCTCCTGTTGCCTTGTATTTGTTATAACCTTGAGTTAAGTCTACTTGCATTATAGTTGCTGTGGGTCTGCTTCTCTCCCACTCTTGATTTTCAGCCCTTGGAGAGTAGAGCTCTGTTGGACTCAGCCAGTAGCCTCCAGGGCCTGCCACATGGAAGCTGTTCAGTCAATGTTTGTTGAATTCATTAGAATAGGTGAGTAAAGGAACAGGTTGCACTGCTGCCGTGAGAAGACACAGGTGTACCAAATGCAAGTCTGTTTCTATGAGCTGCCTGGATTTCATAACCCACTGTTATTGCAGGGGGACTTAGGGATGTCTGCCAGGAGCCATGGTTATAGGTTAGAGCATCCACTGGCCAAACCTACCAGGAGTTCACAGGGGAAACTTTGTGCCTCCAGGAAGAGTCCTGGCTCAAACATGGTTTAGTTGATCCTGGCTTTGGAGCCCTGTAATAACAGGCAAATCTCTTACCCTATCTAATTCTCAATTTCTTCATCTGTATAGGGATGATATGACTATCATTTCAACTCTTTAAAAAACTTGTAATGATAGGAATGACAGATGATGGTGCTTCACAAGATTTGCAGGAAAATAGAATTAAAAGATAAATTTATTTTGGTGCAAATAATTTTGCAAGTGATGCATAATACATGGTTTCCGTGAACTTTCTGAAGTACCCTTTTTGTGAAATCTGCAGTATGAGTAGGCACTTTACACAGTGCCTGGCACTAATTAGGTATGTGATCAATTCTTTGAATTGAAGGAGAATATTAACTAAGAGAAGGCACAGCATGGAGATGGGGAATGCTAAGCCTTTGAACAAGATTGGGCTTTTTATAAGATATATTTATTTATTTACTTGAAAGGCAGAGTTACAGAGAAGTAGAGGAACAGAAAGAGAGGGAGAGAGAGAGACAGAGAGAGAGGGGTCTTCCATCTGCTGGTTTACTCCCCAGATGGCCACAATGGCCAGAGCTGCACTGATCCAAAGCAAGGAGCCAGGAGCTTCTTCCATGTGGGTACAGGGGCCTAAGGACTTGGGCTATCTTCTACTGCTTTCCCATGCCACAGCAGAGAGCCAGATGAGAAGCGGGGCAGCCAGGACTCCAACCGGTGCCCATATGGGATGCCAGCACTGCAGGCAGTGGCTTTACCTGCTACGACACAGTGCCGGCCCCAAGATTGTTTCCTGTGACTCAGATTAGTGAAACTGTTTGGGTGTCAGTGCATTTGTCATCTGGGATAGTGAGCCCGAATTCTGACCCTAACTCCACCAGCACCAGAGAATACGCTGAATGAGTTTTCTGAGCCTTGATTACACTGGGTCAAAATCATTGTTTCCCCTATCTCTACAAGGTTACTCTGAATACCAAACCACACAAAGTGGTGATTCTCTTACGAAACAAGACATGCAGCTCAGCCCTGCACCCAGTCCCTAGAAAGCAAGCCATTAGAAGAATGTGGTCACTTCTGCTATTATCCTCCTTCCCCTCTAGACTCTAAGCTCCTGGGAGACAGGAACTGTGTCAGTTTGGCTTCTAACTCTGTACTCACATAGTTAACAAAGAACCCCTGACAGGTAGAGGGCCTTAAATAAAAAAGAAGGAAATCTGTTTGTAAACTATGAAGCAGGGAAGCTGTAATGATCAGTAATGTTTATTTCATTCTAAAATCATTCTAGTCTGATGTCCAGTCAGATGCTGTGACCAGTTCAGGTCAGGAAGAATTTCAGCAGTTCTATTTGTGGTGTATTGAATCATGAATAAAAACCAATCACGATTTTTGTTTTCTTTCTCAATCCTGTTTTCACTATGAAATAACTAGGAGCTGAGAAAAATTCTTTGCTCCTGTTTTTAATGTTAACCAACACACTTATGATCTTGAAGGTATATTAATAATTAGGATTCTTGTTTGATATTTAACTTGGACACATAGTTTTCCACTTGGGATTTTGCAGATTTTCTTGGCCATAGCACTGATAGAGAACAATCTGAATCCATGACCACTCGGAGTTCTGTCTGAACCAGGGCCACACCTCTGATCCTGCCCAAACCTGTGGTTCTAGAAATAGGAAAGAAGAGGGACATGACCATTTTTAATGTGCCAGTCCCTGTACAGGAATTCTTTTGCATTTGTGTAGCAGTAATTCACTCTGCCCACCAAGTGAATGGTTCAGGTTCTTCTCCTGGGAACACTTCCCTTCCCTCGTGAAGCTTGGTTCAGCCTTCTGACTTGCTTAGGCAACAAAATGGGAACAGGTGCATCTCACTTTGGGGGTAAAGTTGACAGAACTAGTGTGCTATTTTACACCCTCACCTTCCTTCCTTCCTTCCTTCCTTTCTTTCTTTCTTCTTTCTTCTTTCTTCTTTCTTCTTTCTTCTTTCTCTCTCCTTCCTTCCTTCCTTCCTTCTTTCCTTCCTTTCTTCCTTCCTTTATTTTTAAAGACCTATTTATTTATTTGAAAGCCAGAGTTACACACAGAGAGAGAAGGAGAGTCAGAGAGACAGAGAGAGAGGTCTTCCATCTGATGGTTCACTCCCCAGTTGGCTGCAATGGCCAGAGCTGTGCCGATTCGAAGCCAGGAGCCAGGAGCTTCCTCCGGGTCTCCCATGTGGGTGCAGGAGTCCAAGAACCCAGGTCATCCTCCACTGCTTTCCCAGGCCATAGCAGAGAATCAGATTGGAAATGGAGCAGCTGGGACCTGAACCGGTGCCCATATGGGATGCCAGCACTGCAGGCGGTGGCCCCACCCACTATGCCACAGCACCGGCCCCTACACCCTCATTTTCATCCTGTATGGCAGTGTGCCACATGGTGTGGTCTCCTTCAACCTGGGACCCAGAATTAGGAGGATCTGGAACTGAATCTCCCCGCTGGTTCCCCATAAATGTGTGGCATCAGCAAGACATAAACCTCGGGTTTATGGCACTGAAACTTGATTTCATGTGATACCACAACATAGCCTGGCCTGACCTGCCTGATGCCATTTATTAGTTCATTTAATTCTCATTTTTAAAAAATCCACAAGCGAGTGTTGGGAGGCCGTTCTTCAAGGGTCTCATGCATTCTGTGCGGTGTTCAAGTGAGGCACTAGCTGCCTTTTTTTCTGAATATCTTCTCAAGGACACTTGCACAGTCAAGGGCCTGCAAAAGAAGAGGCATTGTCTCCCTCCAGAGGAAGGGGGAGGCAGGCTTACTGCCCACGTTAAAGCAGGATACCTGAGCTTGCTTTAACACGACTCAATGTGTGAGCAAGCATCCATCTGAGCCGTTTGCAAGGGAAACATATATAAAGATGGTGATGCGCTTGTTTTTCTGTGCCCTAGGTCATGAAGGCCATGTATCTGAGTCCAAACATCCAATGCCTCCTGCCGGATTTTGAAACTGCAGCAGACTGGCCTGTTATCTCTCAAGCGGGTAGCATCTCGGACTTCTCATGGTTCCTGACAGTGGGTGTTAGCATCACTGCTTTACAGTGGATGAAACTGAGCCTCAGAGAGAAGGAGTTGCCCAAGGGTGCACCACTAGTAACTGGTAGAACCCATTTTTCCCAATCTTTCTCATTGCTTGCCATGGAAAAAAAATTAAAATGCCATTTATTCATTCTGATATTCCTGAATTCATTCATTCATTTACTCAATTAATGTCTACTAAAGACCTTTTTACTGTAAGCACCATGTGAGGGTGCAGTTTTCCAGCATGCTTTAAAAATTAGCATTGAATTCTCCCAACATCACCAATTTTGACATCTAAAATAAGCCACTTGTGATTATCATAATCTTATCAAATACAATACCTATTTTCAATCACCTTTGCCCAAGAAGCAGATGACCCGGATAGAGTAGGAGGAGTCAGGTACCATACAATGTAACATTGAGAGTACATTTTGCCTGTTGTTGGAGAGAGAGGTTTGGGGTCTCTGGAGGAAGCATAGAAGATAAAGAGTGTTTGGATCCCATAAATTACTTACTGCACATCAAGTGCACTCATATCTACACAGAGCTTCTCCCAGGTCTGCAATAGATGAGGAGGAACCAGGCGCTTAGCACAACTAAGCTATAATACATGGACTCACCTCCTCTTAGTGTAGAAGCATTTGGTTCCAGGAAAACTGAGCCAGGGTGTCACATCCACTACAAGAGACTCTAACAGAAGACACAAAGAAATTAATTGTCCTGGCAATTTTAGCCATCAGGACCTCTTTATAGGAAGGTCAGTATTTATGTAAACAAGATATGACCCAAAAGAAAAACCAACCGTGCTTGAGACAGTGCTCCAGACAATAACTGAACATGAACACAGTGATGAGAATTACAAAGGCAGCTTCTCTTGGGGACAGCATTGTGGTGTGGTTAAGTTAAGCTCCATAACAGAGCTCCAGCTCCAGTCCCAGCTACTCAGCTTCCAATACAGCTTCTTACTACTGTGCCTGGGAAAGCAGCAGAAGACAGCCCAAGTGCTTGGGGCCCTCCCACCTATGTGGAAGACCAGGATGGAGTTCCTGGCTCCTGGATCAGCCTGGCCCAGACCCAACTATTACAGCCATTTGAGAGGTAAACAAAAGGAAAGAAGATCTCCTTCCCTCCCTCTTTCTCTCTCTGTCACTCTGCCTTTCAAATAAATAAACAAATCTGTTTTCTAAAGCCAGATTCTCTTATTTCCTTTCCTCTGTTAGATATGTATTGCACAAGGGCATGAGGCTTATTTTGGTGAAAAATGCTTTTATATAGAGAACTTTTGAATGCTTCCACACCCTCCCACAACCCAAAAAAAAAAGTCTCAGGCCCTGACCATGATAAAGAAATCAAATAAAGGGGACACTACGTTGACATGAACACTAAGACAATAATCCAACTGAACTTTCTTTACTATCAATTTTGACATCCATTTGTCTATACCAAATCAATAGATTAAATTTTCTCCCTTAGTTTTCAACCAAATTGGAGTCAAATTAACCTCACTTTAAAGTGCAAGCAAACAAGATAGACAGGACTAGTGTTTGCTCTGCAACATAAAAGCATCATCCACCCGGCTGCACCGACTCAAGAGGCAACACCTGATGATAAATAGGCCGCAGGACACAGTGGCCAATTAGCTCTCCCACAAAAGCCTTACACAGAGAGGCTCCTGCCAAGTCTGACTTTTAACTGTACCCAACTCTCAAATCGACCTTAGGTCCCCTTAACTGGCCAGACTAGAGCACACACCAGCAGTCAAGGGGGCCAAGTTGTCCAAATCCATCAGTGAGTGTCTCTATGCCCTGATTTGCCAATGCTCATGCTGACAGTGGTCAGAGAACACAGAAGCCTGGGTTTTGGAACAGCACAAACCTTATTTACTGAGTAAGCAAAGATCGGATCCTTGTGTAGAGTAAATGATACAAAAAATAGGTAATGAGGTCTCCCATGCATCACTGCTGAGGTTATTTAGTCTAACTCTAAAGCAAGATGGTTTCTTCCAAATGATGAGGTCGGGTTTAGCATTGATGTGTCTCAAAAACCAATTATGCCTCCAGCTCTATCCTCAATTTAAGAGGATTTGTTAAAATAAGGCTTTCTTTCATCAGAGCTGAGGTTAAGGGGAGTGAGTGCAAGGGCCCTGTAACCAGACACCCTGGAACAGAAAGAGCTCTAGAACCTAGTGGGTGTGAGTACATTCAAGTCACAGGGTCTGAGTTGATGGGTCCACGGTGGTTATTTCTTCCCTTTTATCCCTGGGAAGCCCATCATGCACAGCTTGAAGTTTGCTGAATCTTCAGCCATTCGAGTGACCCAAGCACAGATCAATTCCATTGGAGAGGGCCCCTGGGTTCTTCTGTAGGCCTGGATGACAAAACTCCCAGGATCAGACTTCTGATCCTGATGAGTTCTTGCCCTTATGTCCATTTCCAGGATCCACAGTACTAGGATTTGGACCAGGTAAGGCTTTGGAGGAACTAAAAGTGAACCAGCCTCTGGGCTCCTGCTTTAGGAGAACAGTAGAGGCTGCTACTGGGGAGAACTGGCCTGACACAGGCTGCTTCTCTTCTTTGTTCTCTTCTCCATTCTGCAGCTTTAGTTCGTAGAGTGGTTCTGTCACTCAAAGGTACTTGGTCTGCTCAGTGGTAAGGCTCCGGTGGGGTGTGTAGCCAGCATCTCTCAATTCTGCCTGTTGCTCAAAATGCTGAATGCTTCTGTAGGTCTGTTTTGTGATCAGAGAATTTGTGATGACATGAGTAGCTTTAGCCTTCACCACCAGCGCCTTGTCCATATTGTCAGTGAATGTTGACAGGGTCATGACAGGGTAAGGACACACTGGCATCTCCTTTGTCCACCTTGACAGAGCATTGATACTGGCAGTCTGGAATCACTGGTTTCTAGGAGATGCTGCCCACATCCAGCGTAGTCAAGGATGCAGGTCCCTGAGAGCATCATCATAGCTGAATGCCTGGCAGCACATTCCAATGGGCAGGGACATCTTGTCTGCAAGCCCACTAGGTTCAAGAGCAGGCACTCCTGGATGTCCTGAAGCCATTCAAAGCCTGGGATCCAGGTGCTTTCTCTATATAAAATTCCAAGCTGGGTCTCTGCCACCATGGTGAGATGATGTGACCGCTATCCTGACAGATAGATGTCAGTGAGGACCATTGTCCCACTGCTGCCAATTAGCAAATCTTTCCAGGAAACTCACACAGAGTTTCTTTTCTCCCACTACTGTGAGGACACTGGCAGCCCAAATTCAAGCACTAAAGAGGTTTCAAGGATCCTGGTCTCCTAAGAGATCCAAGCTATGGTGAGATCTGTAGCAACACCATAAGTCCCCAGCACTGGTCAGGGTAGACTGGCTCCACTCTGCTCTCAATTCATCCTTTTCTAATGGGACACAGTGGAAAGGACTTGTGTCAACAGTTTTGGGTTCAACTCTTTACTGCAATGCTAATGCACTACTTCAGGGATTTTGGTGCAGTTTTTTTTAACCTCTCTGAGTTGTGTTTTCTCATTCATAAAGTAGGATAATAATAGCTAATTTATAAATTTTGTCAAGATGAATAAATGAGAGCCCTCTGTAAAGCACAGAGTCTGGCACACAGTAGGCTTTCAATAAACAGCAGCAACTCACATGATTACCATCGTCATTTTGCTTTGGCCAGGTAGACAGGACATCCCTTTAAACAAAAAGAAAATTAGACATTAGGTACAGAGTCACTGGCAGGAAGCCAAAGGGGGAAGATAAAGCGTTATAATTGCCTCTCCAGGGAAAAGCAATAAATCTGGGCAGCTGTGCCGCTCCCACTCTTTGGCAGCAGGAGAGAAGGGCTGCATCAGAGGACACTGTCTCGGAACATGTGAGCGTCCACCATGTACAAAGCCCTCAGTGGGCAATGCAATGATACAGAGATGGGACAGGCATGGTCCTGCCCCCAAGAATTTAGTATCTACTGAGACTGGGACAAAGGGAGAACTAGATCACTAAAGCAATCATTCTAACATGAAGCGAACTGATCAAAGGGAAGGATATGCACGTGGGTGAGTTTTCATTCTCATAACAGGTGCTAAGACAGGCTTCATATAGGATACTCAGGATGGGTACTGATAGATGACATTTCAGTAGAGAGCTATTGGGAGAGGTGGCGAAATTAAGGCAAAGGACAAGTAATATGAGTCTGACAAGGACTGGGTCCATTCAGAGAACAGTGAGCAATGCTTGGCTGGAAAGTGTGATAGGGTAACCAGGAAACCAAGTCTACCCGATGGGTGGCCTTGAGAGTGCTTAATCTGCTCATCATTGAAGAATGGCAGCCTCAGGACTGTATGTAAGGAAGATTAATTTAGCATCTGTGTGTAGAACAGGTTGGAGGAAGAAGAGACTGGCAGCAGGGAGACCAATTAGGTAAGTGTGCAACACTGGAAACATGAAGAATGGATGCCTAAACTCAGGGGAGTTGTCATGAGAACAGAAAGGATCATTTCAGGAAAGGAAAAGATTCTAGATCCAAGCAAGAGAAGCTTGAGGAGAAGCTTAGCAACGTTAAAGCCATGTAGCAAGCATTCCCTGGACTGGGACCACAGAGGGTATCATAAGCATCCTTGGGATGTGAGTACTGCCCCTACATTGTGGAGGGAGACATAATGCTAACTGTCCAGGATCAAACCAGTCAAGAATTGAGGGTGAACTTAATCAGCATTCTAGCACAGAAGAGCTAAAATCCATATAAATACAGCCAAGCAAAGGCCTCATGGGCTGGACGGTTCTGAGAGGTTTTATAAAGAAGCCTGATAGGGAATGCCATTCTACTTGGCAGAAGATGCTGGACTGGATCAGCTGAGATCCAGAGGTCATGTTCGAGTTCAGGAAGTCTCCGGTCTAGGGCTTCCTTAGGAGGAGGTTCCAAAGGATCCCTGAATCAGGATCATTTTCAACTGTTCTGGATGCAGCCCAGAAGGAGGAGGAGGAAATTGGCTTTGTATTGATTAAGGGTGTTAATTAGTAATTTGATGGCCCCTTTCACTAAAACAGTCCAGTGGGAAACCTTGGCTGGTGTAGCTTCGGAGAATGAGCTGTGCAAAGTAAAGCGTTGTTCTTTTGCAAAGCAGCTTGGTAGTATGGATCAAGATTTTGACAAATGTTTATGTTTCGACTCAATAATTTATTTCCAAGAGCCTCTCTCAAGAAAATGACCAAAAGTGCAGACCAATATTTTTATGCCATGAAGTTTTTATAAAGGCAGAAACAAAAAAGAAAAATGGGGGAAACAAATCAAATTACAGCAATAGGGAGATGGTTAAATAAACTATGCTATCTAGACATTAATAATCACCATTGTTCAAAGAGGTAAAACTTAGATTTGATGGCACTGGATTTTTCAGCTTTTGCCAGTGGCACAACTCCTACTCCCCAAACTGTGTTCTTGACAAATAAGATAATTTGTTCACAAAAGGCTGTTAAATGAAAAAATTAACCAATTAAATTGTGCATAAACTAGGATAATGTGATATAATATGTGTATACAATTCTATCTTCTCTTGGTGTGTCCACAACACAAAGGGTAGCAGTGTCCAAAGGAAGGAACTGAGGCAAATTTCATTTCTTTTGTATTTTTATGAAGTTGAAACTTTTCTATGATAAGTATGCATTAACAATAGTCATAACAACAAACATTTATTAAAGACTCACCATGTGTGAGGCTAGGTACTAATATGTAAATACACACACACACACAGAGGATACTTCATGAAAAATAGAAACAAAAGATAAGTTTATTTAGGTGCAAAATAAGTGTGAAACCTGTGCATAGGTTTTTATACTATGCATTTTCCATGCACTTTTTGGAGACCTTTCATATATCATCACACTTCATATATCACCACACAACTACAAAATAGGCACATTTATCATACCCACTTTACAGCTGAGGAAGCCGAGGCTCAGAGGGGTGGTTTGCTCAAAGGCACATGGTTAGGAAAGGATGGAAGCCAAACTTGGAGTCAAACCAACATGACCTAGCCTCTGTGCTTGGTCACTGCCCTAACTCTACCCTATGACCAGTGAATGCCCACAAAGGGGCTTCAGAAAGTTGGGGGGAAATGTCCATCTTTTAATTCTATTGCCAACAAACTTTTTGAATCCCCTCATGCGTGTAATGCTTTTAATTTTAAAATGTCCTTCTTTTCCTTTCGCATCTCACTTTATAAGGGAGTATAGGGTGTTTAACAGAAGTCTGACCTTTGGGAATCAGACTCTGGTTTTCTGCCAAGTCATTCACCTTTTATGCCAATGTCACCACTATACCGATGGTGGGAACTTCTTTGCAGTGGGAGGTACACAGATTATGAAAGGTCAAAGAAAACCACTTTCCATTATTAGCAATTAGCTAACTAAGTAAATTAAATTATGTTAATTAGTTAACACTAGACTCATCATTAGAGTTAATATGTAGATTAAGAACAAATAAGAATGGGCTTTTTTTACTTAGGAATAAAAGGAAATGAGAAAGATCTGCCCATTGTTTCCCTGAGGGGAGTTTGCTCCTTTCATAGACAATGAAGGGGAAGCACCAGGATGCTCACTTGGGCTCTGGATCCAGCCCAGGCCTGAGTCAGCTGTGTGGGGACCTTGAATGAACCACCTACCATCTCAGGGTCTCCATTCCCTTATCCAAGAACAAACAGGTCAGGCTAAATGATATTTCTAGTGCTGAGGATCCCTACTTCTACAGGTCTATGACAAAACCGGTATCGAAGATAAACTTGCATCAGACACAGTACACTACCGGGCACAGGAATTCAGCCATGTGGCCTTTCTTTGTCTATTTTTTCTCCTCTAGAAAGCAGAACCCTTGACCTTCTCTCCAGCTGGAAGCCCCGCCTTTACCAAAGCAGCCAAAATGGGAGTGGTGCTTCAAAAAAAATGCAGGATGAGGGAGGGAAGAGAATAGGGTGCTTTAGGGGTTGCCAGATCAATTCCTATCCATGCTTCCCCTCTGGAACTTCAAAACGCACCACCTCCTGATCCCTTTTTTATTTTATTTATTTATTTTTTACTTTTCCTTCTTAATCAGTACATGAGACTAAGAGTTTATAAGCCTAAGGGTCACTAAGCTCATTTATAAATGAGAAAAGAAACTAATCTCTGTGCCTGTAGTATGATCCTCCTGCCCCCCCACTCCCAACAATGCACACACAGGGCTGGCAGCACCTGGCTTGCTTCTCCTCCACACCAATTGATATTCTGCTCACGGCACAGCACACAGGAGAGTCAAGGCCAAACAGAGACGATGCACAATCAGAACAGGCCAAAAGCTGACCATTTTCTGGGGGAACAGATCCTGTTACCATCTTATTGTTTGGAGATCACAAGACACAAGAAGAACAGGCCCTCAACAATGTCTTTGAAGGACACTCATGCTAACTTACTCCAGGAGCTCCCTGCAGGAACCTGAAACAACCAAAATATAACTCCAAGCTGCGTTGGCCCCTAGTAAACAAACACCCACTCTGCTCCTTACCCTACTGTATTCCTTCTTTCAGCAGTGATAATAAGCACACATCTAGCAAGCCAGGGACCAGGCACATGCTGGATCCTGTAGTATATCTGAGGTTGGAAGAGCTGTGTCAGACCCAGATGCTGCCCAGACCATCAGGAACATGAAAACTGAAACTAAATAAAAGACTGTCTGGGCATGCGCCGTTGGCCAGAAAGAGCTCATTTTTCTCTCCTGCAAGCCTCCTCCTGCTCCACTTAAAGGTTCTTAAACACTGGAGCTGGAAGACAGGATGGAGAGACCAACATCTAGTGACCAACCCTAGGGGTCAGATATGGTGCTTAAAATGGGGACATATTTAATTAACAAATCCACACAACTACCACACTTTACCAATAAGGGACCCAAGACAGAGAGTTGAAGGAACCTAAGGTGACACAGTAAACTGTGGAGTTGAGAGGATTTGAACGCAAGTTTAATTACCCCCAAACCAGATCTGTTTCCAATAGGCTGTACAGTCACTTCACACCCATATGTTATGTGCCTTGTGTGGTGTGTGTGTGTGTGTGTGTGTGTGTGTGTGTCTCAAACTCCCTGGGATGTGAGAGGTCAACCCAGCACAACAAACTGCCCAGGCTCATGTGTCACCCACCTTTTCCTACTTCAAGGGTCCTTCTGGTGACCAGCATTGTGGCACAGTGGGTTAAGCCAACCACTTGTAAGGCTGACATCCCATATTAGAGTACCTGTGCAAGTTCTGGCTGCTCCACTTCTAATCCAGCTTCCTGCTAAGGCACCTGGGAAGACAGTAGAGGATGACTCAAATACTTGGATCCCTGACATCCACGTGGGAGGCCCAGATGAAGTTTGTGGCTCATGGCTTCAGCCTGGTACAGCCCTGGTCATTGCAGTCATTTGGAGAGTGAACAAGCAGATAGAAGATTCTCTCTCTCTCTCTCTCTCTCTCTCTCTCTCTCTCTCTCTCTCCCTCTCCCTCTCTCTCTCTCTCTCTCTGTAATTCTGGCTTTCAAATAACTAAAATAAATCTTTTTTTTTTTTTAATTAGTCCTTCTCTAGGGAGGGAGCCAGGACAGGTTATCAACCTTTGCTGTTGAAGCTGGAAGCAGGTGCAACTATGTCCTCCCCTACTTCAAGCATTTCCACCGGAGGCTGCCCCAACCACACAGCCACATCTTCAGCATATTGTGCTCAGGGCAGTTCTATCAGGGCCACTAGGCCGTCAACAGACTAGCCCACCATGCCACCTTACCTACCCTTCTCCCTGTTGCCACGACTGTAGCTCTAGTGCTAAGCAGTGATCACAACCAGCATCAAGGCCCAAGGAAGCACCAGGTATCCAGGAACCATGTGCTCCGTGTCCATCTGCATTTCGGGGGTGCCGTTTGCTTTCTTTTAGGCTTGCTTTGGCTTTTTTCCAGTTGACTCATGCTTTTGCTTGGCGCTAAATTGCTATGTGAAGGTGGAAGCATGTGTGTCCTCACAGCTTCCCCAAAACAAGATCATAAAGAGAGAAATAGACACAGGAGAGAGAAGCAAGAGGCCAAAACATGACCTTTCCTACAAGGTGCCTTCCAAGAGAGTGACTAAGTGATTTATTCATCAAACTGAAGCTCTTCTAAAAGTGAAAGGGAGCCCACTATTAAGAACCACACCAGGACAACAAGCATCAACTGAGCCAGGCAGGCATGATCTCTTCTCACCAGACAGAATGCAGGTCTCGGCAAGTAGGGTCCATACCACTGCTCTTTCCTGGGTAGCTCTTTGCTGGTAGTAGGAGGTAGTGCTGATTGTTCTTATGGTTTTAAAAAATACCTCTGAAAAACAAGAAGGGAAAAAAGCAAGAGTTTTTCGCAGGAGAGGGAATAGAGGGTGGGAGCCCAGCAGAAGCAGGAACCTGTATCTCTCCAGCTTGGGTCTCTCCCTCTCCTATCCCTTGTACTGTCTAGATGTCTCTCATCTCTGACTAGCTCCCCACATTCCTGAAAATCTTCCTCCTTCCCATTATTCAAACTATTCAGGCACTATTGAAGAACAAATAGTTCAAATTCTCTTTGTCAAAGACATTTGCATGTTAACTGTGAACAAATCCCTAAGGCAAAGGCGTGGCTCTCTGCAGCTTGGAAATAGGGTACCAGGTAGGCAGCAGCCTGCTCCGTGCTCTAAGGAAGCCCCTGCCTAATGAAAAGCCCCACCCCCATTCCTTGCTTTGTCAGAGGGTTTGCAGGGAATAACCTGGCCCTCATGTATATTGAATCCCTAGGATTAACTGGCACTAAGCTTTGTCATCGAGACCAGGTTAATGAGAGACAGAGACCCAAGCTAGGGACACGTGCTGTGCCGCATGGCCTCCTCACCTGCATAGGAGGGCACCCAGGGGTGCTCTCCTCCTCTGTGGGGCTTGTGGATGCAGATGTCCACTCCAGATCCCCAATCTCCCGTTCACAGAATTGCAGTTTCTCTCTTTACAGGCGTTGATGACCCGAGCTCTTGTGAGCTGAGTAGCGCCGAGAAAGCTAGCAGGGTACTTCTTAATTGGGTGCACTGAATCCAGAGCCTACTAATGGCCATTTAAATATCAACCCCATTAGCTGTCTCGCTGTAGAACTAGCTACCAGATGTGTAACAAACATATTTACTGGTCGGTATGCAGGCAGTTGTACCTTCTCTGGGCTCATGCCCCATTCATTCAAACAGCTGTGTCTCCATCTGCTTCAATGAGAAAACCGCAAAGCAGCCTCAGGTCACGCAGTCTGTTTGTGTGTGATGTGTGTGTGTACATGCAGGTGCACACACACACAACACACACACAGGATGCCTAGGACAGGCTCAGGAGGGACTGCAATGTTGAGGTCAGAGGGCTGCAGCCATCCGATTGTTATTAAACACAACATTTAGAAATAACAACCATCTTATTGCTACCAGAGTACTGTACTGTATTTTTCTGCTGGGAGAAGCAAAGCTCTCTGAATGTTTTATTCAGCAGGAACTAGAACACTGTTGTTATAAACTTTCTTTCCCAAACTAATTCCCTGAGCTTATGCTGCCAGAATCTCTCCTCTCCAGGGCAGTTCTGCCTTCGTTCACTGACTTCTCGGATCCTGCTAGGAAATCCGCCACCCGCATGCCAGCAAGCGGCAGATCAGCTCAGTGGGGCTGGAACTCACTGCGGTGCAGCCCCGCCTGGGACAGCTCTGAGAAAACAGTTGTACTGTGTGGTTTTGTGGGAAAGGAACACAGACTTACCAGGACTTATCAGGATTCTCCCTGGGTGGAGACTGGCAGTGGGATGGGCCCCACCTGCCCTGACATCTCAGGATTCCAGATAAAGCGTCACGTCCTCAAAGCAGCAGTCTGTAAGTCTATGGGAAAAGTTATCTGCCAGAATTTCAGAGATGATGAACAGGAGAGAAACAAAGGACATGGGTTACCCCCAATTCTGGATGCTTCTGTGTGGCTTCACAACTAGAAGGGATTCTTACCCAGAGGCAATAAAAGAACAAGGGTATCCAAGCCTGTCCTAGGACACTGCTGATGCCCCTGGGAGTGACTCACTAGGTAGCAGCTTTGTCCCCACTGGCGACTAATGGAGGGGTTGTCGAGAAGCAAGAGGCAGCTCCCCTTCAAAGCCCTTCAGAGAAATCACGGGGGCAGGAGGAACTTGCCGTTACATTGGCACGAGGCAAGGCCACTGCTGGGTGCAAAGGCACAGACACTCCTCAATTCACAATGGTTCAATTTAAGGTTCTTTTCAACTTTACCATGGTGTGAAAAAGAGATGCATTCAGTAGAAACTGTACTTTGAATCTTGATCTTTTCCCAGGCTGATGACATGCAATAAGATCCTCTCAAAAAGCCAGGCAGCCCCACCAGCAGAAGGGGAAAAAAATCCAGAACTATACAGTATCCATTACTCAATAAACTACATGGAATAGCCAACACTTTATTATAAAACAGACTTTGTGTTTGCATTAGATGATTTTGCCCACGTGTAGGCTAAGTATTCTAAGGACTTATTCTGATTAGGGTAGACTAGATTAAGCAACGCTGTTTGGTGGGTTAGGTATATATTAGATACATTTCTGACTTTACCATATTTCCAATTGATGATGAGTTTGTTGGCATGTAGTCTCACCATAAGGTGAAGAGATTGCAGTGATAGGTGATCAGAGGGCAAGGAGGTGCCAAAAGAAGCAGTCACCAAAGAAGAAAGGAATTGTTGTGCCACGTTTCAGACAAACTTTGTCCACTGGCGCTAGCACCGATTCCCAACCTCTTCTGTCATCTTCCCTATATTACCAGAAAGAAAAACTAAGATGCCATTTCCCAAGATTTCTTTATAGATACAGTGTTGGGTGCATTTTAGATTCCACCCACAAGATTCATTTACGTGAGATTTGCAAAGTGGAAGGCTACAGGGACATAAGTGGGCATCCACACAGCTGAGTGGTTTTGGCAGACGGTCTCCATGTTCCATCATCTCGTACCAGTTTGGGGAATGTGGGATGACACCAATGGCAGTGGCAGAATGCAGTTCCTCAGTTTCTGGACTGTAGGTGATGGTGTGGCTTCAAAGTCAAGCATTCACCAGTGGCCTCTGCTTGCTGCACTTCTAGCCTTTCTGATGATTAAGCACCTAACTCTGTCTTCAATACTCTTCTTGTAATACCTAGAGTAGTGAGATGGACTGGCCATTTTCTCTTCCCCTGCATACCCGCTAGACCATGTTTCAGGCCTCCCTTGCAGCTAGGCATGGCCCTGTGCTAATGGATTGTGAGCAGGAATGTTGTACACCACTCTCAGACTGATGCTCATCAACCAGCAACCTAATTTCCTTCATGTTCTCTCCTCCTTACAGTTGCTTTGCTAGAAAGGAGTACAGTGAGCTGGGAAGCTGTATGTGGACATGGTGGAGACACAAGATGGAAGCAGCCTGGATTCCTGAACCACTACTCTAGAAGCTGTTCCTGAATTGCTGTTCCTGAAGTTCTCCTCCATCATGGTGGAGAAAAAAAATCACAACTAGAGTGTGAGATGGGAAAAAAAAAAAAAAAAAAAAAAAAAAAAAAAAAAAAAGAGGATGCTGGAAATGGGAAAGGGGTTAAAAAGAAACAATGACAAGGACAGAATTGTGAAAGCCTGCTGTTGTGCTCAACCACTTAACAGCGATCTTTGCCTGCTACAGCAGGTAGCAGCACCCCAGTAAAAAGAAGCTATCTCTGCTCTTACACTGAACTCTGACTTACAGCAGGCAGCAGGTGAAAACCAGAGTAAGTCACCAGTCACGCTGATGTACAGCATGATTGATCCCAACCAAAAAGAACACATCGGTTGGTAGAATCCAAGTGAGAAGAGAGGAGATTTGGTAGCTATGTCAGACAATGTGCCAGTTAATTAGTTAATTAGCTTAATTGTGACAATCATTTCACAGTGTATATATGTGGCAATGCATCGTGTTTTATACCTTGAATGTTTACCATTTTTATCAATTATACCTCAATACAGCTGCAAAAAGAGATTTGATTTGGAGTCACTGTAAATGTCCTGGGTGGAGGCGCGGGAATCAAAGCCCTTTGATGGCACAGAAACCCTGGCTCTGTGCATCATTCCATCCTAACACTCTGTCACCTTCCATTTGCACTGAGTTCTACCCAAATCACACAGAAGTCCTCAAACACACCTTAGGTCCGTCTTTGGTAGTCCTTGAGGGGCTGAGGTCTGAGAAACTGTCTTCACAGTGGAACTCCTGGCTCCCAGGAGTCCAGGGGTGGCACCCAAGAAGCTGCTCCCCCTTGGAGAGATGATGGGCCTCTTTCTCCACTATGAACCTTGATTCTCTGATTGTTCCCCCTGATGAAATCCAGGAACAGATGCGGATCTCAGAGACGAGTGGGCACAAGCCAGTTACAGATGTGGGGCCTGGCAGCTGAACTGAAACTCAAACAGCATCTCTCATCCATGAGCAATGCCAGCTGGTCTGTTCCACTGGTTGGGAGTGTGCCTTAGAAATGTGTCTGCCTTTTATTTTCTGATGTGTCACAATTCACTCTTTTGTTGTTCCAGAACATTCTGGAGCACAGGAGGCTAATCACCCTTCATGACATGACATCTGTTTGAAATGACAGAAGGCCTGGGCTCAGAACCTCTCTATGCCATCCTGAAGGTGGCCACACAGTCACCTTCTATCCCTCCTTTGACAAGCTGTCCCATTCAGTGGTTCATGAAACAAGAGAGAAGAAAAACATACTCTCAAGGTTAGGGATGTAAACAAACTCTTAAAGGCTTGTGTTACTAAAAGGGAGTACAAAATGACCTTTTTCTAAAGGTTATTTTACTAAAAGTAGAGTACAAAATAAGGACCTATCTCTGTTCTGAAAAACTGACATTCTTCTTGACTATGGCAAAACAAGTAGGAAATTGTATGCATCTATTTTAGTCTTATCCACAGGGCTTGATGAAAGCCAGCCTTCATCTAGGTGTCAGTGCCCCCAAAGAGAGGGGAAACAGGGTCAGTTTCTACTGCTCACATTGTTCTCTCTTTTGCAGCCAACACATAGCAGACATTAGTGCTCAGGATCAATCTTGGAGTTGAAGACAAAGAGATGTCCCAACCTGCATAACTCTTTCAGGCCAAAATGGCATCTGCTTCAAAGAGTCACTGATAGCAACAACGATTATAGAGGAGAAATGTAAACTCCAATTAGCTTTATATCTTATCAACATAATGACCATTCTGCAGATGAAATTTGACATGGGAAACAGGGATAATAACTCTTCATTAGGGCAATGCATGTGCCAAAGACTTTACTAAACACTTGATATACATAATATCATTTATTACACCCAACAGGATTGTGAAGTAGGTGGCATTATCCAAATCCCTTCTTGTTGAAAAAACAAAACACTGTTTCCAAGAAGTTAAGGATACATACCCTTGTAAGAAGAACTAAGAGTCAAATCTCATTTGCATGACTCTGCATCCTTTGCTTTTAACTACTTGATTCTTCACTGGTAAATGTCAGAACTCACCTGGGTATAGATGGTCGAGGCATAGGGGTAGAGACTGAAGAATTAACCGTGAACAAGGCTGGTAGTAAGGAAACTTTTCAGCTTTGGGCATGCTACCAGAAAAGACTGATTGATGCCCAGAGTTGGGTCTCTCTACTTTGTGGCAACTTCCGGCCACTAAGGAACACTTAGAAGGGCAGTGGATCACCATCACCACAGCTCTCCACAATTTCCTATTCAGACATAAGAAAAATAATTTTACAATGCAGAGAACCCCAAGAGTCACTGATAAACCCAGTTACCTACCTTATTCTGGTGTAATTTGAACTCACTAGTTTTATTTTTTCTTTCTTTTTTAAAATGTTTTTATTTATAAAAAGGGAACAAACTCCATGTATTTCCTATACATTGTTATAAAAGCATAATGAGGGGCTGGCATTGTGATGTAGTAGGTTAAGCCTCTGCCTGCGATGTCAGCATCCCTTATGGGCACTGATTTGAGACCTGGCTGCTCCACTTCCAGTCCAGCTTCTTTCCAATGTGCCTGGGAAAGCAGTGGAAGATGGTCCAAGTTCTTGGGCTCCTGAATCCACATGGGAGACCCAGAAGAAGCTTCAGGCTCTGGGCTCCTGGTTAAGCCCAGCCCAGCTCCAGCCATTGCAGCCACTTGGGGAGTGAACCAGCAGATGAAAGATATCTCTCTCTCTCTCTCCCCCTCTCCCTCTCCCTCTCCTCCTCTCTCTGTATCTCCACCTTTCAGATAAATAAAAAATAAATCTTAAAAAAGAAAGAGCATAATGAAGCTTCCTACTCCCCTCCTTCTCTCACTCCCACCTTCCCCCTTTCTTGTAATTTTTACAATGATGTACCTTCAATTTTCTTTATATAGTCACAAGCTTCACTAGTTTTACTTTAGAAGAAGTCAGATTCAAAAGGCTACCCAGAGTATGTTTTCATGGCCAGGTCGTTCTAGAGAAAGCAAAACTACAGTTTTGGAAAACAGGTCAGCATGTCAGGAGCTGACAACAAAAGGGTACAATAGAACTAAATTTTTTTTTGGGGGGGGGTTAATGGAAATGTTTTATTTCCTAATTGTGGTAGTCTTTATATGACTACTCACTTCTAAAAACTCATTGAACTGGCAAATGTTATCACATATGAATTGTACTTGAATAAAGCTTATTTAAATACACACACACACACATGCACACACACGCACAACTTCCACTGTGTTAAATGCATTGCAGTAAACCTTTGAGCCTAAATCCCTCAGTCACTCAATTTTTCCAGCAGGGAGGCTTCCTGCAGGCAATCAGTGCAGGCTCGTACTCCACGTGCAGTGGGAAGGAGGTTCGGAAATGAATTTGCAGACTAACGCCTCTGTAGCCGTTCAAACAAGAAGTTGATTGTGAGAGTTACCTCGGCTTCCTGCCTCCTCTCCGAATCTTCAGAGGTCATACTGTGTACTTGGTAGAAACATTCATCTGGAAAATTGCCTTCAGCCAGATTAAATATAACATCACTGTTTTTAACCTACACCTCACATGACATACGTGTCTTTATCTTTTATATCTCATTGCATTTTGAAGGCCATACCTGTCTCTATGTTCAGCTCTGAAAAAGATAGGGGAAAACATTGTCAAAAATACTAGATAGTTTAGCTGCCATCTGCCTTACAAAGCTTGGCATGGGTAAAAAGGTGAGCATTTCAGTAAGACGAATATATTAGCAGAGTCCATCTGTCCTTCCAGCTCTAGTATCAATTGTCCCCTGCACATTCTCGTGGGTAGAGGTACTTTCTTCTGGATAAGGCCAGTTAGTCCTTTGCTTTCTGTCCAAGACACTCTGTGTGGGAAGGATCTGGAGGCTTCTGACCCATGCTAATGGTTCACTTGGAAAAGGAACATAACCACACAAATATAGTCTAGCATTGGAAATAATCAGATCATTCATGCAAATTAATAAGAACATAAGGTCATATCCCAAAAGATAAGAGGGCAATCCTGTACAATAAAAAGCTTCCAGAAAGAACAGATTTTAAAGGGAAATGAAAACCAAAGAGCCAGCCTGATTTTGAATCCTTATATAAAAGTTACTGATATGATCTGCCCTTAGGTGACCACTCATGTTTGGGAGGTAGCCATTCTATGTACCTCACAGCAGGAAGTGGACTATCTTAAGATGTTGGATTATTTATTTATTTATTTATTTATTATTTTTCTTTTTTTAAAATTTTTTTAACTTTTATTAAATGAATATAAATTTCCAAAGTACAGCTTATGGATTACAATGGCTTCCTCCCCCCATAACTTCCCTCCCACATGCAACCCTCCCCTCTCCCACTCCCTCTCCCCTTCCATTCACATCAAGATTCATTTTCGATTATCTTTATATACAGAAGATCAATTTAGCATATATTAAGTAAAGCTTTCAACAGTTTGCACTCACACAGAAACACAAAGTGAAAAATACTGTTTGAGTACTAGTTATAGCATTAGAATTTTTTATTTAAAAAGTAAATAACAACAACAGACAACTTTTAATTTTAATCATTTATTAAAAGGGGGACAGTATAGCATATAAGAAACCAATCCTATAGACTAGCACTTGAGCATCAATGTAAAACAGACCAAGATCAGATGATAAAGCCATCTTTTGACACAGAGACCTGCAAGGGTTTCAACCTGCACCAATTTACTAGAGAGTTTCAACAGCTTTCCAACATCTCTTCCATACAAAATAAAATTAAAATTTCATTTTCTCACAAGTTCCAGACTTAAAGAAAGACAAAAATTACATGAAACAACTGATGTGACTTAATGCAAGTGTCACATATGCTCCAGGGTCTTTATTATATAATCACAGATGCTAACATTTTATCACTGCCATTTGGTTTTCTTTCAGTTGTTAGAGCCCTCTAAATAGAAGTACATGATGAGACAAAAGAAAGCTTTCTTATATTTTTCTGTAGAAAAATGGTGAAATTTTTATAACAAACAGTAGAGAGGAGGTGGGGGAAATTGGTTGGCAATTCTGATTCTAACCTTCTGAGCTGCCTTTGGAATGAAGTGATGAGGTAGAGGGTTCTACTGACTCTTATGCTGGTACACAATGAGAAAGGAAAGTTAAGTTCCTCATCTGCAGATCCTTCTGGGATTTATGTGCGATACACAATTTAGTGCATCAAAAGCCCTTTCTCCAGAAAACTCAGAGCACTTCACAGATTTACCTACGTTCTAAATACAAAGCATCATTCTACGTGCTACTGGAAAAAAAAAAAGTTAGAAATTTGGTCCTTCAGGGAGCTTTGAAATTAGTCTGCCTTATTAAGCCCCAGGGTCCTTTCTGGCTTGGAAGAATTACTGGGGCTGTCTAGATGAAGAGCAGCCCTTGAGCACTCCCTCCTGCACAGAGGACCCCAGAACCTTACTAAGTGCTCTTTGTGTTGCTTCTTTCTCAAACGTCACTGCACCATAGGCTTCACTGAACCCATAATGCTCCCTAAAACTCTGAGATTCCATCCTGGAAAAACCTTATTTTAGCTGGAAAATAGATCCCAATAGACAGATGCTCCCAAAAGAACTCACCAAGTCAGAGCAAACGTCATAGGTCCCTAGTATTGCAGAACCATGCACCCAATTACCACTAACCAATCACATTTCTAGATCTCCCTGCAAATAGCTAACTAGGTAAAGACTACTTTTAACAAATATTTTGATCTCCTTCACTCTAACACCTAAACAGTTTTCTGGGGTTCTTGTAAGAAAATAAGATCATAAGTCAGGAGGTAACCATCATTATAAACGAAAAGTTTTTGCTCAAAAGGGTGATAGTTAATGCTCTGCACTCTTTCCTGTACCTTATGCATTGGAATCTGAAGCTGGCCCTCTTTTTCTGTGTTTGTGTCATAGTAGTAAAAAATCTCTTCGGCTCTGGTGTTCAGAGTACGGGTGGCATATAGAACCCCACAAACCATGAAGGCATTAGAAACAGATGGTTTATACTGCTTGGTAGACCAAGTATTTAGCACCTGAAGTGTGGTGTCATTGAGTTTGCTAATCACCATGTTACCAGTACTGGCTTCAGTTGAATAAATCACCCACAATCCATGCTCATCCACAGCAATGTCAATATCTTGCCAAGCAACATTAGCGTATGAAAAACGGTTATTATAAGCAGCACCAGGGAGATTTTGAGTCACAGCAACTGTATTGGTGGTCAGGTTAACTCTGGCAATGTTTCCGGTGTTGTACCAGTTGACATACATGTTGTTGTTGTAAACAGCTGTACCACTGCCTTGGCCATAAGCAATCCGAGACTGTCGTGCATGTTTATACAGTAGCAAATCATCCAGTGTGTTATAGATTCTGTAGTATTCCAACACTCTCGCATCTGTATTTAAAGGTGCCACCCAATACAGTCCTTGGTCTGGGTGCTGGGGAGAATAATCCCGACCCCAGGCACCAAACTTATAGGAAAACCCTTGCCAGTTGAGCTGAACTATAGATGGTTTGCTGATGTTCAATACACCACCGTGACCACAGCTCCCTATACAAACGAGAAAATAAAAAGGCATTCTTAGAGAAAAATGAATGACAGGATATAGACAGTTTAATAACCTAACAACCAAAAGAATCCATATCCTGTCAACGTTCAATGACAGCAGTGGTTCTGATGGAGAAGAGCCAAGCCTCCTCCTATTGGCTTCCGTCTCAACGTGAACCTGCCGCTGGCTCTGCAGAGAGCCACCTTCTGTTTCTGTGGAAGGGCTTTCAATCTGGGAAATGGGAATAATGAAACTGCCAATAACCACATTCAAGAAGTCTGAGGGTCCAGGGAGAGACAAGCAAGAGACTTGATGTTTTTAACATATTTTTCTTTAGCAGAAACCATTTGGAAAATGTTATCTTATTTCACTTTACTTACAGAGAAATCAAGACAGAAAGAGTATCCCAGAATTCTACCTTACTTCCATTAAGCCAGAAGGTGCTGTTCCCCAGGGTCAGCCCCAGGGAGGATCGTGACAAAGTTGGAGATTATCCTGGGCAGTCTTCATGTTCTGATTCGCTCTGCCTTTCCCTGGGACCCCAAGTGCCTACCCACACAGACACCAATCCCACTCCAAGCTAATCTCAGGAATGGATGTTTAAAATAAAGTATTTTATGGATCTATAAAGAGGGTTCTAAGATGCTGGGAATTCAGGCTTGAGAAGCCATGAAGTTATTTGAGGGCAATGTTGTCTGTGTGTACCTAATGCATAGCACATCCCATAAGTCAGTTGGTGAGCCTCCTGCTGCAGAGTTGCAAGGTAAGACTTGCTGTTCATGAAGCATATGCTACTGTGCCAGGGAATGACAGGCAAGTATTTCATCCTTCCCATTTGGACACAGTCATTGTCTCAATGTGTACAATCAAGTGCGACCAGATGCACTGATCCATTGACTCTATCTTCCCTGTAACTCTTGGGGAAATTACTCAGGCTGGGCAACTGGCCCTTGCACTGTCACAGAAATGCTTGCCAATTTGAAGGTTTTATGAGCTATAAAAAACATAAATAGAATTCCCTTGGGATTTTTACAATAACTATCCTAGAGTTGAATATACATTTTCTGGAATCTTCATAAATACCCTTGAAAAAGACTGATGAGGGAGTTTATTGGCCAAGAAGAAAATTCAACTTTAAGTACATTTGAGTTCATTTTCTCCTGTACTGCTGTCCAGAGTGGAGCAGGTGAAGGAAGGAAGGAGCAGAGCCTGAAATGCTTGGAGGGAATCAGGGAGCCCCTGAGGACATATGAAGTGACCTGGAGCCAAAAGCAGAGATCTGTGGAATTGCCTGAGACTGGCACTCTGGGAGACAAAGGAGTGAGTAGAGCTTCTGTCTCTGAGTCTCTGCTTCTGTCCAATATGGAAAGTCTCAGTCCCTGCCTTGCTAAATGTTTCTCCCCTCTTTCCTCCCCATTCAAGAACTGTTCAGAGGTGAAATCATTACTAGAAATCTTGCTTTTATTTTTCCAATCTGCAGAGGCTTTTTTGGTCCTGGAATTAATACGTGCTCCTTAAATGCTCTCATAAATCCACAGTTGGTAGGAAAGCCAGCCAACCATACAACAGGTAGAGAAATGAAACCACTCTGTACCCAACCTCAAATAATTTTGCATATCATTAAGCACAACACAGTCGCGGGTTTATTTTAATAATGCATGCGCCATTTCATAAATAAAAAAGCAACGTGTGTTCAGCCAAGAGACTGCTCTCCACTAAAGAAATAATAAATAGAATTATAAATTATTATTTCTTCTCCTAAAAGTGATCTCTCAGATGAATGCTTGTTTGCTTTTGTTTATGAAACAATGCATGAATTATTAAAATAAAGTTAGCAGTGTGCTCAGTTTAATGATAACAAAAACTGTTCCAGTTTCCATATGCTACAAACTGGATTTTCTAGTTGAAATATCTTCCTGAGAACTTATTTATTCAACTACATTTCACTCTGAGGAAATGAAAGAAAGTCACCTTTTTTTTTTTTCCTTTCAGATTGGAAGACTTAGGAATTATTTGCTTCATTGAATCTTGCCTTCCCAGAAAGGAAATGTCCCAAACCAACAGAGACAAAATATTTGGGGAAAATCTGTGGTGCATATAGCTTATTTAAGTATTATCATAGGGTTTAAGATAATAAACTATTTTGTCCCCAGATGCAGAAATCTAAAGATACAAAGGAACCGAAATCAACTTTTCAAAAATTACTATTACTATTGTCCTAAGAGTACCTTTATTAAGAATATTAATACTGGGGCTGGCATTGTGGAGCTCAGTGGGTTAGGCTGCTGCCTGTGATGAGCACTGGATCAAGTCTTGGCTGTCCCACTTCTGATCGAGCTCCCTGCTAATGCACCTGGGAAAGCAGCAGCAGATGGCCCAAGTGCTTAGGGCCCTCCCATCCATGTGGGAGACCTGGATGGAATTCTAGGCTCCTGGTTTCAGCCTGGCCCAGCCCTGGTCTTTGTGGCCATTTGGGGAGCGAATGCTACTTATGCAACTACTACTACTACTAATAAAAATGGTTCATCTTTTTTTATTTAATATTTATTGTTTAGTCTTAATATTTAAATCAGGTACAATTTTAATTTTATGATCAACTTATAAAATGATGAGCCACTAGTATTAGCAGCAGTAGTAATAATGTTATACTAATAAAAATATTATTAGTATAATTAGTAGTAGTAGTAGTGGTAATCTTGAGAAGTTTATTTTTGTTCCTTCATGCCTAAATATTTCCTCATCTGGGGATATAGTAGATTACTTTCTTTAATGCCATGATAATGCCTGACTAAGTTATATGCACTATCAATTTTTCCAAAGTTCCCAGCATGGTAAGGTGTTCACAATAGCCTATTATATATTTTCTGAGCAAACAAGAGAGTTTGAAGTCTCCAATTATAAAGCAATGGCAAAGAGAGGGAGATGTTAATCACCCTCTTTTGGTCACTATACATTGTATACATGTATTAAAATGTCAGACTGTATCTAATAATCTGTACAATTATAGTTGGTCAAAAAATTTTTTAAATGAAGAGATGGAAAGGCTAACTAACCATATTTGATCTTCACATGTTAAATACCTGTGTTTAATTATCACAATGTATCCCATGAATATGTAGAAATTAAAATAATAATAAAAAGAAAACAGGAGCAGGCAGTTAGCCTAGCAGCTTAGACCCTGATTAGGAGGCCCCCCGTTTTGCTTCTGAGTTCCTGGGTTTGATTCCCAGCTCTGATTCCTGATTTTGGCTTTCTGCTAATGCAGACCTGAGGAGGCAGCAATTATCACTCAAGTGATTGAAATCTCTGTCACCCCTGTGCAAGATCTGGATTGAGCTCCTGGCCCAAGCCTGGTCATCGCAGCCCTTTGGGGAGTATGCTAGTGAATGGGAATTCTCTCTGTGTGTCTGTTTCTGTCTGTCTGTCTCTCTCTCTCCCCCTCTCTTCCTCTCTCCATATGTATATGTGTCCACACACATATACAGGTGCACATGCACACATATCTGCTTCTCAAATAACTAAATTAAACAAAAAAATGAGATAAATTTCTTTACTTAGCCCCTCAACTATTCCTAAATACCCTCCTGTCCATTTTATTAATCCCCCCTTTTCTCCATCCCCTCTGGGCCACTTTTAGGGTCTTGGTTATGGTTAAATAGAAGTGGAAATAGGTACAAGAACCAAGTATGATAGCCGATACTATAGATGTGGCCGCACCAGTGACAGAGCAATGAAAAACTGGCAGCTTCCTCAACTCCTGGCCGCAAACCTCCATGGAAATAATAGTGGGTCCCCATTGCCCTCACCCCATCGACTCTGAGCTTCTTCCCACACTTCCTCTTCTCACACTGCTCCCCAGACCCTTCCTTTACTTCAAGCTCTTAGTTACACTCCATTCCATTCCTACCTAGTTCCCCTCCCAACTTAACCCTGGTGCTTAGGCATTGCCCAGTCATGACTCAAGTATGGGAAAGAACCAATGAATCACGTTACATTTTCTGGTGGAAGAGAACACAGCTCAGAACCATCAGGGCAAAAGTACCCTTTTAGCTCCTCCCTATGTGAGTCTCCACGGTACAGTGAAAATACTACCAGGCAGGTTCCAATTCAAATCCTGATTCCTCCAACACGTAGTAGTTGTATATCTTTGAGCAAGTTACTTAACTTTATGAGCCTCAGTTTCCCCACATTGAGTGAAAAATCCCTCCCCTGCAGGACCATTAGGAAGGAGAAAAGAAGGCATCAAATTTAACTCGATAGCAGGTAACTATCACCATCTGAATCACATCGAGTTACAACCGGAGATCTGGATGACTGTCTCCCTTCCTGGACCATGGCTTCAAGGGATTTCTATACCCATCCTGGTAACCCTAAACCTAGAACACAGCCAGCTACACAGCAGGACTAAATTACATTTGTGCAAAACAGGAACTAAAGACTGAACAAAAGACCTAAACCCATCTTACCTGTATGTGTAAAACACTAGCCCTCCAACCTGCAACACATCTGAGTTTTCCAGAAGCCTGGTACTGACTCCACAGAACATAGTGGAAGGAACCCACTATGCAACTGAAGCCTTCCTCATCTAATTCATCAGTTACTACCATGGCATTCTAAAGAAGCCAGAATTGTGAGATTTTAAAAATTCTAAAAAGCTTTTCAAAGCTATGATTAACAGTGTGTTGTTTTAAAAATTCTAAAAAGCTTTTCAAAGCTATGATTAACAGTGTGTTTTTTTTAAGCTGAAACTTAATCTTGGATCTACTGATGTACACTCTTACCTGGGCAACTGCACTTTGAGACAAGAGGCAGATATGATTGGTTTGTAAGAATTAGGCAAGCAAGGGCAGGTCTTTAGGCTAGCAGTTAAGCCACCCACATTCCACATGAGAGTGCTCTGGCTCTGGCTCCTGGCCCCAGCTTCCCAAAATGCAGACCTTGGGAGGCAGTGATAATGGTTCAAGGAATTCGGTCCCTGCCACCCAAGTGGGAGACCTCAGTTGTGTTCCTAGTTCCTGGCTTCTGCCCCAGCTGTTGAAGGAGTGAAGTGAACTAGCAGATAAGAGCTTGTTCTATATCTGCCTCTCTCTCTCTCTCTTTCTGTACATATATGTATGTGTGTGTGTACACAAACACATATCAAACATATATATGTATATACACACATATGTATGCCTTTCAAATACAAGTTTTTAATTTTTTATAGAATTAGGCAATTAAGGCCGGCGCCGCGGCTCACTAGGCTAATCCTCCGCCTAGCGGCGCCGGCACACCGGGTTCTAGTCCCGGTTGGGGCGCCGGATTCTGTCCCGGTTGCCCCTCTTCCAGGCCAGCCCTCTGCTGTGGCCAGGGAGTGCAGTGGAGGATGGCCCAGGTGCTTGGGCCCTGCACCCCATGGGAGACCAGGAAAAGCACCTGGCTCCTGGCTCCTGCCATCGGATCAGTGCGGTGCGCCGGCCGCAGCGCGCCGGCCGCGGCGGCCATTGGAGGGTGAACCAACGGCAAAGGAAGACCTTTCTCTCTGTCTCTCTCTCTCTCACTGTCCACTCTGCCTGTCAAAAAATAAAAAATAAAAAAATAAAAAAAGAATTAGGCAATTAAAATCATCATGATCACAAATGATTAAGACTAAATTGACTGAATTATTTGATATATGCTACTCAACCATGCTCTTTTCTAAGCTTGGGGTTTTAGCAGACCAATCCATGTCTTTCATGCACTATTCAACTGCCAGCCCTTCACTGAGCACCTACTATGTACGAGCACATAACTCAGCATCCCAAGCAAAATGTGAGAAACCTCAGAATTCCCATCACATCTTGCCTTTATGTGGTCATTTAGATTCAGAGGAAAAAGAGAGAGACTGAAATCAATTGTTTCAGGGAGAAAAGTTAATGAGTAGAAGGCCAATTATTTTAGATTAGAAAGTTCTACGAAATGAAGCAGAAAAGGATGTGATTTGCAGCAAGAATCAAATATCAAGTGCATTTTATTGAATCCCAAGTACTGGTTCTAAGTTCAAGCTGACCACAGGGTTGGCAAACTGTAGCCACAAGGGAGAGGCCCAGAAAGTGCAGAGTTACTTTACAGCTGAGACCTGCATGCAGTCATTTTTGTTCTGTGCAACTCTGCAGTGAAAAAAAGCAGACAGGCCAGATTTTCAAGTCCCATAATAGTGAGGAACTTTAATTAAAGTCTCCACAGGCTCACAACTCGGCAGTGCCTGGGGATTTTCCAATTCTGCATTATCAACCAATCCAAACAGAAAGAGAGCAAGTGAAAGAAATTGATTTAAAAACACGACAAAAAGTCAGTTTAATATAAACATCATAAATATAATATGAACAAAGCTGGAGAAGGGCCAAGTGGCTTGGCAGGGATCCAGGTACAGCCAAGGTTGTGGGAAAGTGAGTGGAAATCTGGGTCCTGTTTGCTAAAACAACACAGCTGAGCTGGGAGTGTTCATTCACAGAAGCCGAAGTGTGAAGACCGAGGGGAAAGTTCTTGGAAAACTTTCTAACAAAAACAATCCAACGGATTCACTCGTTTCCCTCCCAGGATACTAAGTGATGCGTTTTCTCCCTCACCACCACGCTTGCACTACTGACACCTGACACTGCATGTCCTGCGATGACCAGTGAGTGAGGATTCTTATACATCAGCTGCAGCTCTGTCCCTAACCACCTGTGTGGACTCAGGAAAAGCAACATCCTTGCCACCCAAGACCCCTCTCTGAGACAAGGCGGGGCCAAAATAGATGCCTTGCATGCTCCTTCCTGCTCTAAAATGTCCTCATTCTAAGGGAAGCATCGAAAATGGAGCCACTTATAAGGTCTACTCCGTGAGGATGATTTGCTGGCAGGGCGGCAGGGGGACATTTGGCTCAGTTATGTTCAGGCGTTGTCATCACATTGACCCCTGCCCCACTGAGCCTTCTGTGGTCCTGCAGAAGCAGCTGTCATTTCCAATGCATGTTTACACCACTGATCCCAGACCCCACTCCGACTGAGTTTGTTACCGAAGACAGACATGGCCTCTGCCCTAAGTCTCCCATGTATGTCATAGGAAGGCAGATTCCCAACCACAGAGGGAAAAGAGTCCCTTGGATAAGACCAAGAGGCTTCTGACCATGGCCACCTCTGATTAAAGCTTTGAAGAAGCCATCCACATTGACAGGAGCCCCAAAACTCATGGTATAAAAGAAACTAGCTTGTGAGGATTACAATCAAGGAAAGTAACAATGGCTGCACATGAAGATACAGACGGCATTCAGGCTGAAAGGTTCATGTCCTGCAGAGAGAAGTTTCCTGAGGCATGGCTGTCACTAATGGACGGGCTGAGCAGCTGTCTTGAGCTGCCCCGGGGGAACATCAATGCACTTCACTGCACAGGGACTTCGTCCTGCTTTTGTTCACAATGAGGTTCCCACCTCAGTGACCCGCATCACTACTAATATCCGCTGCCTGCGTGTAAGTGCCTGCTGCAGAGCCCGAGCTTCCCAAGCCTTGCCTCCAGTGCCCACAGCAACCCGGAAAGGCGGGTGCTATTCATCTCCACCTTACTAATGAGGGGAGTGAGGACCTTTTTTTGCCATGACCACATTCCTGGGAAGCCCAGGTCCATGGGATTCCAAAGTTTTGCTCTTGAAACCATCACTCTGCTGTTTCCACTCATGGATGTATTTACAGCACCCAGCTCTGGGCTGAATTTAACCCTAAGAGAGTGAGATGTCAACCCTGCCCCCAGGAATTCACAGTCCAGGAGGGGTAGCAACACACATCTGCAAGTGTCCCCAGCAGGCAGGGCCAGCCCTTCCATCCTCACTGAATTCCAGGACACACGATATAGCAGGTGCCTGGCAAGTATCTAAGGCATGAATACAGGAAAAATCAAGGAGGAGGACGGAGAGAGAGAGGCTGAAAGGATTCATGGCCAAAACCCAGTTCATCGTACTCATAAGCCAATCAGCCCTCATGATCCACGGGGAAGTGGATTCTGGGATTCCAGAGGCTTTCCTTGGACCCCCCCACAGCTCCTCTGTCATCACAGAGATGCTGTCTCTGAGAGTAAAGGTAAAGGGAGGATGTGTAACCTGTGGGTTTTGCTTTCAATCGACTCATTGTTTGTGCTCTGCCTCTGTGAACCCCAGAAGATGCTGGTATGTAGAAGTCCTTGGTGGAATTTAAAACATGAAAGATTAAACTCAGAACAGCAAAAAATCCCATCTTCCCATCAACATTGCAATTCTGCATCCTTTCCCCTACCCCACTCACAGCTCCTTTGGGGATCCAGCTCAAGAGATAAAAAGGTGGCCTGCTTACCTGGAGCAGGGGGAGGGACAGTGGCATGAAGGTTTTCATCTCTCGAGGCCTCACATTCCTTCAGCTTCTTCTTCAGAGCCAAGATTTCTCGGCGAATGGCAAGGACATTGTTTGCATCTAGCGTCTCGAGCTTCTCCACCAGGAGAGTCATATTCCTTATCTAAGGAAATAAAATTCAGAGTGACTTTATATTATTGGGCAATTTCTTTCATAAACATTCCAGGGCTGAATTTGTCACTTAGTGAAACATTGCTGGAGAATACACCCGAGATTCTTCTGAATGGTTTCATTTGGAAGAATACATTTTAGGGTTGAACGTGAAGGCCTGTCAGATCTCAGGCAGATACATGTGACAAGAAGAAAATGGCAAAGATTTTAGCAGCTTTAATAACAGAGCAGAGACTCATTCCAGGCATTCACAAATGTCCATTAAAGTTCATTTCTAATAACCTTCCCCTATAAACTCGTGTTTACTCATGTTGTATTATAATTAAGTTTCTAATGAATAGTGAGGGCCAGAGAAAACTCAAATTCTAAAATACGTAACTAGAATTCTCAATTATAGCCCATGTCATGACTGTGCTAGTAAATTCTCCTTGATACAAATTACCCAACCATAACATTAACATGATAGTCTTTATCCACAGAATTAAAAAGGCTTCACTAAAACACACTCACAAGAAATTTCTGAAAGGAGGCCTCCAGTACGTGCAGAAGTTTTCCAAGAGGATTTGAGGGTTATCTCATCATTCAAAAGGAGAGAGAGATCCCACCAGTCCACAATCAGGTAAACTGTGGGTTTCTAGCCCCTTGAGGATAAATCCAAAGCAGACAGATGCATTAGCTTGGCCATAGGAAGTCATTCAGACTTATACCTTCTTTTTAAACAGAAATCAAAAGGCCATTTGGTTCTGGGCCAGGATTTTCACCATCAGATGATGTTTGCTCATCATGTTCTCAATGTGCTTAATCTACTACTCAAAGACAGGCATCCATCCAAAACAGAACATGGACTGTGCCGTGTGATCATAAGAGAGTGCAGAATTAGAATTTGGAGGGGTGGGAGGGGGGAAAGGGGGAGAAAGAGAGAGAGAGAGCAGGAGAGAGAGAGACTGACTGACTCATATCCCAGCCTTAGCACTTGCTCATAGTCACTGGAAAGAATTTATGATTTACTGAGAAGTTAGCTCACTCCTTACCTCCACTTCCAGCTGGTCAACAATGTGTGTGCTTCCCACAAAACTCTCCTTCAGCTGTATGATCAGTTTCTCCATCTCCTTTATTTCCATCTTGATCAGCTCAAAGTCAAGTTCAGTGTAAGAAATAGTATCCTTTTCCATGATCTCAATCCGGACAGTTAGGTTGAAGAGTTTCTTTTCATATACACTGATTAATTGGACATATTCCTTCACCTGAAGGTGAATCAAAAGGCTCCAATCAATTCAGAGTAGCATTGTACAGTCTTCCTCCATGGCCAGTCCTTTGAAGACTATTTGATTCCTATCAATCACTTTTTTTGTATAAAGAAATAGATCAAAGTATGTTTAGCTATATTCCTTAAATCTCTCTAAATACAGACTAAAAAGAGCATATTGCTACAATGAGGCGGTGGAGTGGACTTTGTACTTACCTCAACTAATAATTTTGCTTCAGAACCATCATTTGAAAGTATATTTTAATCTCTAATATTTGAAGACATTAGTTTCCAAAACTAAACCGGTATGAATCAGAGACCCTTGATGCTCCCCCACCTCTCAACACACTTGTTCTGAATCAAGATTTCTCAGACTCAGCCCTAGTGACATAAGGGAAAATGGATGCTTCTTTCTTGTGGGGGAGAGGGAAGGATCCAGGGGGCTGTGTTTTGTGTTGTATGTGTTTGTAGTATTTTCAGCAGCTCTAGATGCCAGTATCTGTCCCCTACTCAAAGTTGTGACAAACAAAAAATGTCTCCAGATAGTACTGGATGTTCTCCGGAGACAAAGTCACCACCACCACCACCGTGCTGTCTCATTGCATTCCTTCTCTGATGAGCATATGCAATGAGTTTTGAGCCCCTCTGCCTTTTAAAAAGTGGCATAGAAAACCAACTTACTACACAATATGTGAGTGTATGTGTAACTGTAAAAGTGCACATTTCATTAAGTATGCTCACATTTATTCCAAGAACTGATTATTGCAATCAGACCTTTAAATTACACATTTGTTGCATATATTTGAATGTCTGATCATTAAGTTAAAATACTTCCAAAAATTCCCTTGGTGGTTTGGTGTATAATTGGAATCTCCAAACAGATATTTGAATAAGCAGTTGGTGGTACTTTCTGTATCTGATCTCTGCAAGAAATGCCACGGCTTTTTTTAAGGACTTGCTCGTTAAAAGGTACTGGGTTTATGTTCCTTTTAAAAATATGAACCTACGTGATACTTTTCCCCAAACTGCAGCAATGTCAAGTAGCTGATCCACAGTGCCTGGATGAAATCAGAGCCAGATGCTGGCCTCTAATCCTTCTAATACCAAAGGCAGCCCTAACTTCTGTCATTTTAGCCCTTCCACTTAACCCCACTGTGCAAATTAGAGTAGACTCATAGGCCACAGACCTAAAGGGCTAGGGCTTCAGGCAAAGAGGATTTTAATGAAAGTTGAAAATGCAGCCCTTGGCACTGCTGGTGTATCTCCTCGGGCAACTGATGCTCACTGCCATCAAATGCACCATCACTCAGGGCAGATATGGCTGGTGACATTTTGGTGGATAGGGAAGTTAAGAAAATTATATACACATACATATAATCTGCTTAACAGATACTTTTACATATACACACACATATATATAAGCTGCTTAGCAAACTCTTTTACATATGTGTTTGTTACATCAAAAATGCATGAATATGTTTTTTTTCTGAGAAACCATGCACAGACTTCAAACACTTTTATGCCAACATAGACTTGTCTTTTAATTCTACTTTAGCTTGAATTTTCTGATGGGCCCTCGTGTGTTTGTGTGTGAAACCTGACAAATCCCCCTAAAAAGTATACATACAGATATCAAGTATCCAGTTTAAATTTTTACAGAAATTGCACATAGAACCTTGCCTGTGTTGCTTTTTTTTTTTTTTCAAAGTGTAATCCGTTGCAGAAATGGAAGCCTGAGGAATGAATATGCTTGTTGGCATTTGGCCTTGCCAGCTCTTGGAACACATGAAACACCCTCAGCTTTCCTGGAACACTGTGGTGGCACATCGCAGCTGTTGCTCTACAAAAATGAGTGATGCAACTGTCATCTCTGCTCGTGCCGCACAGGAAGCCAAGGCAAAGCCTGGAGGTCGCTGCCCAGTGCCGGGTGCCTGCACCAGCTCAGCCCTGGGACGAAGACAATCTGAAGATGTACGAGGGGAAGGCACTTGGAGGCCTTTCAGCTGACATTTAAAGAAAAGCTCAGTGGTGTTCAGGAAAACTGGAATCGTCCACAGACTTGTAGAAGGAGGAGAGAATTTGAAGATGGGCCAGAAGAGTGTGCAGTTTATTAGTTTAAGCAGATTATTTGTACAAACCTCTCACATGTGGGCATCTGGCCCGAGAAGGCGACACGGACAATTGTGAGAACCTGCCAGGTCTTCCCGGGAGCCACAGTCTCAGGAGAGCAGCCCAGCTTGCCCAGGGGCACTTAGTGCATTTCTTCCACTTCCAGAAAATATTTAGGTTTGCAGCCATTGTTCTCAGAGACAGGGAGGGGAGGTGGTTTAGGCCCTAGGGAACATTCAGTGGTGTCTGGAGACATTCTTGGTTATCACAACTGGGACATCAAGGGGGTGCTATTGGCATCCAGTGGTCAGGGATGCTGCTCAGCATTCTAGCAGATGGGCCCAGCCCTGAGAGGACACAGTGCTGCAAGAACATTTTCGCCTCTAGCGACCTCATTACTACAAGTTTGAGCACTAGAAGACTCATCTGTGATTCTCCTCAGACCACCGGCCTAACGTTCAGAACTTCTGCTTTATTTCGTTGGTTATACACTTAGCTTGCTATTGTTTTGTTTGTTGTTCACTTAGTTCCTTATGTCATTGATGAAGAATTAGAGTTTGTTTTCGACCAGCTGCTATTGTCCCTGCTAATGAATAAAGGTGTATAATGGCTTCCCGTTGCATCTATATTCTTGCAAATAAAAGGATTTCATTTTATATTTTCACTGGTGCATAGCATTCGAAATAAGCCAGTCCCAAAAAGACAAATACCATATGTTCTCTCTGATCTGCAGTAACTAATAGAGTACATAAAAGGTAATCTATAGGAGTAAAATTGACACTTTGAGTTGCGATGCTTTTTAACAGCCCTTGTCTTGACAGTTGAGGAACAGTGGCTTTTTTTCTTCATACTATTTATTGAACTCTTTACTTTGTGTAGGGTTAATCTCATGGGTATAAAGCTAACTGAACGTAGATCTTTGTAAAAAAAAAATAAGAATGGGAATAGGATGGGAGGGAGGAAGAAAGGTGGGAGTGAGAAGGGTGGGAAGCACTACAGTGTTTCTGAATCTGTATATATGAAATACATGAAATTTGTATACCTTAAATAAAAATTTTAAAAATGAAGGTGTAGAACAGCCGGGTGTAATACAAATGACTTTGGTTTGTGTTTCTGCCAGAGCCTCAAGATCTATGATTTTAACCATGGCCAGATTACTTGAAATAAGGAAATGTACTTTGTAACATGCTGCTTTTTTTCAATACGTATTTTTAAAAAGTGATTGCAGTAAGGTTCATTGGGCCTGAAGGGAACATCAAGACATGAAGCACTTTGGCACTGGACCCTCCTGAGCTTAAATCTGACTTTAGTCCTTAATGGGTAAATCATTTAATTTCGCTAAACCTTCGTTTCCTCCTAAAAGTGGAGATAATGGTATCAAGCTTGCAAGATTATTTTGAAGACTAGAGTTAATGTGCATTAAGTGCCTAGCTAATGGATGACCTATAAATTACAGAAATTAATAGAGAACGAGTGATTTCAGTGTTTTCCAATCTGACCTTTTAATTTATTATATTTCACTGCACAAAACATTGCTCAATCAATGTTGTTTGTTTATGAGTTGCCGAAATGTCTCCCAGGCTCCCTCAACCTTCTCATGCATGAAGATCTATTAGCCAATGTGTCATATTAAATAACTTGCCCCAAAGACCATAAGCCTGCAGACAAAGGGAAAATCCTGAGCTGCCTCGTGTTCCACCCTGTCCTTAGTCACAAAAAGACATGTCATAAACAGAAAAGCATAAAATGCTTTCAGCTCCTTATGCAGAGGCAGCTTCCTGTCTTCTCTGTGTACTGACAGATCATGAATCAAGGCAAGGCAGTCAAAACCCTTTCCCACTGACCCGCCCAAAGCGGGCATTTCCCCAGGTCCCTGGATAAATGGTGATTTCCATGGCAGCCTAGGGACAGCTATAATAATTTTGCCTGAAATGCAAAAGCCCTCAGCTAAAGAGGTAACTTTGGACTTGAAGGCACTGCTGACCTACTGTATCTCTTCTCGGAACTGCACTGAGCACAGTATCAGCATGACCAGGATGAAAGAGAGCTGCAATGATTGCAAAGACCTGAATTCCTGAGCTGGCTTAGCCAGCCCAGAGGAGGGTGGCCATGGGCAAGTCCTTTTCCCCTTCATGAATCTCAGTTTTTCTGTCCCAAAATGGGAGGGCAAACCTGGTCCACCTGCCCTAAACACATTGCTTGAGAGAACAGAACTGGAAGCATTTGGAAAAACGCACACAAAAGCTGCTGTTATGGTTCATATTAGCACCTGCCACACCAAAGCAACGCCATAAATGCCAGCTGGCAGGTAAACTCCTTCCTTAGGCCTCAATCACTAATTATTTCAGGACCAGTTACTGATACTTTCAGAACTAAAAATTTTCCCACCTATTCTGCACTTCTTTGCCAGTCATTAGCAAAGCAGATGCCACCTGCACCTCTCTACCCTCATCCTCCACTGCCACCTTACAGGACAGGAGTTAAACGCCCCATATTCATAAACTTGGCAGGCTACATGCTCTCCCTGGAGCAACATGGGGTTTCAAACTGCCCTTCACACTCCTGGCAGCAAAGACAACATGCAAATCAGTAGCTTCCACTATTTCAAAGCAAATGACTCTAACTGAAAAGATCTTTACCTAGGATTTTCCTCTACTTGTTATGTTTTTATGCATAACTTCTTATCTGTACTTGATTATGCTGGAATAAGGCTATGAATATTAATGGTTGGAATTTATAATTTAATGCTGTGCCTTTTCTGCTGATTAATTCAAGGACATTTTATTTCTTAAGAAGCTAGGTTACTGGAGTAGTCAAACACATTTTCCTGGACACTCATTTAAACTTGGAATGTTTATCTACCAATTCAGGTTGAAAGCAAGGTCTCAGCCTCACCATAATTTTTGTCTGCAAGGATAACTATGTTGGATATTGAGGTGGCTAAGCTTAAATTTCTCAGGAGAACTTATTTTGAATCTCGCAATAAAGTCAGAGCTCCTTGTCAATTAATGGAGTTGCATTAAATAATATATAACGTGATTATAACGTAACGTGGGCTTCACCTGTACAGAAAATGGGAGCATTTCTAATTGATTTTTTAACTTGACTAAAAAGGTAGAAGGGGTCAAAACCAGAATGCTAAATTCCATTGCTTTCCAGTTAGCTCACAGAAAGGTAAACTTTTAAGATAACTTCCTCGGCCGGCGCCACGGCTCACTAGGCTAATCCTCTGCCTTGCTGAGCTGGCACACCGGGTTCTAGTCCCGGTCGGGGCGCCAGATTCTGTCCCGGTTGCCCCCTTCCAGGCCAGCTCTCTGCTGTGGCCAGGGAGTGCAGTGGAAGATGGCCCAAGTGCTTGGGCCCTGCACCCCATGGGAAACCAGGAGAAGTACCTGGCTCCTGGCTTCGGATCAGCGCGATGCGCCGGCCACAGCGCACCAGCCACGGCGGCCATTGGAGGGTGAACCAACGGCAAAGGAAGACCTTTCTCTCTGTCTCTCTCTCTCACTGTCCACTCTGCCTGTCAAAAATTAAAAAAAGAAAAAGAAAAAAAAAAGATAACTTCCTCCAGGTGGAGAGAAAGCAGGAGGCAGAGGGCTGGAGTCAGGGTGGGCTGACAGACTTATTAGTCTGGATTCAAATTCCCAGAGAAGCCTTCAATTTTGGTCTAAGGCTAAACAGGTCTAATAAAATGGTTTTGTGGAGACAGTAAAATGTAACTACCAAGAGAGAAAGAGAAAGAGAAGGGGAGAACAAATTATTAACAAAAGAAGAGAACAGAAGAGAGAGGAGGACGAAGATGAAAGAGGAGGAGGATGAAGATGAAAGAGAGATGATTTGGGCAAGTGCAGGAGCAGGAGGGAGAAAAGGAAAAGAAACAGAAGGAACCATCTAAAAATAAGAAAAAAAAAAGTCCAAAAAGGAAATGGAATTCGAAAGGTTTGTGGTGAGAATAAGGAACCAAAGGAATGAGGGATGAAATAGAAAGAGAGGAAGAGGTGGAAAGGAAAGAAAACAGAACAGAACTAAAGAGGATGGAGGAGAGGAAAGAAAAACAAAATCAAAGCTTGAGGAAAGAGCCAGCAGAAGACCCAAAGGAAATACAAATGGCAGGGCAGGGCTCGTAGGGAGAACTCAGGACCTGAGTGCCACACTGCAGTGAGCTGGTCCTCTGCGAAGGCAACCTTGACCCCATCTGCTCTCGTTTTCTGGGCTCTGAACAACTCCACAGGTGGGTGGTAAATTGACAGCTATAACTTCATAGGACACAAATGCACTGTCTGTGATACGTGATATGGTGAGGAACAGCTGCCTATAAAATGCTGAATTATAAAAAGTTTTGTTTTGTTGTTTGTTTATTCTTACCAACATACTAGTGGAAAAGAAAATGCTTACTTTAGAAAGCTCTTTCTCGAACTTCTCGGAAAGGATGTGAGCTGTGAATTCCAAGCGTTCCACTCTTTCCACGGGAAAGACCTTGTCTGGCAGGGACACGGAGCACTGGCAGGTGCCGCGGTCATCCACAGAGCCCGTGAAATTGGAAAACGACTGTAAATAATAATAAGGTGAGCATCAGTTATAAGCTGGAAAATGAACTCTTTGGCAACTGGAGTAGCAGAAATTGGCTTGTCAAAAGAGTGCTTAGAGGCGAGCAAGTGGAGTCCAACATGTAAATGAATAGAATCATAGAAACAAGCTCCCGTGGCTGTGTTTCCACAGGCAGTAACCACACACAGCATCCAACGACATCTCCGCCTGTTGGACGAACCCACTAGGTCTGCAGCCGTACCAGCAGGAAGGGTCTCCACTCTTGAGGAGCCTGAAAGGAAATCATTCCTGGAAATGAAAGGAAAGGGCAATAAAGAAGCGACGAGGAGCCTGGTGTGAACCTCAATCCCGCCACTCTCTGGATGTGAGGCCGTGATCCATCTCAGTTTTCTCATCTGTGAAGTAGAGAACCCACTTCAAGGGGTTCTCCTTGGGATTAACCAAGGAACACGAGCCAATTGCTGGCTCCTTCTGGTTGGTGGCCAGTAATTGTCATGTCTCTTTCCTTCATGACTCAATTCCTTTTCTTCACCTTCACCCCAACCCCAAACCAATTCTTCCCAAATGAAACAAGGAAACTATTAAGAATATAGGCTACAACAAAAATAGTGCAATCTCATAGGCTCCCTTCATTTGGGAAAACGTGTCATTATCCTTCAAAATGACAACAGCCGCCATTTGTCAAAAACTCAACAGCATATGAGTTTGTGGGGTTTGTGGAAATTTTAAAAAATAAAAGTGTTCTAGCTTGCCACTTGCAGAAAAGTCACTTTAAAATATTTGATGTTTCTTTAAGATATTCAGGCTCACACCTCAGTGCTGCTGCATATTTTTAAATGACAGGTTTGAAAGATCCTGTTTTTCTTTTGTCCCCTTTGAACTACCCCAAGGGGACCCTGGCACAATTAACATTTTTTTTATTACTACTATTGCCTTCCAGAGTAACTCTTGGCAGCCGACTGGCCATGCCTTTTAATGATCTCATCTGAAGGCTAACCCAAAGCTCACCTGTGGAGCATCAGCCTGAAGGGGCTCTTTATGAAACTACTAAGGAGAGAGCAATGATTTTCAGAGTTTTAAAGAGACTCGGGTCATGTCGCTTAAAGCTCAGATCAGCTGGTGGCAGCTGAGGGTGTATGCTTTGTATATTTAATGTCCACCAACCTCCCAGCAGCTGTAGAGGCTTGGCCTATATGCTTCCATAATGAAGAACTTTCCCATCAGTGACCTCTGAGCCAATTAAGGTTTCTAGGATTAAGTTGTTTCAAAAATTTCATCTAAAGGGCCATCGTGGTGGAGCAGCAAGTTAAGCTGCAACTTGGGATGTCAGCGTCCCATATAAGCGCCTATTCAACTCCCAGCGGCTCTGCTTCCAGTCCAGCTGCCTTCTAATGCACCTGAGAAAGCAGCAGAGGATGGCCCAAGTGGTTAGACCCCTGCTACCCATGTGGGAGACCCAGATGGAGCTCCTGGCTCTGGGTTTTGTCCTGTTCCCACCCCGGCCATTGCAGCCATTTGGGGAGTGAACCAGTGAATGGAAGATCTCTTTCTCTCTCTCCCTCCTTTTCTCTCCTTGGAACTCTGCATTTCAAATAAATAAAACTGAACCTTTAACAAAACAAAAAAATAAATAAAATTTGGTGTAAGCTTCTTTAAAATGAACAGAAGGAAAAATCTGTACAAGTGCACCTAAATATTTCTAGGCTAGGTAAGTTCTTGACATTGGCTTCAATTTTCTTTTTCTTTTTTAAAGATTTATTTTATTTATTTGAAAGACACAGTTACAGAGCAAGGTAGAGCCAGAGAGAGAGAGAAAGAGAGAGAGCAAGAGAGAAAGAGAGAGAGCAAGGTCTTCCATCTTCTGGTTCACTCCCCAGATGACCGCAATGACCAGAGCTGAGTTGATCCAAAGCCAGGAGCCAGGAGCTTCTTTCGGGTCTCCCATGTGGGTGCAGGGGCCCAAAGACTTGGGCCATCTTCTACTGCTTTCCCAGGCCATAGCAGAGAGCTAGATTGGAAGTCAAACAGCCAGCGCCCATATGGGATGCCGGTACTGCAGGCCACGGCTTTAACCCACTGTGCCACAGCGCCAGCCCCTCAATTTTCTTTTTTTTTTTTTTTTTTTTAATCTTTTATTTAATGAATATAACTTTCCAAAGTACGACTCATGTGTTACAATGGCTTCCCCCCCCATACCGTCCCTCCCACCCACAACCCTCCCCTTTCCCACTCCCTCTCCCCTTCCATTCACATCAAGATTCATTTTCGATTATCTTAATATACAGAAGATCAGCTTAGTATACCTTAAGTAAGTATTTCAACAGTTTGCTCCCACACAGAAACATAAAGTGAAAAATAATAGATGATTTTTTTTAAATGATGATGAAATCAGATCAGACCTATTGTCATGTTTAATCCCAGTGAGAGTCAAGTTGGGAATTGATAATTTCTTTCTTTTTTTTTTCTTTTTACAGAAGATCAGTTTAGTGTACATTAAGTAAAGATTTCAGTCGTTTGCACCCCCATAGAAACACAAAGTGAAATATACTGTTTGAGTACTCGTTATAGCATTAAGCCTCAGTGTACAGCACGTTAAGGACAGAGATCCTACATGAGGAGTAAGTGCACAGTGACTCCTGTTGTTGACTTTACCAATTGACACTCCTGTTTATGGCATCAGTAATCTCCCTATGCACCAGTTATGAGTTTCCAAGGCTATGGAAGCCCCTTGAGTTCTCCGACTCTTATCTTGTTTAGACAAGGTCATAGTCAAAGTGGAGGTTCTCTCCTCCCTTCAGAGAAAGGCACCTCCCTCTTTGAAGACCTGTTCTTTCCACTGGGATCTCACTCACAGAGATCTTTTTGCCAGAGTGTCTTGGCTTTCCATGCCTGAAATACTCTCATGGGCTTTTCAGCCAGATCCGAGTGCCTTTAGGGCTGATTCTGAGGCCAGAGTGCTATTTAGGACATCCGCCATTCTATGAGTCTGCTGAGTATCTCACTTCCCATGTTGGATCACTCTCCCCTTTATTTATTCTATCGGTTGGTGTTAGCAGATACTAGACTTGTTTATGTGCTCCCTTTGACTCTTAGTCCTTTCATTATGATCAATTGTGAACTGAAATTGATCACTTGGAGTAGTGAGATGGCATTGGCACATGCCACCTTGATGGGATTGAATTGGAATCCCCTGGTATGTTTCCAACTCTACCAATTGGGGCAAGTCAGCCCGAGCATGCCCCAAATTATACATCTCTTCCCTCTCTTATTCCCACTCTTATGTTTAACAGGGATCACATTTCAGTTAATTTTCAACACTTAAGAATAACTGTGTGATAATTACAGAATTAAACCAGTCATATTAAGTAGAACAGACAAAAAAAAAATACTATGAGGGATAATGTATTAAGTTGTCCATTAGCAGTCAGGGCTATGCTGATCAAGTCACCATTTCTCATAGTGTCCATTTCACTTCAGGAGGTTTCCTTTTTGGTGTTCAGTCAGTTGTCACCGATCAGGGAGAACATATGGTATTTGTCCCTTTGGGACTGGCTTACTTCACTCAGCATGATGTGTTCCAGATTCCTCCATTTTGTTGCAAATGACTGGATTTCGTTGTTTCTTACTGCGGTATAGTACTCTAAAGAATACATATCCCATAATTTCTTTATCCAGTCTACCGTTGATGGGCATTTAGGTTGGTTCCAGGTCTTGGCTATTGTGAATTGTGCTGCAATAAACATTAGGGTGCAGACCGCTTTTTTCTTTATCAATTTAAACTCCTTTGGGTAAATTCCAAGGAGTGGGATGGCTGGGTCGAACGGTAGGGTTATATTCAGGTTTCTGAGGAATCTCCAGACTGATTTCCATAGTGGCTTGACCAGTTTGCATTCCCACCAACAGTGGGTTAGTGTCCCTTTTTCCCCACATCCTCGCCAGCATCTGTTGTTGGTAGATTTCTGTATGTGAGCCATTCTAACCGGGGTGAGGTGAAACCTCATTGTGCTTTTGATTTGCATTTCCCTGATTGCTAGTGACCTTGAACATTTTTTCATGTGCCTGTTGGCCATTTGGATTTCCTCTTTTGAAAAATGTCTATTGAAGTCCTTGGCCCATCTCTTAAGTGGGTTGTTGGTTTTGTTTTTGTGGAGTTTCTTGATCTCTTTTTAGATTCTGGTTATTAACCCTTTATCTGTTGCATAGTGTGCAAATATTTTTTCCCATTCTGTCGGTTGTCTCTTCACTCTCCTGACTGTTTCTTTTGCAGTACAGAAACTTCTCAATTTGATGCAATCCCAATAGTTGATTTTGGCTTTGACTGTCTGTGCCTCCCGGGTCTTTTCCAGAAATTCTTTGCCTGTGCCAATATCTTGAAGGGTTTCTCCAATGTTCTCTAATAACTTAATGGTGTCAGGACGTAGATTTAGGTCTTTAATCCACGTTGAGTGGATTTTTGTGTAAGGTGTAAGGTAGGGGTCTTGCTTCATGCTTCTGCACGTGGAAATCCAGTTTTCCCAGCACCATTTATTGAATAGACTGTCCTTGCTCCAGGAATTAGTTTTAGATCCTTGATCAAATATAAGTTGGCTGTAGATGTTTGGGTTGATTTCTGGTGTTTCAATTCTGTTCCATTGGTCTATCCATCTGTTTCTGTACCAGTACCATGCTGTTTTGATTACAACTGCCCTGTAGTATGTCCTGAAGTCTGGTATTGTGATGCCTCCAGCTTTGTTTTTGTTGTACAAGATTGCTTTAGCTATTCGAGGTCTCTTGTGCCTCCATATGAATTTCAGCATCATTTTTTCTAGATCTGCGAAGAATGTCTTTGGTATCTTGATTGGGATTGCATTGAATCTATAAATTGCTTTTGGGAGAATGGACATTTTGATGATGTTGATTCTTCCAATCCATGAGCATGGAAGATTTTTCCATTTTTTGGTATCCTCTTCTATTTCTTTCTTTAAGGTTTTGTAGTTTTCATCGTAGAGATCTTTAACGTCCTTGGTTAAGTTTATTCCAAGGTATCTGATTGTTTTTGTAGCTATTGTGAATGGGATTGATCTTAGCAGCTCTTTCTCAGTCATGGCATTGCTTGTGTATACAAAGGCTGTTGATTTTTGTGCATTGATTTTATATCCTGCCACTTTGCCAAACTCCTCTATGAGTTCCAATAGTCTCTTAGTAGAGTTCTTTGGATCCTCTAAGTACAGAATCATATCGTCTGCAAAGAGGGATAGTTTGACTTCTTCCTTCTTGATTTGTATTCCTTTGATTTCTTTTTCTTGTCTGATGGCTCTGGCTAAAACTTCCAGAACTATGTTAAATAGCAGTGGTGAGAGTGGGCATCCCTGCCTGGTGCCAGATTTCAGTGGAAATGCTTCCAACTTTTCCCCATTCAATAGGATGCTGGCTGTGGGTTTTTTATAAATTGCTTTGATTATATTGAGGAATGTTCCTTCTATACCCAATTTGCTTAGAGTTTTCATCATGAAAGGGTGTTGAATTTTATCAAATGCTTTCTCTGCATCAATTGAGATAATCATATGGTTTTTCTTCTGCAGTCTGTTAATGTGGTGAATCACATTGATTGATTTGCGAATGTTGAACCATCCCTGCATACCAGGGATGAATCCCACTTGGTCTGGGTGGATGATTTTCCTGATGTGTTGTTGTATTCTATTGGCCAGAATTTTATTGAGGATTTTTGCGTCTATGTTCATCAGGGATATTGGTCTGTAATTTTCTTTCAGTGCTGCATCTTTCTCTGGCTTAGGGATTAAGGTGATGCTGGCTTCATAGAAAGAATTTGGGAGGATTCCCTCTTTTTCGATTGTTCTGAATAGTTTGAGAAGAAATGGGATTAGTTCTTCTTTAAATGTCTGGTAGAATTCAGCAGTGAATCCATCTGGTCCTGGGCTTTTCTTTGTTGGGAGGGCCTTTATTACTGTTTCAATTTCTGTTTCAGTTATGGGTCTATTTAGGTTTTCGATGTCTTCATGGTTCAATTTTGGTAGATTGCATGTGTCCAGGAATCTATCCATTTCTGATAGGTTTTCCTGTTTGCTGGCATACAGGTCCTTGTAGTAATTTCTGATGATTCTTTTTATTTCTGTGGTGTCTGTTGTTACGTTTCCTTTTTCATCTCTGATTTTATTGATTTGGGTCTTTTCTCTTCTTTTTTTAGTTAGTTGGGCCAATGGGGTGTCAATTTTGTTTATTTTTTCAAAAAACCAGCTTCTCGCTTGGCTGATTTTTTGTAATGTTTTTTTGGATTCAATCCTGTTAATTTCTTCTCTGATTTTAATTATTTCTCTTCTCCTACTAGATTTGGGTTTGGTTTGCTGCAGTTTTTCTAGGTCCTTGAGGTGCGCTGAAAGCTCATTTATTTGGTACCTTTCCAATTTCTTGGTATAGGCACCTATTGCTAGAAATTTGCCTCTCAATACTGCTTTTGCTGTATCCCATAAGTTTTGATATGTTGTGTTGTTGTCTTCATTTACTTCCAGAAAGTTTTTGATTTCTCTTTTGATTTCTTGAATGACCCAGTGTTCATTCAGGAGCATGTTGTTCAGTCTCCATGTGTTTGCATACTTTCTGGGGTTTCCTGAGTTGCTAATTTCCAACTTCATCCCGCTGTGGTCTGAGAAGCTGCATGGTATGATTCTAATTCTTTTAAATTTGCTGAGACTTGCTTTATGGCCTAGTATGTGGTCAATCCTAGAGAAGGTTCCATGCGCTGCTGAGAAGAATGTGAAGTCTGTAGATGTAGGGTTGAAAGTTCTGTAGATATCTGTTAGATCCATTTGGGCAATAGTGTCAATTAAATCTGCTGTTTCCTTGTTGATCTTCTGTCCGGATGATCTGTCTATTTCTGAGAGTGGAGTATTGAAGTCCCCCAGTACTATTGTATTGGAATCTAAATCTCCCTTTAAGTCCCTTAACATATCTTTTAAATAGACCGGTGCCCTGTAATTAGGTGCATATACATTTATAATAGTTACATCTTCCTGTTGAATTGAACCCTTAATCATTATATAGTGTCCCTCTTTGTCTCTCTTAACAGTTTTTGTATTAAAGTTTATTTTGTCTGATATTAATATGGCTACACCTGCTTTTTTTTGGTTTCTGTTGGCATGGAATATCTTTTTCCAACCTTTCACTTTCAGTCTGCATGCCTCTTTGTTAGAGAGATGTGTTTCTTGTAGGCAACAAATAGTTGGGTTGTGTTCTGTGAGCCAGTCAGCTAAACGGTGTCTTTTAACTGAAGAATTCAGACCATTAATGTTCAATGTGACTATTGATACGTAGTGACTTTGCCCTGCCATTTTCCCGGAAATATTTTCTAGTATATGCTTTGAGCTTCCCATGCTCTTTTACTGGTAGGTGTTCTTCCTTTCCCTTCTTTCATATTGATGGCCGTGTTTCTGTGTTTCTGAGTGTAGCACATCTTTAAGTATCTTTTGCAGGGCCGGACGAGTGGCCACAAAGTCTTTCAATTTCTGTTTGCTATGAAAGGTCTTTATTTCACCTTCATTCACAAATGAGAGCTTGGCAGGATATAATATTCTGGGCTGGCAATTTTTCTCTCTTAGCACCTGTGCTATGTCTCGCCATTCCCTCCTAGCTTGTAGGGTTTCTGATGAGAAGTCAGCTGTGAGTCTGATTGGAGATCCTCTGAGAGTAATCTGACGTTTCTCTCTTGCACATTTTAGGATCTTTTCTTTATGTTTCACTGTGGTAAGTTTAATTACCACGTGTCGTGGTGAGGATCTCTTTTGGTCATGTTTATTGGGGGTTCTATGAGCTTCCTGTACTAGGATATCTCTGTCCTTCTCCAAACCTGGAAAGTTCTCTGCTAGTATCTCACTAAAAAGGCCTTCCAATCCTTTCTCTCTCTCCATGCCTTCAGGAACTCCTAGAACTCGAATGTTGGTTTTTTTAATAGTATCCTGTAGATTCCCAACAATATTTTTTAGGTTTCTAATTTCCTCTTCTTTTCTTTGGTTTGACTGTATGTTTTCCTGTGCTCTATCTTCTAAGTCCGATATTCTCTCTTCTGCTTCACCCATTCTGTTTTTAAGGCTTTCTAATGTGTTTGTCATTTGATCTATTGAGCTCTTCATTTCATTTTGATTTCTCTTCACTATAACACTTTCCTGTTCTACTAGTTTCTGAGTTTCATTTTGACTCTTCCTTAAAATTTCGTTTTCACGAGAGAGATTTTCAATCTTGTCCATTAAGGATTTCTGTAGTTCAAGGATTTGCTTTTGAAAACTTCTAAATGTTCTTATCATAAATTTTTTGAAATCCGTATCTTGCATTTCTTCTATCTCATCATCTTCATACTCTTGGCTTGGGGTGTTTTGCTTATTTGGAGGCATCATAGTGTCATCGTTGATCTTGCTCCCTCTATTTCTGTGTTTGTTACTCGGCATAGTTAATTCTTCTTGCGTCACTGTGCGTTTTTTTTTCTTCTTCTTTTTTTTTTTTTTTTTTATACTGTGTCCGTGTTAAGTGGACTGCCTGCTGTTGGAGGAGCCTTGGAGGCTTGAGATGGGTGCGGCCTGAGAGCTCTGCCTGGTTCTTCCAGGTTAAGGGTGTGCAAAGGTGACACCCTCAGGTTATGCGTGGTAAATCTCTCTCTTTTTATTTATTTATTTATTTTATTTATTCAGGGGGTAAGTAACACCGCAGGGCAGGGCTGTGCAGAATTGATGGTATTTAGCTTCCAGTCTTTGGCTCCTCTGGACTCCCACTGGGTTGCCTAGGCTACTGAATTGTAGTGACTCAGTTCCTTAGCTCTCCCCCATTGATATGTAAATCCAGAGAGCAGGCCTGCTCTTTGTCTCTTGGGAATTCTTCTAGCCTCACAGCCTTGTAACCTTTGCAAGGTTAGGGGGAAGAGAAACCCCGAAGCTTTTTTTTCCTTCTTTCCGGTAGTGAGTTTGCTGCACTTTCTGGCCCCCCTCTAGATTCTGACCCCCGTTTCCCCACCAATGTCTCGGGTTATTGAGCTCACCTCCCCTTCCAGCGCCGATGTGTGGACTCGGAGCCCTGAGCGTCCCAAGTCTCCCCGCTGTTGTCTGTGTGGCATGCACTCCCCTTGGAGCACTGGGGCTTCTGCGGCTCAGTCCCGCGATTTGGCTTCCGCGCGGTGGGCGACCTTGTTCTCCCAGTATGTCCTCCGATTCACGATTCCCGTGCAATTTTTTCCTGGTTCTTTTTTCTGCGGCTACCGTAACTCCCCTTTTATTAAACTAAATTTTCCCGGACTATCGGTGCGCCCCCTCACTATTCCGCCATCTTGGCTCCGCCCCTCTCCCCTCAATTTTCTTTTTCAATCACATCCCCATACCTGCAGGAATTGGGGAGCTGTACAGAGGGACAAGCAGGCATATGCTAAAAAGCTAGGGTGGGGTATGAAGAGGTAAAGGGATTTTGCCAGGGATGAACAAGGACAGGGTAAGAAACACCACAAGCCTGGCAGAAAGGCTGGCTTCTTCTGGGACCATCTCCATCTACCACTCTCTCTAAAGTTAGACTCCAGCTCAAGGTGGGCATCATGGCACAGCTGCTTGAGCCATTGCCTGGGACACCTGCATCCCCTAGCAGAAGGCCAATTTGAGTCCCGGCTTCTCCATTTCTGATTCAACTTCCTGCTGATGCACCTAGAAAGACAGGGATGATGGTCCCTGCTTTCCACATGGGGGACCTAGATGAAGTTCTAGGCTCATGGCTTTGACCTGGTCCAGCTTGGCCATTGCAGCGATTTGGGGAGTAAACCAGAAGATGGAAGCATTCTTTCTCTCTCTCCCTAGTTCTCTGTCTCTCTCTATATATGTTTCTCCTCTCTGTCACTCTGCCTTTCAAATAAAAAATATTTTTAAAAAGTAAAAAGAAAGGTTCCAGCTCAAGCATGCAGAAGCTTTCATAGAAAGGACCAACCTACAATGGGCTTTTGAAGAAATGGCTTATTATAAAAGCTGTCTAGCAAAAAATAAAAATCTTGTATTGCATTTTGACAAGGAGAGGTTAATTAGCTGCACAAGACATTCTTAGAGTTCTCTGAAAAGCTCTGTCAACTCAAGAAACCATGGATATCATAAGCAGTCTCTAGACAATCAACTAAGAATGAATAGCTAACAACTTTTAGTCCTGAAGTTCACCTGAAAGACAGGCAAATAATTATGAGCCCTGCTGACAGCCATTCTCCCAGCTCCTATTGAACATCTATGTCCTGACACTGTGGATGCCCCGGCTTCCATCCTGCTTATCATCAGCCCGGTGTGCTCAACTGACATCAAAATGGTCCATAAGTTTGATCAGTGTCTCCCATTAGAGATATTTCTGCTCCTTGCATTCAAAGACAATGAAGCAAATGGTGATGAGTCTCTCTCTGTGGTGAATGTTTAAACTATAAGTGAGAGTAACCTGGGGAATGGGAGACAAAGCCAACTGCTCGTCTCCTTGGTCTTTGGAAGGACATGTGATTGCTGAGGGCAAACAGGACCCTGTGAACCTCATAGGACCCCCTACGCTGATGGGCTCTCACTCTGCGCATGTTCAAAGAATGTTTGCTGATGTCTACTACACAGCAGGTTCTGGCTTTATGGAGATGATTGAGACCCAGTTTCTGTCCGGAAATCAGGCCATTGTCATTGCCTAGTAGCCTGATGACAAAAGCACCTGGCTCATTATGCCAGTTACCAAGGGAGAGGAGCATGGAGACTTTCCTTATCTGTGACACGAGGACCTGTGATGGTCCCTTCTTTAGAGGATGGCATCTGAAGTGTGTGCAGTGCTCCAAGCACTACAGCAGAAGGTGCTACTCACATCTCTGATTTATGGATGCAATTGGCTCTAATTAGCAGCCCAGTCTAAGTGCCCGCAAAGATTCAAGGCATAAAATAATGGTACTCAACATTTTCAAAGTACAGAAAATGATACGTTTGGAACTTGCTCAATGACAGTTATAAAAGGGTTTTCCACTGCTTTCCAAAGAGCTCATCAAAATGACAGCCAGCCCCAGAAAATTAGGCTTCGAGTGGAATTGATACCTAGTCCGCTGTAAAAGACATTGGAGTTGTAATACTGACCCACCAGAGGGAGATTAGTAAACTGGTAAGGAAATAAAAACCTCTAAGTACAACTTAACCACCTTTTCTTATCTACTTTTAAATATCTGTCTCCTTCCTAGACAATAGGCATTTTGAATTTCTCTGGTTCTTGATCCATATTTTGTTTGCTGATAATCTTACCTAACTTTTGGCTTCTGATCAGTGATGAACTTTCATAATAAATTATTATTGTTAAAATCATTCCAAAAAGAAACCATGCAAACCAATTCTAATCATCCCATCATTTAATATCATGGAAGAAAATTGTGCATCTGATTTCTGGTTACAAAGAATCCTTGTGCATATTCATGATTCCTAAAGCTTTCTCTTCTTAAAAATATGCAAGTTTCATCTCTCTTCTCTGGAAATATAGACAACTGTATATTGAGAGATGGTAAAGAGAGTGAATAGACCAATTTTGACCCATGTAACTTGCTAGCGTCATGACTTCCAGCTAACAATTTCACCTTGCTAAGCCTTAGCTTGGACATCCGCAAATGGAACCAATAATCTTGCCTACCTCCTATGGCTAAATAACATAATACATATTATAGACTTAGCCTCAGGCCAGTGCCGCAGCTCAATAGGCTAATCCTCTGCCTTGCGGCGCCAGCACACCGGGTTCTAGTCCCGGTCGGGGTGCCGGAGTCTGTCTCGGTTGCCCCCTTCCAGGCCAGCTCTCTGCTGTGGCCAGGGAGTGCAGTGGAGGATGGCCCAAGTGCTTGGGCCCTGCACCCCATGGGAGACCAGGAGAAGTACCTGGCTCCTGCCATCGGATCAGTGTGGTGTGCAGGCCATAGCGCGCCAGCCGCGGCGGCCATTGGAGGGTGAACCAATGGCAAAGGAAGACGTTTCTCTCTCTCTCTCTCACTGTCCACTCTGCCTGTCCAAAAAAAAAAAAAAAAAAAAAAAGACTTAGCTTCATCTTGGCATGGATTAGGCACACAGTGAACATCATTGTTGCTATGTCCCTAGCCAAACCATGTGTTAATTTCCCATGTTGTTGTTGTTATCTATTACTTCTGACAGCGAAAATGAAAACAATCAAAAGACTTTTCCTTTCCTTCTCTCATTCACCCTTCCATCCAGACTCGCACCTGTTAGCAGCTAGCTGACTTAAGAGTAAAGATCGAGTGCAGGGCCAGTGCTGTGGCATAGTGGGTAAAGCCACTGCCTGCAGTGCTGTCATTCCATATGGGCACCAGTTCAAGTCCCAGCTGCTCCACTTCCAATCCAGCTCTCTGCTATGGCCTGGGAAAGCAATGGAGGATGGCCCAAGTCCTTAGGCCCCTGCACCTGCGTGGGAGACCCAGGGGGAAGCTCCTGACTCCTGGCTTCAGATTGGTGCAGCTCCAGCTGTTGCAGCCAATTGGAGAGTGAACCAATGGATGGAAGACCTCTCTCTCCCTCTCTCTCTCTCCCTCCGTCTGCCTCTCCTTCTCTCTCTGTGTAACTCTAACTTTCAAATAAATAAATAAATCTTTTTTTTTTTTTAAAAAAGATCAAGTGCAGAGGAGGAACTCAGGAGGAGTTAGGGCTCCTGTACCCTCTTAGAAGTTGGGCAGCTTCGAGCTCCTGTGGAAAGCCCCAGAAGTAAAGTGAGTCTCTGTTTCTGGCAACTTTAAAGAGATCCAGAGATAACCTGTCCCCTGAGGAGCTGAGCTCACTGTGCTTCCCAAGAGGTAGCCTGGCCCAACCAATACCTGTGTAGTGTGCAGTTTTTTTGTTTTGTCTGCTTGTTGCTGCTCTTGTTTGAAGCTAAAAATGACCCCCAAAGATTCCTTGTAAAGAACATTGAAAATACTTCATACTCCTCAGAAAGTGTCCCTATGGAATGGTACTTTTCTAAGACCAGTAACCCCTCCCCCTGACTTCTGTCATTCATCTCCTTTGCAAGTCAGGCACAAAGGAACTGCCAGCACTACAACAGGAGCAGTCTGGCCCTCACTCCCTCAGGGCCAGGATTCACAGTCTGCAGGGTCCCTCCTGGGCAGCAAATAAATGGGACAAGCTTTCCTGGAGCTGTAGTGTCCCCTCCCTAACAGTTCTCTTCTGGATCTGCATGCTAGAAACCAGTATGAGAGCTTTTTAACGATAATTGATTTGGGGGACAGCATGTAGCAGTTAAATCATTGCTTAGGATGCCCGCATCTCCTATCAGAGTCCTTGGGTTAGTCCTGCCTCCACTTCCAATCCCGCTTCCTGCTAGTGTGCACCTGGAGAGGCAGCAGGTATTCTTAACTCCAGTAGTTAGGTCTTTGCCATTATGTGGGAGACCTGGCTTTTGTTCCAGGCTCCTGACTTCAGCCTGGTCCAGCCCTGGCTGTTGTGAACATTTAGAGAGGGACCAGTGGATGGAAGATTTTTCTCTCATTCTCTTGCTCTCTCCCTCCTACTCCCCCCCCCCATCTCTCTGTTTTCAAATAAATAAAATAAAGAGAAATTGCTTTTCAAAAACCAATGGCAGAAACTCATACCATGGCTAATTCAGTGAAGTAGAATTGTTTAAAAACATCTACATGGAATAGAACCCAGGTATGTGTAATTTTAGAGCCCCCGGCTGCCTGTTCTAATGTGCAGCCCAGTTTCACAGCCTCTTCAAACCACAGATTCCTTCCCACAAGTCCTCAGCTGGAGAACAGAGATGTTGTCTCTCTTGCTAATGATTTAATTATTTCACCCAGGTTTTAATTCATGTCCTGGGTGCCTATAGTGAACAAAAGGAGTCATAAATCTTTTAGAGTGCCCAGGACTAGCCATCTGTGAAATTATATTCAGGTCCCCCAAAAGAGAGGAAAGGAATGAATGCAGCTCACGTGGGCTCTGAGGCCCCTCACCTGGGACACAGGACCGCCTTCTGCCCAAGAGGCTGTCAAGGGAGCTGTCCAAGGAGTCAGAGCTGGATCTGTAGTCACCGGTAAGTTTGGAGTTGAGGCCAAAGTCTGGGGTGGAGTAGAGGACAGTTGTCTCAAATTCCCCAAGCTCCCTGCAGCTGGACCGAGGAGGAACAGAAGGGCTAGCGGAAAGGTGAGGCCCAACCTCATCTTGTCCTCTTGGCTGGAGCTGCTGGCTTCTACACAGAGCCCGCGGCCTTTTTATAGTGCCCTGTGGGGATTTTCCCCAGCCCCTCTATGGGGAAAGAGGAAGCAGCCAGGGAGCACACGACGCACCCCAGGAATACCGGGAACCTGACGGTTGTCCACAACCTGTCGCTGAGCCGCCCTCTGTGGGCTGCCCTTGGATCCAGATATCTCCTGCCAAATATTAACTCCCTGGTGCTTTTTTTGCAAGCCAAATATCTGGTTTCTAACGCGGTACTTCCTTGAGAGAGATTGGATCAAAGGCGTCTTTGTGGATGAGACACAGCTCAGAGGCCAAAAGGAGGAAAAACAGCCCTCAGTCACCCATCTGGTAGCTGCATCGCTTTGTTCAACCCCTGTCTGCAGAATGTCACTTCCTGAGAAAGCTAAGGAACTCACTTTGGAGACTGACTCTCCCCTGGGGAAGCTTCTCTCTGCAGCTCCTCCTGCCTGTCTCTTGCAGAGTCTGCATCTATACAAAGTTCTCCAAATGACCTCCTCTGAAGGGGAGATCCCTGGAAAGCCAGACAGGGCTCTGCACTATGATGCACTGCCCACTGTCTGCTGGATGGAGGGTAGAGAGGGAACTCAAACCACCTTGAGGTCCCTAGAAGGCCCAGTGCCCACTCTCCCGGGCCAGGGTTCTGCTCCATATCCAGTCTAGGAAGACCCAGGGGAGCAACTTCCCTTTCCATCTGACTCAAGCTAACCTCCATTGCCTCTGAACTCCTGGGAGCTGGCCAGGCATTCCAGACCCAATGCACGTTCTCCATGAAACTGAGAACAGGCTATGCTCTCTCACCCAGCGGCCCCGACCCAAGCTTCAGCTCTGTTTGCCTTTCTCCTGTGTATTACACACCTTCATGACCTCTGCTTCCCTCTCTGCAGGTTGGAAAAGGTGTGTTGGTCTACAAAGTAAACCCAGCTCTGTCACGCATGGTTGGTGGCCTCAGACATGACACTTAGCCCCTGTAGGGTTGTAACAATTCTTAAATTGTTAGAATTAAGTGAAATATTAGTTGATGATAAGCTTTGTAGTACTATACAAATGTCAGATTTTTTGGTGCTGTGTTTAGTTTCTTAAGGCTGGATCGATATGTAAGGTTGTTAGGTTCAACACACAAAAAGAAGGTCCATGCCCCTACCACCCTAGAAGCCCTTGGGAAGACCTGGTTTGAAAGGTTTTCACAGCTTAACCTCATGGGCTCCACAAGCTCAGAATAAAGATGATGTTACTATGAAAGGAAGTGTCTTAAACTCTTGATGTACTATGCACATATGCTCAGTCGGGGGAGGCAGACAGGAAAGCTATATGGAAGAAAAGAGAGTGAAAGCAGAAGAGATGGGGGTAAGGGGGGTATGAAGGTAAGTCTGCCTCTTTTTTGGGGGGGCTTCCAAAATCCCCTGGTGTTACAACCTGGATTCAGAGGGCTGCATGCATACCCCACCCAGACCAGTCTCCCCATTCTAGGGTCCATACCACCCCAGACCTCCAGACTGACATTGCTGCTTCTACCCATCCTCCACATTGAAGTGCACCTGCTGAGCCACCTAAGGGTGTCTTCTCAGGCCAGCCTTACACCCATTTCATGTGGATGTGGTTAGAGACAGAGGACACCCAGGAATGACAGAAGTATTTCCCCAGAATCTTTCTGGAAACAACTGTGTCCATCTACAAGTATCCATCTGCTCCAAAGGAAATTTGTGGTGAAGATTAAGATCAGCAACAAGCGAATCACAACCAGTTGATAGGAGTAAGAAATGTATTTTTGAAGTCCTCAGCTCTCATATTCTTCCCTATATAGGTTGCCAGATTTAGCAAATAAAAATACAGGCGCCCAGTTTCAATTTGAACTTTTACTAAGTAACAAATAATGTTTAGGATAAGTATGTTCCATGCAATCATTGGGATGTACTTATTCTAAAATACATTCATGCAGTCTATCTAACATTCAAGTTGAACTGGATATCCTGTATTTTATTTAGGAGTCCTACTATTAAAGCAGAATATGGGCTAAGAAGTTCATTGCTCTCTATGGAAAACAATTCATCTTTGGCTTCTTTGACCAAATATTCTAGCCTCTTGGATGTCCAGTCCAAGATAGGGAAGACATAAGCATACGTTGCCAGCGCCGCAGCTCACTAGGTTAATCCTTTGCCTGCGGCGCCAGCACACCAGGTCCCAGTCAGAGTGCTGGATTTTGTCCTGGTTGCTCCTCTTCCAGTCCAGCTCTCTACTGTGGCCCAGGAGTGCAGTGGAGGATGGCCCAAGTGCTTGGGCCCTGTACCCGCATGGGAGACCAGGAGGAAGCACCTGGCTCCTGGCTTCAGATCAGCGTGGTGCACCGGCCACAGTGCACCAGCCACAGCGGCCATTGGAGGGTGAACTAACGGAAAAGGAAGACCTTTCTCTCTGTCTCTCTCTCTCTCTCACTGTCCATTCTGCCTGTCAAAAAAAAAAAAAAGACATAAGCATATGTGAGAATGAAAATAAGTACATGCCAATTCTATTATTCTGAGATAAAATGCTATGAATACGGATGTAGAGAAGAGAGCATAGCTCTTCCTCACATCATAGTTCCCCTCTTCCTCCTGATTCCCACCAAAGCAAAGGGCAAGATCTGTTCCCATTTGCTAGTAGCCTCTTCCTGGAGCCATAATGAACCTGCCTCATCCCTTTTTTTCCTAGGAGCACATTGATGTACTTGTTGGGGATGGGAGACTCATTAACAATGGTAGCCCATATACGTGACGCCTTAAGGGCTTCTATAGCTTGTCCTTTAGGAGGAGGGGCATGGCTATGAAAATGAGACAGCACTTCTCCCAAACATCAGTGTGTCTTATCCAGAAGGAATCACCACCTCTCTGAGCCTGTAAGCTGCTCAGTTCTCATATGCTTCGATAGCTTTCAAAATAAAACTTTCATCTACTTAGCAGCTTCAAATGCACAAAAGCATGGGTGATGCTTCAGTAATGAGATTATTAATAAAAATAGTTTGATCAGTTCCTTTGCAAATACCTTTGTCTTAAGAAACAACAAACTTCCTGGTTATCTGACAGTCTCAAAGACAGGAGAAACTTATTAGTGCTGCAAAGCAAACAGTGTTTTATTTATAAAAATGTATTCCAACCACAGGCTCCCTTCAGCCTAAGGGGGTCACTGAAATTCACCTGCATAATACAGCATTCCTCACTGACAGCCTGAAAGAATGTGTGTGTTTATGCGCTTCATTAGGGGAACTCCACAAAGCTGAGCTTCTGTGACAGTTGAAACACACCGGGAAGACATCCAAACAGGTAGAGTCTTAATGTCATCTTCTTGTCATTAAAAACCGCCATCATTCTATCATGCTTTCAGAAGAGAGCATGTACAGGGTATTTGAGGTTGTGTTTAGTTTACAGATCAATGAAGGCTGTGTTGGGCTGACCATTTTCATGTCAGTTGACTATGTCCCCTGTAACCTTCAGGTCTTTATTAGCAGTACCTATCATCACGTGTAAAATGAAAACCAACTGATGCCATTCATTCACCCTAGGAACTGGCCCCTCAGTTAGCAAAGTGAATTAGAGCCTACTCAATGCAAAGTCACAGGCCCTATGATGAGTTATACAGAAAGAATAAAGCATAATTTTTGCTAAAGAAGTGTCTAGTCATTTAGGGGAGACAGGCCACCTCTGGGAATATACTAGGAACAAATACAACAAATTGAATGCAAAACCAATGATGTTAATATTCAGGGAATGATTGTACAGACTATGAAGACCCAACCCAGGTGAGTCTACATGAAGAATTCACCAGGTGATGAGCTTCCTGATGATGGGGGCTGTGGTTTCCAATCTCCAGCACCTAGATAAGTGCTTGGCACTTGGTGCCCAAAAAACATTTGCACATTGAGGAATATGTTTAAAAAAATAAATAAATGCATGACCAAATAGGTTGATTTAATAAGAATTGTAAAGGACATTCTTAGGTAACTATTAGAAATAGTACTAAAGTTAAACCAGAGAAGGGAGTGAGTGCCAAGCAAGAGATGTTACATGAGTAAAAGAATTCAGGAGGTGAATTCTCTCCAGGGTCATGAGTATGCCGATGGCCTGGCAAGCACATGTAGCCAATGCCAGCGAGGAATCCTCAGATCAGAGTTCCTCAAGTTGTTCCTCAGCTTGACTCAAACCATCACATCAATATGTTAACCCCTCTAAGCATTTCCTATATCAGGAACTGCCTAGATTTAGCTTTCCAATCATGGTTTAGATGATCCAGATCCAAATTACAGAACCTTCAACCAACCACTTAAGGTTCCAGTCTGTTGCAAATTTGTCTTTGTTAAAAAAAAACAAAAAAACAAAAAACAGAACAAAACTAATTAAAAGGGCAACTAGTGGAAATCAGCAAAAACATCTGTGCAAACCCTAAAAGGCAACAAGAACAGCGAAGTGTTAAAAGATAGCATATACATATACTAACCTTTTAGGAAAAAGAGAAACCTTACAACCTCTACAGAGGAACTTTGGACGAATGAGCCAGAAGAGAAGAGTGCTCAGAAGTTATGTTCCGCAGTTAAGAAACACCTATCACCATCACTGTGGACAGGTGGACTTGAGAGACACCAATCCTCAACTCCTGAAGACAGTCTACTCAGAGACACAGAGTCAAAGCCTGCTCCCTAAAAGCCTCTGCCGTTTGCCTGACTACTGCACTACCTTCACTTCATCCCAAACCCAAGTTTTCTACTCCTCTTTGGATGCCGTGAATTCCCAATCATTCCTCAAAGGCCAGGGAGCTGGCTTCTCCAACCAGAGAAAAAGTGCTTCCTTTGGTTATTTATCTGTCACATTTCAGAAACCCCTGCCAGCCTCACATCTAAACCACTTGAGTTATAATATCTAGGTTCTCAAGTGATCAATTTCAGTTCACAATTGATCATAATGAAAGGACTAAGAGTCAAAGGGAGCACATAAACAAGTCTAGTACCTGCTAATACTAACCAATAGAATAAATAAAGGGAAGAGTGATCCAACATGGGAAGCGAGATACTCAGCAGACTCATAGAATGGCAGATGTCCTAAACAGCACTCTGGCCTCAGAATCAGCCCTAAAGGCATTCGGATCTGGCTGAAAAGCCCATGAGAGTATTTCAGGCATGGAAAGCCAAGACACTCTGGCAAAAAAAAAAAAAACCTAAATGAAAGATCTCTGCAAGTGAGATCCCAGTGGAAAGAACAGGTCTTCAAAGAAGGAGGTACCTTTCTCTGAAGGGAGGAGAGAACCTCCACTTTGACTATGACCTTGTCTAAACAAGATAAGAGTCGGAGAACTCAAAAGGCTTCCATAGCCTTGGAAACTCATGACTGGAGCATAGGGAGATTACTGATGCCATAGACAGGAGTGTCAATTGGTAAAGTCAACAACAGGAGTCACTGTGCACTTACTCCTCATGTAGGATCTCTGTCCTTAATGTGCCGTGCATTGAGATTTAATGCTATAACAAGTACTCAAACAATATATTTCACTTTGTGTTTCTATGGGGGTGCAAACTGTTGAAATCTTTACTTAATGCATACTAAACTGATCTTCTGTAAAAAAAAAAAAAAGAAAGAAAGAAATTATCAATTCCCAACTTGACTCTCACTGGGATTAAACATGACAATAGGTCTGATCTGATTTCATCATTTAAAAAAAATCAACTATTATTTTTCACTTTATGTTTCTGTGTGGGAGCAAACTGTTGAAATCCTTACTTAATGTATACTAAGCTGATCTTCTGTATATTAAGATAATCGAAAATGAATCTTGATGTGAATGGAAGGGGAGAGGGAGTGGGAAAGGGGAGGGTTGTGGGTGGGAGGAACGGTATTGGGGGGAAGCCATTGTAATCCATAAGTCGTACTTTGGAAATTTATATTCATTAAATAAAAGTTAAAAAAAGAAAAGAAATTATCAATTCCCAATTTGACTCTCACTGAGATAAAACATGACAATAGGTCTGATCTGATTTCATCATCATTTAAAAAATCATCTATTATTTTTCACTTTATGTTTCTGTGTGGGAGCAAACTGTTGAAATCTTTACTTAATGTATGCCAAACTGATCTTCTGTATATAAAGAGAATTGAAAATGAAAAAAAAAATCTAGGTTCTCAACAAGACCTGTTTTCTTCATAATTGGTGTGCATGTCTAGCCCCGTTACACCTCTTGCTCTGAGAAAGAGCAAACTCTTTCTGCATCTATGAGACTTTGTTGCCAGGAAACCTTAAAGTGTGACCACTGCAACTAATGCAGCATTTTCAGATTTTATGTTTGCTTTCTGCTCCTCTGTTTCCTACTTCCTTTCTCAAATCTTCCCAAATCCTGTGTTGTTCCCCCCACAAAGAAAAATGTTGAAATCTTAATATGGTAGCATTTAGAGCTAGGGTCTTTGGAAAGTAACTAGGTCACAAGAGTAGAGCATGCATGATGAGATTAGTGCCCTTACAGAAGGGACATCAACAGTTCTCATGCCCTTTGCCTCATGTATAGGTACAAAGTGAAGTTGTCAGTCTGCAAACCAAAAGACAGCCATGAAGAATCCAACCATGGTGAAATCCACATATCAGACTTTCAGCCTCCATAACATTAGAAATCCATTTCTATTGTTAACAAATCATCTAGTTATGACATTTTATTACACAGCCCAAACTAAGACGTACTACAAATGGTAAGCCCAAGCTAGATGTCAGAATTCTACACTTAATACTTAGGAGCAAAGTAGTTCTCAATGTAGTGAGAAAAGCAAAGAGGTCAAAATAATGAGCGGATGTATTGCAACTTTGTGGCTTTGTGGCATAGCAGGTAAAGTTACCACCTACAATATCAACATACCATATGGGGGCCAGTTTGTGTTCTGGCTGCTCCACTTCCAACTCACTCCCTGCTGATAGCCTGCAAAAAGCAACAGAAGATGGCCCAAGTGTTTGGGTCCCTGCCATCCATTTGGAAGACCTGGATGAAGCTCCTGGCCCAACCCTGACCGTTGCGGCCATCTAGGGAGTGAACCAGAAGATGAGTGATCTCTCTCTGTCTCTCTCTCTCTCTCTCTCTCTCTCTCTCTATATATATATATATATATATATATATATATATATATAACTCTCTCTATAACTCTATAACTCTTTATAAAGAAACAGCATTGTATGTAGCCACCAGCCACATAATGGCCACTGAACACTTGAAACATGGTCTGAACTGAGATATGTTGTAAGTTAAAAATATACATTGAATTTCAAATATTTAGTATGAAAAAGAATGCAAGATATTTCAATAATTTCTATATTAATCACATGTTGAAATGCTGTTTTATGTATGTTGAGTTAAATAAAACATTTTATGAAAATCATGTTCACCTATTTTTCTGTTTTTAATGTGTCTTGTAGCATAATTTTGATGGCACTTATGGCTTCCATTATATTTCTCTGACACAACACAGCATGATTAGCTATGACAAAGAGGTTTCAGAGATTACCAGAACACCAGAAGTTGCACCAAATATCTCTTCCCACACACAAGAGGTGAGCTAACCAGGTGGGTTGCTGTCACTAGATTTCAAATTTAGTGTTTCTTCACAAGTGTTAAATGTTAAAAATCCCCTAAAGAATCTCAGGGTGAAATTGGAAAGTGTTTCATTATTTTAAAAAGCTTTTTCACATGAGACAAGTGAACAGCACCTGGGTGCTCCTGGAGACAAAGTGAAGGCATCCTGTCAAGAATTACCTCTGCCCACGTAGTCAATGGTGTTTTATTGTAGCCCAAATTAGGACTACACGCCATGATCCATGAGGCTGGGCGACATCATCCCTTTAATGGCAGATACACTCCACATTGCCACATCCCCATCATCGCTCCCCCATTTCTCTTCCCATGTATAGTGACCTGTTCAGCCTTTCAGGGCCTTTGGGTATATTATCGCTGTTTGAAGATTCCAAATTTGGAAAGTGTACACTTTATAGAGGCAAAAAAAAATTTTAAAGCAAAAAAAAAAAAAAAGAATGTAGCAATTTGGACATTGCATTTCTCCCTCTTTCATCTGAAGAATAGCACAATGTTATAATGTATTATGAAGGATAACATAATATCACTAAACTTAGATTTATGGGTTCTGGAAAACAGACATAATGAAACAAATTGTGAAACTGCTATTTAAAATGGAGCAAAATTTAATGAATCATTAAATGAAGCAATGGCCAAACATGTGCAGGAAATTTATGCAAATAAATTTCATGAAACTACCAAATAACTCAACCTCATCTCTGATCCTATAAACAGAATTGAAGTTAGCTATTGACTTCTCTATCCTAGTCCTCACTTAACCTCATCCAGCTGTTACTTACTGCAATGAACTGGTTCCTTTGAGGCATGTAACAAAAGGAAAATGTGGAGCCCTTGTTAGAAAATGATTAAGAATTTTTAGACATTGATAGCAAAGCATTAATCCAAGTGCAAGACCCTTCTAAATGTGGGACCCCACATGAATCAAAGGTAAATGCACATGAAACCCACCCTAACTAGAGCAACAGAGGCATCTAATCAATCCAGGGATGTTAAGAAAATCTTTGTACAGGAGGGAAAATTCCAACACAAGACTTGAAACATTGTTTTCTCATCTGTATCATCCAATACTGGACTTGGCAGCATTGGGGTGGAAGAGCTGCTCTTTGGGGTCTCCCCTGTACCTACTGAGCAGTGACTGACATCCTGTTTCTGAAACCTCAAGCACCATGGATAGTGTGATGAGACAGCTGAAGACTTCCCTAATTTAAGCTCGCTTTTAAGGATTTTGCACTTGGATGGTTATGTAATGATGCTATTTCCTTAATGTGTGTAAATCTTGCTACTATACATGGAATGACTATTGCTTTGATATCATCATGAAAGTTAATATTCAATGAAACGTTTAAAAGATTTTTTAAAAAAATAAGCACATTCATAAAACATTAACCTGGATTAGTATGGCTTAGTTACAACCCTCTGGTGACCAGACCAACGATTGCCAAAGCAGGTGTCCTTATACAGGATCCTTCCCCTTCCCAAGAACACTTGAGTTTTGCTATGCCTGTGCTTGACTAAGTTGTCTGTGTGTGTGTGTGTCTTTATCTTAACTTCCTAATTTCTTCATCCATTGATTGGAAAAGAAAAAACATTAATGCTTATTTGATAGTACTGTTCATTCATTTATTTATAAATATTTCAGGAGTATGTTCCATGTGTTAGGTATTGTTCCAAGCACAGGGGATGTAACAATCTGTCCTCATGGATCTAACAGCTGAACTGAGACAAACAACAGACTATATGAATAAGTAAAGTATACAATATGCTAGATGGTGCTAAGTGCCATGGAGAAGAAATAAAGCAGGAAAGGGATAAAGGGAACGGTGTGGTCAGGAGTTGCATGTTGAGTAAAGAAAGTAGTAGGGGGAGGCCTCAGTGAGAAGCTGGAGTAATGATGAGAAGAAGAGAAGAGAGAAAGACTGATTCTAGCTGCAGGGAAGCATTTCAGAAGAAGGCTGATGGAAACCTTGCCCCTGGCATGCATGTCACCTGGAACTGAATGACATCGTAAGGAGGCCCTCACAGCTGGCATGAAACAGATGGAAGAGAAAAGGAAGTGCACACTGAACAGGGCCTTTGCATCATTCCAGGGATTTGGTTTTTTTTGTTTTTGTTTTTGTTTTTTTTTATCCTAGATAGGTGAAAGTCATTTGCTTAGAAGACTGACATGATCTGGTTTACTTTAACAGGATCCCTCTGACTGCTCTGTTGAGACTGGACAGTGCTGAGCAAGCACAGAAATATGACGCTGGTGTGAAGACTTCCGAGGTCATCTCGGCAGAGATGAGAGGGATTCAGAGCAGGATGACAGCAGGGGGTCGGATCCGGGGAGAAGTGGCCACGTTCTGGATGAGCCTTGGTGTTAGAGATGAGCATGTCGGCTGTGGGCTATGAAAGCGAGGACTGCAGGCTCACTCAAGGTCTTTGCTCTTAGCCAATGGAAGGGTGATGTCAGCACAAACTGAAACAGAGAAGATCTTAAGAGGAGCATGTTGAGAGGGAAGACCAGAGGCTGAGTGGAGGAATTCAAGGTTGGAGATGGATTTAGATATCCAAAAGGAGATGTTATGTAGGTAGTTGGATATATGCGTCTGGAGAGAAGGCGAGAACTCTTGACTCATGATTTTTGGGAACTGTTGGCATATCAATGATATTTAAAACAATGAAACTCAATGATATCACCAATGTCCTGAGTATACATAGACAAGAAAGTACATCTGAGATCTGAGACGGAGGAGTTCCCAAGATTAAAATTCAGGGCTATGTGGAGCTAATAGACAAGGAGATGAAGAAGAGGTGTCTGAGGTCAGAGGAAAGCCAGGCAAGTGTGACAACCTTGAAGGCAAATGAAGAAAGAATTTCAGAGAGGAGAGAGCAATCAACCATATCGAATCACTCCAATGGGTCAAGGAAGATGAGAAGACTGAGAACTGGCAACTGTATCTAGCAGTCATGGTGACCTTTTATAAAAGTAGTGTCAACAGGGTGGTGGGCCTGCGAGCATGACTGAGAGGAGTTAATAAAATGAGTGAGCACAAAACTGTAGACAGCAAGCATAAGCAACACTGAGAGGAGTTTTGTTTGAAAAGCCACCAAATATAAAAACCAAATGAGATATTGTGTGAGAGAGCACTTTGGAAATTATAAAAGCACTATGTAAATGCTGGGGTGTGATTGTAAGAACTGAGACTTGCTGTGTACTAAAAATATGGCTTTCAAAACGTCAGCCAGACTCAAGGATGTTTATGCCTAGTTAGAGCATCAGCATCCCTAGAAGACTGTTTTCTCACTACACCCATGGCTGCCCTAAGGAACCACCAAACCCTCAAGCAATCAGGGTCCAATGCCTTCGACTGTAAGAAGTAGGACCTACTAAGCTCCTTCTCCCAACCTGGTTATACAATCAGCCCACCAAGTATTATACACAAAGGAAAGTATTCTGTTACTCTTGAGAGAAAGGGGGCCATTATTCTTCAAGCTTGCAGAGCCTGCTTTGGTAAATACCCAAGCTAATCAGACATCATATTTGATTATAGTATTAATATATCACATGGGGCTGGCGCTATGGTGCAGTGGGTTAAAGCCCAAGCCTGCAGCACCAGCATCCCATAAGGGTGCCAGTTTGAATCCCAGCTGCTCCTCTTCCGATCCCGCTCTCTGCTATGGCCTGGGAAAGCAGTGGAGGATGGCCTAAGTCCTTAGGTTCCTGCACCTGCATGGGAGACCCAGAAGAAGTTCCTGGCTTCAGATCAGCTCAGCTCTGGCCATTGCAGTCATTTGGGGAGTGAACCATCAGAATGGAAGACCTCTCTCTCTCTCTGGCTCTACCTCTCTCTGTAATTCTTTCAAATAAATAAAATAATTCCTTTTTTATAAAAAAAAAATCACAAAAATGAGGGATGTCCAGTAAGAAAGTGTCCTCACCCGCAGCTGCTACCAATGAACAATTTGGTGGTACCGTGGGATGTTGCAATTGTTCAAAATTAACATCTGCTCAGTTCATAATGTCATGAAAATGTTTTATTCCCTGAAAAAAAAATGGACACAGGTGCATAACATGGCTGCGAGACAGAGTCCATAAGCTTTAAGTAGTCTCCAAGTGGCTCTGCCCTTGAAGGCTCAGGCCCACAGACCCCAGACAGCCAGGAGGCCCAGCTCAGAGTATGGAGCATGAGAAGGAGGAAGAGCAACGAACACGAGCTGGGGCTGAGATGGGAAGACAGTGGCTTAACCCTTCCTACAGATCCATTTACCAACTCACTCATTCAACACTTATGCTAGGTAGTACACTTCAGGTCAGTGCAATCCAAGAGCCACAAATACAAGCTTCAGATATGATTTTGAGTTTTCTAGAAGCCACATTAAGAGGAGTTAAAAAAAATAAGCAGATGAACTTAATATTATTTTTAATTTAATGCATTATATTCTAAGAGGAGGGTTATATAATTTCTCTGTACCTAGAAGTTGTTGGAGAAGCCAAATTTAGGGCCTGGGTCCTCTGGCTCCTTGTCCATCGAGTAGAAAATGGCAACAAGAGCTCACAACCCATTAGGAGAGGTAATGGCCCTAGTGAGCTGATAGGGAACCAGAAATCTCTGGTTTTTGTCACTAACCATCACTTAGTGGTTCTACCATTATGACTTAATGATTTGGGGTGTGGATACCTTTATAACCCCATGGCTGCCTTTTTACACATAATTAGCCACAGGACTAGGCCAACTTTGAAATATTATCCATGAACAGAGATTAAATAAGATCAGGAATGGGACACAGAAAAGCTGGATGCCTAGGTGTCAGAAGGAGAGCGTGGGTTGGCATACAGGGGCTCTGAGCAGGGCAGGAGGCACAAAAGTCAGTTTCACCATCTTTACAGAATTTCCTGGAACTAGTTCTGAGGCTACAGAGCATTGCCTGGGCATCTAATGGGTATGAGGCACTGTGCCACACCTTAGGGGATACACAAAGAAGTATAATAAATGTTTCTGGACTCTCTGTGCTTAAAATCCAGCTGACAGCATATTCACATTCCAGGGCTACAATTACAAATTAGCACCACACACATTTAAAGCAACACACATATGTGATCAGACAGTTCTGGAGGCTGGAAGTCTGATGCAGGTCTCGGAGGCTAAAATCAAGGTGTCATCAGGGCTGTGTTCTAATCTGGGGTCCCTAGGGGAGAATGTGTTCCCTTGCCTCTTCCCACTTGTAGAAGCCACCTGCATTCCTTGGCTTGTGACCCTTCCTCCATCTTCCATAGCAGCCTGGCCAGTGGGGCCTTAATCACTTCAGCTCACTCTGACACTGACTTCCACTTTCAAGGACCCTAATGATGACACTGGGTCCCTGATGATGCTCATTCAGGACCATGTGCTCATCTCAAAGGCAGCTGATTAGCAGTGGTAATCCCATCCGCAATCTGGGCTTTAACACGTCCCAGCTCACAGGGCTCAGAAGTGGACAGTGTTTCTCTTTAGGGATGTCATTCTTCTGCCCACTACAGGAGACTTAAACATTCACATGTGCTATGGTTTTGGTTTGTCCCACACCTGAAACTCATGGTGGAATCTGATTACCATTGTGGCCGTGTTGGGAGGTGAGGCCTTCGTCACTAAGAAGGATGAATGCCTTTCTCATGGGATGGAGTTAATTCTCCAGAGATTGGTTTAGTTACCACAAGTCTGAATTATTGTAAAGCAAGGCCACTGTTAGGACACAGCATGAGGCCCTCGCCAGATGCAGCCACTTGATCCTGAATTTCCAGTCTCCAGGGCCATAAACTAAACCAACTCCTTTCCTTTATGAATTACCCAATCTCATGCCTTCTATTAAAGCTACAGAAAAGGAACGAAGCAAGGCAAGATACAAAACTCACTGCAAGTTAAGGCAAAAGCCACACAAATCACAAGTGTGGTGATATGCAGGAGAGCAAGCTCCCCTCCAGCTGGGGCCATGGAGAAAGACATTGCCATGGGCTGTGCAAAGTAGAGGAGATACCAGGATACCCCAGGCAAGGAGGGCTTGGCTCTGTGCCCATGATCTTCTGTCCAGTTCTGAAAACTTGTATCCCACATAAACAGCAGCAGCAAGATGGCAGGAATAGAAAAGGCTGAGCTGTGACTGACAGTGCCTGGGGAAATCACAGATTCTCTGTGGAGAGGAGATGGCTGGGCGTGGGGTCACGGAGGGCTTGGGGTGTCAGGCCCAGGGGTGGGGCTCTATCCCTTACGCATGAGCAGCAAGTGACCCAAAAAATGCATCAGATGATGATGCAGGGAATATGAGGGTGGGGAGTAATAAGGCAGGAAGAGTAACCATGTTTCCAGCAATACAGATGGAGGGAAAGAGACGGGATGTTGGATGGGGGCCGGAGGACTAGAGAAGAGGGCAGGCCCACAGGTCTCTTGCAAGGAGAACTGAGAGGTCTGGCAGAGGTGGGTGATGGGGAGTTACTGTGCTGAGTAGGGAAAGAAGGATATTTTAGGAGCAGGAGTCTGAGGCATCCGTGAGGTCCCCATGGGGAACGGTTCAGCATGGGGAATGGGTCAGTGGGAAAGCAGAGTAGGCCTGCAACAGTGTCAGGAATTGGGAGGAACAAGTGTCTAATCAAAAGTAACCACAGGGGCTGGCACTATGGGGTAGCACATAAAGCCGCCACCTGCAGTACCGGCAGCCCATATGGGTGTCAGTTCGAGTTGCAGCTGCTCCACTTCCAATCCAGCTCTCTGCTATGGCCTGGGAAAGCACTAGAAGATGGCCCAAGTCCTTGGGCCCCTGCACCCGCGTGGGAGATCTGGAAGAAGCTCTTGACTCCTGGCTTTGGATCAGCTCAGCTCTGGCCATAGTGGCCATTTGGGGAGTGAACTAGCAGCTGGAAGACCGATGCATTCTCCCTCTCCCTCCCTCCCTCCCTCCCTCCCTTTCTCCCTCTCCCCCACTCCCTGCCCCGCCTCTGCCTCTCTGTAACTCTGCCTTTCAAATAAATAAATAAATCTTTAAAAAAAAATAACGTTGGGGCCGACGCTGTAGCACAGTAGGTTAATCCTCTGCCTTCAGCGCTGGCATCCCATATGGGCGCCAGTTCTAGTCCCGGATGCTTCTCTTCCCATCCAGCTCTCTGCTGTGGCCTAGGAGAGCTGAAGATGGCCCAAGTGCTTGGGCCCCTGCACCCACGTGGGAGACCCAGAAGAAGCTCCTGGCTCCCGGCTTTGGATCAGCACAGCTCTGGGCATTACAGCCATTTGGGGAGTAAACCAGTGGATGAAAGACCTCTCTCTCTGTCTCTCCCTCTCACTGTCTGTAACTCTACCTCTCAAATAAATAAATAAAATCTTAAAAAACAAATAATGTGAAAGGGCTAGGCATTTGGCACAGCAGTTAGCTGCTGCTTAGGACACCTGCATTCCAAGAAGAGCACCTGGGTTGGAATCCTGCTCCACTTCTAATCCCAGCCCCCTGGGATACACACCTGGAGAGGCAAGAGGTGATGGCTCAAGTAGTTGGGTCCCTGCTACCCAGATGGGATGCCTGGATTGAGGTCTAGCTCTTGGCCCAAACTCATCTGTTGTGGGCATTTGGAGAATGAACCAGTGGATAGAATCTCAATATCTATCTCTAGCTCTCTCTCTCTCTCTCTCTCCCACTGCCTTCAAATAAATTTTAAAAGGGTAATGTAGTAAAGGAAAGGGGCATTGAGGACACAACCTATTGAGGATGCCCTATTGATGTCTAGGGGAGGAAAGAAGGCATAGTCAGAGATGGAGGCAAATAACACCCTCCACCCCCCACTCCCCCACCCTACCCCACCCCACCCCCACCCCCAGAGCCCCACATGAGCACAGCTGCTCAGGTTTATAGCATTATCAAGATTCAAGTCCTTATCAGGAGGGTGTGAAGCCGTGAACTGTTATCTGCCACAAAACTTATCACTTACTGGTCTACCCAACCCAGTAACTCACAGAGGAAAAGGCAGGCCCTGAGTGACTGTAACAGGTGGGGCAGGAGCGGCAGAACAGCAAAGGGTGGGACTCTACCAACAGGTAGAATTCAAGCCATGCCGCCACAGGACAAGCAGGAGTGTTGATGCCACTTACAGGAGCCTCCTGAGAGGGCAGGTGAGGGCACCAAAGCCAGCTGGTTTTGAGACCTGCCATGGGTCCTCTGCAGCTCCTAAGCTTGCTGGGCTGAGACAGGGCCCCTTCCTAGTTACCCCACAGAGCCCCAGATGCTGTTCATAATATCTCTTGGGCAACTGGGTATGTTCACAGCCTTTGGCACAATGTCCCGTGTGTAACAGACCAACCATGTTTAATGCTTGCAAAGACAGAAGGGACAGAACCCCTCAGAGCACTTCCCGGAAAGATTTTTCTCTATTGGAAACTATGCTATGGTGAAACAGAGCATAATGTGTTGTGCCATTACATAAAATTCCCAAGAAGGGACAAAGTATCTGGGGCTAGAAGTCAGCATAGAGGTGGCCCCTGGGGCTGGGGAGGAGACAAGGTGGCAATATAAGGAAGGCTTTTGAGCACTGGGCAATGCTCTGTTCCTTACTCTGGGGCTGATTGTGTGAGGAGATTTGGAAAGAATTTGGTAAAAACTCATCAAGCTGCACCACTAAGGCTTATGCATTTTTTGTACATATATATTACATATCCATCAAAAAGTTTGCTTTTATAAACACCATTGTGAGCCATTGCTGTGGTGCAATGGGTTAAAGCCCCAGCCTACCATGCTGGCATCCCATATGGACATGGGTTCAAGTCCAGGCAGTTCCACTTCTGATTCAGCTGCCTGCTAATGTGCCTGGGAAAGCAGCAGAGGATGGCCCAAATCCTTGGGCTCCTGCATCCATCAGAGAGCCCTAGAAGAAGCTCCTCGCTCCTGGCTTCAGATCAGCTCAGCTCCTGCCATTGCAGCTATTTGGGGAATGAACTAGCAGACAGAAGATGTCTCTCTCTCTCTCTGTAACTCTTTCAAATAAATAAAATAAATCTTAACAACAACAAAAAACACTGTTGTAGGGGGTCTGCACTGTGGCATAGGTTAAGCCTCCACCTGCAACACCAGCATCCCACACAGGTGCCAGTTTGAGTCCCAGATGCTCTACTTCTGTTCCAGCCCTCTGCTGATGGCCTGGGAAAGCAGTGGAAGATGGCCCAAGTGCTTGGACCCCTGCACTCACATGGGAGACCTGGTAGAAGCTCCTGGCTCCTGCCTTCGGATCTGCCCAGCTCCAGCCATTGGTGAGTGAACCAGTGGATGGAAGACCTATCTCTTTGTCCCTCTGTCTGTAACTCTGCCTCTCAATAAATTTCAAAAAAAATCTATTGTTGTAGGAGTGGGCCCTTGTGTATCTGTGGGGTAAGGGTTGCTGGGATAGGAAGACAGAAAATGATACCAAAAAGAGAACAGAAGGGCTTTGGCCATTCTGCTTGGACCACGATTGGCTTGCCCCCAAAGGCAGGTATCTGGCTCACAGCAGGGTCAGGGTCAGGGTCATAGCCACACCTCAGAGCTTACTGCTTATCATGGGAAGAATGTCCAATGGACTCCACAGTCAGCAGGACACTTGGCTAGACAGTGGTGCCCACTGATTTGGCCAAACACGAATCTCGCCTAGTGTTGTTAAGAAGTTTTTTAGATGTGATCAACCAGACATCTCGAAGTAAAGCAGATTACTCACCATCAGGTGAGTAGGCCTCATCCAATCACATGAAGGTCTTGTGAGCAGAGACGGAGGTTTCTCATAAAGGAAAGAATTCTGCCTCCAGAAAGCAACATAGGAATTTTGACTGAATTTCCAACCATCAGACTAAAAACTGAAACATTAACCTTTACAAGAATCTCCAGCCTGCCCTACAGATGTTGAATTTATCAGCTTCCACAACCATAAGAGACAATCCCTCAAACATGTGAAAGAATCCATGCAACTGGGTAGAAATATTCTCTTATATATGAGAATATATATATACACACATATATATACACACACACCATATATATATATGTATATGTATATATATATATATATATATATATATAAAATGTCAGTTCTATTTCTCTGGAGAGCCCTAATTTCTCAGGACTCTCCTAAAAGTATACAAGTGGGCAGGGGGCAGCAGCCTAAAGTCCAGGACTCATCTCCAGAAAAGAATTCCACAGTCAGTTTAGGAAACTCAGTGCTGGCTTTGTCCTCATTTCTCTCAGCTTGGCTCATGTCACCAGACACATTCTAGCTTGCACTGGTCTGAGAAACTGGAAGTACCGAAAGAAGGAAATGTTAATATAAATCTGCACATTTCCAGTTTTTCCTGCTAGGGACTTAACATGACTTTTTTCAGAGTCAATAGTCACCTTCCTGCAGGTGCGCCTAACTCCCCCTAAACTCTGACCCAGCGCGATGTAGCAGAGGGAGTGGACAAAACAAACAGGAACATTTGTGGGTGCTTTAATCTTCTCCAAACACTGAAATATTGTTGAGATGTTTTATCTTCCATTGCGCATAGAGGAGATTAAAAAGCCGTGATAAATGGTGTGCTCTCCAGGAGGGAATGCCATATATAGGGCAATACATAATTTCCTGCTTCTGGTACCGTTCGGGATAATTGTCCTGGTAACGTGAAAACAGGAGGGATATTAATTTAAGATTAAAGCACAATTATAAGCTCTGTCATACTGTTAATTTCTTTTAAATGTTCGTCTGAATAATTCCACCTTTGCAAGATGGAATAAGCACACAATTAAAAACTGCATTAAATAAATGAATAACTAATTAATGAATGAAAAGAACTCTGAAAATAAAATGGGCTTTGCAAATTCTGAATAATGACTGTAACATCGGGCCAGATCTTAATCCTTCCTATCTTGGAAGGAGAGCATTTGGGTGGAGACAGATAGCATTTCCCACTAGACTGGAGTCAGGAATGGTTGTGTTCTTTGTCCCTGCACTGCCCAGGGACAGCTCTAGGTGTAGACACTGCAGGCAATCGGGCTGCCATGGAGCCAGAAGTAGCTGGCCAGCCTGAATGCTGCTTTACAACTGCAGTTTTAACCCCACTGCCTCTTCCATTATGCCCCAAATTTTATTCTTTCTTTTGTTCTACAGCCAGAAATTTTACCAGGGTGATCCACTGGGAAATCCATTAGAAAATACAAACATTCCAGAAAAGGAGCTGTTCATGTAAGGGTTAAAGGATGATCATTTACTAGCCTACCATGTTCATATAAATTTTTATTATCCAATTGCTTTCCTCCCCACACCTCACTGAAGCCCGTGGGATGCACCGTGGGATGCAGGAGAGAGCAGGAGTCATTCTGCAGCACGAGATGATAGTCCCAGAAGGGCAGCACTGCCTAGGTGTGGCCCAGGGCAGGAGCTCTCTGAGAGCCTAGCAACAGGAGAGCTTAGGGCTCCATAATGAGACTCCGTTCCGTATCCAAAACACAACCAACACGTCAAGGATAAGCCACAAGCATGAGGAAGAAAGGGAGGGAACTCTCCTCTGAAAAGCTTTCTGCATCCCCAGTGAAAGTCACTATTAGGCATGGCATTGTGGTATAGCAGGTTAAGTAGCCACTTGCAATGCTGGCATCCCATATCTGGGTGATGGTTCCAGTTCCAGCTGTTCTGCTTCCAATTCAACTCCCTGCTAATGCACCTGGGAAAGCAGAAGATGATGGCTCAAGTGCTTGGGCCTCTGCTACTCACCTGGGAGAACAGATGGTGTTCCTGACTCCTGGCTCATTCCTGGCCATTGCAGCCATATGGGGACTGAACCAGCAGATGGAAGATAGCATGTGCACTCTTGCTTGGTCGCTCTCTCTCCCTCTCTCTGACACTCTGCCTCTCAAATAAATAAAATCAATATTTAAATAAAAGAAAGTCACTGTCATCAGATGCATGCTACCAGCTGAGGAAAACCACACTCTTAAGGAATTACTAATAACCCAAGACCACACAGTACTGTGGCAAATGGGAGAAGAGAAATCAAACCCTTTGTCCATCTGACCCCAAAATCCATGCCCTTTCTTTTCTAAGATTTATTTATTTGAAAGGCAGAGTTATACAGAGAGAGAGAGAGAGAGAGAGAGAGAGAGAGAGAGAGATCATCCATCCATCCTCTGGTTCACTTTCCAAATGGCCGCAATGCCAGAGCTAGGCTGATCCTAAGCCAGGAGCCTGGAGCTTCTGTCACTTCTCACATGCAGGTTCAGGGGTCCAAGGACTTGGGCCGTCTTCTACTGCTTTCCCAGGCCATAGCAGAGAGCTGGATCAGAAGTGGAGCAGCTGGGACTTGAACCAGCATCCATATGGGATGCCGGCACTACATCCGGCACTACATGCTGGCAGCTTTACCTGCTATGCCACAGTGACGGCCCCTCCATGCCCTTTCAACCACACCACACTTCCTCACAGTAACCTTATGAGTTAGAGATGATTGCCCCCATTTCTAAGATGAGCAAATCAAGGCTTTCAGAGACTAAAGAAGAGGCAGAATCACTCAGCAGTTCCAGGCATGTGCAGACATTACAAATAGTCTTGACCCCTGTACAAGTATTGGCATAGCAGGAAATGAGGCTGAAAGCTGAGATTTGGGACCCAGGAAAAACATAAGGATCAAGCTCACTCACTCACCCCACACTCCCAGGCTGCTCTGACCTTGTAACTATGTCAAATTGCCAAACCTGTGAGAGCCCCAGCTACAGCTCAAAGCACTGTTTTCACTTAAAACCAGCTTGCTCTAAGGGCCATTGATAAGAGCTGCAATTAACAGCTCTGGTATCAGAGGCAAATTACCAACACTGAAACCTGCAGTTATTAAGATTATCACTTAAGACTGGGAGAGAATTGTGAGATAATCTCCTTCACCAGGTGTCAGGGGAAAATGGAAAACACTGGACTTGGGAAAGCATCTGGGACCAGCAGCCAAGGAAGTTTCTCATGTGGCCAACTGCAGGCATCACAGAACCCAGTGCTGCCTGAGACACGCAGCTTTCTCCTACCTTGTTGGCAAGCTCCCTTGCTAGCAGCCTGGCCAAGCCTTCTCAGCTGGCTACCCCAGGGCCCTCGGAGTCATCCCGCTACCTGCGTTTCTCCAGAAGATTCTTCCAGGTCTAGCTCTTTCCAAAATCCCCCTGTTTCTTTGACAACCTGGAGACTCCATCCTCCAAGATTCCCAGATCTGCTGGGGATAGAGACATCCCTGTCTTCAACAACCCCCAGTGTGTTCCTCTCCCCAATCTCTTCCTCCTTCTAGAGTTAATCTGATAAACTCACCCTGGTCCCGGCTATACCTCATTGTCAGCTCTTGTCTTGTGTTGCAGGTGGTTATCACAGTGCCTTTCCCCATCCATTTATTATGTTTCCACCGTATTCTTAGTACTGTGGGTGCCAGGTATACGGGGGTGGGGGTGGGGTGGAGAGAAAAGCACTGCCTTGGCCCTCCAGTCTCCTCTAGATCAAATACACCTTTGAAGCAGGACCCAAACTGCATTCATCTGTGAAATCCCAGCCCCTAATACAGTGCCTTATACAGAGTGCAGCCAAATAGCAATATGAAAGCTAAGGGATATAATTACAGTTTACAGAGGTTTCTGATTGCTGTCTTAAAGTGCTTGGGTATTAATGGCCAAAAGACAATCAATAGGTTTTCCATCATGGATATTCTATTTGCATTTTAATGAAAACTATTAATCCCTTAAAACTCACTCTCCAACCCTTCTCTCCTCCAAGCCCTAATGGTTAGGATAGGGGTCCCAGAAGTCCTAAGAGGATGATATTTGAAGAAGAAGCCCTTCCAAACTACACTACTTTAATAGCCTTTTACTCTAGCCATGTGAAAAATTGGCCTTGTGGATCTGTCTAGACTCCCCGTGTGAAAGCTAACAGAGGGGCCAGTGTTGTGAAACAGCAGGTTAAGTCACCACCTATACCACCACCCATATGAGTCTGTACAGGTCCTATATGAGTGCCTGTTTGAGTCCTGGTTACTCCATTTCCGATCCAGCTCCCTGCTAATGTGCCTGGGAAAGCAGCAGAGGATGGCCCAAGTACTTGGACCTCTGCACCCACATGGGAGATGGAGATGGAGTTCATGCTCCTGGCTTCAGCCTGGCCCAGCCCTGGCTGTTGCAGCCATTTGAGGAGTGAACCAGCAGATGAAAGATCTCTCTCTCTCCCTCTCATTCCTTCTCTCTCTCTCTACCTTTCTCTGTAATCCTTCCCTTCAAATAAATAAAAATAAACCTTAAAAAAAAACTAATAGAGTATCCTACTTGACACTTTTCAAGAGTCTTAAACTTCTAGGCCAAAGCCAAATCCAATCTACAGATGTTTCTTTAAGGCCCTGCAGTAATTCATCAACTTTGAATTATACAAAATGAATGCTTCAGTTTGCCACAGGCCTCACCAATCTCTATTACTTTACATCTGGCCCTCAACAACAGATACATGTTACTTGCCTACCCCTACCCCAGAAGCATTTAGATGTTTGGGTCCGAATAATGTGTAGGCGATTTAAAGTAATCTGATGCCCACAATACTGTGTGAGCTAGGTAGGGGAATGTTATATCCCCGTCTGGTGGCTGAAGAGTCTGAAGCTCATGGGAGAGGTGAATGATTTCCCCGATTTCCACTGATCTTTCTAGTCTGTGTCAGCCTGATGTGGGGGGTTTAACAGTCTAGGCCACTGGCAACCACCAGTGACTGCCTCCAATGCAGTGATGGTGTGTAGGAGGTTATCAGTCTGGATCCGTGCATCTCTCAAGGTTCTAGAGCTGGGGCTTCAAGGGTCCCATGACCTCTTGACACGGCACACAATTCTGTGAGGATGTGTGTTTGCAGGAGCAGAGGCCCAGAGCTCTCAACAGACTCTCACAGAACACAGAACAGCAGCATGAGGTTGCCACTTGGTTGGCAGTTCTCTCCTGCTTGCAATGGCAAAGGCAGCAGGCAGTACCTGAGCTCTACCTGTGGGTTTATAAGCAACCAAGTAATATAATCATTATCTACACTTGCCAGCAATCCCTGGATTGTCTCTGCATCTGGGGGAGTGGAGGGCTCTAACCGGCCCTTTGAAGTGACTCACCTGGAAAGGGGCCCAGGCCCTTTTTTTAATTGCTGGCTACTTACAGCAACATAAAATAATGCCTGGGAACCCCCCCGCCCCCGCTCCGAGGAGGGGGGATGTAAAAGCAGCAGGAAGTCAAAGTACTGAAAGTTTCCTGACAATGAGGTGAGAGGGGAGAATCTAGAAGGCAATAGTAAACACAGCACAAATTTACAGCCCTCAGCAAGGTCACTATAGGAGCCCCCTCATCCTCATAGGAACTTCACCCACACCCAGACTCTTTATTGTTTTTCTTTTCTAAAGATTTATTTATTTACCTGAAAGGCAGAGTTACAGAGAGAGGTTGGAGAGACAGAGAGAGAGAGGTCTTCCATCTGCTGGTTCACTCCCCAAATGGCTACAATGGCCAGGAGCAGATCTCAAATCAGGAGCCAGGGGCTTCAACCGGGTCTCCCACATGGGTGTAGGGGCCCAAAGACCTGGGCCACCCTCCGCTGCTGTCGTAGGTGCATCAGCCGGTTAGATGGTTCAGAATTGGAGCACCCACATCAAAGAAGGAGGTACCTTTCTCTGAAGGGAGGAGAGAACTTCCACTTTGACTATGACCCTGTTGGAATAAGATTAAAGTCGGCGAACTCAAAAGGCTTCCATAGCATTGGCAACTCATGACTAGAGCCTAGGGAGATTACTGATGCCATAAATAAGAGTGTCAAATTGTTAAGTCAACAACAGGAGTCACTGTGTACCTACTTCTCATGTGGGATCTGTCCTTAGTGTGTTGTCCAATGTGAAGTAATGCTATAACTAGTACTGAAACAGTATTTCACACTTTGTGTTTCTGTGTGGGAGCAAACTGATGAAATCTTTACTTAATATATACTGAATTGACCTTCTGTATATAAAGATAATTGAAAATGAATCTTGATGTGAATGGAATGGGAGAGGGAGCGGGAGATGGGAGGGGTGTGAGTGGGAGGGAAATTATGGGGGGGAAGCCATTGTAATCCATTAACTGTACTTTGAAAATTTATATTTACTAAATAAAAAATAAATTTAAAAAATGAGAAAAAAAAAAGAATTGGAGCACCCAGGACTCAAACCAGAGCCCATATGGCATGCCAGCACTATAGGCAGCAACTTAACCTACTATGCTACAGGGTCAACCCCAGGCTATTCATGATCCTAAGTCATCTTCCTGGGATCCATCAAAATCGACTCCAAAGAAAGAATGGAAACCTGGTTCTACTGACATCTTAAAGGACTAGTAGGGCTTAATAATGTCCTATAGTGCTTTTCCGTGTGGGTTTTTGTTTTATAGGAATGAACTATTAAGTCAAAGGAATGACTCTCCACCTGCAAAGTTTCTAACAACAATCCAGCAGTGGATGGAAGCAAGACATTTTTGTGGCTTTTGAGAGAAAACCTGAACAGACATAAAGAAGGGCAGCCAAATATAGAAGCTGAAGACTTGCAGCCAGGAGAGCAATTATCTTATATATTGGGCTTCTTTTAAGTTTTCATTTAAAGAAGAGTTTCCTTTTTAAAAGCAGGGAAAGACAATTAAAGCCATCAGTTTAGTTATTACTAAGATCAGATCCTTTAGGATTTAAAGACAAAAAAAAATCTGTAATTCTGAAACTTGGATCTCACTGCCCCTGACACATGCAAAGCCACAAGTCTGTCGAGAATGTCAAGGTATTCTAGACACATCCCAGAAGAGCTAATTTTAACAGCATCACACCCCACCCACCTTTGGGACTAGCTTTCTAGGCAGAGGGAGAGGCCAGGAGAGAAAGAGAGTAAGCATGTTCCCCTATTTGCTGGTTCACTCTCCAGATGCACAATAGGTGGGGCCAGGCCAAGGCCAAAGCCAGGAGTCACAATCTCCATCCAAGTCTCCCACGTGGGCAGCAGGTCTACACTGGCAGGAAGCTGGAGCCAGGTATGGAAGCCAGGTAGTTGAATGTGGGACACAGGTGTTTTAAGCAGCAGACTAAATGCCTGGCCCTAGAGTCATCTTTGACTGTTCTCTTTCCTTGACCCCTACATTGAGCCTATTAACACATCCCACTGGTTCTGTGTCCAAAACACACCGGCAAGCTGAGTACTTTCCACCAACTCTTTGGCTCCCTGCCTCAGGCAAGCCATCACTACCTCTGGCTTGGATACGGACACAGCTTCTCTGATTTCTCAGCTTCCACCATCTCCCCTTTCCTATGTTCTTCCCCACACAATGTTCCTTCCAAAACACACACGTATCACATACTTTATACTGTGTATAAAACCCCTAGCTCTTACCCAAAGCCTAAAAGGCCTTACATTTCTGCCTCTTTCTGTCTCTACCTTTTCATCGCCCCCAGCCATTCTGATTCACTTCCTTCAGAATTATACTATCTTAAATGATCTTTTTCATGCTCTCATTCAGCAAATACTTATTAAACACCTAATTTCAAGCAGCCAGGGCCTATGCTAGGCACTAGGAACACAGCAATGAACGAAAAACAAACAAAACTTGCCGTTGGAGAGCTTATGTTCCTATGTAGACAAACTGGGGAATTTATTTATTTGTTTGTTGACTGTCTTTCCTGCTAAAATGTAAACAGGGACCTTAACTATCTGGATCACAGCTTATCCCCTGTATTTGGAACTACAACTAATTGTTGATGCCCAGCAAATATTTATGGAGTAAGGGAAAGTTTCTTGATCAAAGACCAGTTTAGTCCTCCATTCAGAAGAGACATCTCATAGCAGTTTGGAAGTGTGGAGAATCATCCAAGAAGGAACTCAGGAGAAGACCTCACACCAGCCCTTCCAGCACAACGGGATAACAAGAGCACAGTGGCTCCACTTGTGACTCCACTTCCAAGCTTGGACAGTCGGCTGGTCAAGGAGGAATACTGACTTCTGAATCAAGTGTCCCAGTCTGCTCCTCTGCCTTCCAAGAAGCCAGCCGGAAACACTCATGCCAGAGTCTGGGGTTGCCTCACACTCAGATGTGACATCCTCCCCTGCATCCTCACCAACTCCTAAGGCCAGGAGCCTCAGAGGGGTCCCTGCCCACTGTTCCCTGACTAGGATCTGCTCTCCGCTTCGAGTGTATTCAGCCAGCACTCACGGTCCACAACAAGGCCGCCCATTTAGAAGTGAACTAGTGAAACTGATGGCTGCTTGTCTTGACTGTCGAGGAACAGTTTTCTTTTTCTCTTCTTTATACTATTTGTTGAACTCTTTACTTAATATAGAATTAATCACATATGTATAAAATTGAAGAGAGATCTCAGTAAAAAAAAAAAAGTGGGAATAAGAGAAGGAGGAGGAAGTTTGTAAAGCTGTATAGTTCTGTATACAATTACATTACATATGTAATCCTATGGACTTACTTCTAAGGGTATAATTTAAAAACTTGCCATGGGACCCCCAAATCCCATTAAGCTGGGTGGTAAAAATGCCATTTTTAAGTGTTAAAGTGATCATATAGATAGGATTAAGTGTTAAAGGGATCATATAAATAAGATCAAATGTCGAGTAATAATAATAGACATGTTACAACATGGGAAGCAGCCCACACAGCAGACTCATAGAATGACAATCACTTTAAGTAGCACTCTGACCTCAGAATCAGCTGTTAAGGCATTCTAGTCTGGCTGAAAAAACCATGAGAGCATTTCAGGCACAGAAAGCCAAGGCACTGTGAAAAAAAAAATGTCCTACATTAAGGATCTCTATGAGAGAGACCCCAGTGGAATGAAGTGGCCATCAAAGAAGGATGTACTTTTTTCTGAAGGGAGGAGAGAACTTCCACTTTGCTTATTGCCTTGTCTAAATACTGATGGAGTTTGTGGATTCAAAAGGCTTCTATAGCCTTGGCAGTTCATGTCAAGAGCCTTGGGTGATCACTGACCTTATCCATAAGAGTGTTAATTGTTAAATTAACAACAGGAGTCACTATGCACTTAGTTCCCATGAAGGACTTCTATTCTCAATGAGTTGTATCATGAGAGTTAACTGTAAAACTTGTTCTCAAACAGTTTGTGTGTGTGTATGTGTGTGTATGCAAATTGTTGAAATCTTTACTTAGTATAGAGTTGGTCTTCTGGGTATAAGGTTAACTGAAAATGAATCTTATTGGAGAATGGGACTGGGAATGGGAGAGGGAGGAGGTGGTGGGTTGGGGGTAGGGATGGGAGGGTGGGTATGGTAGATAGAATCACTATATTCCTAAAGTTGTACTCATTAAATAAAAGGTTTATTTGGAAAAAAAAAAAAAGAAATTGATGGCTGTTTCCATCATCAAACCCCATGCACACCCCCACCCTATAGCAATTTCACTCTGGCCAATGGGAGGCATCTCACCCAGACTCCGAATAATGAGTGAAGATCTCTATTTCACAGAATGGGTTAAAGAAGTAACTTTCGAAAGAAGGCTCAACACTTTCCCCTGCCAGCGCTTAAAACATTTCATAAGCAACATCTAATTAATCTTCACCAAGTCCCTAAGAGGGGGTCGGGTTTTATCGTCTTTTTTTTAGCAACAGAGAAAACACAGAGACTCGGCATTTTCCTCCACAGCCAGGATCTGAGTGCACACTGTGGGGTGGGGCCATTACCTGTACAAGCCAGACAGTGCCCATGGGACCATGCTGTGGCACCCTGGGGAGCTGCAGAGGAGGAAAGGAGAGAAAACATAAATCTAAAGACTCCTCCAGTTGTGATGGGAAAAGGTGTCAAAGAAATCCCATGTCGTGCAGCTCTTGTGGCGCTACCTTCTCACTGTCCTTGGGAAGCACCGGCATGCTTTCTCTGAGAGGTAACAAGCTTTCATACTGAAAGATTCTTTTTCATCTCCCTGGGAAGTTGGGATACCAAGAGACTGTGTTTTGAAATACATATATTGACAACCAATTACACAGCTCTGCTCCAGTAGAACACTCCTTTGTCAGATCACTCTCCAGGCCTGGCTGTGATCTGCTCCTATCTGCTTCATTTTCATGGGAAGGCATCTCTCCCTCTCGGGGTTTCTCAGCAGCTCGCTGTGCCCAGCGAGAAATTACTCTAAGCGTGGGAGGAGGCAGCAGGAGAGGGTGTCAGGTTGACTCTGGCTGCCAGGGAGGGCCAGCAGCTGGAACAGGGGACGACAGGTGCCCCAGGAGAGTGATTATGCTGCCAAGCTGCTCTCTGGAGGGAGACACCTGTTCTGTGGTCCTTTTCTCCTCCATGTCAATTTGCTTCTCAAATATCCCTCAGGGGAAACACCAAGATTGCCTTGGGTCTGCCCCTCTAGTATACCATGTTCTAGACATGACGGGTCAGATAGCGTACCCCAGTGTGGCTGTAGGCATCAGTTGCCTGCTGTGATGGTCCAACAAGGAACCATTTGATCTGAACCTTCCGGAAACTCAATATCCTAATCTATGGGCTGGCATTGTACAGCGGGTTGAGCCTCCTCGTTCAATGTTGGTATCTCACATCAGAGTGCTGGTTAGGGACCCAGCTACTCCACTTCCAGTCCAGATCCTTGCTAATGCACCTGGGAAGGCAGCAGAAGGTGACCCATGTACTTGGGCCCCTGCCACCCATGTAGAAGACCAGGATGAAGCTCCTGGCTCTTGGCTTTGGCCTGGTCCAACCATAGCCATCGCAGCCATTTGGGAAGTAAACCAGTAGATGGAAGCTATCTCTCTATTTCTCTCTCTCACTTTCGCTCTGCCTTTCAACAAATAAATAAGTCTTCTTTTTTTAATCTTACCTAGAGATTCTTGATCTAAACTGCAGGAATTTATCAAATTCCCGAAATTATATTATAGGCAAATCTGTACAATGTGTCCATATGAATATTTATGTTGTTTTGGAGAAAGGGGTCACAGTTTTCATCTGATTCCTATAAGGCTCCATCCCTGGAAAATGTTAAGAATTAGAAAACCAAGAAAAAACTTTCCAATAAACTAACCAAAAAATTGAGGGACAGGTATTATTCCTTAATAATAATCAGTAGCCGCGCCACAGCTCAATAGGCTAATCCTCCGCCTTGCGGTGCCGGCACACTGGGTTCTAGTCCCGGTCGGGGCGCCAGATTCTGTCCCAGTTGCCCCTCTTCCAGGCCAGCTCTCTGCTGTGGCCAGGGAGTGCAGTGGAGGATGGCCCAATTACTTGGGCCCTGCACCCCATGGGAGACAAGTACTTGGGCCCTGCATTCCATAGGAGACCAGGATAAGTACCTGGCTCCTGCCATCGGATCAGCATGGTGCGCCGGCTGCAGCGCGCCGGCTGCAGTGACCATTGAAGGGTGAACCAACGGCAAAAGGAAAACCTTTCTCTCTGTCTCTCTCTCACTGTCCACTCTGACTGTCAAAAAAAATAATAATAATAATCAGTGACATGCACTGGAGGCTTCCCAAGTACCAGGAACTGTCCTAAGTACTCTGGACTCATAAACTTAGTTAAGCCTGATCATAGCCCTATAAAGAGTACTTGTGCTGAGCCCATGTTACAGATCGTGAAACTGAGATACCAACAGTCATAGCACACAAGATGTAACTCTGGATTGGAAACCAGGCAGCCTGGCTGGAGGCAGGGGAGGTCTATGCAGTGAATCCCAATACCATGCAGGGGCTATTGGTACCTGCGCCACTGGTGTCTCTTCACCCTCAGGCTCCAGCTGCAAAACCGAACTCTATACACTCCCTGCGCCAGAAAAGACAATGGCTTTGGCAGATCTCTTCCCAGAAACTACACACTTGAGATGATCTATTATAACCAAGTGCTTTGTAGGCTGTGCAGTGCTATATAAACGTGAATTAGGATGACAACTATGGTCTATGCTTTGCCTGATAAAGTATAATTTTTAAAAATCATCCTAAGAGCTACAGAATTTTTCCATTTGAACCAAAATGCTTTCTGCTGTACTCACTCTTGGCCACATTTTATACTCACTAGCTACTCCTCACAAATGAATCTAAATACATGAAATCTGACATCCTTGGTTAAAAGTACTGGAAACATAAAATTCCCACAACTAGAACATCTGGCCTCACAGCAGCACAGATGTGCATGCCACACATTTAATGGGTTTTTGGGTACTTTCAGCACTCTGCACCCAATGGGTGCTCAAATATTTTGTCAGTGTCAATGGTGACCTTATAAGAGATTGCATTTTCCCTAACGCTGTTTCCCTTAGACTCACATTTTAAAGTGTCTCATATGATTCAATAAGATAGATTCAACAGTAGTTATTCAAATAAAAATATACTTCACTTGATTGAAATTCTTTTGCATAGAGATCTCAATCTTCACAAACACATAAAATACAGCTTCAGTCCAGCTCAATACATATTATTTTCCAGAAGGAAAAACAAAACATATAACAAAAATTGGGCTACAAGAAGATTAACTATGAAAATGAAATTGGATTAGCCCCTCTTGTCACCTCAGTATTAAGTCTACTTAGGATGGCAGCAGACTTCTCATTCAAGTGTTCAAACAACAAACATTCATTCAATGAACACTGAGTACTTCCTATGTGCCTGGACCACCTTAGAATCTTGGGCTGCATCTGTAAATAAAACAGATGTTCCCCTTGCAGAGCTGATATACCAATGAAGGTGTCAGAAAATAAGTAAAAACGTAATAAGTGGATGAATTAGGTAGCAGATTCAAAACTAACAAGATTCCTGGGAAAAGCAGAGCAGGATACGTGGGTGAATATAACTCGAAGTTGGGGGTTACAGTTTTACATACGGTAAGCAGACACTGAGCAAAAATGTCATGTTGGTAAGGGAGGGAGTCACGTGGACATCTGGGATAGAAAAACACCGACAGAGATGCTAAGATAGCAGAGAGCAAGGCAGAAGGGTCCAGGTGTATGACCACAGGGGCTGAGGTGAGAGTGGAGGGGGTTGGATCTGTTATCTTAAGGGGCTGGCCTCTGGCTGCTATGCTAAGACCAAACTGTAGGGGGCGGGCGTGAGGGATCTGGGGGAGAGGGTCTATTGAGGAATCTAGAAAGGACAATTAGGATGGTATTAAAGTTACCCAGACAAAGAGAGGGAGGTGGCTGAAAGAAAGAGGTCGAGTGGAGATGGTGAGAAATGGTCAGATTCTGGAGATATTTTGAAAGCAGAGCCTTCTTGGCTGATGTATTGGACATGGGATACAAAAGAAGAGGGTCCAAGATGAATCTGGCCTGAGCATTTTATTACCAAAAATAACCACTTCCTTGGTTCTCTATTTATTTAATTTTTAAAAGATTTACTTATTTGTTTGAAAGTCTGAGTGGTAGAGGGAGAGAGAAAGGGGGAGAGGGAGAGAGAGAGAGAGAGAGAGCAAGAGAGAGAGAGCACAAAGTCTTCTATCTGCTGGTTCATTCCCCAAATGGCCACAAAAGCCAGAGCTGAGCATATCCGAAGCCAGGAGCCAGGAGTTTCTTCTGGATCTGCCATGTGGGTGCAGGGGTCCAAGGACTTGGCTCATCTTCTGCTGCTTTCCCAGTCACATTAGCAGGAAGCTGGACTGGAAGTGGAGCAGCCAGGACTGAAACCGGTGCCCATATATGATGCTAGCACTGCAAGTGGCAGCTTTACCTGCTACACCACAGCACTGGTTCCTGGTTCTCTCTTTAAAAAAAAAAAAAAAAAAAAAAAAACTATTCATTTGAAAGTCAGAGAGGGAGAGTGACAGAGAGAGAGAAAGTGATCTTTCATCCACTGGTTCACTCCCCTAGATGGCGGTAACTAAGCTAGGGGCCTGGAACTCCATCCAGGTTTCCTATGTGAGTTGCATGGTCCTGCCGCCTTCCTAGGTGCATTAAAAAGGAGCTGCATGAGCGGCAGAGCAGCCGGGATTCCAATTCACACTCCAATATGGGATGTCATCATTCCAACCAGCAGCTTAACCAACTGTACTACCACACCAGCCCCAATACCTTGGTTCTCTCAATGTAAAATCAAAGAAAGCAGCAGGAAACGGGTTCAGCCTGGCTTACAGAGGCAGAGGTGGGCTGCCAAGTCATGGGTACCCTTATCTGCCCACAGCCACACCTCAGAGAAGGCACACGGGGTCCTTAATTCCCTATGCCATTCCTTTTCCCCTTCTTTCTGCACATCCAAGGCACCCCATGCATATATCAATTCTGTACTTCTTTTATTTTCTTTGATGGTAACACCTGTCCTAATCTTTATTCTTGAAGTTTTCAGGATTGCCCGGAGTCCTGATCATGCAAGAATGATGAGCAAATGTGCCATTCATGATTTCAGAGATGCTGGTTCCATTCCCCTTCAATGTTCAACTCCATGAACACCAATGGGTTAAACACAAATTTCATGGATTAAAGAAATGTCATGGATTTTTCTGAACATATCTGTAAAATGGTTTAATAGGTGACATATTAGTTTCAATCTAACCCAGACCCAGAAGTTCATATTTGTTCTTTTTACGAAAGGCACCTCATTAAATCACTGTCTAGTCCGTAACTGGCTTTATTGGAACATAAATTCATTTCACTAAACCAATAAATGTTAATTCTTCACCCTGGAGATTCTAGTCGGTCTGGTTTTATCCTGCTCAAGCTCCTGAGGCTGCCATCAATTACTCATGTTTGGGTTTATATGTCATTATGGAATCACTTTAGCTCAAACTAACGGGAAGTGAAAGGACAATAAAGCTAAGCCTCATTCCAAAGAGAATATACAGAAGAGGGCATTCACCTGAACCCCATTATTCTTTTCTATAAATTAAAATATCCTGGCATTCTGCAGCAGCAATCCATTATATTTAGATCCTCTGCAAAAGCCGAGGCAGGCGAGTGGCGGGTACTAATGAAGGCAGCTGGAGGGTCTGGAGAGGTGACTAAGCTCAGACTCAGAAGGCCTGGGTTAGAGACCTGCTCTGCAATAACTGTGACTTTCAGCCAATTGCTTAATGTCACAGAAACTCAGTCTCACCTGCAAAACAAGTACCACAACACCAGCTTCGCAAGCTGGGGGACAAGTACATGAGAGGGTTGGGATTGGGGTGAAGGGGGCTACCTGGACCAGAGGAGCTTGCCCACCTGTCTCTCTCTCCCTCTATCTCCCTCTCCCTCTCTCTCTTTCTCTCTATCCAAACACACACATATAAGCACACACAAAGAGAGACCGTGGCTGCTGGAGCCAATTGCTTGCCCCAGCACCTTTCCATTGTAGTCTTAAACAAATAAGTCACCTCTTTGAGCTTCAATTTTCCCATTTGAAAAGTGGGGCTGATCCTATCTGCCTTCCATTTTACCCTCACCAGGTGCAGTGATACGGATTCTCTCTGTACAGTTCTTAGCATCTGACCGGAAATGGGGTCAATTTTAGAAGAATGCAATACCATGGGAAGCAGAATTCCATTTTTAAAAACAAAGGCATTATCTCTTCAACAAAATGTTCTTTTCTGTGATGGAAGGGTTTCTCTTTAAAGCCGTCAGCTTTTTTTGCCCCTCAGATAGAAAATGGCTTCCTCTCTCAGAACCATATATAACTTCAGAGCAAGTGTGGAGAAAAAGCAGAGTTGGCAAAAAGTAGAGGTGAACTGAATGCCTCTACATCCCATTCAGGATAAACTGCCCTTGGTATAAAACAGTCAGTAACATTTTACAAGGAAAAAGTGCAGATAAATGACTGCAGTCCCAGGACAGTGCTCCTGTTGGCTTTTTATAAACCATGCACGCTGCCTGGACGCCTCTGTGCCTGTTCCTTCAGAGCGAATGCGTGAGCAGGGCTTCAAGCCAGGCACGCCACAGTGCCAGCCCTTGCTCCAGTTGCAGGCCAGAGAGCCTCATCTTAGCAGCAGCTCCTGTACTGGAGCTGAGGAAGTCCAAGAACAGACTTAGATCTGGAGAGGTGCAGCGAGCCTTGGTGCCAGGCCCCAAGCAGGAGCTGAACAATGAGGGGGCCTGCAGAGTGAAATGGGGTTGGCATGGGTTTGGAGTGAGTCCCATTGGAAAGCTGATTCCAACACTTAGAGCATGACCTTGAATTGTTTCCTCCTTTGATAATTGGAGATTTTTAAATCCTACCATACAGGTTGTTGGGAGGATAATGCGCTAAGACATTATGAATGCACTTAATGCATGGTTGGTGCTTCATCCCTAGTTACTGGAGTTAGCTCATGTAGTCCCCACTTGAGTGCTGCCAACTCATGAGGAATTTGCCAGTAAGAAAACTCAGGTATGAAGTGACTTGTTCGACAGCCTCCTGTCTGCTGACTTCATGCTCACTCTTTAATGAAGAAACAGACTCAGAGACATGAATGAGTTAAAAGTCTTTCCCAAGCAGATGCAAGTCAGGGCTATTTGCTTCCAGTTTGATACTTCTTACACTATCCTCCAGCCTTAGAGGTCATCTTCATTTCACAGACAAGGAAACTGAAGCCCAAAAGAGGCAATGACTTGCTCAAAAACCACACTCCATGGATTGGCAAAGGACCTAGAGATCTTTCAAAGTCCTCTACTGTATCCTGGTGTCCTATGAGCTCACAGCCTATATCTATTGAACTGATTCATTGAGAACCTGCTGTATGTTCCAGACACAGTCCCTGCTCTCAACGAGATTAGGACCATGTAGGGGAAAAATCTCCATAAGCAAGGACATCTCTGTGGCATTTGCTACTACAAGGGTAAACTCAGGATGGGAGGAGCACATGAGAAGGACTAGTCCAGTGTTGAAGGGTCCCGATTGACTTACTCAAGGAAGTTAGATCTAAGCTACAAGATAAATAGGAAGCTACTAAAATAATAAATAAATAAAACTGAAGGGAGGAGAATGTTCAGGAAGTGGAAACAGGGTGGGGGTGTCAAGAGTCAGAGGTTTAAAGAGTGTAGCCTATTTTAAAAACTGAGACATAAGGGCAACACAAAGGAAAACAAAACTAAGTCCTTGTAAGCTGCATGCAAACTTTGCACTCCATGCTGTCAAAGGCAGCTCTTGCTTGTTACCTGGTGAATTTGGCCTTGACCATGACTGGAGGGGTGAGACCTATGTCTGTCTGACAGAGTGTACTTCCAGTTTCCCATCAGGCCCAAATTCCCACTAATATCAAATAGAAAGAACTAATCAAACCATTGCATAATGAATCTTGATTTTAGTAAACCACTTCAATATCTTTCTTGATTACAAACATGATGGAGAAACACAGGCTAGAAAATAGTCCAACTCTGTGAAGGAGTAGTTGGCTGGACATTTTCATTTGGAGTTGATTAAAGGGCTGATGTCTTTCTCAAGTGAAGTCTCTAACACAATGCCACACAATTCTCTCTCCTGGGTCCCTTTCTGCTGGGTGTGTTCAAAGACTTTGCAGAAGACATGGAAGGCTTGTTCATCAAAAGTCAAGATGACTCCAGGGTGGAAGAATGCCTAGCACTTCAGGAATAGTAGTTTTTTTAAGTATCAACAAGGTAATATAAGTAAAAGTAAAGGTATTAAGGACAACTGTAAAATCTTGCATTTAGGCCCAAAAAATTGACTGCAGTATGTGGATGAACTTAATTGACAGTGATTTAGATGTTAAAATATTTTCATTAACTATGTGACATGATTGCTAAATAAAAATTGACTAAGTCTTTATTGGAAATAGGGAAGAATGAGGGAAATGAATAAAATCTGGCTCATATTCCTAGGATAGTGAGGTCTGGGGGAAGGGGAGACCAGGGCAGGACCCAGTCAGAGTCATGAAGCAGCACTTCTTCAGAGTTCTGAGTTTCTCCTGCCTGAGCAACCCCACTGGGATGCCTCACATACACCTGCAAATACAGGGCTTCTTGAAATGGCCTCCCCTCCCTGCTGGTATTGGCTGTGTGACTTCTGGGGAGATGTGTCTCAAGGGCTGCTGTGACATCTCCTGAATATCCACATGGTGGCTGGCCATAGCACTCTGTGACAGAGAAACCACAGGTCCAGCACTCTCTACTGCTTAACATCCTCCCACAGTGCCCTCTCTGAGAGTCACTTATCCTACCAAACTTGTGCTCATTGACATTTTTTGATTAGGTTGGTTTCTTCCCATGACCTCTTGATTGTCTATGTAAACAAACCAAATGAATCTGCCATCCCAGCTCTCCCAGACCTACTGGACTTGTCTGAGTCTCAGAGTTTGAACTCTTCAGGACTTGCCCTGCATACATGACCTGTCTGCATTAAGATTCTGCCCAGATCAAAAGAGGTTATAACCCAGCTACAGTTCATGACGATCGACCCATATCCTCTGGATACAGTATTGTAAGCACATTCTCAAACCTGAATATTTATAGGGAATGATAAAAGTTCTAGAGCTACGTGTGAAGAGCAATGGCTGAAGAACTCTTCTATTTGTCTTGGAGAAAGTTTCATGCAGATATAATATTTGCCTCTAAACATCTAAATGGTTATCCCATCGAGGTGGGGGGGAGCATATTTTGTGGAGCTCCAACACAAATAACTAGGTTTAAAATGTGTAAGATGCAATGAAGCATATTTTGGTTCATGGTAAGGCAGCGCTTCCTAACAATTGAAGCCATCCATAAATGAAATGAGCTGCCTGGAAAAGCAATGATTTCCCGAGCACTGGAGTAGTTCCCAGCATATTCCTAAAGGCCACAGGCCAGGAGTACTGCAGAAAATACGTGTGCTTTGGTGGAAAGTTGGACCATATGTTGGATTCTTTCCAAACCAGAGGCTGTGTAAGCTGCTGGGTCTTTGTGTAGATGCCTGGGGTGCTCTGTAGCTCCCATGTTAAGTGCATGGGTCCCTGAGTATCTAAAGACAGGCAAGAAAATACAGGGAGCCTGACTTGTTATCGGTCTATCCTCCTGATTTTATTACACAAAATGGATGAGACTCTGGAAATCACAATATTTCCCTAGATAAACTCTTCTAGTTTGTATCTCTTATCAGAAAGATTTCCGTTTTCTTCCTCCTAAATCTCTAGGCCTAACTCTTAAGCCCATTCCTTCTGGCTTTATGCTCAGTGAATGTGAAGAACAATCAATCATATACTTCATTACACCAATTCATACAACTAGAAATAGATTGTGTAAGGCTTCTCTTCTCCAAGCTGAGAAATTCCTGCTCATTTCTTGTTCTTCAATGTCCCTTCTAATGAACACTTCTCCAAGTTCCACTAAAAGTTCTCTAAAGCTGAGCACAGAACTTATAATGACTCCCTGTTTTCTAAAACAGGGTTTTCAAAAGGCATTCTGTGGAACATTAGTTAATATTTGCTGGGATATTTTTTATAGTACTCTCTGCCCAAATAAATTTAAAATATTTCTGGGATAAACATTGTGGCATGATGGTTTAAGACAATGTTTGTGACACTAGCGTCCCATATCAGGGTGCCAGTTTGAGTTCTGGCTGCTGTATTTCTGATCCAGCTCCTTGCTAATGCACCTGATAAGGCAGCAGATGATGGCCCAATTACTTTTTTCCCTGTAACCCATGTGGGAGACCAGAATGGAGTTCCAGGCTCCTACTATCAGCCTGTCCCAGCCTTGGCCATTACAGCCATTTGGTAACTGAACCAGCAAAGGGAAGATCAATATCTCTCCTTCTCTCTCTCTCTCTCTCTCTCTCTCTCAAATAAGTGAATAAGTCATTTTTAAATAATTAAAACCTTCCAGACTAAGTAAATTTAATCAGACTCCTCAGAGCTCTCAATATGCATTAGGAATCTAGACCATAATACAGTATTAGTATTTCTGCTATGGTTTGAATATGGTTTCTCCTCCCAAATTCATGTAGGAGCTTAATCCCGAAAGTCGTATCTTAATGGTATTAAGAGGGAGTATATTAATCCAACCATGAGGTGCACAGCTGGAGTCTTTGGAAAGTGATTAGGTATAAATAAGGCCATTAGGGTGGAAGCCTCGTGGTTGAATCCTGGTGGCTTCAGAGGAAGAAGGACAGAGATCAGATGCACAGACAGACAAGTGCTCTTGTCCTATGATGTCTCTTGTCATGTGATACTCTGTGCTGCCCTGGCACTCTGCAAGAAGACCATCACCAGGTAAGGTCCCCAAACTTGTACCTCCAGAAGTGTGAGCCTCCTTTTTTTTTTTTTTTAACAAAGTAGTCTGCCTCAGTTATTTCATTATTGGAATATAAAACTGACTAATATGAACTCCCAAACTTATTAACACTCTTTCAGAGCCTCTCAAAGGCTGAATGTTCTACAGATCTACATTTGGAAAGTGCTCTTCTATGAAACGATGGCTAAAATCCATGCCAACCCCACAGAGCTCTCCATACTGAAACCCTCCTCCATCCATGAGACCAAGCTTCCCTCCCCTTCCCTGCAGGAAACCTCCCCCGGCAAGCCACGCTCACAGTCTCACCCTCCCTCCACTATTCATGTTAATCCTCCCCTCATCTCTTACCCAAATCTTCAAACTGCAACCCCAGCTTCAGCTGAAATGGTGTAATGGAGAGATGGAGGTAACCATGCAAGCCCCTTCCAGAGACAGATGAGACAACTAAGAATAGAAAGGTTGGATGCTCAAGTCACAGCCAGGCAAGGAAATTATTGCATCCTTTATGCCATACCAATTGGTTAATCTGCAAATCAGAAACTCATTGTTAAAAAAAAAAAAAAAAAAAAAAAAAAAAAAGAAGGAAGGGAGGGAGGAAACAAACAAACTGTATTCCAGGGCCTTACTCCAAGACCCCTGAATCAGACTCCCTTGAAAGCTGTATTTTTGAGAAGGCTCAGAAGATATCCTCCAGGTTTGGGAACCACCACACTACAGTGCCATCTTGCAGAGCAATATCATGTATACAATCCAGTCTGGAACCTGCTCCCAATTTCTTGAGTCATTCAGACAAGGTGACTTAACTGAGCCTCCACTTCTTCTTTTTTTTATATATTTTATTTTTTTTAACTTTTATTTAATGAATATAAATTTCCAAAGTACGACTTATGGATTACAATGGCTTCCCCCCAATACCGTCCCTCCCACCCACTACCCTCCCCTTTCCCACTCCCTCTCCCCTTCCATTCACATCAAGATTCATTTTCGATTATCTTAATATACAGAAGATCAGCTTAGTATACATTAAGTAAGGATTTCAACAGTTTGCTCCCACACAGAAACATAAAGTGGAAAATAATAGATGATTTTTTTTAAATGATGATGAAATCAGATCAGACCTATTGTCATGTTTAATCCCAGTGAGAGTCAAGTTGGGAATTGATAATTTCTTTTTTATTTTTTTTTACAGAAGATCAGTTTAGTATGCATTAAGTAAAGATTTCAACAGTTTGCACCCCCATAGAAACACAAAGTGAAATATATTGTTTGAGTACTCGTTATAGCATTAAATCTCAATGCACAGCACATTAAGGACAGAGATCCTACATGAGGAGTAAGTGCACAGTGACTCCTGTTGTTGACTTTACAAATTGACACTCCTGTCTATGGCATCAGTAATCTCCCTATGCTCCAGTCATGAGTTTCCAAGGCTATGGAAGCCCTCTGAGCCTCCACTTCTGAATTGGTAGAGTGACCTGTCTGGCCCACCTGTTGTTGACTTTACAAATTGACACTCCTGTCTATGGCATCAGTAATCTCCCTATGCTCCAGTCATGAGTTTCCAAGGCTATGGAAGCCCTCTGAGCCTCCACTTCTGAATTGGTAGAGTGACCTGTCTGGCCCAGTTAACCTCTAAGACCCCTTCTAGGCATTTGATTCTGTCATCTTTAAGTGCTGCCTAAGTTATGCTCAGCATTTACACATCCACTCCAGCCGGTACTATTCTCTCTAGCCTCTGCACATTTGTATACCTATTATTAAGGGCTAGATTATGATGTATTACATAATATACCATCTTAGAATAATATTTTTGGAGTGTCTCCAATGTGGCAGGTGCTATACAAATGTTATTGCTAACGCTTGCAACAACCCCAAAGGTATTCCTACCCTATTAAATACAAAGAAACTGGGTATCTACAATGTGAATAAAATGTACAAGCTGTGGAACTGCATTTCTAAAGCAGGCTGGTCTGATTTCAGAGGCTGTGCTCTCTTCTCCATGCCATGCAGCTTGTGAGTGACTCATGCTTCCTCATTAAAGGTGAAAGCTCTCCTCATCATGCACCCTCTACAGCACTAGCACCCAGCTGAGCATCCAGTAGGCACTCAATAAATATTTGTTGACTTGATTAGTGGCTTAACTCTCCTTCTACCTGGAACAAAGACCATATCTTTCCAATGTTGTGAAAGTGTCCTAAACCCAGAGACCATCTGCAGGCTTCCAGTTAGCTTAGAGTGGAAAATTACAGCTGTGTAGACTGCACCTGTAAAGTCAAGCTTAATTAATAGGCTTATCTTGGATTGAGTGAGTCACAGATACAGTACTTCATGCAAAAGGCACTGGGGATCATGATGTGGAGGAGGCATGTTTCATTTCTCTTGTTTCATACTATTAAAACCATGTTAATGAACATGTATTATTAGTAGTAGTAATAATAAAGATGAAAATCCTCCCTCTCCTGATCCCTTACAAATGTTGTTTTTCATTTCCAATCCCAAATCCTCAGGGGAGAAGTGGGAGGGAGTGTCACAAATCCAGATAATGATCTTGGGTATTACACTGTTCATTTGGAGCTCTGATTTAGCTAAGCTGACAGATGTTGGGGAAAAACATGTCTAGCCTGAAAACTCTCTGGTGGCTGCCCAGCTGTGGCTGCAGAGGACTGAAGTTTCTCCACCAGAGTTTCACATTCATTTAAATTCAGCATTTGACATGCAGAATCTGCCCTACACTAAAGGTAGAACATTGAGGAAGTAAATAAAATACATATGTTGACAGAAAGTCTCTTTGGAAATTGGGAAATTTCTTTAAAAACTCAAAGTGGCTATCTTGGTTATTGCCCTTCCTAGGATCAATATGTATCATCTTTCTCACACTCTTGCTAGGACCATGTATATTAAACTGTCTTGCACACTTTATGTTATCCAGGTTTAAACAACCAGAGGCCATCAGACTCCAAGTGGTACTGCAGACGATGCCTCTAAAGAAGCCCACATTCTATGTTAGACTAACTTTCAGAAGAACACCAAGCTTCTGTTTCCCCAAAGACACCTTTTTCAGTAGGAGGCAGCCAGAGAGGTCATTGTCCAGTCCCCCCCCCTAACAGAAGTTAGGGTTCCATTCTTCTGGAGGGGGGAATGTAAGGAGTCAAATGGGTAATAGGCAGTCAGAGTGGTCCCCTGGTAGAAAACTGGAATTGTGAGGTATCTGCTCCCTATCACAAAAGGTCATCTTTAGAAACTCAAAGTGGCTATCTTGGTTATTGCCCTTCCTAGGATCAATATGTATCATCTTTCTCACACTCTTGCTAGGACCATGTATATTAAATTGTCTTGCACACTTTATGTTATCCAGATCCAAGATCAAAGTGTCCTCCTTCCTTAGGAATCTCCAAATTTACAAATTTATCATGAGAATAGCAAGGAAGTGGTGATTCCTCCTGAGCTCATAGTTTATTGTGAAAACAACTTACCTACCCCAAGGCCAGACAGGATAGAGAATTGTAAATCAGGTCTTTTGTTGGATTTGTCCCCACCTTATTGATTGACAGTTTGGTCCCCAAGATTGTACTTAAAAACCTCATTACCTCCAGCCCTTCAGGTCTTCCTTTCTTGGAACCCCTCTCTTTGCCACTGTTGCAGGAGGTTTTCAACCTGAATAAATACTTCCCACTATACCCACCCTCCTACCCACACTCCCACCCTTTTTCAGGCTCAGAGCCCAAGGCTAAGCCTAGAGCCATGCTTCCTTCACACCTCTGCTCTCCAAAATAAAAGTAAAGATAAAAAGAAAATGAAGGTAGAGCATTACAGCAATGTGAGGACCTGACCTGTGCTTAAGCACACAACTCACTCCACAGTCCTTGACTTTGCTGCGGCTGGTTTGGCCTCCATCATGACACAGTTACCATTTACACCAGAGAAAGGGAAAACACACCTTTGTGTTAACCACCCTAGTGTGACACTTCCTTTGTTCTCTCCCAGAGCAGTGTTGAAGAAGGGACTGTTTAATTCACCTTTAAATGAAAACAATTTCCCTAATGACAGACTGAATAAATAGGCAAGTGGCACCATGGGAAAGAACCAGGGTAAGGGAGACAAAAACAACTCAAAGGGTGACCTCTAATGTCTTTGGGCCTTGGATCTCCTACCTGAAAATTTTATAAAAGGCATTTTTATCTCAAAGGGGATAATCTGCTAAAATAATAAATATGAAGCAGAAGGCCAGCTCTGCTCAGCAACAGTGGAGAGAGGTCAGCCCTCACAGCTCAGCCTTTGGAGAACAGAGGTGAGAAGAAAACATTGCACTAGGCTTAGCCACGGGCTGAGCCCGAAGAAGGGTGGGAATGTGGGTGGGAGTGTGGGTACAGTGGGGAGAACCATTATGTTCCTAAAGTTGTATTTATGAAAAGGATGAAGTATTCCTTAGTATTCCTTAAATAAAAGGTTTCTGGGGGGTGGGGAAGAGAAGTGCATAGAACAAAATATATAGCACTTAAAGGGCCAACATGTTTTCTGGAAAGTAGAAACCTTCCTAGAATAGAATAGCCTTCTAGCACAGGTGCCTCTAAGCTTTGAGTACTAATAATTATGCTGAATTCTGCAGTAAGGTGCAAGTCAAGAAGACACTTGTCAATGTAGTTCAACTAATACATGGAAAAGAAAACGACATCATAGTGAATTTGTCACTGTAGTTGAGTCCTAACCACAGGTCCCTTGGAAGTTCTAGCATCTTGAAGGTGCTCTTGGAATTTCTCACTCCTGAGCCCCTACTCCAAATAAATAAAAGCATTTGCAAGCACAATTGGAAAAAGGAGTAACTTAGAGGTCTATGATACCAGTGAGACAGAAAGGGCTGTGGGGAGACTCTGCCCCTCACAGCCCTGCCCTGGGGCTGGGGGCCACCATCTTAGACTGTTTCCTGGTCTGCCTCTGGACCTTAGTTGCAATCCAAATACTTTAAAAATCAGCCATCTCATTTAGGTGAGATTAGTAGACTCACACCAACAGGGGCTCTGTTTGATCTCCTTAAATTTTCCCTGTGTCTTGATACAAAATGTGAGAGAAAAGGTACTATCCTATGGTCAACTGTCCATAAGAAGGCTTAGAACTTACATCATACTTTTATTCTAAAGGGCTTCAGAGTCAAAGGGTGAAAGCACCTACATTGACTATAACCATGCAGAATGCTTATAGTGTAGGCGGAGAGAGCATTATCCTTCCCCTCATCCCTATGAACCTGGAGACAAAGGTTCCTAAGCAGAGACTCCATGTGTTTTGCTCAAGGTTTCTAAGATTATTCTTTCCCTTATTCACTCAACAAACATTCTGAACATCTTATCTTTGCCAAGTTTCCAGACTAAAAAGAGACTTAAAAAAAAAAAATCTGTCCCTGATCTCACAGAGGTATGAAAGGCCATCAAGATGAACAGATTTGAAAAAGATTGTTGGAGGGAGGATGGTGCCGTGGCACACTAGGTTAATCCTCCACCTGTAGTGCTGGCATCCCATATGGATGCTGGGTTCTAGTCTCAGTTGCTCCTCTTCCAGTCCAGCTTTCTGCTGTGGCCCGGGAGTGCAGTGGAGGATGGCCCAAGTCCTTGGGCCCTGCACCTGCATGGGAGACCAGGAGAAGCACCTGGCTCCTGGCTTCAGATCAGCGCGGTGCACTGGCCGCAGCAGCCATTGTGGGGTGAACCAACGGAAAAAGGAAGACCTTTCTCTCTGTCTCTCTTTCTCACTGTCCACTCTGCCTGTCAAAAAAAAAAAAGTGTTTCATGGCAGGCATTGTGGTACAGTGGATTAAGCTCCTGCTTGGGACACCTGTATCCCATATAGGAATGCTTGTTCAAGTCCCAATTACTCCTCTTCTGATCCAGCTTCCTGCAAATGCTCCTGGAAAGACAAATGAAGATGGTCCAAGTACCTGGGCTCCTGCCACCCATGTGGGAGACCAGCATGGAGTTCTGAACTCCTGGTTTTGGCCTGGGTCAGCTGTGGCTATTGTAGGCATTTGAAGAGGGAACCAGCACATAGACAATATCTCCCCCTACACATACCTCTCTCCCTTCCCCTTTGCCTCTCATCTCTCTATCACTCTGCATTAAAAAAAAAAAAAAACACCACAGATAAAACTATTGGGTAATCCAGTGAAGCAGTATCAGTTGAAAACCACTGTATTATCATAAGCCAAGGCCCATCACCACTGAAGCTCTTAGCTTATGTGCTAATTCAAACTTTATCACCTTATATGTGTGCCCCATCTACCCTTATATCTCATCAACCTCTTCAGGACAGAACCAGGACTTTCAACTCTTCCATAGCTAATCCAATCCCCATGGGGCTAAGCATAACATAATCATGGGATAAACATTTAAAGAACACATCTACTTCATGAAGAAGATAACAAAATGATGGCTGAATTTGTCCATGCATGCCTTCTGTTCATAACTCTAAGGCTGAGGTTGTGCCAGCACAATAATGAAGTATTACAGGTAGGTTTGGTTCAGCTGGATCAGAAATATGTGTATGATTAAATCCAAAGACAATGATTGACTTGATGACCAGCTACCATCTGCTAATGAGTTTTTCCTCTGAAAAAAGTAGAAAGCAAAAAAACATTTCCCAAGATGGCACACTGCCATTTATCAGAGGGCAAAGGACCTCAATTCCAGTGAAATGGATTTAAAAAAAAAAAAAAGCAAGTTGACAGCATCCAGCACTCAGCTGGCAATCAATGGGTATAGAGGGAAATGAATTCAGGCTTTTGTTGGATTAACTGCTGGCCTTGTAAAACGGAAGCCACCGGGAAGCTGTGCCAAGTTTGGGGTCCACTAAATCAGTCAGAAGTTTCCAGTTCTAAAGTCTCCCTGACAATGGTTGTCTGGGACTGCAGAACAAATAGCAGCTGCTGGCCATGGCCTACCTGCTGAGATGCTGCTCAGTCAGGTGCCCACGCCAGCTCAGCTTCATCTATGCCCAAGACAGAGTGGAACTTTTCTGATTGAACTAAATCCTCCAAGCCTCATTAAATCACGCTTTAGTACCACATTGTTCGGCCATTGCCGCTCCCAGTGTTGTATGTCAAACCTGTCCCCTCACCGTCTCGGATAATAAAATGTTTTATGGTTTTGCTGGATGATTGCTCCGCATCCCTTTTATTTTCAAAATGGCACATAATAAATACCCCCGTGGAGGAAAGACTGATTTGATGGAAAACACTGCACTAGGTAGAGCCAAAAGCAATCAGGCTCTCCCAGAAAAGACAGCACAGCTGGTGAGGGTTCTGGAACCATGTCATTTGCAAATGTTTCCTCAGCCATTCATGAAAAGCACAACTAGCAGGATGTGGCTCTGTGCCCCCAGATAAGTGGCCTGTGACACAGCCAATCCAGCTGACTTGGTCCCTTGTGTAGTCAATATCTCAGTCAGCTGACAAGGACCAACCCTAAATTCAGCCAAAGGTGTCTTGTAGAATGATTGGATGCACACACATATGGCATGCTAAAGAAGAACCGACAGCTCACAGCCACCACGGGAGGGTCAGGGGACTTGCTGTCATTCTCGGTGCACCTGTACCTTCGCTCTGAAGGCTAATCATGTGAGTCCTACCAACTCATTGTCTGATAGTGTAACTGCCACTTCATCTCAAAAAGCTCAATTTAGCTTATAAAGAAAGAACCTGTTATCTATAATAAAGAACATATGGAACTCTGATTCAACTTCAGTCTGATATTTTGATAGCCCAATTCAATTATTTTAATAATGCATAGGCTTAGGTTTCAATCCAACCTAGTTCAGTCAACATTCTAAAAATGAAACTTTGATGCCTTTTTTGTAAAAAATTAGAATCTGACTTTAGTTTTAGATTCCTAAATTGGTATGATAGATTCCATTTTGGCTTTGGAGCTTTAGTTAAGTGCCCTGTTACAATGAGATTCATTATCTTGGATATCACTACATTTGCGAATTATATCCTCAATAACATGATTACCTCCAGGAGATTAGCCAACAGTCAGCATTGCTTCCTAATTTAAAGGGCTGTAAGTGGATATCTCTAAATATATTTATGAAATTCAGATGTTATCTTAGTCCATCTTGGGGCTGCTACAACAAAATACATGAAACTTAGTACTTTATAAAGAAAAGAGGATTATCTAGGTTAGAGTTCTGGTGGCAGGAGGATCCACACAGCATGGCACCAGTATTCTGTTAAGGGCCCCTTGGGTGAACCATAGTGGAGAACTGCAAAATTCCCTTCCAATGCAGGGCTCCTGTGACTGATTGCTTCCCAGTAGGCCCCATCTCTTATAAGTTCCACCACCTCTCAACACCATCACACTGGGGACCAAGCTTGTTGCACATGAACTTAGGAGGTACAAACCACATCCAAAGAAAAGCAAGTGTGTTTATTTGAAAAATATCTTTTTGATTATTATTATTTTTGTGACATGAGTTATCCAAAGAACTATTTTGTTTTCTAGAATGAAATTCTAAGATCAAACATCTACAAAGAGTGAACAGATACATTTATTCACACTCACTGATTGCTACTTTTAATCAATTATATCATCTTTTTAAGGAAATAAATGAGTCAAGTTTGTTTTATAAGATAAAATTCATTAATGAGGTTATTCTCTCCCTAGCCTGGATATTAGCCAATAATTGGTAGAATGGACTCTCCTGGTCAATGTTCTATAAGTCAAACAAAAGCAACTATTTCTCCAGGAAAGTAAAAATAACCAGTCACCTTTGCATAATATTCCTAGATCCCACCCAAGATAGGAAATCAGAAAAGATGCCTGGAGATTCCAGGACATTGGAGCCTTTGCAAGCTGCACTTCTACCATGGCCATATCCAAGGGTCTTAGAAAGGAAGGGATGGTCCATGTCATAGATAGTTTTAACCACATAAAGATATAGCTAATAACATAACCAATAAAGAAAAATTCTTTAGAAATTATTTGAATTTCAGATTAGGGAAAAAGAATGTTGGAAACATGAGAGACTTTAGAGGGACAGAGAAGGTAGTGTAAAGTGGCCTGTTTTATGCTGTTAGGATTCCACAAGACAGAGTGGATGCAGAGGAGGTAATAACTATCTGTTTGCAGATAACATAATTCTATATACAGAAAAAAACTAAAGATACCACCAAAGGACTCTTAGTACCAATGAATGAATTCATCAAGTTGGAGGATATAAAATCTACATACAAAAATCAGTAGCATTTTTATATACCAATAACAAACTTGTTAAGGATGAAATCAAGAATGCAATCTCATTCACAACAGCTTTAAAACCCAATAATAATAAAATACCTGGGAATAAATTTAACCAAGAAGGTGAATGACCCCTAAATGAAAATTATAAAACACTGGTGAAAGAAATTGAAGACACTAAGAAACAGAAAAACCTTCTGTGTTCATGAATTAAAAAATATTAGTATTGTTAAGATGTTGAGTTTCCCAAACTGTTTAATGGATTCAATGCAAACCTTATCAAAATATCCATAACATTCTGTGCAGAAATAGAAGAAATAATATCAAAATTCATATGAAATCACAGAAGACTGCTGAATAGGTAAAGTCATCTGGAGCAAAAAGAACGAAGCTGGGGGCTTCACAATAGATGTCAACACATACCACAAGGCTATAGTAACCAAGACGAGAATGGTACTGGCTTAAAGTAGACACATGGGCAATAGAACAGAACACAGAACCCAGAAATAAATCTACATAGCTACAGCCAAATGATCTTAAACAAAGGTGCCAAAAACATACATTAGAAAAAGAATAGTCTTTCAGTAAGTGAACATAGGAAAACTGGGTATTTACATGGAGAAGAATGAAATGACATCTATCTCTCACTGTATATAAAAATCAATTCAAAATGAATCATCAAAGAACTAAATATGAGAAATGGAGCCAGGAAATTACTAGAAGAAAATATAATGGAAATACTTCAAGATATCAGCATAGTGGCTGGCACTGTGGTATATAGTAGGTAAAGCCACTGTCTGTAGTGCTGGCATCCTATATGGCTGCTGGTTCAATCCAGCTCTCTGCCATGGCCTCAGAAGGTAGTAGAAGATGGCCCAGGTTCTTGAGCCCCTGCACCCACATAGGAAACCTGGAAGAAGCTCCTAGCTCCTGGCTTTGGCCTGGCCCAGCCTTGGTAGTTGTGGTCATTTGGCAAATGAACCAGCAGATGGAGGACCTCTCTCTCTGTCTCTGCCTCTCTCTGTAACTCTACTTTTCAAACTAATAATCTTTAAAAAAAAATAAGCAAAGGTTCTGAACAGACATTTCTCAAAAGAAGATATAAAAATAGCCAACAACTATATGAACATTCACTATCACCAGTCATCAGAGAAAGGCAAAACAAACCACAGTGAGATACATCTCACCGCATCAGAATGGCTGTTATCAAACAAAACAAAGTAAGAAATGCTGGCAAAGATGTGGAGTAAAGGGAACTAACCCTTACACAATGTTGATGGAAATGTAAATTAATATAGCCACTATAAAGAACAGGATGGAGGTTCCCCAAAAATCAAACTAACATGATCTAGCAAACCCACTTCTGGTGGCATACCCAAAAGCAATGAAATCAAGAGATCAAAGAGATGTTTACTGCAGCACTGTTCAAAATTGATAATATATTGAATCAACTGAAGTTTCCTTGGGAAGATAAATAAAGAAAACATGGTATAGATACACAGTGGAATATTATTCAGTCATAAAAAATGAAATTCTATCTTTAGCAGAAAAATGGCTGGAACTGGAGGACATTATATTAAGTATATTAAGGAAAATAAGCCAGACACAAAAGACAAATACTGCATGTTCTCATTCATATATGAGAATTAATCTCAAAGAAGAGGATAGGATAATGATTACTAGAAAGGGGAGTGGGGAGTAGACAGAGTTGGATAACAGGTATCAAAGTACAGGTAGATGGAAGAGTAAGTTCTGGTGTTGGATTAAGATGGCAGAGTAGGGAGGGAGCTTACAGCTCATCTAGAAGATAGTTTTAAAAAAGTGGAGAGAGTGCAGTCTTAGGGAAGAGTTAGGGAGAAAACAGCAGAGGAAACTCCACACAAATTAGAGGGACACAGCGGACCTATGTGGAGGGTGTGGACATGCACAAATCAGGACACCATCAGCCAAGAGCTTCCACACCAGCTTTTCAGAGAGGTAAGACCAGACTGCAGCAGCCCAAGCCACTGGGGATAAAGCTGCAGGAAAAGCCTGGAGGGAATCTGGCTTGGAGCCCTGTGGGGGATAGTGTACCTGACAAACTAGAGGAGAAAACAACATGGGGAGGCACGTTTCTCTCCCCTCAATCACCCTACAATGGCATCCTGTAACAAGCTGATAGAGAGCAGTGCCATTTTAGACATATGTAACAGATGCCCTATCTCATGTCCATGCCCAGTAACTAGCCAAGTGACAGCTCCTGAGTCTGGGGAGGAGAACTGATGGGGTGCTAGGTGCTCGTGATTATGGGAGGCTTGTGTGCCCGGACGGAAAACACTTAGACTGCAGGGCTTTGAAAACACTGAGGCTGCGTTGGAAGGCTCAGGTTGTGGCTGGGACTTTGGACAGTCACTGTGTGAGGCTCCACATAATCAGGGCTCTCTGGTTCCCTGGTGAGAGACACTGCTGGGGAATCTGCTTACACCGAGGAATGCAAAGATCCTTTGTGTGGTCCTTGTTGACGTGCAGATGAATAATATACCCACTGGGGCTAGCGCCCAGGCACTGGTCTCCTGTAAGGAGAGGAAATGAGCTGAGTCTATACCAATAGAACAGAAAAACCTCCCCTCTGACTGAAAAAAAAAAAAAAAAAAGAAAGAAAGAGATTTATCACACCCAACCTGGGTGTGACCTTACTACTCCCTTCACCCTGGAGCACTGAATAGTTTCCTGGCCACACCCACCACATGCTTCTAGGTATTCCCTGAAAGCAGTCACTCCACTAATCCACACAGACATAGTCCAAAGATAAAAGCCACCACAGCAAAAAAAAAAAAGAGATACCAAAGAGTATCTCCACAAATGCTGAAAAATAAACACACCAATTTGAGAAACAAGAATAAAAAACACAACGTGATGCCCCCAAAAGAATGCAACACTTCAATACTAGACTGTGAAGATGATGAGATTGCAGAAATGGAATTCAAAACATTGATCATAGGATTACTCAGAAGTACTCCGAAGCAATTGTATGAACTAATGAAATCCATACATGACATGAAAGAAAAGTTCTCCCGTGAAATTGAGATCTTAAAGAGAAAGCAAAATGAAGTCTTCTATTGAAGAATTCAATAGAACAAATAAAAAATACGGTGGAAAGCCTTAACAAAAGAATCAGTGAAGCAGAAGAAAGAATATCAGACTTAGAAGACAAATCACAAGAAATTATACACTCAGACAAAAATAAGAAGAGGAAATTAGAAAACTGAAAAACATTGTTGGGAATCTACAGCATATTATCAAACATAACATACGAGTCCTAGGAGCTCCTGAAGGCAAGGAAAGAGAGACAGGATTAAAATGCCTTTTTAGTGAAATAATAGCAGAAAACTTCCCTAATTTGGAGAAAGAAAGGGACACCCAAGTACAAGAAACACATAGAACTTCTAATAGACATGACCAGAAAAGATCTTCACCACGACACATTGTAATCAAACTCTCCACAGTAAAACATAAAGAAAAGATTCTAAAATGTACATGAGAGAAATACCAGATTACTTTCAAAGGATCTCCAGTTCCACTTACAATGAACTTCTCATTAGAGTTGCTACAGGCTAAGAGAGAATGGTGAGATATATTCCAAGTCTTAAGAGAAAAAAAAGTCAACCCAGAATACTATAACAAAACTCTCATTTATGAATGAAGGTGAAATAAAGACCTTCCATAACAAACATAAATTAAAAGAACTTGTCACCACCCAGCCAGCCCTGGAAAAGATGCTTAAGGATGTGATGCACATAGAAACACATAAATATGGTCATCACTACAAAAGAAGGTGAAGGCAGAAAATCTCCCAGTACAAGTACAAAGAAAATATAGTAAAATACAGGAATATTTTTGGAAAAATGGCAGGCAAAGTCATTACTTATCAATAGTCACTTTGAATGTAAATGGCCTCAACTCTCTAGTTAAAAGGCACAGACTGGCTGAATGGATTAAAAAACAAAACCCATCTACTGTGGCCAGCACCATGGCTCACTTAGTTAATCCTCTGCCTGTGGCGCCAGAATCCTATATGGGTGCCGGGTTCTAGTCCCGGTTGCTCCTCTTCCAGTCCAGTTCTCTGCTGTGGCCCAGGGGGCAGTGAAGGATGGCCCAACTGTTTGGGCCCCTGTACCCGCATGGCAGACCAGGAGGAAGTACCTGGCTCCTGGCTTTGGATTGGCAAAGCTCTGGCAGTAGTGGCCACTTGGGGAGTGAACCAATGGAAGGAAGACCTTTCTCTCTCTCTCTCTCTCTCTCTCTGTCTATAATTCGACCTGTCAAATAAAAAAAATCTATTTGCAGCCAGCGCCGCGGCTCACTAGGCTAACCCTCCGCCTAGCGGCGCCGGCACACCGGGTTCTAGTCCTGGTCGGGGCGCCGGATTCTGTCCCGGTTGCCCCTCTTCCAAGCCAGCTCTCTGCTGTGGCCAGGGAGTGCAGTGGAGGATGGCCCAGGTGCTTGGGCCCTGCACCCCATGGGAGACCAGGAAAAGCACCTGGCTCCTGGCTCCTGCCATCGGATCAGCGCGGTGCGCCGGCCGCAGCGCGCCGGCCACGGCGGCCATTGGAGGGTGAACCAACGGCAAAGGAAGACCTTTCTCTCTGTCTCTCTCTCTCACTGTCCACTCTGCCTGTCAAAAAAAAAATCTATTTGCTGCCTACAATAAACACATCTTACCAACAAAGATGCACACAGACTGAAAGTGAAAGGATGGAAAAGATATTCCATACTAACGAAAAGGAAAAAAGAGCTGATGTAGCCATGCTAATATCAGACAAAATAGACTTTAACACAAAAACTATTAAAAGAGACAAAGAAGGGCATTATGTAATGATTAAGGGATCAGTTTAACAGGAAAATATAACCATTATAAATGTATATGTACCTAATTACAGGGCATGTGAATATTTAAAAGAAATATTAATAGATCTAAAGGGAGACATGGACTCAAATACAATAGTAGTGGGGGACTTCAATATCCCACTTTTAGCGTGGACAGAACAACCAGACAGAAAATCAGCAAGCAAACAACAGAGTTAATAAACACTATGACCAAATAGACCAAACAAATATTTATAGAAGTTCCACCCTACATCTGCAGAATGCACATTATTCTCATCAGTACATGGAACTTTCTCTAGGAATGAACACATACTAGGCCATAAAGCAAATATCAGCAAGTTCAAAAAAATTGAAATCATACCATGCATCTTCTCATACTACAGTGGAATGAAGCTAGAAATCACCAACTCAGAAATCCCTAGAATACATGCAAACACATGGATACTGAACAACATGCTCCTGAATGAACAATACGTCATTGAAGAAATTAAGAGAGAAATCAAAAAATTTCTGGAAACAAATGAAGATGACAATAAAACATAGCAAAACATATGAGATACAGCAAAAGCAGTGTTAAAAGGAAAGTTTATAGCAATTGGTGCCTACATCAAGAAATTGGGAAGATACCAAATAAATGAGCTATCAATGCATCTCAAGGATCTAGAGAAACAACAGCAAACCAAGCAAAAACTAGTAGGAGAAAAGAAATAATTAAAATTAGAGAAGAAATCAACAATATTGATAACAAAAAATGAAAAACATCAGCAAAATGAAGAATTTTTTTTGAAAAAATAAACAAAACTGGCACACCATTGGCCCAATTAACCAAAAAAAAAAAAAAAAAAAGAGAGAGAGAGACAGAGAGAACACCCAAATTAAAATCAGTGATAGAAAAGAAAATGTAACAACAAACACCACAGAAATAAAAAGAATTATCAGATTTTACTGCAAAAAGCAATATGGCAACAAACTTGGAGACCTAAAAGAAATGGATAGATTCCTGGATATATACTTCCTACCTTAACTGAGCCTCGAAGACAAAGAAAACCTTAACATACCCATAAGCAAGATAGAAATTGAATCAGTAATAAAGACCTTCTCAACAACAACAACAAAAAGCCCAGGACTTGATGGCTTCACTGCTGAATTATACTAGACACTAAAAGAACTAACTCCAATTCTTCTCAAGCTATTCAAAACAATCAAAAGGAGGGAATCTTCCCAAACTCTTTCTATGAAACCAGCATCACCTTAATCCCTAAACCTAAAAAAGATATAACAAAGAGAACCACAGACCAATTTCCTTGATGCACATAGGTGCAAAAATCCTCAACAAAATTCTGGCCAATCAAATCCAACAACACATTAGAAAGATCATTCACTTGGATGAGGTGGGATTTATCCCTGGTATGCAGGGATGGTTTAATACTTGCAAATAATTCAATGTGATACATCACATTAACAAAATAAAGAATAAAAACAATAGGATTTTCAGATTAAGCATTTGATAAAATACAACATGCTTTCATGATGAAAACTTTAAGAAAATTGTGTATAGAAGGAACATTACTCAGCATAATTAAGGCAATTTATGACAAACCCACAACCAGCATCCTATTGAATGGGAAAAAGATGGAAGCATTCCCACTGAGATCTAGAATCAGACAAGGATTCCTACTGTCACCATTGCTATTCAATATATTCATGGAAGTTTTAGCCAGAGCCATTAGGCAAGAAAAAGGAATCAAAGGGATACAAATTGAGAAGGAATAAGTCAGATTATCCCTATTTGCAGATGACATTATTCTATATAAACAGAATCCAAAAGACTCCACTAAGAGACTATTAGAACTCATAGAAGAATTTAGTAAAGTCAAAGGCTATAAAGTCAACACACAAAAATCAATAGCCTTTGTATACACAGACAATGCCACAGCTGAGAAAGAACTTCTAAGATCAATGCCATTCATAATAGCTACAAAAAATTAAATACTTTGGAATAAATTTAACCAAGGATGTCAAAGATATCTACCATGAGAATTACAAAACATTAAAGAAAGAAATAGAAAAAGATATAAAAAATGGAAAAATCTTCCCTGGTCATGGGTTGGAAGAATCAATATCATTAAAATGTCCCTACTTCCAAAAATAATTTACAGATTCAATGTGATACCATTCAAAATACCGAGCTCATTCTTCCCAGATATAGAAAAAATGATGTTGAAATTCATATGGAAATACAGGAGATCCTGAATAGCTAAAGCAATCTTATACAACAAAAACAAAGCCAGAAGCATCACAATATCAGATTTTAAGACATACTACAGGGCAGTTATAATCAAAATAGCCTGGTACTGGTACAAAAATAGATGGCTAGACCAATATAACAGAATAGAAATATAGAAATAGATCTAAACAGCCATCTTGCATTTCACCATGGAGCTAAAGTCAATCCATGGATCAAGAACAATCTTTTCAACAAATAGCACTGGGAAAACTGGATTTCTACATGCAGACAATATGAAGCAAGACCCCTACCTTACACCTTACACAAAAACCCACTTAAAATGGGTTAAAGACCTAAATCTACAACCTGACGCCATCAAATTATTAGAGAACACTGGGGAAACCCTGAAAGAAATTGGCATAGCAAAGACTGCTTAGAAATGCCTCCAGAGACACAAGCAATCAAAGCCAAAATTCACAAATGGGATTACATCAAATTGAGAAGCTTCTGTACTGCAAAAGAAACACTCAGTGAAGTGAAGAGGCTACCAAAAGAATGGGGCAAATTAATTGCAAACTATGCAACTGATAAAGGATTAATAACCAGAATATATAAAGACATTGAGAAATGAAACATAAACCCAATGAAGAAATGGACAATGGACTTAAACAGGCCTTCTTCAAAAGAAGAAATCCAAATGGCCAACAGACACAAGAAAAAATGCTCAGGATCACTGGCTGTCAGAGAAACATGAATCAAAACCACAATGAGGTTTCACCTCACCCCAGTTAGAATGGCTTTCATATGGAAATCAACAAACAATAAATTCTGGTAAGGATGTGGGGAAAAGGGTGCCCCAATCCAGTTTGTTAGAATATAAACTGGTAAAGCCCATATGGAAGACAGTATTAAGATACCTCAAAAATCTGAATATAGACCTACTATATGACCTAGCACCCCACTCCTGAGAATTTACCCAAGGGAAATGAAATCAGCATATGAAAAAGTTATCTGCACCCCCATGTTTATTTTAGTTCAATTCACAATAGCTAAGACATGGAATCAACCCCAAATGCCCATCAACTGAAGGCTGGATAAAGAAATTATGGGATGTGTACACTATGGAATATTATACAGCGGTAAAAAAAGAAAGAAATCTGGTCATTTTCAACAAAATGGATGAATCTGGAAAACGTCATACTTAGTGAAATAAGACAGTCCCAAAGGGACAAGTCCCACATGTTCTCCTTGACCTGTAAGAACTAACAGAGCACCTAAAAGGCAATCTGTAGAAGTGAAATTGACACTTTGAGAAGCAATGACTTGTATAGCCCTTGTCTTGAGTGTTGAGGAACAGCTAGTTTTATATACTATTTGTGGAACTCTTTACTTAGCATAGAGTTAAACATATGTATATAAAGTTAATTGAAAATATATCACAGCAAAAAAAAAATAAGAGTGGGATTAAGAGAGGGAGAAGGAAGAGTGCTGGGAGTATGGATGGGAGGGTGGGCATGGTAGGAAGAAGCACCATGTTCCTAAAGTTGTAATTATGAAGTCTATGAAGTTTGTAACTGTAAAGCTGTATAGTTGTGCATACATTCCTATGGATTTACTTCTAAGGGTACAATTTAAAAACTTGCCATGTGACCCCAAATCCCCCTAAACTGGGTGGTAAAAATGCCATCTTAAGTGTTAAAGTGATCATATGGATAAAATTAAGTATTAAAGTGATCATATAAATAGGATTAAGTGTCTGGTAATAATAGAATTAAAAAGGAGTAAATGCTCCAAAACATGGAAAGCAGTCCACACAGCAGATTCATAGAATGACAATAACTTTAAGTAGCCCTCTGACCTCAGAATCAGCTCTTAAGGCATTCCAGTCTGGCTGAAAAGTCCATGAGAGCATTTCAGGCATAAAAAGCCAAGACACCATGGCAAATTGTCCTACATGAAAGACCTCGGTGTATGAGACCCCATTTTGCTTATGGCCCTGTCCAAATACTGACAGAGTTGTGAATTCAAAAGGCTTCCATAGCCTAGGCAGCTCATGTCAAGAGCCTCAGGTGATCGCTGATGTCATACATAAGAGTGTTAATTGTGAAATTAACAACGAGAGTCCCTGTGCTCTAATTTTCCATGCAGGACCTCTGTCCTCAAAGAGTTGTATTATAATTATGTCTAAGTGCTCACAAAAGATGTATCATTCTTGGGTGATGCTTTAAAGTTAATTAAGTTTCTTAAAAAAAAAAAAAAGTCATGTAACTTCAAGATGCAATGACTTTGAACAGCCCTTGTCTTGACTGCTGAGGAACAGTTTTTTGTTCTGTTTTGTTTTTTGTCTTCTTAGTTTTTTTTTCCGTGCAAATTGTTAAACTCTTTACTACTATAGGGTTGGTCATTTGTGTATAAAGTTAATCGAAAATGGATCTTAGTGGAGAATGGGACTGAGAATGAGAGGGAGGAGGAGAAGGGGTAGGAGAGTTGGTGAGAGGGTGTGTATGGTGGGAAGAATCACTATATTCCTAAAAGTTGTACTTACAAAATACATGAAGTCTGTATTCCTTAAATAAAAGATTTATTTGAGGGGAAAATAAATAAAAACATAAATAAATTTTAAAAGCCTATTACATATAAGGAGTCGTCAGAAAGTTCATGGAAGATTCATATTATGAAAATACTATGTGCATGGGGCCAGCACTGTAGCGCAGCAGGTTAACACCCTGGCCTGAACCACTGGCATCCCATATGAGCACCGGTTCTAGTCCCAGCTGCTCCACTTCCAATCTGCTGTGGCCTGGGAAAGCAGTAGAAGATGGCCCAAGTCCTTGGGCTCCTGCACCCACGTGGGAGACCTGGAAGAAGCTCCTGGCTCCTGGCTTTGGATCAGCGCCGCTCCGGCTGTTGAAGCCAATTGGGGAGTAAACCATTGGATGGAAGATCTCTCTCTCTCTCTCTGCCCCTCTCCTCTCTATGTAACTCTCTGACTTTCAAATAAATAAATAAAATCTTTTAAAGAAAAAAAGAAAATATTATGTGCAGATTTCAAAAATTTTTGCACCAAAATAAACATGCTTAAATTTTATTTTCAGGGCCTGTGTTGTGGCATAGCAGGTAAAGCTTCTACCTGCAACATCAGCATCCCATATGGATGTAGGTCTGTGTCCCATCTGTTCCACTATGATCCAACACCCTGTTAATTGCCTGGGAAAAGCAGCAAAAGATGGCCCAAGTATTTGGGACCTTGCCACCCATATGGGAGACCCATATGAAGCTCCTGGCTCCTGGCTATTATGGCCACTGTGGCCATCTGGGAGGTGAACCAGCAGATGGAAGATTCTCTCTCTCCCTCTGTCTCTCCCTCTGTCTCTCTAACACTTTCAAATAAATAAATCTTTAAAGAAATTCATTCCTAAGAACTTTTTGAAGTACCCTGGTATTTTATGAAGAACTGGAAGAGAGGAAGGAGTTCAGAGGCTCCCAACAAAAATAAACTAGTGATGGAAATTCTAATTATCCTGATCATTATATATTGTTACACATATTAAGTTCTCACTGTACACCCTATAAAAATATGTAATCATTATGTCTCAATTAAAAAGAAAACTTAAACTATAAAAAGTTTAAAAACAAACTATAAAAAAATAATTTTTCAAAACTGATGAAAGATACTAGCCTCAGATTCAGGACTTGTGAGGAACTGTAAGCAACAAGATGAATAAAAAAATCCATACTTAGACATATCATAATGAAACTACAGAACACCAGAAAAGAGTTAAGAGAACGATACGTCACTTGTAAAGGAAGAGCTACTAGACAGCAAGCCAGAAAACAACAGGTTAATATCAAAATGCACTAAAAATAAATAACAAGCAACCTAGAATTTTATGTCCAGCAAGAAAATCTTTCAGGACACTGGTGAAATTTTCAGACCACATACACAAAAAGAATATGCCACAATTGACTCTCACTAAAATAAATCCTAAAGAATATAATTCAATGAAAAGCATCTCAAATAAAGTATCTTATGTAGAAGAAACGAAATGATGAAAAAACAAAATGGTAAAAATGTGGTTAGCATTAAACACATGTTGACTGCAAAAAATACATTAAATCTACAAATCACCTTGCTGAATCACAAAGCAAGATAGAGTCACCTGGGTCCTTGGTAAGCTTATGTGTCAATCTCTTTGGAGTGACATATTTTTATTTCTCTAGTAAATATACATGAATAGAATTCCTTGGGCCACAGGGTAATTGTAAGTTTATGAATACAAATATATAACTGCAAAACAGTTTTCCAAAAATGGCTACATCATTACAATCCTACCAGCAGCATGTGAGTTCCAGATGATTCCACACTGAATATTGCTTTTTTTATGTTAGCCATTTTAGTGGGTGATTTTAATTTGCATGTCATTAATGACTAATATCTGGAAAGTATTTTTTAAAAAGATTTATTTATTTGAAAGTCAGAGTCACACACAGAGAGAAGGAGAGGCAGAGAGAGGGCAAGGTCTTCTATCCGCTGGTTCACTCCCTAATTGGTCGAAATGGCTGGAGCTGCGCTAATCTGAAGCCAGGAGCCAGGAGCTTCTTCTGGGTCTCCCACGTGGGTGCAGGGGCCCAAGGACTTGGGCCATCTTCTACTGCTTTTCCAGGCCACAGCAGAGCGCTGGATTGGAAGTGGAGCAGCTGGGACTCGAACCGGCACGCATATGGGATGCCGGCACTGCAAGTGGCGGCTTTACCCGCTATGCCACAGCACTGGCCCTGAAAGTATTTTCACTTGATTTTTGGTATTCATACATCTTATTTTACTTCTATATCTCCTACTCGTACTCATATATCTACATATCTATGTTCTTCAGACATTGTGAAATGTCTGTTCAAATATTTTGTCCATTTTTATTGAGCTGTTTTATTATTGATTGGTAAGAGTGTTTTGTATATTCCAATATTAGTATTTTATCATACATAGGCAATCTGATAAAAAGAAAGTTTTTATTTTGGTGAAGTCAAATTTCCCCAGAATTATTCTACAAATTCAAAGCAATCCCAATCGAAATTCCACCTGTATTTGCTGAGATGTTCAATAAACAAACTAAATTTTATGTGAAGGCTGCATTTGATGCAATAGTTAAGACACTGCTTGGGATGCCCATATCTCATGTCAGAGTGCCTGATTTGATTCCTGACTCCTCTGCTTCCAGTCCAGCTTCCTGCTAATACATACTTTAAGAGGTGGCAGATGATGGCTCAAGTACTTGAGAATCTGCCTTCCATATGGGAAAAGGGGATGGAGCTCCTGGCTCCTGAGTTCAGCCTGGCCCAGCCCTGGCTATTGTGGGCATTTGGTTAGTAAACCAGTGGGTAGAAGACTTCTCTGTCTCTCTGCCTTTCAAATAAAATGAAGACAAAAAAGATTAAAAATGTCTTTGAAAAAATGTCAAATTAGTTTTTAAAACTGTGTGAAGAGACAAGTGTTTATGCACAGTTCAGTTGACCTTAAAGAAGGGTTGACCTACCAGGCTCAGGATACTCTTTTTTTTTTTTCATATATTTCTTTATACTGATCATATGAGAATATTAGCACAGCTTTTTTTAAAAAAATTATTTGTTTATTTGAAAGAGTCACACAGAGAGAGAAGGAAAGGCAGAAAAAGAGAGGTCTTCTGTCCACTGGTTCACTCCCTAACTGGCAGCAATGGCCAGAGCCATGCCAATCCGAAACCAGGAGCCAGGAACTTCTTCTGGGTCTCCCATACAGGTGCAGAGGTCCAAGGACTTGGGCCGTCTTCTACTGCTTTCCCAGGCCATAGCAGAGAGCTGGATCGGCAGTAGAGCAGCCAGGACTTGAACCAGCGCCCATATGGGATGCCAACACTGCAGGCAGTGGCTTTACCTACTACGCCACAGCGCTGGCCCCAGGATACTCTTTAAATAATAATAACAGTAATAAGGTTTTGGTAGAGAAACTCAAGAGATGGGGTCCAGCATAGTGGGTAAAGCTACTGCCTGTAAGGCCAACATCCCATGTGGGCATTGGTTCATGTCTTAACTGCTTCACATCCAATTTAGCTCCTTGCCTTAGAAAAGCAGCAGCAGATGACCCAAGTGTTTGGACCCCTGCCAATCATTTGGATGACCGGGATGAAGCTCCTGGCTCCTGGCTCCTGGCTTTGGTATGGTCCAGCCCTGGCTGTTGTGGCCATTTGAGATGTGAAGCAATAGACAGAAGATATCCTACCCCCCGCCATTTCTCTGTAACTCTTCCTTATTCAATTTTATTTAAGTTACACAAGCTTCATGTATTTCATGTATACAGATTTAGGAACAAAGGGACACTTCCCACTCTACCCTCCTTCCTGCCCATGCTGTAACCCTTCTTCCTCCTCCCGCTCCCATTCCCACTCTTAACTTTTACAAAGATCTACTTTCAGTTTACTTAATTATCTTAAAGTTAACCTTAAACTAAGTAAAATATTTCAACAAATAATATGGAAAAAAAAAAAAAACACTGTTCCTGAGTGGAAGAGATAAGGGCTGTTCTTTTTTTTTTTTAATTTTTTGACAGGCAGAGTGGACAGTGAGAGAGAGAGACAGAGAGAAAGGTCTTCCTTTGCTATTGGTTAACCCTCCAATGGCTGCCGCGGCTAGCATGCTGCGGCCGGCACACCGCGCTGATCCAATGGCAGGAGCCAGGTACTTCTCCTGGTCTCCCATGGGGTGCAGGGCCCAAGGACTTGGGCCATCCTCCACTGCACTCCCGGGCCACAGCAGAGAGCTGGCCTGGAAGAGGGTTAACCGCGACAGAATCCAGAGCCCCGACCGGGACTAGAACCCGGTGTGCCTGTGCCGCGAGGCAGAGGATTAGCCTAGTGAGCTGCGGCGCTGGCCAGGGCTGTTCTTTAAAAAAAAAAAAAATACAGAGACCTCTTCATACACACATGTAAGCAATCTATTACATAATAATTGTAGCTCAAAGCTCAGTTGGGGAAAACAGGTGATTTAGGCTATATGATTAGAAAAATATCTTTGATTCATAAAGGAAGAAAAGCCTAATATGTAGGATTTCTAAGAAACGCCTGCAACTCAAGGTGCAAAAGAAACTACAATAGAAATAAATACAAAGTATATGAACAGGGAATACACAAAAGAACACCCCAAAAAGCCAACTAGCATATGAGAAATATAGCAAAACATTGATAATCAGAAAACATAAATTAAAACAAAAATACTTATTACCTTATACCTAGCAAACTGCTAAAATAGGAAAGATAGATGAATCCAATTGTTGGATGGAATCATGGGGACATGGGAGAGCCCATTTTATCTTGGCGAATTGATAAACAGAGAGAGAAATCAACCCAGCTTATTCAAGCTATTTGCACGTATCCCTACTGCACAGAAATTCTGCTGCTGAGTATATATGCCCACACAGGTCCATGAGGACACACTTTCTGTTATGTACATTGTAGCAGGAAAACAGGAATTGGGGGCAACCCAGAGTTCACACTGCTACTACTAATAATTAATAGTTATTAGCAAGCCAAAAGCTGACTTTGTTTTTAAGAGCAATAACATAGACAAACAAGCAATACAGATCAAGTAAAAAGCAAGGCACAAATCATGTATAATCTTAGGAATAGTAAAAAAGATATAACTACATACAATAAATGTTTTAAAAGACTGAGAACATTACAAACAACTCTAAGCCAAATAAATTTGAAAACTGAGACATGATGGACAAATTCCAAGAGAAATTCCTAGAAGTTGAAGATTTAAACAATCTTAAAACTCTTTAAAAACTTGAATCAACAGATACACAGATGGTTTTCGCCAGCAAACTCTATCAAACATTCAAGGAATAAATAATTTCAGTCTTATAAAAATCTACCCCAAAGAAGAGCAAAAGAGAGAATACGCTCTAACTTAATTTGTGAAATTGGCAGCATAGCCTCAATTCCAAAGCCTGGCAAGGATAACTGGAGAAAACAAAATGACATACTCATCTCACTCATGAACATAGAGGCAAAAATTCCAAATAAAATGTGATCAAGTCAAATTCAACAGTCTGTGAAAAAAGATAATATGTCACAAACAAGTTGGACTTAAACCAGGATTGAAAATTTGGTTTAACATTAGAGAATCATTTTAATGTGCTTTATCATATTAAATATGATAAAATAAGAAAAGTTTTGGTTCTTTTAATTAAAGCAGAAAATGTTTTTGATAGAATTTCAAATGTTTTCAGAATAGAAGAAAAGTTCCTTAGCCTGATAAATGGTGTTTGATGAAAATCTATAAATCTTCATCATATTAGTTTAGGAAAAGCTCTTTTATATACCAAAAGCTCACATGACAAAATAAATGTAGATAAACAGACATCATCAAAATTTAAAACTTTTGTGCTTTCAAGAAAGTGAAAAGACAAACTATGAGGGAGAAAAATGTTTGCAAATCACATATCTGATAAGGGACTTCTATCTAGACTATATAAAGAATTACTAAAATCAATGAGACAAGTAACCCAACTTAAAAATAGACAAAGGAGCAGAAAAACACTTCTCCAGTTAGAATATATAAATAGCCAATAACCACATGTAAATATCCTCAATATTGCTAGCCATTAGAAAAATGCAAAATACCAATGAATAACTTGTCACACTATACAGAATAACAATGATCAGGGGCTGGCACTGTGATGCAGCAGGTTAACGCCCTGGCTTAAAGCACAAGCATCCCATATGGGTGCCAGTTCTAGTCTCACCTGCTCCTCTTCTGATCCAGCTCTCTGCTATGGCCTGTGATAGCAGTAGATGTCCCAAGTCCTTGGGCCCCTGCACACATGTGGGAGACTGGGAAGAATGGCTCCTGGCTTCGGATCAGTGCAGCTCTGGCCAATGCGGCCAATTGGGGAGTGAGCCATCGGATGGAAGATCTCTCTCTCTCTCTCTCTCTCTCTCTCTCTCTCTCTCTCTGCCTTTCCTCTCTCTGTATAACTCTGACTTTCAAATAAATAAATAAATCTTTTAAAAAATGATCAAAAAAACAGACAAGAATGTAGAGAAACTAGAACCTATGTACCATGCCTTGTGGGAATGTAAAATGGTGCAGTACTTTAGAAAAGTCTGGCAATTCTTCAAAAGGTCAAATTTCGGAGTTAACATAAGGTCCAGAATTTCACTACTAGACATATACTTGAGAGAATGGAAAATATTTGTTCACACAAAAATGTATATACATGGATGCTTACAGCAGCAGTATACGTAATAGCTAAAAAGTAATAACAACCCAAATGTCAATCCACTAATAAATAAATACAATATGACATATCCCTAAAAAGGAATATTATTAGGCAATAAAAAAGGAAAAATGTCCTGATATATGCCACAACATGGATGAACCTTGAAAATATAATGCTAAGGAGAAGATGCCAGTCATAAAAAGTTACATACTTTATTTGTTATGAAATGTCCAGAATAGACAAATCTATTTTAGATTAGTGATTGTCTAGAGCTGAGGATTAGGGGGCAGTGTTAGCATGGGAAGTAATGCCTGTTCATAAATACAGGCATTCTTTATGGGATAATAAAAATGATCTAAAATTAAATTGTAGTGATGCTTATGTCATTTTACAAATGCACTAAAAACCATTGAATCATACAATTGAAATAAGTAAATGTATAGCATGTGAATTATATTTCAATAAAGATTTTTACATGGCAAATTACCTACCATCTATGTGACACTGTACTGGAGACCCTAAATAGTGTACAAGAATGAAGGGGAGGAATGGAAAGAGAAAGGAAAAATGGATAGGAGGAAGTGAGGAAGGGAGAGAAGAGTAGGAGAAAAAGAAGGAAGGCGGGAGGGAGGGAAAAAAGGAAGGGAGAAAGAAGAATAAAGGGCAGAGTAAGGGATATAGTGACAGAGGGAACTGTGGGGAATCCCAAAGGAGTCTCGAAAACAGTCACAGATCACCGCTTACCTGAAAAGGAGAGGAACTGTGGAAACTCCACAGTAAAACATTGAGTTAAGAAGTTACCACTAGCCACAAAATGAACAGTAAAGTGGAGTTATAAGTCAGGAGCTGAGGCAATGCCTAACGGCTGTTAGGGAGACACTCCTAATCACACCAAGCAGACATCTCTGGTCAGTCAGATAACAGTGTGCTATGGACAATACCCTCCTACCCACGCTGACTGGACTGTTCAAACGTAAGTAAGGAGGGAACAGTACTGACTGGACTATTCAACTGCAAGCAAGGAGGAAACAGCATTGATTGGACAACAAGCTGGAGAATGGCAAGCTGGAGGACTGCTAGAAAATGAGAATAAAAAGGGATCCCTTGCGCCGCTCTCCATCCTCTCGGGGATCATGGCCCGGTGTGTGAACCTCTGGATCTCCACACACCTGGAGCTGAAGAGGCAGCCCGTTACTCTGCATGGAGCAGATAGCAGCACAAGCTGACAACGGACAAAGGGCCCAGTGCATATAAACCTCTGGATCTCCTCACACTTGGAGCTGAAGAGCCAGCTCACTAGCCCCCTTGTTAAGCGACACAAGGCGACTACAGGATCAAAACTCCAGCTGAGATGCCGCCTCACCGCTTTGCCTGGAGTCCTTATCAGCCTGCTGCCAGAGTTGACCATAGAGCCGGACCAGGCCTCTCAGCAGGGAACCTCTCCAAATTCTCGCCTGACCATCCTCCTTGTAACTTTGAGCCTACTGCCCAGAGTGACAGCCTTCCCATGACGTCCTGCCCATAAGTGACTGATCCGAGATCCATCTCTGCCGAGACATGGAGCTCTGGACCTTGAACGCTGACACTCTTTTTTATGACCGTGATACGAGCCTTGAAAACACAATAATGTTAGTCGTGTGTAATGTAATATAACTATGCTTTGACCCTATGTTTTGACCCTATGCAAGGTATCTGCAAATAATGCTGGAGACCTTGATGTACATGTACTATTATAATTGGATAGTCCTCAAAATTACTTTAACACTGTACACTGTGATCTGTGGATTAATGAATAAGTTCAAGTAGTAGTATTGATATTGATATTAATGGTAGTGATTCCGGTAGTCCTCTAGTCATTAAGGAAATAGTGTTACTCTGATAGTTTAGCGTTATTGTAGTAAGTAAGTTAAGTAGAAGATAAGTAGTTATGTTAAGCTAAGTAGTTAAGCTAAGTAGTTAAGTGGTGGTGTTCAGTTTATTGATAAGTGTATTAAATAGTATAGATTGATTAGTATATTGATACTGATAAGTGTATTGACCTCAATGAGCATGTTGATGAGTAGTGTGATTAAAAAAAAAAACTCTGGTGTATAAGCAATAAAATCTCTCATCGGAAAGACAGTCTTGTGTCCTGATGTTCCTTTCTTCCCCGTGACTGACAAGTGGTACGTTGCACTTGCTACTGTAGAGCTGCATGACAGTAGGCGCTCGTGACAGGAACAAAGAAGTAAGGATTGAAAAAAGAGAAATAAATTGAGAATACTAGTATTACATGATTGTCCAAAAGAATGCAAGTTACTAGAATTAATAACAAAGCTGCTGAAGATAAAACCAGGATTCAAAAATCAATTGGATTTCTATATGCCATCAATGACACTCAGAAAATAAAATTTTAACAAACATATTTATTAAATAACATATCCCCAAAGATACATTACTAGATATAAATCTAATAAAAGATATGCAAAATATCTATGAAAATACTCTAAAGCTCTACTGAAAGACTTTAAAGAAGAAAAAATTGGGGAGATATGATATGTTCATGGACTGAAGAACTCAGTACTTCTACAAACATGTCAAGGTTTTCCAAGAAGATCTAGAACCTCAGTGTAATTCCCCTAGATGTAAATAATGTTGCTTATTTATGGAATTTCACAAGGAGATCCTAAAATGCATATGGAAAATAGAAGATTAAAGAATAGGAAAGATATTCCAGAAGAAGAGAGAGGGGAACTTGATGAAACACAATTGAAAAATTATTGTAAAACTAAAAAAAAAGGCAAGAAAAAAACCTAAAACTAAAAAAAGTCGTGCAAGGGTGGATCCATGTTATACAGAGCCTGACATTTATGTATTTGGGGCACATTTCTACAAAAAAAAATTAAATTTGGGATTCCTGCTAATGAAGGATGCTGAAGTGCCAAGATACTAAAGTGTGGGTTTCTTTCTTGTTTTTTTTTTTTTACATTATTTATTTGAAAAAGAGAGAGAGAGGCAAAGACAGAGATGGGCAAAGAATATGCTCTACCCACTAGTTCTCTCTCTCAAATGCCCACAACAGCCCCAGCTGAATCAGGTTGCAGCTAGGAACCTAGGATTTAAATCTGGGTCTCCCAGTTTCCTGTAAGAGACCCAAGTACTTGGGGTATCACCTGCTGCCACCCAGGTGCACTAGCAGTAAGTGGAATCAGTTGGAAGCAGAACTGACCCTCAAACTTGGGCATGCTGATATAGGAAGCAAGCGACCCGAACAGCATCTTATCTTCTATGCCAAATGCCCAGCCTTCTCTGGCTTCATGCTAAATCCACATCCAACTGTGTGGAAATGGTGTTGAAATTAACACGTATACCAATGGAACAAATTTCAGAGCCCAGGAACAGACCCATGCATATTCATGGATAGATTAGTTGAGAAAGGATGGACATTTTAATATTTGAATAATTAATTAGCATTACTTTGCAGGTTTCTTCACACCATAATCTAGAATCAATTCTAGGTTAACTAAAAGCTTAAGAGTGGAAGGCAAATCTATACAACATATAGAAGAGAGGCAGGTGTTTGGCACAGTGGTTAAGACAGGGGTTGAGATATCCATGTTCCACGTTGGAGTGTCTAGGTTTTGGCTCTCCTTCTAATTTCAGCTTCCTGCTAATGCACATCCTGGCAGTCAGGAGAGGTTCCTGGTTCTTGGTTCCCTTTGAACTACATGGGAGTTCCAAGTTCTCTTGGAGAGGTTCCAAGTTCTTGGTTCCCTTTGAACTACATGGGAGACTTAGATTGAGTTCCAGGCTTCTGGTTTCAGCCTGGCCCACCCTGTCTGTCTGCCTTTGTCTTTATTTCTCTCTTTCTCATTTACCCTTTCAAGTAAAATTAAAATACATTATAGATGTAATCATATATATACACACATATATGTGTATACATATACATCATACTTATATATAAATATATGTATATATTATATAATAATATATGTATATGCATGTGTACACAATGCATGTAGAGGAAAATATTGAAAAAATACAGAGGCTCGCATTGTGGCGCAGTGGGTTAAGCCACTACCTGCAGTGCTGGCATTCCATATGGGTGCTGGTTTGAGGTCCCATATGGGTGCTCCACTTCTGATCCAGCTCCCTGCTAATGCACCTGGGAAGTAGCAGAAAATGGCCCAAGTCCTTGAACCCCTTTGCACATGAGGGATATCCAGAAGAAGCTCCTGGTTCTTGGCTTCAGCCTGGCCCAGCCCTAACTGTTGCAACCATTTCAGAAGGGAACCAGTAGATGGAAGATCTCTGTTGTCTCCTCTCTCTCTCTCTCTCTCTCTCTCTCTCTCTCTCTCTCTCAGTCTACCTTTCAAATAAATAAATCTTTAAAGAAAATAAAGTTCATATAAAATATTTAATTAAAAATAAGTTTATTTTGGTACAAAAACTTTTAAATCAATGCAGGTTTTTTTTCATAATATGCATGTCCCATGAATTTTTTAATACCCTACATATCTTTATTATCATAAGGAAGGGAAGACTTCTTAAAAAAGGAAATACAAAAATCATAGAGAATTTTTTTTAATTTTTAAATTGGACTATATTGGACTTTTCCTCCCATAAACATTTTATTTAAAGAATACAAACTGCATGCATTTCATAAGTACAACTTTAGGAATATCATGATTCTCCCCACCATACCCACCCTCCAAAACACATTTCTACCCCTCTTCATCCTCACTCTCCTATTCCCAGCCTTATTTTTTACTAAGATATATTTTCAATTAACTTTACACACATAAGATTAAGTCTATACTAAGTAAAGAGTTCAACAAATAGTATCCAAAAAAAAAAAAAAAAAAACTGTACCGTACTGTGTCTCAATAGTTGAGAAAAGGGCTATTCAAAGTCATTGCATCTCAAACTATCAATTTAACTTCTATAGGTTACATTTTAGGTGCCCTATTAGTGATCACAGATCAAAGAGAACACATACGATATTTGTCCTTTGGCACTTGCTTATTTAACTAAGTATGGTATTTTCCAGTTTCATGCATTTTGTTGCAAACAGTAGGGATTCATTTTTTTTACCTCTGTGTAATATTCCATGGTATACATATCCCACAATTTCTTTATTCTGGTTCCAGATCTCAGTGGGAATGCTTCCAACTTTTCCCTGTTCAATAGGGTGCTGGCTGTGTGTAAAGTAGGGGTCTTGCTTCATACTTCAGCATGTGGACATCCAGTTTTTACAGCACCATTTGTTGAAGAGACTCTCCTTGCTCCAAGGATTGATTTTAGCTCCTTTGTCAAAATAAATTGGTTGTACATGTGTGTATTGATTTCCTGAGTTTCTATTCTGTTCCATTAGTCTATACATCTGTTTTTGTGGCAGTACCAGGCTGTTTTGATTATTACTGCCCTGTAATATGTCTTGAAATCTGATATTGTGATGCCTCCAGCTTTATTTTTGTTGTATAAGATTGCTTTAGCTATTCATGGTCTCCTGTGTTTCCATGAAAATTTCAACATCCTTTTTTCTATATCTGAGAAGAATGTCCTTAATTTTTTGATTGGTATCACATTGAATCTGAAAATTGCTTTCAGTAATATGAGCATTTTGATGATATTGATTCTTCCAATCCATGAACATGGAAGATTTTTCCATTTTTTATTTCCTTCTTCAATGTTTTGTAATTCTCATAGTAAAAATCATCCTTGGTTAAATTTATTCCAAGTTATTTACTTTTTTGTAGCTATTGTGAATGGCATTGATCTTTTTTTTTTTTTTTTTTTTTTTTTTGGACAGGCAGAGTGGACAGTGAGAGAGAGAGACAGAGAGAAAGGTCTTCCTTTGCCGTTAGTTCACCCTCCAATGGCCGCCGCAGCTGGCGCGCTGCGGCCGGCGCACCGCGCTGATCCCATGGCAGGAGCCAGGTACTTATCCTGGTCTCCCATGGGGTGCAGGGCCCAAGCACTTGGGCCATCCTCCACTGCACTCCCAGGCCACAGCAGAGAGCTTGCCTGGAAGAAGGGCAACCGGGACAGAATCCGGCGCCCTGACTGGGACTAGAACCTGGTATGCCGGTGCCGCAAGGCAGAGGATTAGCCTAGTGAGCTGCAGCGCCGGCGGATGGCATTGATCTTAGAAATTCTTTCTCAGCTGTGGCATTGTCTGTGTATACACAGGCTATTGATTTTTGTGTGATTTTATATCCTGCCACTTTACCAAATTCTTCCGAGTTCCAATAGTCTCTAGGTGGAGTTTTTTGGATCTGCTATATATAGAATCATGTCATCTGCAATTAAGGATAGTTTGACTTCCTCCTTCCCATCTTATATCCTTTTGATTTCTTTTTCTTGCCTAATGGTTCTGGCTAAAACTTCTATATAGTGAATAACAGTGATGAGAGTGGGCATCTTCGTCTGGTCCCAGATCTCAGTGGGAATGCTTCCAACTTTTCCCTATTCAATAGGGTGCCGGCTGTGTGTTTGTCATAATTTGCTTGATTGTGTTGAGGAATGTTCCTTCTAGACACAATTTGCTTAAAGTTTTCATCATGAAAGCATGTTGTATTTTATCAAATACTTATTCTGCATCTATTGAGATAACCATATGGTTTTTGTTCTTCATTTTGTTAATGTGATGTATCACAATGTTTGATTTGAAAATGTCAAACCATCTCTGCATACCAGGGATAAATCCCACTTCATCTGAGTGAATGATCTTTCTGATGTGTTGTTGGATTTGATTGGCCAGAATTTTGTTGATTTTTGCATTATGTTCCATCTGTAGTCCTCCTTCTCTGTTAAATCTTTTTCAGGTTTAGGAATTAAAGTGATGCTGGCTTCATAGAAAAAATTTGGGAGTATTCCCTCCCTTTTGATTGTTTTGAATAGCTTGAGAAGAATTGGAGTTAGTTCTTCTTTTAGTGTCTAGTATAATTCAGCAGTGAAGCCATCATGTCCTGGGCATTTTGTTGGGAGAGTCTTTCTTACTGATTCAATATCCATCTTGGTTATTGATCTGTTTAGGTTTTCTATGCTTCATGGCTCTAATTAAGTAGGTTGTATGTGTCCAGGAACCTCCATTTATTCTAGGTCTCCAAGTTTGTTGCCATTCAGCTCTTTATAGTAAAATCTGATGATTCTTTTTCTTTCTGTGGTGTTTGTTGTTACATTCCCTTTTTCATTTCTAATTTTATTGATTTGGGTCTTCACCCTCTTTTTTCTTCTTCTTCTTCTTTTTTGGTTAGTTGGGGCAATGGTCTATCAATTTTGTTTATTGTTTCAAAAAATCAGCTGTTTCATTGATCTTTTATATTTTTTATTTCAATTTCATTGATTTCTTCTCTAATTTTAGTTATTTCTTTTCTCCTATTAATTTTGGGTTTAGTTCGCTGTTATTTTTCTAGGTCCTTGAGATGCACTGATAGTTCATTTATTTGGTGCCTTTCCAATGTCTTGATGTAGGAACCAACTGGTATAAACTTTCCTGTTAACACTGCTTTTGCTGAATCTCTTAAGTTTGGATATGTTGTGTTGTCATCGTCATTCATTTCCAGAAATTTTTCTATTTCTCTTTTGATTTCTTCAGAGACCCACTGTTCATTCAGGAGCATGTTGTTCAGTTTCCATGTACTTGCACATGTTCTAGAGATTCTTGAGTTATTGAAGTTGTTCCAGTTTCATTCCACTGTGGTCAGAGAAGATGCATGGTATGATTTCCATTTTTTTCTAACTTGCTGAGACTTGCTTTATGTCCTAGCATGTGTTCAATCCTAGAGAAACTTCCATGCAATGGTGAGAAGAATGTGTATTCTGCAACTGTAGGATGAAAGTTCTATAATTATCTGTTAGGTCCACTTGGTCTATAGTGTTGATTAACTCTCTTGTTTCCTTGCTGATTTCCTGTCTTGTTGATCTGTCCATTGCTGAAAGCAGGGTATTGACATTCTCCATTACTGCTGTATTTGAGTCTATGTCTCCCTTTAGATCTATTAACATTTCTTTTAGATATCCAGGTGCCCTGTAATTAGGTGCTTATATGTTTATAATAGTCACATCTTCCTGTTGAATTGATCCCTTAATCATTACATAGTGCCTTTCTTTGTCTCTTTTAATAGTTTTTGTGTTGAAGTCTGTTTTGTCTGATATTAGCATGGCTACACCAACTCTTTTTTTCTCTCTGTTAGTATGGACTATCTTTTTCCATCCTTTCACTTTCATTCAGCATGTATCTTTGTTAGTGAGATGTATTTGTTGTAGGCAGCAAATACATGATTTTGTCTTTTAATCCATTCAGCCAGTCTGTTTTAATTGGAGAGTTGAGCTCACTTGCATTCAAAGTGATTTTTGATAAGTAACAACTTGGCCCTGCCATTTCTCTATAAATATTCATATTGTTTTCTTTGGATTTCCTTTGTACTTTTACTGGGAGATTTTCTGCCTTCACCTTCTTTCATAGTGATTACCATGTGTCTGTGTATCTGTATGTAGCACATCCTTAAGCATCTTTTGTAAGGCTGGATAAGTGGTAACAAATTTTTTCAATTTCTGTTTGTTATGGAACGTCTTTATTTCACCTTCTTTCATAAATGGGAGCCTTGTAAGGTACAGTATTCTGGGTTGACAGTTTTTTTCTCTTAAGACTTGGACTATATCTTGCCATTCTCTCCTAGCCTGTAGGGTTCCTGATGAGAAGTCTGCTGTGTATCTAATTAAAGATCCCCTGAAAGTAACCTGGCATTTCCCTCATGCAGATTTTAGAACCGTTTCTTTATGTTTTACTGCAGAGAGTTTGATCACTATGTGTCGTGGTGAAGATCTCTTCTGGTCACGGCTATTAGGAGTTCTCTGTGCTTCCTATACTTGGAAATCCCTTTATTTCTACAAATTAGGGTACTTTTCTGTAATTATTTCACTAAATAAACCTTCTAATCCATTCTCTCTTTCCATGTCGAATTCCTAAGACCTGTATTTTGGATTATTTAATAGTATCCCATAGATCTCCAACACTGCTTTTTAGTTTTCTTTTTTTTTTTTTTTTTTTTTTGCCCTTACTGCAAAATTTCCAGAGATTTGTCTTCTAACTTGGCTATTCTTTCTCCTGTCTGAGTCTGTTGTGAAGGCTTTCTGCCATTTTATTATTATTATTTTTATTCTATTTAATTCTTCATTTCCAATATTTCATTTTGATTTCTCTTTAAAATATCAATTTCATGGGAAATTTTTTCATTCGTGTCATGTACAAATTTCTGCAGTTCTTGGATTTGCTTCTGATTACTTCTAAGTAATCCCATGATCAATTTTTTGAATTCTGTTTCTAGCATTTCTTCAGTTTCTTCATCTTTGCATTCTAGTATTGAATTGTTGTTTTGTTTTAGGGGTGTCATGTCGTCTTCCTTATTCTTGTTTCTTGAATTGCTGCAGTTACTATTAGGCATCTGTGGAGATACTTGTTGGTTTTTTGTTCCTATGATGGCTTTTATCTTTAGACCATGCCTCTGTAGTTTAGTGGAATGTCTGCTCTTTCAGTGAATTCCCAGAGGCCTGTGTTGGGTGTGGTCAGTGGGAGCTGGTTCAGAGCTCCATGGTGAGGGGAGTGTCCAAGATGACACCCAAGTTGGGCATGGTAAATTTCTTTTTTTTTTAAACAGAGAGGGGGCTTATTCTGCTCTGTTGGAGTAGTCTCATGCTTACCCCCTCTCCTCAAAGGAGACCAATGTCTGGGCACTAGCCCCAGTGTATACAATATTCATCCACACTGCCACAAAAACCACACAAAATATCCATGCAGTCCTTGGTGTGAGCATGGATTCTGCAGCAATGACCCTCACCAGGGAACCAGGAAGCCCCGAGTGTGTGGAGCCATCCTCAGTGACCGCCCAAAGTCCCAGCCACCCTGTACTCTCCTACATAGTCACAGTGTTTTCACAGTTCCAGTACACAGGGCTCTCACAGTCATGAGCACCCAGCCCCCTGTCAATCCTCCCACACAGACTCAGGCATCTCCACTCAGCTAGTTGCTGATCTTGCAGGCACAAGCTGATGCAGCTGTTACATATGTCCAAAATGGCAGCCGCCCTCCCTCAGCTTGTTACAGGACACCAGTGATGGGTGGTCGGAGAGAGGGAAACGCGACCCCCTTTTTTCTCTATAGGTTGGCAGGTACACTGTCCCTCAGAGGGCTGCATGCTGTGCTCACGCCAGGCTCTTCCTGCTGCTTTATCGCCAGTGGCTTGGGCTGCTGCAGTCTGGACTTGCCTCATTCTCTAAAGCTGGTGCTGAGGCTCTCAGCTGCGGGGGTACTGAATTTTGTGCATCCACACCCTCCACGTAGGTCCACAGAGTCCCTCTAATTTATGAGGAGTTTCCTCTGGAATTTTCTCCCTAACTCTTCCCTGAGATTGAACTCTCTCCACTTTGTTAAAACTATCTTCCCCTAGACTAGAGCAATAAGCTCCCTCCCTATTCTGCCATCTTGAAAATTCTGGAGTTTAAAATTGGACTATATTAAGAACTAGGTTGCACCAAGATACAATATATAGAAGGTAAAGAAACAAAATACAAACTGAGAGACCATATTTTAAAATAAACTTAATTGGCAAAATATTAATAACCAGATTACACATTTCATTATAAAATGTACATTTTCTTCATATTTTACCATCTCTTTAATCAAGATGCATCTTACAATGAACAATGTGTGACAATTTGAATTGTTAGTGTTTTTCTTTCTTAGTGCTAAATAAAATTCCAACATCTCTCCAAGTAAGTGGTCTCCATAATTTAATGAAACATACTCTAAAGAACTAGGTCACCACACCAAAAAAGCAAAATATCAAAACTAGACAGAAGGGCAGGTGTTTGACCTAACAGTTTAGATCCCCACATTCCATATCATATTGCTTGGGTTCAGTTCCCAGCTCTGGCTCCTGATCCCAGCATCTGGCCAAACCCTGAGAGATAGCAGGTGATGGCTCAAATTCGTCGGTTCCAGCCTCCTATGTGGAAAACCTGGATCAAATTCCTGGCTTCCAGCTTCCAGCTCCTATTGCAGGTATTTAGAGGAGTGAACCAGTAAGTGGGAGTGTACTTTCTATCTCCCTCTCACCCCTCTTCTCCCTCTCACCCCTCTTCTCCCTCTCCCTCTCTCTTCCCCACCCTCTTGAATAAACAAACAAGTTTTTAATGAGCAGAATATTTGAATAAGCACTTCACCAAAAAGAACATTTGAATAGCCTATAAATATGTGGGAGAAAGGCTCAGACTCATCAGTAGTCAGGGGAATGCAAATGAAACTATAATGAAACACTGCTTTCCACTTGCCAGCTTGGCAAAAATTAAGGGCTTGACAACACCAAATGCTAGAAAGAACATAGAACAACTAAAATGCTTACACTCTGCCAACTGGGAGTGCACATTTGTACAATTACTTTAGAGATAATTTTGACTTTATCTAATCTAAGATGCATATAACTTGTGACTTAGCAATTCCAATCCTAGATTCATAGTCAAGATAAACTCTTACACATGTCACAGAGCCATACAGAAAACATGTTTAAAAGTACTGTTGGTAATATCAAGCCTAGAAAAAAACCCATTAGGATGGATAAATGTATGTGGAGTAGATTTAGAAGGGGACATTATACATCAGTGAAAATGAATGAGCCACAGCCATACTCACTGAAGAATAATGATCTCATAAATATGATATTAAGCAAAACTTAAGTTGCCAATTGCTAATAGTATGTTTCCATTTATAAACAATCACAAACATGCATAGTTAAGTAGTAATATTATTCAGGCTGAAAATACATATTTCAAAGTCATATATGAAGCAAGACTGTCGCTCCCCCTCTTCGTGGAGGAACGACACTAAACCCTGCCTAGGCTTCATATCCGAGTCACGGCACCATTATGTTGCTCCCCGTCTTCGTGGAGGAACGACACAGGACCCTGCGCTGTTCTTTCGTCTGCTCGGCCCTCCCCGGGTTTGCTGCTGGTTCTTCCCGGGTTGGCTACCGACCCTTCCACCTCCGTGGAAGGGCGGTTCCCCCTGCCACATTCCCCACTTCCACGGGGGAGTGGCACACCGCCGGCTGGCTCTCTCAGGGGCTGCACAGGTGTTCCTTCAGATAGATGTTCCTCTTAGATGTTCCTGGTGCATGCCGTCTCTCTCCTCCTTTATAGTCCTCTTCCACCAATCCCAACTCTGCTACCCACACACCGAGTACGCTGCTCTCCTCCAATCAGGAGCAGGTCCCACAGTTTATTGGTTGAACTGGAGGCAGCTGTGTAGAAGCTGTTTCCCTTCTCAGCGCCATATTGTGGGAAAGCAGATGCATAGAATAAGTCTTAATTCCAATAACTTAGTCTAGTCCGAGTTGCTCCCAGTTGCTCCCCACAGATCCCCCTTTCTTTTTATTTTTGGCGTTGATACGCGCCTGTCTTCGGTGCCCCGCGGCACACACTCTGCTCTGCTTGCTAGAGTTGCCCACAGGTTCTTACAAGTCCTATCAATCAGGCAAACCGAATCCGGGTCCTCTCTTCGCCATGTTGTGAGGAGGTTTTTAGGCGCTGATGCGTGCCTGTGTTCGGTGCCCTGCAGCGCATGCTCTGCTCTGCCTGAAGGTGCTTACAAGCCCTAGCAATCAGGCAAACCGAATCCAAGCCTTCTCATTGCCGTATTGTGGGGAGACTTATTGGTGTTGATAATGTGCCTGTCTTCGGTGACCTGCGGCGCATAAGCTGCTAGCCGCCCGCAGGTGCTCATCGCCTCACTAATCAGGCAGACCAAATCCAAGCTCTCTCATAGCCATGTTGTGGGGAGGCCTTTCTATTTCTCTATTTCTCTATCTCCGGGCATTCCTATTTCTCCCATTTTACTTCTATCTTCCAGCATTCCTATTTCTCTCATTTTACTTCTAAACTTCTGTTTCTCTTATCCCTGCGGCTTCCCGGCGCCCGCCCCGAGGCTGCTTCTCGGCACCTCGCCCGCGGCAGCTTCACGGCTCTGCGCAGCTTCCCGGCGCCTTGCCCCGCCGGCGGGCTCCCGGCTCTGCGCAGCTCGGCTTCGCGCGCACACTCCGCGGTCTCCACGCCCCTTCGCGTCCGCACCACGGCCTCGCGCCAGCCCCGCGTTCCCTATCTATTCACGCCCCATGCTCTCTCTGCACGCGGCAGCTTCCGCGAGTCACACAGCGTAGCTTACGTCTCCGCCACTAGCATTCAATCCAAGTTCCCTGGACTAACCTGGCGAATTCCAACCTGGCGGCCCACGTCTCTGCCTCTGGTTCCAGATCTTCGCCTCTTGCTCCCCGGGCTGACTTGAATTCCAAAATGGCTTCCGTCTCCGCCTCGGCCTGCACTCGCGGCTTCATCCTCCCTAACATTTTTCTCTACCCGGTATGTTTTCCTAAGTTTTCTTCCAACAATATTCCTCCCTCATTTCTCCTGGCCTCTCCCCACAGTCCGTATCCAAGTCTAAGTTTCTTATAGGTTTCACTTTCACTTTCAACCTGCAGTCCGTATCTGAGTCTATGTTTCTTCTTGCTTTCACTTTAAATCCTAACTTCTTTCCCACAGTCCGTATCCAAGTCTATGCCTAGGCTTTCAATAGCTTCTTCCGGCACCTTTTCCGTCCGGCTTTCCCCTAGGCTCTTCTAGTCTCTCTCTCCGGTATTTTCCACTTCTTCCCTCCTAGGCTTCATATCCGAGTCACGGCACCATTATGTCGCTCCCCCTCTTCGTGGAGGAACGACACTAAACCCTGCCTGGGCTTCATATCCGAGTCACGGCACCATTATGTCGCTCCCCGTCTTCGTGGAGGAACGACACAGGACCCTGCGCTGTTCTTTTGTCTGCTCGGCCCTCCCCGGGTTTGCTGCTGGTTCTTCCTGGGTTGGCTACCGACCCTTCCACCTCCGTGGAAGGGCGGTTCCCCCTGCCACATTCCCCACTTCCACGGGGGAGTGGCACACCGCCGGCTGGCTCTCTCAGGGGCTGCACAGGTGTTCCTTCAGATAGATGTTCCTCTTAGATGTTCCTGGTGCATGTCGTCTCTCTCCTCCTTTATAGTCCTCTTCCACCAATCCCAACTCTGCTACCCACACGCCGAGTACGCTACTCTCCTCCAATCAGGAGCAGGTCCCACAGTTTATTGGTTGAACTGGAGGCAGCTGTGTAGAAGCTGTTTCCCTTCTCAGCGCCATATTGTGGGAAAGCAGATGCATAGAATAAGTCTTAATTCCAATAACTTAGTCTAGTCCGAGTTGCTCCCAGTTGCTCCCCACACAAGACAGTCATGAACACAAAATTTGGAACAGTAGTTGTATCCAAGGGTAAAAAGAAAGAGAAGGGTGAGAAGGCACAACCTGCAGATTTTAGTTTTTAAAATATTATCTTTTTAAAATTTGGTTCTGGGTGCATTTAATTCCTTGTATAGCTATACTTTTTACTATTACATTCCATAAATAATTTTTTAGTATTTACTCAACGTTTGATTTTTTTACATTAAAAAAGTCAAATCTTCACACCCAACCAGTTTCCCCAGTAATATCCTAGAATCTTGGTTTAAAAAAATCACTCATAAGTACATTTTACTCTTTAATGTCTCTAACAGTGATGAAGTCACCAGAAAAAAAGGCTTAAGGCCAGTGTATTCTTTCTAAGAGGCAGATATGTTTGTGTGCATCCTGGAAATATTTTGTTTAAAAGAGTACATAAAATTTTCTGGTGCTAAGTGAGATAAGCATTAGTTATCTGGAAAACTCACATATGTGGAAAGACTTGAACACTCATGAAGACAGATAAAGTGTAATGGATACTATACTGAAAATGAACTCTCATATTTTCTTTCAAATGGAAAACATCTCCACTTTAGAGAACACTGAACTTAAAAAATAATAATGATGATGAAATTCTTCAATCTCTAAAAACTTCCTAATCCTTATTTCTCAATCCTATTGTTTTCTCCCAGTTCTTCACCTTGCCCAGAACTCAACCTTCACAAATATGTTTAGAAAGAAAAATTCTAGGGGCTGGCATTGTGGTATAGAGGGTTAAGCAGCTACCTGCAATGCTGGCATCTCATATGGATTGCCAGCTCGAGTCCCGGCTGCTCCACTTCCAGTCCAGCTCCCTGCTGATGTGCCTTGGGAAAGCAGCAGCAGAAGACCCAAGTACTTAGGCCCCTGCACCCACGTGGGAGACCTGGAAGAAGCTCCTGGTTCCTGGCATCAGATCAGCCCAGCTACAGCAATTGCAGCCATTTGGGAAGTAAACCAGTGAATGGAAGACCTCTCTCTCTATCTCTAACTCCATCTTTCAAATAAACAAATCAATATTTTTTTAAAAAAGAAAAAAAAATTCCATAATGACAGAATCCTTGTTCAAGAAAGAGTAAACCATGGAAGAGGGCTTTATTGTTATAACTGAACAACTACCACATGCCATGTTCTATACAAACGCTGGGGATGAAACAAGGCAACACCAGAAACTTGGGAAGCTCGCAGTCTAGTGGGGGAAATGACCATTCATCAAGGAATCACTGGTCAGGAAAGAGTGAGCTAGGCAGTAAAGGAAAGTAGGCATGAGCTGGGCTTGCGTGTTGTGAGGAAGGAGTACGGAGAGGTGATGCCCGGGGTAGGGGCGATTCCAGGCAGAGAGACCAAATCACACAAAAGCACAATAACAGAAATTGTATGTGGTTTATACTCAGTAATCACATCAAAGGGAAATACAAGGCAACAATAATAATAAATAGGTATCCAGTAGTTTGCTCAGGTGAGTAAACAGTATGTTAAACTATTGAACCAATGGTAGCTATTTCTTATCTAGATTTCAATGATCGTGATGCATCTTTTTATGTGACAACACTTGTACTGCTCATCTTCTGGTTTCAATTCAGATCATACTTGAGAACATCTGAATATTTGTGTTGTGAACTCAAGAGTAAAATGTAAAGACAAAGAGAAAGGATACTGATGGATTCAGAAAGTTACATTATCATATTCAACATCTGAAAGTAATCTCACCCAAGCACATAAAACCTAAATGTATTTGTTCAACACCACACAGAAATACAGCCATTCACTTATTCATCAAACATTTAATGAATATCCAGTAGTGCCAGACAACATCACAGGTACAAGGCAGACACAGATGAAAAAACATAGAGCCTTGGCCAGCGCTGTGGCTCACTTGGCTAATCCTCTGCCTGTGGCACCGGCACACCGGGTTCTAGTCCCAGTCGGGGCACCGGTTCTGTCCCAGTTGCTCCGCTTCCAGTCCAGCTCTCTGCTGTGGCCCGGGAGTGCAGTGGAGGATGGTCCAAGTGCTTGGGCCCTGCACCCGCATGGGAGACCAGGAGGAAGCGCCTGGCTCCTGGCTTTGGATCAGTGCAGCGCCGGCCGTGGCAGCCATTTGGGGAGTGAACCAACAGAAGGAAGACCTTTCTCTCTGTCTCTCTCTCTCTCTCTCACTGTCTAACTCTGCCTGTCAAAAAAAAAAAAAAAAAAAAAAAAAAAAAAAAAAAAAAAAAACAACCATAGAGCCTCCTTCAAGAAGCTTGCTGTTCCATGGTGAATTAGTAAACAAAGAGAGAGTCACATGGAAGGTTGAGAAATGATAAAATAAATGGGGAATTACTGGGATTAAACATGACAATAGGTCTGATCTGATTTCATCATCATTTAAAAAAAAATCATCTATTATTTTTCACTTTATGTTTCTGTGTGGGAGCAAACTGTTGAAATTCTTACTTAATGTATACTAAGCTGATCTTCTGTATATTAAGATAATCGAAAATGAATCTTGATGTGAATGGAAGGGGAGAGGGAGTGGGAAAGGGGAGGGTTGTGGGTGGGAGGGACAGTATGGGGGGGAAGCCATTGTAATCCATAAATCGTACTTTGGAAATTTATATTCATTAAATAAAAGTTAAAAAATAAATAAATGGGGAATTTTGGGGGTGTCATGTATCCTTAAAGTCTTGTAATAATATTGGATATGTTAAGAACAAGCAATATACACAAAGAAAGCCAAGTGGAAGCATGAGGAAAAACTACCAGCTGTTGAAGAAAGAAAATGTAAACATGATACTGCACGTGGCTCTAAAGTGTAAGAGACACAGATACGCATGATAATGTAAGCACTTCAGTGCTGTAACTAAAAGACTCTTGAAGTATACCAGGAGAAGGAACAGGGAGTAGAACTGGAGAAGTAAATGATCACAGTAGAAAAAGAATAAATAATGCCTAAAGTTGATAAAAACAGGCCAGTATTGTGGCATAGCAGGTAAAGCCACCACCAGTGATATCAGCATCCTATTTGGGCACCAGTTTGTCTCAGCTGTTCCAATTCCAATCCAGCTCCCTGCTAATGGTTTGAGAAAAGCAGCAGCAGATAGTTCAAGTGTTTGGGCCCCTGCCTCCCAAGTGAGAGACCCTGAAGAAGTTCCTCACTCCTGCCTTCAGCTTGGTCCAGTGCTGGCCAGTGTGGCCCAGCAGATGGAAGAGCACCATGTGTGTGCGTCTCCCTCTCTTTCTATAACTCTTTCAAATAAATAAATAAATATATCTTTTTTTAAAAAAGAAACAAAATTACAAAAAAAAAAGTTGATAAAGCTACACATAACAATAACTACACAAATAAACAGCTAAAAAATTGCAGTGGTTGCCTCTGTGAAGTGGTTCTGAGACATGGTTGTGAGTGAGGCAGCTTCTACCACTCCCACAATAAGCCTCTCTGATTTTTTTCATCATGTCTATATATCACTTTGATCATTTTTAAATGAATGTTATTTTAAGAGAGACTATTATAATGCGAAGTCTATGTAATCTTGTAAATAGCATATAAATAAACAAGCATGACAAAGTGATCACAGCTTTATTAGGGAGATACCTTGGAGACCCAAAGGAATGAGGCACAGACCCATGCAATGTTGTTGTAAAAATGCTCTACAGGGGGCCAGCACTGTGGTGTAGCAGGTAAAGCTGCCACCTGCAGTGCTGGCATCCCATATGGGCACCGGTTCAATTCCTGGCTGCTCCACTTTCCATCCAGCTCTCTGCTGTGGCCTGGGAAGGCAGTAGAAGATGGCCCGAGTCCTTGGGCCCTGCACCCATGTGGGAGACCTGGAGGAAGCTCTTATCTCCTGGCTTTGGATTGGCACAGCTCCGGCTGTTGTGGTTAATTGGAGAGTGAACAGCAGATGGAAGACCTCTCTCTCTCTCTCTCTCTCTCTCTCTCTCCTCTTCTCTTCTCTCCTCTCCTCTCCTCTCCTCTCCTCTCCTCTCCTTCTCTCTATGTAATTCTTTTAAATAAATGAATTTTTTAAATTTTTTTTAAAAAATCTGCTCTACAGCCCAGCCCAAGTGGATCCACAGCCAGAGAAGAAATATGAGGGATCTTCAAAAAGTTCATGGTAATGCATATAATGAAAGTACTAGATTTCAAGATTTATAGGCACCAAAATAAATGCATCCTTTAATTCTATTTTTCCCTAATTTTTTTTTGAAGTCCCTTCACATAATGTAATCATTTCCATTCCCACGGAGAGCCAGGTTATTCCACTCTCCGGTTTCTTTCTGTGTGCTGGGATTTTTAGCAGCTCAAGGCTCTCAGCATGGCCACTCTGCCATGTTGCCATAATTGTGTGCCACTCTGCATGTTTCCTAAGTAACTCTGAGGACATTTTCCAAACATGCAACACACGACAGGCCTGACAAAGAGACTGGCAGGTAAAACCCATCACTTAGGCAACTGCCTGTGTTCTCATGAGAAAGCACCCTGTGATCCAGTTCTCCCTTCCACGTGTCACAGAATGAGAAACTCACCATGAAACAAAAAAACACCAGCTTTGGGGGTTGTGGGGAATCACTGTACCTGTTCAGTTCTAGAAGATTTTCTCAGAAGGATTTGTTCTAAGGACATTTTCTTCTTCGTGGAAAGGCAGGCAAAGATCGGCTAATTCTCAAAATGCTGACAGTCAATTCAACGCCTTCCAGAGAACAGGGCAGTCACTCACCTGTCTTGGGAAACTGTGTGCATTTAGAGTGAATCTCTCTCCTGGTTATTTCAATATATGAAATAACCATTTACCTTTGGGTGATTCTGAAGTATCTATCACCCACTCGCCTTCGCTCATCTATTCCGCTTCCTCCAGGCTCAGAAGCATTAATGGAAAGCTATTGATCATGTTGAGCGAAATGCTGAAAAGGTTACTGAGAGTCAAGGGGACCCCGTGAGCCAGGGGCAGGGAAAGCAGCCAGGCTTCCAAAGCAATCAAGAATTCATCTTCAGGGAAGGTGCTGTATATTGACAAGGGCTATTTCCATTCTTCTCAAAGGAGACCAAGGCAGTAGCTCCTCTCTAGCCAAGGCCAAAACTCCCTGCTAAGGGAACTAATAAGTGTTGTCTGTGGCTTTTAAATGACTAGCCAGTCAGTTTTTTTTTTTTTTAATTTGCCTCTACTGTCTTCCAGTTCAACAGTCAGCTTTATAGAGATGTGGAGAGGAAGACAGACAGGTGAAAGAGAAGGCTCTGCCGGAGGGGAGGGTTTGGTCATCTCTATCCATGTAGGAATAGAACTCCTTTCAGAGGTGACAGACTCTCAAACTGTCAGATTCTAGGCAGGCAAGGAAGCTGACCCACGTTTTCTTTGCAATGAACTATTTGTTCATCTGTAGTCAAAGCATCTACCATAGAGCAGGAGTTTGTGTTCAAATCCTAGCTCTGAATCCTAACCCCAGCTTCCTGTCATTGCATACCCTGAGAAGCAGCAGTGATGGCTCAAGTTACTTGGTTCCTGCCCCCAGTGAGGGGGCTCTGGACTGAGTTCTCAACTCCCAGCTTCAGCCACACCCCAACCCCTGCTGTTGCAGGCATTTGAGGAGTGAACCAGTGAGTGGGAGCTCAAGTTCTCTCTCTCTCTCTCCCTCTCTCTTCCTCCCTTCCTCTCACCCCCTCCCTCCTATCTCCATCAGTCAAAAAATTGTTTTAATATAAGTTGCTAAAGATATGTCAGGACTCAGAGAGGGCATTAAAATATATATGTAAGAAAGCATCCAGGGCCAGCATTGTGCTGCAACAGGTTAAACCGCATCTATAATGCCTGCATCCCACAAGGGCATCTAAGGGTTCATGTCCCAGCTGCTCCACTTCTGATCCAGCTCCCTGTCAATGGGTCTGGGAAGGCAGCAGCAGATGGTGCAAGTACTTGGCCCCTGCCACCCCCATGGGAGATCTGGATGGAGTTCTTGGCTCCTGGTTTCAGTCTGGCCCAGCTCTAGCAGTTGCAGCCATTTCAGGAAGAATCAGTGGATAGGCTCTCTCTTTAACTCATCCATTCTCTCCCTCCCTCCCTCCCTCTCTCTCTCTCTCTCTGTGTGTGTGTGTGTGTGTCTGTGTGTCTCAGTGTGTCTCTTTCAAATAATTTAAAAATAACAACATAAGCATCAGGAATGTGAGTATTCTCATTCATCTTAGATCTTCAGTCTAACGTTCTCCCAACTGAGCTATTTCGGCTCCCTCATTCATCTTAAACAATTTAAGATAATATTGAGGTTCCCCTACCTTCTCAAGAGCTAATCAAAATTTCTTCTCATTCTCTCACTCATTCAACAGTTATTTAAGGGGTATCATCTCATTGGTGCTCCCATCCACCCAGCACACCCTTTGCTCTTTATCTGCTAAGGAATCATTCCCCTGGCTAAAAGAGGTTGAAGAACAGTACCTCTATCCAAAAGACTCCAGTGAGAGACTATCTGAAACCATAAAAGCGTTTGGTAAAGTGGCAAGATATAATATTAACACACAAAAAAACCAAGTAGCCTTTATATACACAGACAATGACATAGTTGAGAAAGAACTTTTAAGATCAATCCCATTCACCATAGCTACAAAAAATTTAAATACCTTGAAATAAATTTAACCAAGGATGTCAAAGATCTCTATGATGAGAATTACAAAACATTAAAGAGAGAAATAGACAAAGATTTTTTAAAAATGGAAAAATCTTGAACATTTTTTCATGTGTCTGTTGGCCATTTGGATTTCCTCTTTTGAAAAATGTCTATTGGGGTCCTTGGCCCATCTCTTAAGTGGGTTGTTTGTTTTGATGTTGTGGAGTTTCTTGATTTCTTTGTAGATTCTGGTTATCAACCCTTTATCAGTTGCATAGTTTGCAAATATATTTTCCCATTCTGTCGGTTGTCTCTTCACTTTCCTGACTGTTTCTTTTGCAGTACAGAAACTTCTCAATTTGATGCAATCCCAAATGTTAATTTTGGCTTTGACTGCCTGTGCTTCTGGGGTGTTTTCCAAGAAGTCATTGCCGGTACCTATATCTTGCAGGGTTTTTCCAATGCTCTCTAATAATTTGATGGTGTCAGGTCGTAGATTTAAGTCTTTAATCCATGTTGAGTAGATTTTTGTGTAGGCTGAAAGGTAGGGGTCTTGCTTCATGCTTCTGCATGTGGAAATCCAATTTTCCCAGCACCATTTATTGAATAGACTGTCCTTACTCCAGGGATTGGTTTTGGATCCTTGATCAAATATGAGTTGGCTGTAGATGTTTGAATTGATTTCTGGTGTTTCAATTCTGTTCCACTGGCCTATCCATCTGTTTCTGTACCAGTACCATGCTGTTTTGATTACAACTGCCCTGTAGTATGTCCTGAAATCTGGTATTGTGATGCCTCCAGCTTTGTTTTTGTTGTACAAGATTGCTTTAGCTATTCGAGGTCTCCTGTGTCTCCATATAAATTTCAGCACCATTTTTTCCAGATCTGAGAAGAAGGTCTTCGGTATCTTGATTGGTATTGCATTGAATGTATAAATTGCTTTTGGGAGAATGGACATTTTTATGATATTGATTCTTCCAATCCATGAGCATGGAAGATTTTTCCATTTCTTGGTATCCTCTTCTATTTCTTTCTTTAAGGTTTTGTAATTTTCATCGTAGAGATCTTTAACGTCCTTGGTTAAGTTTATTCCAAGGTATTTGATTGTTTTTGTAGCTATTGTGAATGGGACTGATCTTAGAAGTTCTTCCTCAGCCATGGCATTGCCTGTGAAATGCAAATCAAAACCACAATGAGGTTTCACCTCACCCCAGTTAGAATGGCTCACATTCAGAAATCTACCAACAATAGATGCTGGCGAGGATGTGGGGAAAAAGGGACACTAACCCACTGTTGGTGGGAATGCAAACTGGTCAAGCCACTATGGAAGTCAGTCTGGAGATTCCTCAGAAACCTGAAGATAACCCTACCATTCGACCCAGCCATCCCACTCCTTGGAATTTACCCCAAGGAAATTAAATTGGCAAACAAACAAGCTGTCTGCACATTAATGTTTATTGCAGCTCAATTCACAATAGCTAAGACCTGGAACCAACCTAAATGCCCATCAACAGTAGACTGGATAAAGAAATTATGGGACATGTACTCTATAGAATACTATACAGCAGTCAAAAACAACGAAACCCGGTCATTTTCAACAAGATGGAGGAATTTGGAAAACATTGTGCTGAGTGAATTAAGCCAGTCCCAAAGGGACAAATGTCATATGTTCTCCCTGATCAATGACAACTAACTGAGCACCAAAGGGGAAACTTGTTAAAATGAAATGGACACTATGAGAAACAGTGACTTGATCAGCTCTTGTCCTGACGGTTGATGTACAATGTAATACTTTATCCATTTTAGTATTTTCTTTGTTCTAGTACCGTTGGTTGAACTCTGTAATTAACACACAATTAGGCCGGCGCCGCGGCTCACTAGGCTAATCCTCCGCCTAGCGGCGCCGGCACACCGGGTTCTAGTCCCAGTTGGGGCGCCGGATTCTGTCCCGGTTGCCCCTCTTCCAGGCCAGCCCTCTGCTGTGGCCATGGAGTGCAGTGGAGGATGGCCCAGGTGCTTGGGCCCTGCACCCCATGGGAGACCAGGAAAAGCACCTGGCTCCTGGCTCCTGCCATCGGATCAGCGCGGTGCACTGGCCGCAGCGCGCCGGCCACGGCGGCCATTGGAGGGTGAACCAACGGCAAAGGAAGACCTTTCTCTCTGTCTCTCTCTCTCACTGTCCACTCTGCCTGTCAAAAAAAAAATAATAATAAAAAAATAAAAAATAAAATAAAATAAAAAAACACACAATTATTCTTAGGTGTTTAAATTTTAACTGAAAAGTGATCCCTGTTAGGAATTTGGAAAATATTATGCTGAGTGAAATAAGCCAATCCCAAAGGGACAAATACCACTTGTTCTCCTTGATAGGTGACAACTAACTGAGCACCAAAAAGGAAACCTGTTAAAGTGAAATGAACACTACGAGAAACAGTGACTTGATCAGCCCTTACCCTGACTGTTAATGAGCAACTTAATATGTTATCCCTCTTAGTATTTTTTTTGTTTGTTCTACTTAATACTTTTGGTTGAATACTGTAATCAATACACAATTCTTCTTAAGTGCTGAAACTTAACTGAAAAGTGATCGCTGTTAAATATAAGAGTGGGAATAAGAGAGGGAAGAGATGTGCAATTCAGGACATGTTCAAGCTGACTTACCTCAAACGGTGGAGTTAGAAACATACCAGGGGATTCCAATACAATCCCATCAAGGTGGCATGTACCAATGCCATCCCCCTAGTCCCAGTGATCAATTTCTGTTCACAATTGATCATAATGACAGGACTAAGAACAAAAGGGATCACATAAACAAGAATAGTGTCTGCAAATACTAGCTGATAGAATAAAAAAGGGAGAGAATGATCCAACATGGGAAGTGAGATACACAGCAGACCCATAGAATGGCAGTTGTCCTAAACAGCACTCTGGCCTCAGAATCAGCCCTTAAGGCATGCGGATCTGGCTGAAAAGCCCATGAGAGTATTTCAGGCATGGAAAGCCAAGACACTCTGGGGGAAAAAAAAAAAACCTAAATGAAAGATCTCCGCAAGTGAGATCCCAGTGGAAAGAATGGGTCATCAAAGAAGGAGGTACCTTTCTCTGAAGGGAGGAGAGAACTTCCACTTTGACCATGGCCTTGTCTAAATATGATCAGAGTCAGTGAACTCAGGGGGTTTCCATAGCCTTGGCAGCTCATGACAAGAACCTAGGTGGATTACTGATGCCATAAACAAGAGTGTCAATTTGTTAAGTCAACAACAGGAGTCACTGTGCACTTACTCCTCATGTAGGATCTCTGTCCTTAGTGTGCTGTACATTGAGATTTAATGCTATAACTAGTACTCAAACAGTATTTTTCACTTTATGTTTCTGTGTGGGAGCAAACTGTTGAAATCTTCACTTAATGTATGCTAAACTGATCTTCTGTATATAAAGAGAAACGAAAATGAATCTTGATGTGAATGGAAGGGGAGAGGGAGTAGGAAAGGGGAGGGTTGCGGGTGGGAGGGACGTTATGGGGGGGAAGCCATTGTAATCCATATTCTGTACTTTGGAAATTTATATTCATTAAATAAAAGTTTAAAAAAAAAAAAGGAAAAATCTTCCATGTTCATGGATTGGAAGAATCAATATCATCAAAATGTCCATACTTCCAAAAGCAATTTACAGATTCAGTGAAATCTCAATCAAAATACTATGACATTCTTCTTAGATCTAGAAAAAATGATGCTAAAATTTATATGGAAACACAAGAGACTCTGAATAGCTAAAACAATCTCAAACAACAAAAACAAAGCCAGGGGCATCACAATACCTGATTTCAAGACATATTACAGGGCAGTTATAATCAAAAAAGCCCAGTACTGCATCAAAAACAGATGTGTAGACCACTGGAATAGAATAGAAACTCCAGAAATCAATACACACATGTAAAATCAACTTATTTTTGACAACATGTTCCATAGCATCCCTTTTTTTTTTTTAAGATTTATTTATTTATTTGAAAGGCAGAGCTACAAAGAGGCAGAGGCAGAGAGAGAGGTCTTCCATCCGCTGGATCACTTCCCAGATGGCTGCCATGGTGGGAGCTGTGCCAATCTGAAACCAGGAACCAGGAGCCTGCTCCAGGGCTCCCACATGGGTGCAGGGGCCCAAGGACTTGGGCCATCTTCTACTGCTTTCCCAGGCCATATCAGAGAGCTGGATCAGAAGTGGAGCAGCTAGGACTCAAACCAGCACCCATATGGGATGTCAGCATGGCAGGCAGCAGCTTTCCCTGCTATGCCACAGGGCTGGCCCCTATAGCAACACTTAATGACCCCAATTAGAAGGACCAAACATCTGCCAATCTCTCCAGCATGGCCTAGCATTGCAAATGGGTAGCAATCATGTCTTTCAGTTAGTGTCTGGCCCAGTATAAACATTAAACAAATATCTGGGGATCTAATGAACACTTTCCACAGATTGGTATTGCCCCTGGCACCATGAAAATATAAGGATCAATTCTTTCACTGAGCTCAGGATCAGGTAAGTGGGATGAGATATAGCAAGCAAGCACCTGCCAATTACTATATACTAGGCACTAATTTTAGTTGTATTGCACATCTTAACTCACCCACTTGATTCTCACAATGACTCTACAAGGTAGGTGCTACCACAATATACAGTTTGCAAATGAATAAGGAACAGAGTCCCTTGTACAGCTTCCATAGTGAGCAGGTGTCAGAGACAGCACTAAGGCACAGGGGGCTGGCTCCTAAGTCCAAATCCTCAACCACTTTGCCACTTTTCTGTGCCTATCCTTTTGTCCCCAAATGAGGACAGAGTAAGAGGCATATCTGCCATGTGCCAAAAGCAAGGTACATTGTACTCTGGGAGACAGGACACAGAAATAAATTTCAGTTGAGGAAATATTTTCCATATATACATTTTTAAATGTTTATTTATTTTAGAGACAGAAGCAGAGAGCTCCCATCCATTTGTTCAGTCCCCAAATGCCTATACTGTCTGGAGATGGGCTGTGGTCAAAGCAAGGGCTAGGAACTCTATCCAGATCTCTCACCTGAGTGGCAGGGACCCAATTACTTGAGTCACCACTTGCTATCACCCAGAGTCTGCATTAGCAGGAAACTGGAATCAGGAGCTGGAGCCAGGAATTGAACCCAAATACTCCAACACAGGATATGAGCATCTTAATTGCTAAGTTAAATGCTTGCCTACATATTTTATTTTTAATTGCTACATAGTAACTGTACATATTTATGGGGCATGGTATAGTATTTCAATGCATGTATGCACTGTGTGTTGATCACATTGAGATAACTGGCACACCCATCATGAGTTGAAGAAATTTATCTTAATATTTTTAAAGATTTATTTATTTATTTGAAAGGCAGAGTTACAGGCAGAGAGGTAGGGACAGACAGAAATCTTCCTTTTGCATGTTCATTCCCTAAATGGTCACAATGTCCAGGGTTGGGCCAGCCAGAAGCTAGAAGACTGAAACTATCTGGGTCTCCCACATGGGTGCCAGGGACCCAAACACTTGGGCTATCTTCTGCAGCTTTCCCAGGTGCATCAGCCAACAGCTGGACAGAAGGCAGAGCAGTCAGAACTCACACTGGCACTCCAATATGCAACACCAGTGTCACAGGCAGTATCTTAACTCACTGTGCCACAACACTGGTCCCGGGTTGAGGAACTCTCTGAGGTTAGACCTTAACAGCTCCCCTTGACCTTCTGCCATCCGTCCCCACTTCATAGATTCTTCAAGCCACCAATTTTAAAACCAACTTCAAAGCTTCAGAACCCATCAACACCCAATCAAACTCAGCATCCACAATTTAAATGGAAAGTTGAGGACCTAAATCTAACAATCCTCAGCATTTAGTCATAAATTGACTTGTGAGTGAAGCTGGTAAAAAAATTAAAAAAAGTTTTTTACAAAGTCCTTCAGTTCCCAGATGTTTGCTAAATATTATATACGACACAACCTGACAGAAAATATTTTTAAAAAGAAAGATCTTTTGACCTGACCCCTGTATTTATGGGCTTAAAAACTGAAGAGGTTTAAGATAAGGGTTTTTTTAAAAAATGATTGGCTTTTCTTCTTGTTCACTGCTTCGAAAATAAAGTGGCAATTCATGGCCGTGATGGGTAATTCCATAGTGGGCCTTCCCAAGAATTGGGAAAAAGGAGCCCTTCATAGTTGGTATTCATGTGTTCCTGCAGGGCAAAGCGCATGACCTCATGACTGGCAGCTGCTAATGGGAAACACCAGACCCTTCGCCTCCTGCCCCTCTAGCAGATGCCCCCGGGGTGTTGCCAGGACAGGGAAAACCTTCCCAAGCACCTGGCCTCCTGAACCCCATCCTGCTAACACCTCACTGTACCTAGGAAGAGGTCAAGATGTGTTATTGTAGCAAATATTATTTTCATGCCTCTTAGGAGCAGCTGAAGGAAACTGAAGAAAGGTGATTCTATAGCAGGCAAAATAAGGGAGAGGTGAAACGCTGTGACAGGCAGGCACTCCGTGTGGGGTGCACAACAGGGGTCTCCGGGAGCCATCTCTACAAGTGAACTTTGTAAAGCAGAAACTTTAAATTAAAGGTTGTAGGCGGCAGGACTTCAAACACTTACTTTGCTTTCATTAACGTAAACTTCAGAAAGGACAAGAAGGGAGGGTACTTATTTTCTCCTTCAGAGAGGAGCACTATATCCTCATGAAAGAACAAATGTTGACTTCCTAGAATTCTATAGGTTGTGATCTGGAGATAGTCAGGGTAGGAAGAGGTCAAAAGGGCAATAGCCCTGGGATTTCTCTTTAAATGCTTTCCTAGTCTCTTATTCTGGGGAAGTTTCACTCTCTGAGACTATGGGAGAGTACTTTGCAGAAAATGGAAGGAAAAAATGAGTTGACTTTGGTGTAAAATATTGAAATCCATGAGCAGTTATTTGATAATACGCATCATCCATGAACTTGTTGAAGATCCCTCTATGCATAGATTTCAACATTTTTTGGTACTGAAACAAATTTTTCATTCCATTTTTTTCACGAACTTTTCAGAGTAGCCTTATACTACAATTCTTTTCCCCAACTCATCAAGAAAGCCTCTCCTAGGGTGGACATTTGGCCCAGTGGTCAGAGTGCCTGGTTTGATCCCTGGCTCCACTTCTGATTCTAGTTTCCGGCTAATGCACACCCTGGGAGGCAGCAAGTGATGACAAGTACTCAGGTCCCTAAAACACAGATGAGAGATCTGGATTGAGTTTTTGGCTCCTGGCTTCAGCCTGGCCCAGTCCCAGCTGTTGCAGGCATTTGGGGATTGAACTAATGGATAAATCTCTCTGTATGTCTGTCTCTCTTTTTTTCAAATAAAATAAAATAAAAGCCTCTCCATTCAACTTTCATCCTATATTGTTAGGCAGAGACTACCATATTGAGTTGCCTATAATTACTCCTAAAGAATCTGCTAAGGCTCTTTCCATTGTCCCTTGAGTTAAGCACCCACTTCTTGGCCATTGATTTGTTCTAGAAATGACCTTTTCCTAAATCTTCACCATCATCATTATCACATTGACCACTTTCAGGCATTATTTCCTACATAAATTGTTTCATTTACTCCTCACAACAGCCCTGGGAGGCCAGCAATGCTATCCCTGTTGGAGCTGAGCCTCCAAGAAGTTAGTAACTTGCTTAAGATCATAAGGAACCAATGGAATATTCAAACTTAAGACCACTGCTTTAGCACTCTAAAGGCATGGACCCCAGTGGTCCCACTCCTCAAACTCAAATGGGGTCAAGGGTGGCCATTAGGCTACTCCGAGGAGCATAGTAGAACCTAGTTTCCTTCCTACTATAGAACAAGAAACCAAGGAAGTTGGAAAATCATAAGTATCCCAAACTGAAAGATATTTCAATGGGGCTTCTTACCTGGTTTCCTTCCCACTATAGAAAAAGACTCCAAAGAAGGTGGAAAATCACAAATCCTCCAAGCTAAAAGATACCTTAGGGGCTGGCGCTATGGCGCACCAGGTTAATCCTCCGCCTGTGGCGCCAGCATCCCACATGGGCGCCGGTTCGAGTCCTGGTTACTCCTCTTCCAGTCCAGCTCTCTGCTGTGGCCTGAGAAAGCAGTAGAAAATGGCCCAAGTGCTTGGCCCCTGCACCCACATGGGAGACCAGGAAGAGGCACCTGGCTCCTGGCTTCGGATTGGCGCAGCTCCGGCCGTTGCGGCCATTTGGGGAGTGAACCAACGGAAGGAAGACCTTTCTCTCTCTATCTCTCTCTCACTGTCTGTAACTCTACCTGTCAAATGAATAAATAAAATCTTAAAAAAACTAAAATAAAAAAAATACCTTAGCAGGACTTCTCAAATGAATCATCTGGGAATCCTACTCAAATGCAGATTCTGATTCCAGTGGATCTGGAGGGCCTGAGTCTCTGCATTTAAAACTAGCTACCAATATTGCCATGCTACACGCGTTGGGCAGAATGACCCTTGATGATATCTATCCCTTCCTGTCCAGAACATGATTATTCTGTACAGACTACCTAAAGACTGGAAAACTTGGGAGAAGGAAGGAAGACTGTTGACCCAGAAGCACCTAGAAATGCAGGCCTGTGTCTGAAAGTGGACATATTCCCACACCAGCAGTCTAATCTGTTCAAAGTTTGGTAGTATGAGTTTACTATGAATGAGAGCTACCTATTTACATTCCAGTTTACATCCAGGCAGTATCAAAATAGGGCTATAAATAGCCCCCAAAATGCATTTGGTAATGGAAAAACACACTGATCCTTAACTTGTGTTGTGACACATGAAGCTTTAATTATTTACCACTTCTTAATGCCTGATTCATAATTAATACCAGAATGCACTTCTCTCCCTAGCTGCTCCTTGATTGCTACCACAGCAATGGGATTAGCATATCAAGATCAAATTCATCTTTTCTTAGGAAACCCATGAATATGTATCCAGCACATTGAAGAAGAAGTTTAGAATGCAATTTGCCAAAGCATTAAGGAACTAATAGGAAAGGAAATTGATAATGGTCACCTTCTTAATTTGAATTAATTTCATTAAATTTAAATTAAAAATTGATATAGCCAGAAAGTATAAATGGGTCCTTCCCACACTGACAAAATAGCAAAATTGTCTGCAGGTTTTAAAAATCTCCCTTGTGAAATGATTAGGAGTAATTCCAGTTTTGTCCATAATAGCATAATTTGTTAAAGCATACAGATTGTTCCTGACATTTTACCTTCTGAAAATCCAAAACAGCAATAGCTCTCTTCAAACCTTCCTTCCTCAGGATGGAGATTGCTGGCCCCATGACCCAGCCAATACAAACACCCTTTGTCCTGGAATCCTGGCCTATGGGTAAACTCTTTTCACCCTCAGAACTAAACGAAGGATGAAACAGATATTTTAAAGTACATCCAAGGCATTCTTGCTGTGATCTTCTCTCTGAGAAACGTGGAGGTTTTCCTCTATAACAAGCAAAGGATTTAGAAAAACACACAACATTAATTTAGGCTTCTAGTTTGAAGCATGAAGACAAATTTGCATTTTAAAGGTTTGGGTGTGTCTTGCCTACCCTTTTACTGCTCCAGTTCAAAGTCAGATGGTAGAATTCTGAATCTTCCCAGTCTTCATCTCAGCAGCAATTACACACAGAGCCCCAAGGAAAACGGGCTGGCCCTTCTCCCACCATCTGCCCACATCTGCTCTGGCCACACAAGTGCCTAAACTCCTCACCTCCCCATGCCATTGCCCATGATGGCACCATGGCCTAGACTATCTTCTTGTTTCCATTCCCTTTCCTCTTCTTTTCCTGACAACCCTCTCTTTAAGACCCAATTCAGACTTCTCTTGTGCCTGTGAAACTCCGTGCCCCAGCTGCCCACGCTACCCAGCAGCCAAGTCAGTTGCTCTGCACCCTCCCAGCATTTGGGGCATGTTTTCATCGTCTTTGAACTACAAGTATTTCCTGCCATCCCCACAAAGGGCTGAGTTCCTCAAGGAGAACTGCCTGCATTTCCTGGCAACTAGAAATCACTTCAGGAATGCAGGATTAAATCAGATAAATGAAAGCACCATTCACTGAATGATCAAATGGTTAACTTAATACTTTTGGTCATTCTCTTGGACCAAATCAGATCAATACTAGTCATCTAGTCCATTGCTCCCCAATTAACAGTTATGTTTACACTGTGAACCCCAGAACACGGGCTACACTGATAGACCCAATGCCTAGCATGTGCCTTGCACAGCCGAAATGTTTGATAAACATTTTTAAATGGTGCACGGGCCAATACCTTGAAACCTCCAAGATGGTCAGCACTGCCGATCACAGAGCTAAGTCCAACCACATTTCCACGCAGGCCCCCAGGACCTCCCTCCATGGCTCACAGCCTGGGCCTCTGAGGTTCTTCTTCTCATGCCTTTTAACCAAACACCATCTGAAGACAGACGGAGCCTGCAATCACACCACTGCGAATTTCCTCTCCTTTTGTTTCACTTCAGATCATTTCATTTTAAACAAAGATTTCTGAAGCCAAACTGCTAACCAGAGCTGCCAACCAAACAGGTTCCCAGCAAATCCTAGAGAAAGCATTGAAAAACACCAGAGTAGACAGGCAGCCAAATGGGAGCCACATTCTAGTTTTTGGTTTTTCTTGGTTTTGTTTTTTGAATTAATGATAATATACACAGTGCATTTCAAGCTGTCACTTACCACCAGGCTATCCCCCACTCTGGGGCTGGATGCACAGTGAGTTGATGACTCCCAGGGAGGCTTCACTCTGACCGACATCCCTAACAAAGACACTGGGACTATACCTTCCGTCCCTACTACTTACAGTTTCGGTTCCATCTTTAGAACAGATGTCATCTTACCCCCAGTCATAGAAAGCTGTGAAGCTTACTCTGTCTCGGCCAGCCAGCCTTGGGAAGTTGCTCTGCCATCCTTGCCCCGGGGATCCTAGCTGCTCAGTAGCTGAAAGACTTCTTGTGGCAGCTCCATGTGTCTGGGGAACAGGAAGGCATAACATACTGTGTTCAGCCCAGCAGCAAACACTCATGCCAAGGGCATTCATGTATGCCATTATCTGGGGTGCCAGAATTGGGGCATCCATCTGTAAGACATTTAGAGGCCCTTCCCTACCACGGCCACATCAAAGGACCATGACCCCAGCAGAGCCTCAAGACCAGATGAAAGGCGTAATGCCCTGTGGAATCTTCCACAGCCAGTCCACCATCGACAACCTTAGTGGCAGAGTTGGTTCCCACCCCTGCTCTGGGTCCTCCTGGCACTCTCAAGTTCTCATTGTGACTACAACATTTATTCAGGGGCCTCAGAACAGGCTGAAGAGTGATCCATGGAAAGCCTGATCCCAAGAAACATCTACACACTTCCCACCATCAGGAAGTTCAGGTGGTGGGGCCCCAAATGCTTTGTCAAGTTTCATCCTTGGTGAACCCACCTGGCAGTCTGCCCATCCCATGCCTTATTTGTTTTAACTTAGCTTGCACAAAAAAAAAAAATAGAAAATAAAAGAAGTATGGGGATGGAGAAGATTTTCCTATCCTTAAGATTACCTATAGAAGAATACAGAGCCAGGCATTCATTGACGTAATTGTGCAAGGGAGACAGCACCACGGCCTCCTAAGCTCCTGCTCCCTGCTGCAGAAAGGAAACTAAGGGTCAGTGTATCCACTCAGTGTGTCAATCATCAAACATTGCTTTAAGCTTATTATAGACCAGCACTGTGTGGGACACAGAGGCAGGGAGCAAAGAAGGAACACGGAGTGCAGTCTATCGTCACATTAAATTCTAATACATGCTGTAGGTACAGTAGGAGACCAGGGGAGGGAGAGAACTCATTGAGGGAAAAACCTTCATGAAGCAGATGGGATTTAATGAGTCTTGAAGAATGAATAAAATTTAGGTAAATGGGTGCTGATGGGAGAGCGAAGGGTGTTCCAAGAGGGCTGAACAGCAGGCACAGAGGTGGGAACGAGTCCAGCATGTACGAGGAACAGACTTACAGGCTTTGTCTTCCACTCTCCTCTCCCTTTGTGCATTTCGTCAGTGCAAGGCAGGCAGCCCGAGTGTGTCCCACCTTCCTGAAATTTCAATGAAAAAAATTAGTCAAAACAAGAGCCCCAGAAAACAACCAAGTCATCCCGGTGGGCTGAGTGCATAAGGCTCTCACAGATGTAGATGGATAAGCCTGGGCCACTTGTGAGCAAGCGTCTTGATTCTGCGTTGGGAAGGGGCAGGAGCAGCACCAGCAGTGCATGCGGGGGGACCCGCGTCCCCTTCACATTTTCTCATTCAATACGGCCAGGTGGCAAGGTGCCAGCCCATTTGCTGCCCGTCGAGGAGGATATTTATGGGAACCCGTTTTTATTTTCTTCCCTAGCAGGTTTGAGGAGATCGATGAAGGTTGAGAATTCCCCCTAAAAGCTGGAGCCTAGAGCCTTCCTGGGAATATTGCATTCACACTAATTCAGCAGGGGTCGCCAGAGCTGTTAAGGATGCTGAACCTTCCGACTTCATGTTGGAGAAAAATGAAAAGAAATCCAAGCCGTAAAAATGAGCACCCAAAAATGAATTCTCTCGCACAATCCATTTCTCCTGGTTGAACATTATCAGCCTTCGGACCTTGGCTGCAACCGAGTAGCTTCACCGTCAATCCACAAAATACAATTATCCGCTGTCTGGTTTTCTGATAGCAATTCTTTTGTAGGTGAAAAATGCAACTCTTGAGTCCACTATTGAGAAACCTTGATGCTAGAAAACTGAGAAGCCTACAACAGGCAGCTCATCAGATGTCAAACCTACTTTCCCAGTGCCTGGGGAGTGAATTGAGAAATTTGCACTTTGGGGTGAACCTTGGGAGATGAAACATTCAAATAATCATCATTACCAACACTGAAACAAGAAATCTGTGTCCTATCTCTGGCAGCACTGCTAAAGTGTTCCTGAGTTGCTTTGTGGGCATGGGCTGACAGCTGAAATCGGGAGTCTCAGATTTGCGGGCTGCGTCTTGCTCAGATAATACCAAAGTCCATTCATTGTCTCTCAGCCTTGGTCTAAGGGTTTGTAACTCCCACCAACAAGGCTGGGAATATTGGACCCCATTCTGTCGTGAGCCAGAAAGGAAGAAATACTCTCCTGGGGAGCCAAGTGCTCGCTTGTGTGAAGTAAATTTTCTCTTCTACCACGCAAAATGGTCGGGATCCTACCACTTGGGTCCCAAAAACACCCCCTTGGGAGCAATGTGCTCAACCACATGTGAAAAATTTGGTCTATTTTTAAACTATCCTTTCTGGCATGTCTTAGTGTGAGCTCAGGTGAAGGGAGCCAGCTGATGCAAGTGACATCAAGTAACTTTTCCCTCTGTTTTGTCAACTTCTTCCTAAGCACTGTGTGTGTGTGCGTGTGTGTGTATGTGTGTAGGAGCAACACACACACACAGCATCCTGCCTTGTTTCTTGGCCTCGCCTCCTTTCTCCCTGAATCTCACTCTCTCTTCCCTTTTTCCATACTCTTCAGACTCATCCCTGCCATGCCCTCCCCTCTTCACTTCTCATATCCTCACTTCCCCCTCACTTTCCTCCCACTCACCTCCCCTGAAAATGAGTCATGGTAAACAGAAAGCTCTAGCTTTTCAGTACAAATAAATAGGACCAAAAAAATCATCAGGAAAAAACAGTATCTCTGCTTAATGCACGGTTTAAACCCTCCAAAAGCTTAATGAAAATTTGGCGTACATATGGCATGAGAAGCTTGCATTGTAAATCTGACATCAGCTCACAGATATAATGATTTTGGCTCTTTGCCTTTCTAAAAGGAGACAAAATGTTTGCAGTCATTATTGGCATTACTGTCTAACAAGAGAAAGGAAGGCTCTAATTATGACTAGACAAATCATGTGCAAGGTTCATTTCATTGCAATCCTGGGAAAACAATGTGTGGGGGAAAATTAATGAGGGCAAGTGGCAGATAAAGGAGAAATGTCTTTAATTTGCTGAGTGTCCTCAGCTGCTCTTGCAATCTGGCCACCTGCATTACAGGCTTCTTGGCCATGTGAATATCCCCAACCTCAAGGGCTGCCATAATCACTCCAAATAAATAAAAAAGAAGAAGAAGAAGCACCTAAGAAGTGCACTGAACAAAGTGAGGAACGCTGAAAACACTCTTAAGAAAGCTCATGGTATAAAGGAATCTGGAAGTGATCCTTTTGCTAGGGGAGTGGCTATGCACTCATTTCCTGGTATGTTTCAGATACCAGGTTTTCCTAAACTAGGCTTACACAGTCCACCTCCAAGGCCACATCCACGAAGGCAACTCAGAAGCCTTTGCAAAGTAGACTAGAGGAGCCTCAGTGTTCAGGGATGCATCTGGGATGCAGGAGCAGGAGCCATGTAGGCCCCAAGTCAGAAGAAGGGCTTAGTTTTGTCTTCATATCCTGGTTCTCATGATACTAGGAATGTCCCTGATTGATAAGGAAAAACTCAAGGACATAATCCCAATCATGGGCAGCCCTCCTCCTATGTCCTGCTTGTTGGATGGTGGTTAGGGTCTCCTTCCACAAGCCCCAGAGCAGACTGAAGCCCATTTCTCTGCCCTCCAGTTGCAGATCTGATTTCTCACCTCTCAGAAGCCCCAGACCCATGCATCATGGACCTATTTCCCATAGAGGAGTGTCGCTCCCCCTCTTCGTGGAGGAACGACACAGGACCCTGCGCTGTTCTTTTGTCTGCTCGGCCCTCCCCGGGTTTGCTGCTGGTTCTTCCCGGGTTGGCTACCGTCCCTTCCACCTCCGTGGAAGGGCGGTTCCCCCTAGCCACTTTCCCCACTTCCGCGGGGGAGCGGCATACTGCCGGCCAGCTCTTCTCGGGGGCTGCTCAGGTGTTCCTTCAGATAGATGTTCCCCTTAGATGTTCCTGGTGCATGTTGTCTCTCTCCTCCTTTATAGTCCTCTTCCACCAATCCCAACTCTGCTACCCACACACCGAGTACGCTGCTCTCCTCCAATCAGGAGCAGGTCCTGCTGTTTATTGGTTGAACTGGAGGCAGCTGTGTAGAAGCTGTTTCTCCCTTCTCAGCGCCATATTGTGGGAGAGCAGATGCATAGAATAAGTCTTAATTCCAGTAAGTTAGTCTAGTCCGAGTTGCTCCCCACAAGGAGGGCTGGGAATTCTGGAGGATTTGTGGGGAAAGAGTTATATTAAAGATTAAAGCAGGGACTGGCACTGTGGCAAAATAGGTTAAAGCCCCAGCCTGTAGCGCTGGCATCCCATATGGGCACTGGTTCTAGTCCCGGCTGCTCCTCTTCCGATCCAGCTCTCTGCTACGGCCTGGGAAAGCAATGGAGGATGGCCCTAGTCCTTGGGCCCCTGCACCCATGTAGGAGACCCAGAAGGAGGCTCCTAGCTCCTGACTGGATCGGCACGGCTCCGGATGTTGCGGACATCTGGGGAGTGAACCAGCATGTGGAAGACCTCTCTCTCTGTCTCTCTCTCTCTCTGTAACTCTCTCTTTAAAAAAATAAAAAGAAAGAAAGAAAGAAAGAAAGAAAGAAAGAAAGAAGGAAGGAAGGAAGGAAGGAAGGAAGGAAGGAAGGAAGGAAGGAAGGAAGGAAGGAAGGAAGGAAGAAAAAAAGATTAAAGCAATGGGCAATATCCTGACTTGAACCACAAGAAACAAAGAAAGAATAAGTGATATGAAGGAGATAGTTAATCCAATGACCTGCCTTGGCCAAACCCTAAACTCTCTTAAGCCAATGGGTGTCAAACTGTTATGGTTTGGGGTGGTTTGTCCACCAAAGGTTCATGAGTTGAAAGCTTAGTCCCCAGGGTGGTGGTAAAAGAGGTAATGATTAAGGGTACCAAAACACAGCAAAAGTTTCTGGTACTCCATAGCATAGTGAGTCAACTACAGTTTGCAAAAGCACTAAATATTATTTCTGTTTTTTTTTTTTTTTTGACAGGCAGAGTGGACAGTGTGAGAGAGAGAGACAGAGAGAAAGGTCTTCCTTTTCCATTGGTTCACCCCACAATGGCCCCTGCGGCCGGCGCACTGCACTGATGCGAAGCCAGGAGCCAGGTGCTTCTCCTGGTCTCCCATGCAGGTGCAGGGCCCAAGAACTTGGGCCATCTTCCACTGCACTCCCGGGCCACAGCAGAGAGCTGGCCTGGAAGAGAAGCAACCGGGATAGAATCCAGTGCTCCAACCGGGTCTAGAACCTGGGGTGCCGGCGCCACAGGCAGAGGATTAGCCTACTGAGCCGCGCCACCAGCCCTAAATATTATTTCACGTAAAGGAGAGAAGCCGTTAGGTTCAACACATGGAGGAAGGATGAGGAGGTCTGGATGATGATTGCTGATGTGATTAGTTTACACTGTGTGTGTGTGTGTGTGTGTGTGTGTGTTGTACTGTGCCCTCATAAAAGTGCATAGGTATTAAAGGTTAAATAAAAATTTAAAACATAAAAAGAGGCAACAAAACCTCTAAGGGGTGCATTTTAGCACAAGGCAATTAGGTCATTTAGGGTGCTGCCCTTGGAAGGGATTAAGGTAGTTCTCTGGGACCTCATGAGACCAGGTTGTCATAACACGGGCCCATCCCTGCTCTCTGATTTCCTGTCCTGCCATGGACTCCCTCTTGCATATACTCCCACTATGATATCATCCACCATGAGGCCCTCACCACAGGCCAAACAATGTGACCACCTAAGCTTGAATTTTTAGCCTCCAAAATTGTGAACTAAATAAACCTCTTTCCTAAATTTACACAGTACCCAGCCTTGAGTATTTAGCTATAGTAATAGAAAACAGACTAATACACAAATGTACAGTGCTGCTTCCGAAGGCCTCAGAGTGCCCAGCATTCTGGTGGTTCATACACTGTGGGTACAACCAGAACTTTCTGGAGTGATCATACATCTACTGCTTATTAATTTGTGGGTGAATTGGACCTCCAACTGCCTGCCTGATCCCTTCCAAGGCACTTTGATTTCCTTTACTAGAAACCCAAATGGCCAGTGTGAGTACCTGCTACCATGGGTTTGGTTCGGTGAAAGCATGGAGGCTTTGGTTCAAGGTCACCTGGGACCTCATACCTTCTTCCTAGTTCCTTACCCTAGTCTCACTTTGGCCAAAAGAAAGCTTTCAGGTTGCCATGGAGTTCATTCACCTGCCATCCCAGTTGCCTGTTGCCATGGATAATTAGCCATTGGCTGTTCATTTACATAACTTTCTATTTACCTTGGGACCCATAAGCTTATTTATTCTAACAAGCAGAGAGTGTACACCCATATAAATGGGAAGAGAAAATGCATGGCATTATTTTATTGAAGCAGACAGAATTTCTTATTAATAAACTCACATGTGACAGTGGTAGATTATAATCAATATTCGACTTGGTGTTTTAGAACTGTCTTCCATTTGGAAAATAATAAAATCTTATTAATTTGAAACTCTAATGACCAGAAAAACTTCACCAGCTTGACTCACTTTAGAGTATCTCATATTTTTTCTCAAGCAAGAGTGGGGCACGAGGCACCTGAGGAAAAGCAGTTGCTTCCAATCAAGCATGATTTTGAATAACCGATATTGATTTAATGAGGTTTTACTCCATATCAGCATTTCAGCCAGCACTATTATAACTGCACAACCTTCCAAGGTCAAGCCCAGAGGTTTGCCCCTTACCTGAGGTGGAAAATAATGAAATCCATTTTCCCCTGGGGACAAGAATACCTATAAATCACATTTTCCACACCTCACCTGGCTGCCTCAAATGGCCCCACTCTGTAACACGCCGATCTGTCACTCCTTCAGCTGCCTCCAGGACACTCCATCAGGCTCTGGGGAGAGAGGCAGTGGGAAGAAAATGACAACTTGGGCATCAGACTGACAGTCTGAGCACAGGCCACGGTGCGGTGAGGCTGGGAGTTTAGGGAAACACTCTCTGGGTATTTCAGGGCTGCTGTTTTCCCCCCAAGTAAAATGAGCAGGAACCATGAGAGGCAGTCAGCCTAAAAATGGGAGCAGCCTCGGAATACAAAGGTGATTGGCTCAATGGCTTCTCCACCCAGCTCTTTGTTTTCATGAAATCAGGACTGTGGGCTGCAAATCCAGCACTGTCTGGAATTGTCTTCCCCATATTGCAATTAATGCAAATATGTAACATCATAATACCCATGGGGGTCTTATCACATAGATAATAACTCAGCCACAGAACCCAGGACCATTATCAGAACTGAATTTACACAACTGCTTTTTGGAAGTACAGGGCATGAAAGGATGTTCCTGGGACTCAATAAGGTCCCTGCACCCTAAGACGAGAGGAGGGAGATTTGGGGCCACTTCAGAATCCCCTCCACAATGGATTCATAAGAACCGTGCTCCAAGGAAGAGAGATGGCAGAGTTAATGCTGTGTGATAGTCTAGGATAACAAGGTCACTTCAGGAAAGCTGTTCTTCGACAGTTGTGCAACATCTTGATGAACACTAGAGGGTGCAGCAGGGATAATGCTGGGAGCCGCCCTCTATCCATGGTGAGGGGACAGACAGTGAGCTGTCCAGGGACAGACACTAACAGCAGGGCTGGGTAACTGGGGCACGGCCCTGGGGCACAGGGACGGACATCTTGGGTGAAGGTGGGGAGAGGTGAGCAACCCCCTGCCAGGGAGTTACTAGGTTTGGAGGTCCACAGACTAAGGCTGGAAGTGGGGTCCAGCTATCTCAGGAGGCCCGTCCTAAGGTTCCTGGTGAAAGGATTGCTGTTATGGCTTCAAGAAAGCCTCTCTTCCTCACTTTGCCAGGTATATTGCTGAAGATTTACCCACATGTACAACTGTGTGTGCACTTTTGTGCCTGAACCTAAATGATCTATCATAGCTGGCATGGGTGGGTACCATTCCAAAGAAGACATTTTTGAAGCCATAACCCCAGGATGTCTGCAACTCCCTTCTACCAGCCTCAGGCTATTTCTTCCCTGTTGCCTCTTTGCCTGTCTCCACCAAAACCTCATTGCCATGCAGCGCATTCTCGTGCCTTAACCTTTTACTCATTAAGCACCTGCTATATGCTGGAGCTAGGAGTACAGTGGTGGGAGAAAGCAGCAGCAGTTCCTGACCTCAGGGAAACTGCCACCTAACTCTCTTTACCTCTTTCCACTCGGTGGGGATGGAGAGGGAGAAAATGGGAAATAAACTTTACAAACTATTTGGGGCCAGATTGTGAAAAGCATTAAATACCATGCCAAGGATTTTTTATTTTATCCCATGGTAATGGGAAGCAATGAAAGACTTTAAGCAGAATATTTAGATCCAGTTTCCATCTCCAAAATATCTGGAGGCTAAAAAATGTTCCACCTTATTAGTACAGTAGTGCAATTAAAATATTCAAATGGTATTTTTTACCTAGTGGATTGCCAAAGTCATTTTTAAAGACTACAATCCATTTTGGCAAGAATTCCCTAAAATTAACAACATTATCCTTTACAGACAGGAATGGAATTTGGCAAAATCCATGAGGCTAATTTGGCATGCGTAGTAAACACAAGGAAGTTGCATCACCTCTGACCCCAAAATGTAGCAGTCCTAGTGCGACATAATAGAAGCTGATATTAAGGTGGAGATGACAAGGTATCAAAGACAAAACTGAGAAGTTTATTCCAGAGACCAAAGCCATAGAAACCATCCAATAACCGACTGCATTGAGGATGACAAAGGGAGAAAGTCGACTATGACACAGGGTTACAGCCGGCACGACTAGAACCATGCAGAAGCTTTTCCACCACAGCAATTAGAGAAGAAAGACTGACAAACTGCAAGAGGGCAATGAAAAGTTAGCTGTTGGACATTTGGGGGCACAGAGTGTGTAAAAGGAAATAATCTGTAGAAGCCCAGATGAAAAGTGTAATTGGATATGAAGATCACTGGAGAGAAAATTTGGAAAGCATTTGTGCATATAAGGAGAGCATCAGGTAGAGAAACTGAAAATCACATTACAAAGACTTAAAGAACGAAAGACAGTAAAGAAGCTGAAACAGATCATAGAGTCTGGGGTTCCAGCTTAAAGAAGAGAATTGAAAAAATGATTTATTTATTTCCAAAGCTACTTCTCATTGAAAGTATCTTGGAAATATTTTATAAATAAATATTCATTTGAGAGACAGATGGACAGAGAGAGCGCCCATCTTCTAGTTTACTCCCCAAATGCCTACAACATCCAGGGCTGGGCCAGGCCACAGACAGGTGCTGAGAACTCAGTCCAGGTATCCTACATGAGTGGAAGGGACTCTAGTACTTGAATGACCTGAGAAGATTTTAAAGCTGAGTTGAGCACCAAGTAGAAAGTAAAAAAAGAAGAGGAAATTTTTAAGGAGATGTGGGTAGACTTGCCAGATTTAGCAAACTACAGACTTTTCAGTTGAATGTGAATTTCAGAAAAATGGTAAATCCTTTTTTAGCATTAGTATGCCCCATACAATATTTTGGGCATATTTATACTAAAAATGTTGCCCACTGTTTATATGACATTCCAGTTTAAGCAGGTGTCTTCTGTTTTATCAGGCAAGGAGTCTAGGTAGGGGGAAGATGAGGAGCCCAGGAGGAAAAGGCATGCCTGGAGAGGGGTGGGGTGTCTGCTCTCTGAGAAAGGAGAGGAGACAGCAGCAGTGATGAGGAAGACAGGAAGCCAGTTTAGGGAGCTGTGAAATCATGCCCTCTGCTCTATCAAAGACCGGGGTCAGCCTGTCTGCAGAAAGTGAGCATGTCCAACGTCAGCAGGAGGCTCTGATGTTGGATGTAAACTGTCTGGGGCATCCACCATGGAGAATGGGAGGGAGAGCACTGGAGAAGCACTAAGGGCACCTGGCTCTGGAAGTCTTGGTCCAGGGTGGACAGGGTGGAACCCAATGAGGCTCAAGAAGGGCAGGACCAGTTTGTGCAGATTCTTACACAGGACCTGTCAGCAAGTTTACATTTCATTGTCATCAGGCCATGGAAAGCTAAGCCAGTGACAGGGTCTGTGGCTTTGGTTTGGCTCTTTCTTTCTTTCTTTCTTTCTTTTTTTTTTTTTTTTTTTTTTTTAGATTTATTTATTTGGAAGTCAGAGTTACACAGAGAGAGGAGAGGCAGAGAGAGGTCTTCCATCCGATGGCTCCCTCCCCATTTGGCCGCAACGGCCAGAGTCCTGCTGATCCAAAGCCAGAAGCCAGGAGCTTCTTCCGGATCTCCCACACAGGAGAAGGGGCCCAAGCCCTTGGGTCATATTCTACTGCTTTCCCAGGCCATAGCAGAGAGCTGGATCAGAAGTGGAGCAGCTGGAGGCCAGCGCCGTGGCTCAATAGGCTAATCCTCCACCTAGCAGCGACGGCACACCGGGTTCTAGTCCCGGTCGGGGCGCCGGATTCTGTCCCGGTTACCCCTCTTCCAGGCCAGCTCTCTGCTATGGCCCGGGAGTGCAGTGGAGGATGGCCCAAGTCCTTGGGCCCTGCACCCCATGGGAGACCAGGAGAAGCACCGGCTCCTGCCTTCGGATCAACGCGCCGGCCCATTGGAGGGTGAACCAACAGCAAAAGGAAGACCTTTCTCTCTGTCTCTCTCACTGTCCACTTTGCCTGTCAAAAAAAAAAAAGAGAGTGGAGCAGCCGGAACTAGAACCAGCACCCATATGGGATGCCAGCACTTCAGGCTAAGGACGTTAACCCGCTGCGCCACAGTGCCGGCCCCTTGGTTTTATTTTTTAAACATCCAAGGGGCCAGCATTGTGGCACAGCAGCTGGTTAAGCTGCGGCCTACAATACTGAATCTGATTTCAGAGCGCCAGTTCCAGTCCCAGCTGTTCTGCTTCCAATTCAGTCCCCAGCAAATGTGCCCAGGAAAGCAGAAGAAGACACTCACGTGCTTGGACCCCTGGACCCGCATGGGAGATCCAGATGAAGTTCCAGGCTCCTGGCTTCAGCCTGGCTCAGACCTAACCATTGCAGCTATTTGGGAAGCAAACCAATAGACAGACGCTCGCTTGCTTGCTCACTCTGTCTCACCCTCTCTCCATCACTCTGCCTTTCAAATAAAACAAATAAATCTTAGAGAAACATAAAATAAAAGATTAATTTAAAAAACTAAACATCAGGACCGGCGTTGTGTCATAAGTCGCCACCTAAAATGCCAGCATTCGATATGAGCACCAGTTCAAGGCCCTGCTGCTCCACTTCCCATCCAACTCCCAGCTAATGTACCTGGGAAAGCAGTGGAAGATGTCCCAAGTACCTGGGCCTCTGTGCACATGTGAGAGACACCTGGATGAAGATCCGGCTCCTGATTTCAGACTGGTTCAGCTCTGGACATTGTGGCCATTTGGGGAGTAAACCAGTAAATGGAAAATCTCTCTCAATCTCTCAATCTCTCTCTCTCTCTCTCTCTCTCTCTCTGCCTCTCCTCTCTCTGTGTAACTCTGCCTTTCAAATAAATAAATAAAAATCTTAATAAATAAATAAATTGTAAAATATTAAATACACTTGGATGCTGGGTGGGGAAAAATTAAAGGTAGGCAAGATACGATGTTGGGATAGCAGGTAAGAGAATAGGATAAGAGTTGGGATAGCCAACTTGACTCTCACTGGGATTAAACATGACAATAGGTCTGATCTGATTTCATCATGATTTAAAAAAAAAATCATCTATTATTTTTCACTTTATGTTTCTGTGTGGGAACAAACCGTTGAAATCCTTACTTAATGTATACTAAGCTGATCTTCTGTATATTAAGATAATTGAAAATGAATCTTGATGTGAATGGAAGGGGAGAGGGAGTGGGAAAGGGGAGGGTTGTGGGTGGGAGGGACGGTATGGGGGGAAGCCATTGTAATCCATAAGTCGTACTTTGGAAATTTACATTCATTAAATAAAAGTTAAAAAAAAGAATTAAAAATAATAATTAATTAAAAAAAACAGGATCAAGGAAAAAAAAGAGTTGGGATAGCAGGAAAAATAGGCTGGGTATATAGTGAAGAGAGTAGACGGAGGGAAGGAGGAGGCGAATGAGAGAGAGATGTCTGAAGATATAATAGAGATTTTTTTTTTTTTTTTGACAGGCAGAGTGGACAGTGAGAGAGAGAAACAGAAAGACAGAGAGAAAGGTCTTCCTCTGCCGGTGGTTCACCCTCCAATGGCTGCCGTGGCCGGAGTGCTGCAGCCGGCGCACCACGGCCGGCGCACCGCGCTGATCCGAAGCCAGGAGCCAGGTACTTCTCCTGGTCTCCTATGGGGTGCAGGGCCCAAGCACTTGGGCCATCCTCCACTGCACTTCCTGGCCGCAGCAGAGAGCTGGCCTGGAAGACGGGCAACCGGGACAGAATCCGGCACCCCGACCGGGACTAGAACCCAGTGTGCCAGCGCCGCAAGGCGGAGGATTAGCCTAGTGAGCTGCGGTGCCGGCTATAATAGAGATATAGCAAGACAATTGGATTGGAGTTAGTGCTTAGAAGAAGTTAGACAAAGGAGCTAATTCCCTAGTTTCTGACAGCAACGAGTGAGTAAGTAAAGAGCACTGACAAAATGAAAACAAGAGGAGAACGGCTTAACAAGAAGAAAACTAAACCCAGGCTTCCCTCTCACACTACCTTAGGAAAATGAGGGGAAAGAGGAATGTGTGGATGGTAATACTTGTCTATTCTTTGAGCTTTTCAGTACTATTTCACATTCATGTCTGAACTCTACAACAATGCTACAGGGAGGATGTTATTATCCCTGTGTGGCAAGAGAATAGTTGAAATTATTAATTGATTTTCTGTTTTGCTCCAGGTGGTTCACTTTTTTCACCCCTTCTCTGCTCCCAATTCAAGCAGCTAAACCAGTCAATACTCATCAAATTAGGTGGTAGTTGAAATAGGTAGAAAGCCGAGAAAAGAAAGGAGAATAATTTGGCAATCCATTTCAAAGATTTCATATTCGTCTATGACTCGAAAGGACTTTGGGCACCGGATAAACCTGATGACCAGAAAAATTCCAAGTAAAGGGAAGACACAAGGAAAGCGATGATGCCTTGGATGCTTCTAGGCCCCAGAGAAGAGTCCTGTATGTGATGACCAGCCAGCCCCAGAGAGCCAGCAAGACCTACAGAGAGAAAAGTAAAGACACAAGTATCTTAGCAGCACAGCAGATTTTTATGTCAGTGTTGCCTACAAGCAACAAAAATTATTATAGGAGTTTCATGCATGATATAAAGGTAGAAGAGAGAACCAGAGGATCTCATAGGCCCACATGGACTGAAGCAAGACACCTCCAGAGGCAACCTGAGGCTGGTAGATGACCAACAGCCAGATGGGTCAAAGGGCATTATTGGATTTTTGTGGGCAGACAATAGAAGAGGCAAGATGGGTACTTGTCAATGCTTTCACATCATAACAAGCAAGGAAAAGTGAGACGTGTCCCTCATTTAACTGTAATTAAGTAACCGCCATATAGACAGAATGGAGTCATCCAATAAATATCAAGTTCAATTACCAGCAAGTTTTGAAAGGTATGTTCTTGTGCAACCAAGGCATGAACTGAGATTTATATCTACTGTGTACATTTGAGGGTACAAAAATGGAGCTTCAGGGAGTTCTTGAGCCTGGGCACAAAGCTGAGTAAGGGGAGGAATATATCTTGTTCCCAAGCCCACTTATTTTCCATTGCACTGTGAATCTCTATTCAGGGAGAGCAGTTTTCAGCCATTTTGAAGAATCATTGGCTTGTACTACAGATCAACCTCATGAAATGTTGGGAGTTTTGAATATCAAGACATTGGTATTCATCAGTGGAAATCCACTTTGAAATCCCAAGGGCTAGGGAGCCCTCCAAATTAGAAACTTAGTTTGAACACTCAGTTACTTATATGTGGTGGCTGTCAGAATCACCAGACCAATGAATGCAGTAAAAACAACAATTTGCATTCTTAAAGCCCAAATAATGCCACCCGGAGTCAAACTGAGATTTTTATGCAGCCATTAAAGCAAAGTATCAGCAATTCCTGAGGGAAAGGGGAAACCAAGAGTTCAAAGGACACATTAGCAAGTTTCTCAATTAAATGCCAAGAAGTAATACAGCTTTGTTTTAGCACCCTCTTACTTAGTCATTTAATTTTTCTTCAAAAAGAAAAGCAACCCTCGGGGGTGTGGAGCCTAATGCTTGTCTAAGCAGACGGAGCTAATGCTTTCTCGGAGAGGCTACCAAGCAATACATCTGATAATGTCTATTCTATTTCGAATAGGAAAATTGATCAATTAAGGGGAAAGGAGGCTTACAGAGCCAAGCACTGACGGAAAAAAAAAAAAAAAAAAAAAAGCTACAGGCAATGCTCCTGCTGGGAACTAATAAAAGTTCCATGTAAGAAGTTGGATTCCAAGTTGGAAGCCATGAGAACTGTGTTCACCTCAGTCAAGCCAAAGTGAGGCAATATATCGGGAGAGAAAGATCAGGAAGTTTTTCAATTCATTATGGAACTGATGCATGAGTTCATCATGGGCCCTGAACTTTGTTGTCCACATAGGGTGTTTCTTTCTAAAAATGTCAATTCTGAGAGGGCAGAAGGGAATAGGAATTTTATTTGATCTCTACTGGCCCAGCACAGTATAAAACAGAGCCTTAGCCAGCGCCATAGCTCCTAGGCTAATCCTCCGCCTGCGGCACTGGCACCCCGGGTTCTAGTCCCAGTTGGGGTGCTGGTTCTGTCCCAGTTGCCCTTCTTCCAGTCCAACTCTCTGCTGTGGCCCAGGAAGGCAGTGGAGGATGGCCGGATGGCCCAAGTACTTGGGCCCTGCACCGTATGAGAGACCAGGAGGAAGCACCTGGCTCCTGGCTTCAAATTGGCACAGCGCCGGCCACACCGCACCAGCCGTGGCAGCCATGTGGGGGGTGAACCAACGGAAGGAAGACCTTTCTCTCTGTCTCTCACTCTCTAACTCTGCCTATAAAAAAAAAAAATCTTCAGACCATGTACACAGGAGGCATACAATATTGCCACACTGGCTGAATGAAAACAGGGAAAGATGCACACTTTTACACAGGGCCTGGCAAATACTCTGTGCTATAGAAATAAGCATGGCTTGCATTTTGATCAAACCACAGGAAACCAGACCTATCACCTGCATGCAAATTTGGGCTTATCTATTTTCACCACTGCTGTTCATCATAACCAGTGCATAGTAACCAGTCAATATGAACTTGTTGATGAACAAATGACCACAGAGACACAATTGTAAGACTGGAAGCAGTCTCTAGGCATCAGATACTTTAAACTGATTACTGTCGCCCTTTGTGCAAGTGGGTCAAGATAATAAGTATCAGCTGGGGCTGTTGCTGTAGCGCTGTAGCATGTTGGGTAAAGCCACCATCTGCAGTGCCAGCATCCCATATGGGCGCCAGTTCCAGTCCTGGCTGCTCCACTTCTGATCCAGCTCTCTGCTATGTCCTGGGAAAGCAGTAGAAGATGGCCCAGTTCCTTTGGCCCCTGCAGCTACATGGGAGACCCGGAAGAAGTTCCTGGTTCCTGGCTTCGGATTGACACAGCTCTGACCATTGCAGCCATCTGGGGAGTAAACCAGTGGATGGAAGACCTCTCTCTCTCTCTCTCTGCCTCTGCCTCTTTCTAACTGCCCTTCAAATAAATAAACAAATTTTTAAAAAAATAATTATCAGCAGAGAATGCTGAAGAAAGGTGAGTGAAAGATATCTGTGTCTGTCTCTCACGGGAGATTTTTGGGAATAAGGTGAAATCTGCCTGAGATGTTTGAGTTTATCCTGTCTGGGGTGGGGGGACGGTACCGGGGAAGAGAGGCATCTATATAAATGGCCTGTGACTTCAAGGCTCCACTGGGTGCAGCTTCCATAGGATATTCATGCTGGGGTTAGCCAGTTTCCCTCCCTGTAATCCCCATGGCCTTGTAATAAATCGATAAGACTTAAAGCTCATCTAAAACCACTCCATCCCTGGCCTCAAATAGTCCAATAATTAATTATCTCTTTCTTTACTCATCAGTGGTTACAAGGAAACGTTTAATTTTTCCTATCTGAATTTGTCCTGCATAAAAGACAATAAACCTGTGTTAACTTTCAAGAGCCTGACCCCCTGAGTCCTCTCTGGCTCCCATCTCTGCAGTCTTAAAATGTGCATTATTATTATTGTTCTGGAAAATTAACATGTATGAAGCCCCAGAGAGTGGAAGGTGCTAACGTAGACTTTAAATTAGTTGTGGTCCCCATCCTTGGGAAGCCCACATCACAAGGCCCCCTCAAAAATGTCAAATTATAGGCCTAGCAGCCTTTTCACTTTCCAGTGAAAATTAGCACCAATCATGACACAAAGCTTAGCAATTGCACACATTCACAAAGGGGCATTTTCCCCTTTTAAATGAGTCTGCAGGAATGGCATCCCTGGAGTCTGCATAAGACTCCTGTGTGTCCCACCAAGGCCTGGATTAAATGTGCTATTGCTCCCCCTTATCCTGACACCTCGTCTCCCTGCCCACTACTGTCTGACTGCAACTCAACAGTTTGCAGCACCATATGGCAAAGGTTGAGGTCAGGCTGATAAAAACGTTCCATAGCCCTGAAGAATGGTTAACAAACACGTGAATGTAAATTCTAACACATTGTAAAACTGTGGCAAACCAGGCTGAAAAGAGACTTTAGTGATGGCAGGAAATCTGCTTCTCAGCTCCACCCCGGCCCTTCCAGTTCATTACAGGTATTGTGGAGAGAAAATGGGGTTTTGTGTCCTCTCTTGGCAATCTGTACCCTGCTCTTCTGCCAGATTTCTAATGACTTCTCAATGATGATTTAAGAGGTTTCGTGCCTGCGAGTTGTAAAGGATTTCAACTGCACTCTGCTCTCTTCCCATGTCCATGCACCAAGATGTGCACACACACAATCTCCCATCAGCAGGGCCAGCATCAGCAACTTTTGTCTGAGTCTCGCTTCACAGCTCCCTTTCCACGTCACAATGCCCTCCGGGGTCACTGAATCAATCTAGCAGCAAGAGAAACCCCTTCAGAGCTCAGAGGTTTATACTAGAATTGAATCTACAGCAATTTGTAAACGTCGTTGGTGGTATGGTTGCCCCCATCACCAAAAAGAAAACCCCCCCTAACTCAGGGAAGGAATTTGAATTGAAAACCAACTTTACCTCCTCAAGCCAACAGCTGTCATTCAGCACACACACACACACACACACATGCAACAATCCCTATTGAAATGTCCTGAATGCCTAAGCTCTCTGCTTTGAGACCTAGAATGTGCAACCCTAGAGGGTTTGAGAAAGGTATAGGGGAGGTGTGGCTTGGGCAGCTGGGCTCAAGGCTGAAGAGCTGGGACACATGAGCTGCTCATTCCAAAGCTTACTCGAAATAGCTTCCTCTTTCAGCCATTATAGAAAGCACTATGGTGGTTTCTCAAACAATTACACAGATAATTATTATACGATCTAGTAGCACACTACTTGTTATACAGCTAAAGGAAATAAGTATACTGAAGAATTACCTGCACTCCCATATTCATCACAGCATTATTCACAATACCAAAACATGGAATCAACTCAAGCATCCATCAACTGATGGATGTGTAAAAGAAAATGTGAGATACACACACCCTCACACACTCTCACACTCTCACACTCTCTCACACACACACCCCTAATGGAATACCATTAAGTCTTCAAAAGAAGGAAATCCTGCCACTTGTAATATCATGGATGAATCTGGAAGAGTTCATGCAAAGAGAAGTAAGTGAGCCATAGAAAGAGAAATACTGTATGATCTCACTTATTGGTAGAATCCAAAGTAAGTCAAACTCACAGAAGCAGAGCAGCACTTTGGTTGCCAGGGGCTGAGGAGGTGAGGAAAATGGGCAGGTACTGGCCAAAGCATACAAATTTTCATTTATAAGATGAACAAATTCCGGGCATTGAGTGTGCAGAATGCGCGGTGATGGATGTGTTAATTAATCTAATGGCAATCATTGCACAAATTATTATGCTGTGTACCTTGAATATATGCAATCTTTATTTGTCAATTAAACAAATTCCTTCTTCCACTGGGTATCTACCACTCCCTCCCTCTGCCCCCATGCTTTTCTTCTTGGCTAGGATGATGCAGAGGCAGAGCCATCACTACCCTATATGGGGCTTATGTGCTATGGAAAGAGCATGATTAGAAAGAGCATCATCGCTCTGGGAACTTGCACCCCATACCAGGGTACCTGGCTTGGCAACCAGAGCACAAACTGCATCTCAGTCCCCATCTACACCCTAGGCCAGGCACCTTTGTTCCGTGCACCAACCACAGGCTTCCTCTTCTCTCAGTCAGACCTTCTGCTTCCAAATTTCTCCCTGTCCCCTTCCAACTGTGGTACTCAGATGAGCCCTAGATTCTAATGTTCTAGGGTTTATGAGGCTGAAATGGAAATCACAATGCATTGCTAATACTTTTCTCTTCATCAGCACCTCAGGCTAACCCAGAGTCACTGAGCCCTAATGGGAAGCCCACAGTCCATATTATATTCTGTGGAATGTCAGAAAAAGACATGCAACTCTTGGTTTCTCCAAGCAAAAATAGGACCCACAAAATTGCCATTTTTTTTTGTTTTTCCTTTATTTTTCTCTTCTACAAATGACACATGGTACCTGTCATTTTCCTCTGAGCATACACATCCTGACACCTACCAGGGATGGCTCTCAGTGTCTCCAGGGCCTGATCATGACAGTGTATTTACAGGTGAATTAAAGTAATGGAGTGTGACGAGGTCATTAGGAAGTACATACACTTACTTGCCCAGGTTTACAGCAGTCTCCTGGCATGTGTCTGTTCTCTGTCGAGCTTAATCCCTTTTCCACCACTAATTTGTCCTGTGCTGTCTCAGGACTCAGGACTTCTGCTGTCTACATTCAGTTCCTCTCCCAAAAAGTAAAGAGATGAACAAGGTGACGTCTAAGGTCAAGTTCCACTCTAAACTTTCCCACTCAATGATTCTCAAGTCCCTTCAAGATGGCATACATACCATATGCTGCTGCAAATGTAAGCTATGTAAAAGAATGGATTTGCTACACTCAATGTCAAAGATGAAATGGGTACGGCCACTCCACTGGAGAAAGAACTCTCAGACTGACTTGGAAGGATATGACCATGAGCAGATTGATGTTACCAAGATCAATATTCCTTTTTCTCAATCTCTGCTTCTATCGCCCAGGCAGCCCCAGGTTCCAGACAAATCCTGGTGATTACTGAAAGACATGTTGCCTTCATTCTATTTCCTAGGCACAAAAGAAAGGATTTGCGTAATAGATATTGACTGGAGTCGGAGAAAGATTTCAAGTTCTTTTGCTTTACATAAAAAAGGAGAAGGAGGAATGAGTCCTTAAAACACAGAGTAAAGGTAGCAAAGTGGAGCCTTCTACCCTAGAACCTATAAGATAAGTTCTTTGAAGACCTGCATCAGACAGGAGGCTTTTAGTGGAGGAATTTCTGAACTTCTCACCCTATCTTGTGAATCTCCCATGCAATCATATAAATTAGTTAAGAAAAAAAAAAATAACAGCCCTGGATTGCCAGCAACAAGAAACACAGTGAAAGATGTGGGTGGTAGCAGTGGGGCTAGAGAAAGAGAAGAGGAACACAGCACGAATCTGCGTTTGGGGTACAAATTATTTATAAGAAAGCTTGGGAAATGGCTTTCTCCCATCACATTAATAATATTTGAATAGAAGTGGAAACTGTTAAGCCCTTCAACAAGCGGCTTGGGACCTTCCTGCACCCTCCCAGTTCTCCCCAGCTCACCTCCTCAACCCCTGCCAATGATTAATGCCAAGGAAGGGGCTCTGTGACAATCTCTTTTTTTGATTTCTTAGGCTCCTTTCTTCCCCAGGAGGGGGTGGAAAATAGGCAAAGGGCAGTGGGAGGAGTGACTGTCCTTTCAAATGCAAGGCTCAGAAAGAAAGTGGTCTAGGCTGGGAATGGAGAATTGAAGTGTCAGTCAAGAAGAATTTGGAAATATTTGCCTTGGACTCCAAGACACCCCCGCCCCTGCCCCCGCTGCCCATGGATCCCAGTGCCTCATTCCCTTCGCGTGCCTTGGCCCAGCCCCAAGGCCTTATCCAGCTCTGCTTCCCTGCTGCCTTACAATCCTCGACTCAAAGGGAGAAGGAAGTGGGGCGAGGAAGAAAGGGGACGGGTCAGACATGCCGCGTGCTCTGAGGTACTGGACCAAGGTTTCACGAGTGTCAAGAACTGGGCATTTGCCAGACTTCTCCTCCTGGAGGGTGCACTAATATTATGACTCCCTGTAATTAAAATACAGGCCTAATATAAAGAGAATATTTCATTTAAAGGTTTGATAGCGATGCATTAAGGATTCCTATACATGAGTGAATTCATAATGGCCAAATGACATATTTATGCCATGTACTTAGTTATGCCTTAGCTAACTCCATGATTCTAATTTATTTGCTGGTAAAACACCATCCCCGCTGATGTGCTCTGCTGAGCATACTTCTGTCAAAAACCCACTCCATAAACAAACAGCATGCCATACAGAAAACAAAGCCCACTGTGGAGAATGGCAATGGATTCCACCCCCCTAGGGACAATCCTCATCTGCTGGTGCCCTTCAGAAGCACCTTCTAGGCAAAGAGGAGGCCCCTCCCTCCCTTCTACTCCCTTAACCACCTCACCTGACCCTCACAACTTCCTCCAGGTCTAGAGACTCCAGTACATACTCACCTGTTCCACCACCAAACATCCTCACTCCTCTACCCCCAGGCAGCTGGCCAGCTGCAAACACCTACCAGTAGAACTAATAATCTCAGCTACTAGTCACAGAGCATCTACAGTGGGGCAGGGGTTTCAACTGCATCTTTTTTTTAAGATTTATTTATTTATTTGAAAGTTAGAGTTACAGAGTGGCAGAAGAGAGAGAGAATCTTCCATCTGCTGGTCACTCCCCAAATGGCCACAATGGCCAGAGCTGGGCTGATCCAAAGCCAGGAGCCAGGAGCTTTTTCCAGGTCTCCCATTTGGGTGCAGCAGCCCAAGTACTTGGGCCATCTTCTGCTGCTTTCTCAGGCCACAGCAGAGAGCAGGATTGGAAGTGGAGCAGCCGGGACATGAACCAGCACCCATACGGGATGCTGGCACTGCAAGCAGCAGCTTTTCCCACTACACCACAGCACTGGCCCCAGACTGAATTGTTTTTAACGACTGGTGATCATGCTGTAGTTGTCAGTGGCTCCATTATTTTCAAGGAGAACATGGGACATCGAGAAGCTTGCCCAGGGTTATACAGTAAGGCAATGGCACAGGCAGACTTTGTAACTTAGTTTGTCCATGTCTAAAGCTCATGACTTTAGAGTACATTATTTGGATCCACTGTGCTTCTATCAATAGAGCTTAATGGCAAATGATAATAGCAGCTGATGGAGGCCCTTCCACACTCAGGACAACTTTTAAGTGTTTTACATGTAGTTACTCACTTAATAAATGAAGCAAGGATTGCTAGGAGCCCTGTTTTCCAGAAGACAGAAAAGGCAGAGTGCTAAAGTCCTCTGTCTTTCCCAGGGTTCCAGGGCTGGTTAAAGGTGACACTAGGATTGGAACCTATACAGTCTGCCCCACAGCAGACTTATCACAGAACTTGCCCATCAGATCATCAGTTTGCCTCTCCAAAGAATCTGTGGCTTTTTCTAGAACTGAGAATAGGGTTCAGGAGATGGATCTAGCAGAAAGAGGTGCCCATAGACTAGTGAGAAAACCTGTTCTGGTATATGGGAGGAGTGGTCCTGGAGGTCAGACATCAACCAGGAAAATACACAACCCTCTTGCTTGTTGCATTTGCTTATCCTATTACCCAGAGCTGCATCAGACTTCACAGGTCAGAGACACAGTCCTCTACAAGGCTTCCCTCATATGACACACCAGCCACAACTTAGGGGTCCCTGGGATACCCTCACTTCTGACCAACTGGCTACACATTTGAGGATTCCCTACAAGAAGTTTCAGTAATATGTGAGAATTTCTCACAAAACAGAGGAAAGTGCTTCACTTATTAAGGTTTTCTGATAGCAAAAGGATACAAATCAGAATGGTCCAAGGGAGACACAATGTAATGTGACATCTCAGAGAGTCCCAAACATAAAGCCTCAGGAACACACCGCCCTCCTTGCACACCAGTGTGTGGCAATGTGTGTGTGCAAGAACATTGCCCATTAGAGAAGCTCACCCAAGCTTTGGCGTCCAGAGTTTTTATTGAGATTCCATGATATGGGTACGATTAGTTGAAGCAGAATCATGTGATAGAATTCAATCTCTAGGCCCAGAGTTGGTGCTGATATCACTGACTCAAAGTGCAGAAGTTCTTTTTTTTTTTTTTTATTCTTGCCAGGTTGCAGCAGCTAACGAGTTTTATTTCTTTCTTTCTTTCTTTCTTTCTTTCTTTTTTTTTTTTTTTTTTTGACAGGCAGAGTGGACAGTGAGAGAGAGAGAGAGACAGAGAGAGAGGTCTTCCTTTTGCCGTTGGTTCACCCTCCAATGGCCGCTGCGGCTGGTGCGCTGAGGCAGTTGCATCGCGCTGATCCGAAGCCAGGAGCCAGGTGCTTCTCCTGGTCTCCCATGCAGGTGCAGGGCCCAAGGACTTGGGCCATCCTCCACTGCACTCCCAGGCCATAGCAGAGAGCTGGCCTGGAAGAGGGGCAACCGGGACAGAATCCAGCGCCCCGACCGGGACTAGAACCCGGTGTGCCGGCGCCGCAGGCAGAGGATTAGCCTATTGAGCCGCAGCGCCAGCCTAAAGTGCAGAAGTTCTAACCACATTTGGTCTTTCTCACATGGCCAGTACACATTCTGAGTCTTCTCACAAGCAACAACGACCTGGGAGTCCACCACGAGTCAACACACTGCCATAAGTCATGAGGCGTGGTGCAGCAGGCCCACCGGGAATCACAGACACTCCATCACTTGGGAAAGCCCAAGGGTTTGGAGATTCCCTGCCTCTCCCAGGAACCAGGCCCGGCAGCGAGGCCAGCCAGTCCTTGATTCCACACCTTCAATGCAGACTTCAGCACAACAGATGCCTCTCTGTAAAACATGTGGTCACATTCTGATCACAGGGTCCAACTGAGAAGCCAGTATTGATTCAATTTGGTGACTATTGAAGAGTCAATCCAATTGTTTAGGCCATCTTGCCTAAATTATAGGGATCATATAGCAATCCAATCATCCCTCAGACATCAACCAGGAAAATGATTCTTATGTGCTTTGATCCAGTTATTTATGGTGTTTATATTTTGTGTGAGAGACCATGCAGAAGTCTAAACACTAACCTCTGCCGGCAGAGTCTTCCCAACCTGTCGGGGAGGAAATCAGAGGTTGAAGAAGCTGGGAGGAGTAACTGAGGTTAGAGAGTTAAAACCCCTCATTTCACAGATGGAGAAACCAAAAACAAATGGCTCAGGGGGTCCAGCCAACTAACAAGCTCTGTGACGCTGGACTATTGCTCCCATTTGAGATTTATAGAAAATTTCCTCTTCAGATTCCACTTTTGAAAAGTCAATATTCCTTGGAGAGTGAATGCATTAAGAAATATGGTGGGGCAGGCGCTGTGGTGTAGTGGGTAAAGCTACCACCTGCAGTGCTGGCATTCCCATACGGATGCCAGTTCAAGTCCCGGCTGCTCCACTTCCCATCCAGCTCTCTGCTATAGCCTGGGAAAGCAATAGAAGATGGTCTAAGTCCTCAGGCCCCTGCACCTTCCTGGGAGACCTGGAGGAAGATCCTGGCTCCTGGCTTCAGACAGGTGCAGCTCTGGCCATTGCTGCCATCTGGGAGTGAACCAGAAGATGGAAGACACTCTTTGTCTCTCTCTCTCTCTCTCTCTCTCTCTCTCTTTCTCTGTGCCTCTGCCTCTCTTTAACTATGACTTTCAAGTAAATAAATAAATCTTTTTAAAAAAGGAAGAAAATACCGTAAGTCAGGCCAATTTTTGAGTCTGTTTCCTAATCTTTGAAGTAAGGGCATTGGCTGAGGCTCAATAAATTCAACAGCACCTGCCTTGAGGCAGACAGCAGCATATGTGATCTAATCAAAAAGGTTGTAAAATAGGAACTCATGGGGTTGGGGAGAAATAGGAAATACACACCACCCCAGTGCAAGGCCTTCACTTCTGAATTTTAGAAATAAATCCAAATCCTTGGCACAAGGTTTGTAATCTTTGGCCTTGATGGCCTCCCAGGTGCCCAACCCGGTTCCATGATCCCATCATTCTGCATTTTCCTTAGCACGTGGTTTGCTGACTGATTTCCTCTCTGACAGTCAGTTATGTTGAGGGAATCATGGGAGTAGGAGACTTGCTAGGGAAACTGAGGGGAAGGTTTTTAAGTGGGCAACAGGCAGCTTTAGCTATGCAGCTGCAGGATCTTGAGTTACCAAACAAGAGACAGAAGGCTCTGAGAGAGCAGTGGACGATGCTCTAAATTTCAGTTTTGCCCTAGCTCATTTATAATTGAATGACCTATACAAATTAAGCCCACTGCTTTGAGCTTCATATTCACACTGAGCCCCCAGATATGTGCAGCGCACAACTTGTAAAACCATACAGAACTGCCTGGAGTGGCCTGGCCCTTAATATTTTTTTTAAAGGCCTGGAGATCTCCAGACCCCAGAAGAAACATTTAGTTACTCTCATGCCTAATGCAATCATCAATTCAGTTCTCCAGCTTGCTAAACTCTCAGGTTTTCTTTCTGTTAAACCTTTCTGCCAGAGTGGCACTTCAACTTGTGGACTATTTTAGAAGAAAAGGAAGGCTCTACGTCCTCCCCACAAATACACCTGTATCCACCCTCCTGAGCAAGCCTGGCATTGAGGATGCTCTTTACCCTGATTCTATTCAGCTCTGAATAGATGGAGGGGAGAAGCGTAAGGCAGGGGCTGCCTCCTCCTTGAGCCACTTGAGCCAACCTCAGACATGGTTTGCAGAAATCCCAGTCCCTTGGCCCGGCTTCGGTCCCTCTCCAAGACCTGCCACCATCCCTGGAACATTGTGTCCTCCGCAGCCTGATCCCAAGCCCAGAATCACTGCCCACTACTCCCCAGAGAGGGAGCTGGGAAGAGGGTAACCTTGCGAGGAGGAGTCCCACCCTCCTCCCGCCAAGAGGGAGCGGGACTTCTCCCTCAGCAGCTGCCAACACTCCTAATGTTATTGTGCGCGGGAGGCCCCTAGGACACCTCCAGCAGGACTGAATTAATAATTGCTGGCAACAGAGAGCCTGCAGCAGCCAGCTCCTCCCCTTGGGACTGTTTGCCCTTCTTCCGAGAGTCCTCCACCACTGCTTTGCAAACTTACTTTTGTGTGAACAAAAAGCTCGGAAGCATTTTGTATTCCTAAGAGTCTCCTTGTCTTCAGAAAGCTCAAGGCTGGGTGTCAAGACACTGGCATTCTTGGCTGGCTCAGCCACCACCTGGGAGTTTAACCTTGAGCAGGTCAGAATCTCTGTGCATCTCGCTTCCTTTCCTGTACATTTTTAGGTCTAACAATCAAAAATGTAGGAACTAGGACCCCTCCCCATTTGCAGATCCTATGGGTATCGCTTAAATTTGGCCATCTTCCTGCACCTGAACAGATGGCTGGGTTATCATTCCTGGGCCCCCTCATATGGTAGCAGCATCTTCACTAACGATCAGACATGGAGACAGACGAACCAATTAAGAAACAGACCCTTGTCAGGTTTTTCCTTCTTCCCCTCAATGCACAGGGCCTTGGTCTCTGTACTCTATCAGATCATTCCTCTTTAGAGTCAAGCCAAGCCCCTGCTCCCTTCCAGGGACTTACGGAAGAAAAAGCATATGGTGCCCACCCATATAGTTCTATAATTAATCCAAAATAAATGTGCATTTTGCAAAATAGCCAAAATGCCCGCTGAAATCTTTATATTTTTCCTAAGAGTTTCTGATCACATTTGCAGAAGTTCATCAGGGCTGCATTTCCCTTGCTCCCATTCACTGAGTCTTCGCACTAGGGGAGGGTCTCATAACCCTATTTGACCACTTGCCTGAGCAGCCTTCTTGTTGGCCCCTGAGCACAGCTTCTTGGGCTGAGTGTGGACACCTGGCCAGGCTGTGCCATCCAAATCTTGAGAGAAAGAGAGCAAAAGATTGAATAAGGAGTTCAAAAAACTATGGCCTGACAGAGTTTGGTACTGGAGTAAGGCCGGGGTTGGTGCTAACAGTGTAAGCCAAGGGCTTACAGAGGAAGCCTGGCTCGGGAGAATAAGAAAGCAGAGGAGCAGACAAAAGTCCCTGTGGCTCCTCTGCCAGTGCCCACAATTCCTCGTTCCTGGAGGCTCAGCTGCAGCCCCACAAGTTAATGCTGTGAGATTCCTGTGAATGCTGCCAATGACTCCCTGCTTCCCTAACCTTGATACCCAAAAGGCATGGCCTCTGCAACAGCAGCATAGGCACTCCTGCGAACTTTCTAGAACTGCAGAACCTCTTGTCCTACCCTAGAGCTACTGCATTTTAAAGAAATCTCAGACCAATTCCTGCACACATAAGACTGCTTTGAAGGGAGTTTCTGTTCCTGTTAAGATAATCTGTGCTCAGCACCCCCATCCCTGCAAGTCAGGGGCACTTGCCTATAGCCCCTGCTACTGAGTCTCCCAGCTGCAGCCTCTCAGCCCTGGCACCTCCCCAGGACCCCAGCCTGGTGCATGGGCCCTGACATAAGACAAATCCTGCAAGGAGTAAATTAATCATTGCTAGCAACCAACTCTGGCTGCCAACCAGCTTCTCCTCTTGGGAGGAAGGTCAACCCTTCCTCACAGCTGCCTGCTGCCAGGAGCTCCCTTACCCCGGGCTCTGCCCTGCACAGCACTCTTACTCCTGGGGCTGGGATCCCACCTGCCCTCAGCTTACTCGGCTGCACCTCTATGACCAGTTGCTACCCTAGCCCCTGTGGCAAAGTGTCCCCCTCTTTGTCAATGCACAGATGGTCTTGGGGCTTGGCTGTCAGAGACCTGCCCCAGTAACAGATGCTAGACTGGAGACCTAAACAGGTACAGTCCTTGAGGGAGACTGGCATCAAGAACCAAGGATTCCAGGGTCCAACTTCTCTGCTTGTAACAGAGGCTCCAAGACTGAATGTGTAGGCTCCTAGGCTGATGTGAAACCTGCTATGTGGGTAAAGACAGAGGCACCTCATGGCATATACTCAGGGACACCCAGCTCCTGCAGGCAAAAGACTTTGAATGTGGTGAGGGAGTGTAGCCCTGCTGTTAGTCCTTCCAGAAGGCTCCCTGCTGTTAGGGTCCTTCCAGAAGGCCCCAAGTCCTGATGTTGCACCACATCTGTCTTCCACTGGCCCATGTACATGTAACCCAGACTCCAGTGATCATAATCACTTGCACTGCTTAATTGAGTCTACAATGCTTTGTGTGCCTCCACAGGAGTTTCAACTCACTGTAAAGGTGGGTTGCCCAGGCATGATCACTTCCCAAATGAGAAACAAGAGAGGTTAGGTAGTTTCCCCAAGGTCATAGCAACAGTGGTGGAGCTGGTGCTCAGAAGGCGGATTTCTGACCCTGGCCTATGCACTACTGCTGCAGGCAACACAATTTGCTTTTCTTTTTTCTTTTTTTAAAGGGAAAGCCTAGCCTCATTTAGTGTTTTTCTTTGTTGGAAGGTTGTTTTCTCCTTTAAGGGCCTTTTTTTTTGTTGTTAAATAAAAGTTTATTTGAAAGGCAGAGTTAGAGGCAGAGGGAGGGAGAGACACAGAGAGTGGTCCTTCATCCACTAGTTCACTCCCCAAATGGCCCCAACAGCCAGAGCTGGGCCAGGCCATAGCCAGGAGCCAGGAGCTTCCTCCAGGTCTCCCACATGGATGTAGGGGCCCAAGGATTTGGGCCATCCTCTGCTGCTTTCCCAGGCGCATTAGCAGGGAGCTAGATCAGAATTGGAGTAGCCAGGCCTCAAACCAGCACCCAAATGGGATGCCAGCATTGCAGGTGGCAATTTTACCCTCTTTGCCACAGCACCAGCCCCTAAATTCTTTGAGCTGTCATTTCTTATGCAACCCCTATATTCTGCCTGTCAAACCCTTCCTATCACACTTGACTCATCTTCCCTCATCTGGCCACAAAAAATAGCTCTCAAGGTTACAAAGGACCTCTGTTAATGTGTAGGCTTGCCTGTGTCTCCCCAAATATGTGTTCAAGCCCTGACCCCCAAGAACCTATAAATATGACCTTATTTGGAAATAGGTTCTTCCAGACATAATTAACTAATATGAAGACAAGCTGGATTACAGTGGACTTTCTATAATGTGACTGATGTCCTTATAAAAAAAAAGAGAAATTTGGATGCAGACAAATAGGCACACAGGGCAGAAGGCCACCTGAGGATGGAAGCAGAGAATGCAGAAATCCAAGTATAAACCAAGGAACACCAGGATTTCTGCTAACTGCTAGGAACTGGAGGAAATGAGAAGCCTCCACCACTGCACCCTCTCCCAAGAGCCTTCAGAGAGACCACACCTTGTCCACATTTTGATTTCAGATTCTGTGCCTCCAGCACTGTGTGAAAATAGTGACTGCCATTGTAGGCCACCTTATTTGTAGTTATTTGTTACAGCAATACTAAGAGATTAATACAATCTCCATGTTGCTGAATCTCATGGGCAATTTCCACTTCTCACGTTCTATGACATCTCAGGAGTATACAACATCAGTAACACCTCCCCCAACAACCACACTCTTTCCTGAAAACTGTCCCCTCATGGTCCCTTGGTTTTCATCCTCTGACCACTTCCTTCTCAGCTGCCTCATAGACTTCCCTTCCTCTGTCTGACCCTTACACATTGCAGTTTATTGAGGCTGGGTCTGTCCCAGGTCCCCTGCTGTCTTACACTCTCTAAGCATTCTCATCCAGGCCCCACTTCATTCATCACTCACTCACCAATGATTCCCAGAATCAGAGTGCAGCCCTCTTCCTTGAGCACCAGAAGTTCGTGTCCAACTGTCTACTGGCTTTCTGAAAAGCTCATATATTTAGTGTGCCAAAAGTGGAACTCGTGACCTTTTCCATCCATCCCAGTTGGGCTGGACAGAAACCTAGGGGTCATACTTGTCATCATCTTCTCCCTCACCCTCTTTCCAAACCTTACTTGTGGGTGATTCTGTGCATAGCTGGGAGACTGCCTGCCCAGCCCATGCAGGAGGTTAACCTGACTGCTGGCAAGTGGCAGGAGCCCCAGGCGCATTCCCCCCACCCCCATACCCACCCCCACCCCCACCCCCGCCTTCTGTTGAAGAGCCTTGTAATTACCAATCAGGAAAACTGCTCCCTGGTATGGTCCATGACCATTACGACTACCTGGAAAGCTACCATAGCCTATGTGACCTTCAAGCTGATTGGAGAAGCATAGTGGCGCCAATATTGGCTTTATCCTATGGAATCAGCGTTGCCCTGAATTAGCTATGCCCCTTCTTCCTGTCCTTTAAAAGGTGTGCTTGACTGTTAATAAAGGGACATGTTCACCAAAACTTGCCTCCGGTGCTTTATGTCGAAGAACACCGTTGCCCCACCATGCCAGCAGTGTGGACCTCTCAGGATGTGTCCACACTTACTAGGTTTCAATTTACTTTAAAAATATTTTGCCTTTTAAATCAGTCTATTTCCTTCTATCACTGCAGGTCCTGTGCAAGTAGAAGCTTTTGGCACCTCTCACCCGGACCACCATGGCAGCTGTCTCCTTTTGCTCCCGTACCCCCCCAACCCCGTATCCCCCTTACTCTTTCTAGCCATTCTCCACTCAGCAGCCAAACCAACCTCAAAGCTCAAATCTTACCATATCTCTGTCCTGCTTAAAATCTTCAATTGCTTCTCACCTGTCTTAAGATAAAGACCAAAATCACTAAAAGAACCCCAAGACTCTTAAGAGCACTGCTCCTTACCAGTTTGGAGAAGTTACTTAACTTCTCTTTGTCTCTATTTCCTCTTTTATAAAATGGAAATACAAAGAGTACATGTCTTTCTTTTTATGAGGTGCATCTTTTTAAAAGTTTTATTTATTTTTTTTTTGAAAGGTATGGTGCTTCAGGGGGACAGAGAAAGAGAGAGAGGGAGAGATTTTCTGCCTTCTGGATTATGTCTCAAATTCCAACAACCACTGGGGCTGTGCCAGGCCAAAGCCAAGAACTCAACTACTTGAACCATCATCTGCTGCCTCCCAAGGTTGGTAAGGAAGAGTAACTGGGTCTTGAGCCACACACTCCAATATGGGATACAGACATCCTAGGTGGAAGCTCAACCCACTGTGCCACAATACCCCACCCCAAGTACATATAAATTCTTAGGAATAAGCAAATTAACACATATGAAGTAGTTACTATGGTACCTGGAACACAGTGTTCAACAAAACATTTATTAATATTATCAATATTATGATCACAATCATCAATATATTTGTATTCTTACATTCATGTTTCACCTTGCTCCCCTCACCCAGACACATTGGCCTTTCCTATCTTTACTCTATCCCCACCTGTCACAGGGCCTTCACGAAAACTCAGCACACACCTGTCAAACCTCCCACTGCTTTGCTGAGTTCCATCCCACTCAACTTGCAGCTTTCAGCTGAAGTGTCGCTCCAGAGAAACCTCCCTGACGTTGGACTAAAGTTAGCCTCCTAGTCATAACACCACACTCTCTTTGTTGCATTTTCCACTTCTGCAATTATTTTGTGTTTGAGTGATCATTTTATTAACTTACACCTCTTTGAGAGAAAAGCTTTGTGAGTGCATGGCTCATGTCTGGTTTTCTTGCCACTTATCCCCCAATGCCTTGCAGAGTAGACCTCATCAAACCTCACAGAATATTTGCAGAAAATATAAGTGAACACTCTGTGTACCCAACTCACTATCTCTAGCATATTTGCCCTTCTTGAAGTCCCTTTCAGGCCCATGGTGCTGAAATTGTCCTTAGAATAACCATGAAGAACCACTCAGGTGAAGTCCTCATGCATGACACTGCTCTGTACCAAGCAATCAGGAGGTAAAATGCCCTGTGTTCCATTCCTTCTTTCTGGGCAACCCATTCTGGAAGACATTCAAACCATCTATCATGTTGTTTATCACAACATATCCAGATGCTCTAAGCAATAAAGCTACTCACAGTACACAGTCATCCCATTTTGAGAAGATGCCCCAATCATGCCTTTCTAGTGCGTGTTTTTTTTTTGTTTTGTTTTGTTTTTTTTTTTGTTTTTTGTTTTTTTGTTTTTGACAGGCAGAGTGGACAGAGAGAGAGAGACAGAGAGAAAGGTCTTCCTTTGCCATTGGTTCACCCTGCAATGGCCGCCGCTGCCAGTGCGCTGCGGCCGGCGTACCGCGCTGATCCGATGGCAGGAGCCAGGTGCTTCTCCTGGTCTCCCATGCGGGTGCAGGGCCCAAGAACTTGGGCCATCCTCCACTGCACTCCCGGACCATAGCAGAGAGCTGGCCTGGAAGAGGGGCAACCAGGACAGAATCCGGCGCCCCGACCGGGACTAGAACCCGGTGTGCCGGCGCCACAAGGTGGAGGATTAGCCTAGTGAGCCGCGGCGCCAGCCTTCTAGTGCGTGTTTCTTGAAGAGGAGAGACCCCCATCTGTCTGGGAAGGGGGCCTGCTGTTTGCAGTGCTTCCTTCCAGGCTGGTGGCATATGTCATGGTACCTACCTGTGGTGCCTACAGGTAGCAGACCCTAAAAGTAGAGCCTTGTCCAATCAGGCTGACAGCAAGTTCTGCATGTGTTCAGGGTATTGGAAAATGCCAAGCCCAGGTTGATTTTCTAGGAAAGTCTCCTGTTCAAAATAAAGAGCATTTTTTCCCCCTGCAGTCAAATAAAATCAAACTTTGCAGAAAGAGGTTTCTGCTGAGAACAAAATCAAGATCCAAAAAGAAAAGAGGTTTCAGCCTCCTGGATCAATGAGCCAAGGCTAACAAGATGAAGTTTTATAGGAATTAGGTTAAGGTTCTCCACTTGGGTCCAGAAAGCCAGCTGAAAGAAGGGTAGGGTGGTGCAGAAGAGCCTTGGCAGCAACCAGTGTGAAAAAGATTTAGAGGTTTTAGTTGACACTCTGCTCAATAGGAGTCATCAGTGTGATGCAGCTGCCAAAAAGGCCTAAGCAGCATTAATGGAAAGATAGGACCTAGGAAGATGGAAATGACTGTCCTGCTCCCTCTGAATTGGTCACAGCACACTTGGAATATTGTTCTTGGTACAGAGCATGGAGTATAATTTTCACAGAATACAGTCAAGTAGAACTGTATCAACAGGTGGGCAAGGGAGGGGCAATTTCCTGGAATAGCCACACACCAAGTCACAGCACAAAGGATCAAGGAACCAGGGCCACTTGGCCTGGAGAACAAGTGCCACAAAAGAGATGTGTTAACAGCATTCAAGTGCTTTTAATAGTTGAGAAAAATAGTAGGCATTCTGTGAGACCCCATCTGAACTCCTGAGAACAAGGGGTAAAGTACAGAGCAAGTTGATTTGGGGTCACACAGCTAATACATGAACACTGTAAGAGAACATTTCAAGCAATAAAGGCATACATAAAAAGTGAACATTGTGGGACCAGCGCCGTGGCGCACTACGTTAATTCTCTACCTGCAGCGCCAGCATCCAATATAGGTGCCAGTTCTAGTCTCGGTTGCCCCTCTTCCAGTCCAGCTCTCTGCTGTGGCCCAGGAAAGCAGTGGAGGATGGCCCAATTGCTTGGGCCATTGCACCCACATGGGAGATCAGGAGGAAGCAGCTGGTTCCTGGCTTCATATCGGCACAGCTTTGGCCCTTGTGGCCATTTGAGGAGTGAACCAATGGAGGGAAGACTGTTCTCTCTGCTTCTCTCTTTCTCACTGTCTGTAACTCTGCCTGTCAAATAAATAAATAAAAAATCTAAAAAAAAAAATTAACATTGTCCACTTCCCCATATATCCATATTTCAAGCCCTTCCCATAAAGAACCATACTTCAACTTAGTATGTATTCTCTCAAGCCCTTTTGAAATGTATTACAGGGCCAGCACCACGGCTCAGTAGGCTGATCCTCCACCTTGCAGCGCCGGCACACCGGGTTCTAGTCCCGGTCGGGGCACTGGATTCTGTCCCGGTTGCCCCTCTTCCAGGCCAGCTCTCTGCTGTGGCCAGGGAGTGCAGTGGAGGATGGCCCAAGTTCTTGGGCCCTGCACCCCATGGGAGACCAGGAGAAGCACCTGGCTCCTGCCTTTGGATAGGTGCGGCGGCCATTGGAGGGTGAACCAACTGCAAAGGAAGACCTTTCTCTCTGTCTCTCTCTCTCTGTCCACTCTGCCTGTCAAAAAATAAATAAATAAAAAATAAATAAAGAAATGTATTATATTCACACACACACACACACACACACAGAAAGAGAGAGAGAGTTTGGATCTGGGTTTGTCCCCCTTGATGAGCTCATACTTTAACTGTTGGGAAAAGCTTGATGGCCAGAACTATCCAGAGAGGCAATGGCCTTCCTCCAAAAGAAGGGAGACCCCCTGTACAAAAGACATCCAGAAGTGAACAGTTGTCAATCAGGGCTCTTAGTCTAGGGGCTCAAGCACTGGCTAGGTCCTTGGTTCTCTTACAAAACTAGCCTGAAAAATAATCATGTAAGGTACTTTGGGAAAATTCTGATTCCCAATCCCAAATACAGATAATCTGGCACAGTAGGTGTTGGGGACTGTACATCTACAGTTTTCACAAGGATCGCAGGACAATATAATGCAGATCATCAATGGGCCCTCCATCAGAAAACATTGAAATTGTGAATTGGACCACTCAGCATTATGGTTCTCTTTGTCTCTGGCCCTCAGCCTGGACTGCATCAAGTTGAAAGGCCTTCTTGCTAGGAATTTTCTGAAGTGGAACCACCATGACGTTCCTACTATCTATCCAGTTGGCTTCCTCTGTCTGCCTTTCCCAGCTTCTCTGAGCCTAGTGCCACAGTTTCATTTCATTCTGGAAAGTTGAAGGCTTCTTCCACAGGGCTCAGCATGGAGTAAGGGCCACACAACCCTGCACCTATTGTCCATACCTACTCTCCACCAAGCCCTCAGGGACCAGTTTTGAGATAGGCAGAGACCCTAGCCTGCCCCAGGCTCTTGGAGAAAAAAAGAATGGACTGTGACCCAGTAGAGATCAAGGCCCCCTATGGGCATTCATCACCACCCCATGCTTGTGAGTTCTCCACAAACCCTGGACATGGGGATTGAAAATGTGTGGGTGATTTTCATTGTCATATGGGGGCAATACTATCATTCAAGGATTGCAAACAGCCTTCAATTTGAAGGAACCACTGTCTCAAATGCAAAAAAACACCTTCCTCCCATCCTCCCACTGGGCACCATACCCACAACTGTGCTACTAGTGTCAATGTGAGCTGTATCCCTCAATTTTATCTCATGTTAACCATGTTTACTTCTGCTCTGAAGCAAAAGGATCTAACATATACTATAAAAAAGGGGGCCAAGACCCCAGCAGAAATGACTCAAGGGGCATACCCACTGGCAAGGTTCCAGCCCATCATCTAGCTAATCTGGTTCCCAAGACCTAAGAAATCCTCCATTACCCAGACAGAGAATTCCTGCCAGGGCTCCAGCTTCTAATAAGGATCTACTCTCAGAGCAATACCAAGGCTGCCTGTGTCTAGGCTCTCTCTCCAGAGAGCTCACACACACACAAAAAAGGCTTTTTCTCACCTCAAGGTGCTCTTGGCTGGTTTGACAAGAGTGCTAGGCACAGCAGGACCACGTCCTCAAATGGTTGAGGCCATTTGCTTTGTCAACTGACAAATGTCATTTATCATTTGAGACAGAGATTGGATATTGGGGCCTCTGGCTGGTGAAAGCTGTTGAATATTTTTTTTCAGGATGGCTTAACAGGAACTTGGCAAACTGACATGTTTTCCTGAGCCGTGGATTTAAAGGTACAGTCTTTCTCTATAGAAAAGAGCAGTCAGACTTTACTGGGTGACTCTACTCTACAATTAGGTTCAACAATGTGTCCTGTCTCTTCTCTAGGTATTTGGTCAGCATTTGTCTCCCCTTTTCTAGGATTAGAACTTCTAGGATATGGAAGGCAAGCCTCTTCCTTCTCCTGTGTCCCCACAGCAGCTAGGACAATGCTGGACTCATACTAGACACTATACAAGTTTGTATACTGGTCATCGACTAACCATTACCAAACATGCCTTTCCTGTCCTCGTCTGTCTTCCTTCTTGTCTTCCAGCCGTGTAAACTGTCCTCCCTGTCACTCCCAACTGCCACTTGTATACAAGACACAATCTAAGATCTCCCCCAAGATGGTTTCCCTTGAGTAATTTCTAACCTTTCTCTTTCTTTGTATTTCTCTGAATTTAAACACAGGTACAACTTATAAGGAAATGTTTGCTTATGTGCTGTGAATGTATTGTCTTTTCAACTAGCTAATGGTTTCTTAAGAGTGGATATTACATTTTCTGCTGCCTTTTTATCCTTGATTAAAGCTTGTACTACACTAGGCTTATAACAAATGGTCATTAGTGAATGAAAGAACAAAGGAAGGAAGGAAGGAATGAGTGCTAATAATGTTCAGGACAGCTGAAAAGTGCCAGTATTTTATTGAAACAAACTGTGCTTTATAGTCTAAAAAGCATTTTTGCAATGTCAAGGTTCTTTCATGTAGATTATCTATCACTGGAAGCAGCAGTTGTGTGAGAATGGTTTCTCACTTTACAGGAAAGAAAATACTCAGAAAGACTGTCTTCCCCAAGATGACAAAGTTAATAATCAACAGAGCCGGCACTCAAACTGACGTGTTCCAATTCTAACTCCAAGTATCTTCCCATAAAAATATACTAGCTTAGTCATCCAAGTTAATCTCAAAATGGTCTGATTTTGGTATTGCCTCTTATTACTAAATTCATGAGCATCAAAAATACAACTTCCACTTCTATGCAGACTATGTTTAGTTATTAATAATGCTCTAAGTGACTAATTTAGAATTTATTATTTTCAACCAGAACAACTGAATATATTTCATTTCTTATGATAGTGAGTTATGCACTTTCCTAATTATCATTTTAAAATTTGTTTACCACTTTTACAGTAGCAAACTTTCAATGTGGGCTCTTCCTTGGGGCTTTCCAAGTCTTTTCATGCCGTGGTTACTCCCCAGGGATTTTAAAGCTCTCTATACTTCAATTCATTTACATAATCTTCCTAGGACAGGAACACAACAGTAACAGCTAACATTTATTAAACACTTTCTACATGTTGTGCCAGGCATTGTGCAGGCAATAAGACATGCATTGTCTTATTTAATTTTCACAGGAATCTATGAAGTAGGTACTGCCAATATCTCCTTTAAAGAAGAGCAACCCAAGTCTCCAAGACAGTAACATTTGCCAGGCTTCCCAAAACAGATGGGACTCGGACACAGCTATCTGACTACAAAGCCCTGATTAGTAGCCACTGTATTATAGCGACTCTACCAGAAACTTAAGAACCCAGATTTTACACAAGGTCCTGCCACTAACTACATGACTTCAGGCAAGGTGGAATGCACAGAAGGATTGACATTTGAGCTTGAAGATGAGTAGGCATTGGTTTTAGGGGAAAAAGCACTTCAAGCAATGGACAAGGTTTTTTCAAAGGTAGAGCAGCAAAAAAGTGGAAGTACTAAGATTGACAAGTCCACTGAGGATCTACCCCTAGATGACAAGAGATCAGTACCAGCCCTAGGAGGCCTTCCCACATTGTTTTAGATACATTTGGAAGTCATAGAGGAAGCAAGGAGACTGGGAAAACCCTTGAGAGAGCGACCAAATCTGACAAAGCCCCAGGGCATCAGTCAGCACAGGGATCAATGTCCCTGAAGCACAACAGCGACCTGGTGACTTCGACTCCATAGGGCAGAGACCCCGTCAGAAAAGCAGATGTGAGTCAAGTCTTACCTGATTCTGTTAAAGTCAACCCTCTTCCTTTAGGGAACTCTCTCTACTACTGGTATTTTTTTTTTTTTTTTTTTTTTTTTTTTTGACAGGCAGAGTGGATAGTGAGAGAGAGAGACAGAAAGGTCTTCCTTTCTGCCATTGGTTCACCCTCCAATGGCCACCATGGCTGGCGCACTGCACTGCGCTGATCCGAAGGCAGGAGCCAGGTGCTTCTCCTGGTCTCCCATGCGGGTGCAGGGCCCAAGCACTTGGGCCATCCTCCACTGCCTTCCCGGGCCACAGCAGAGAGCTGGCCTGGAAGAGGGGCAACCAGGAAAGAATCCGGCACCCCGACCGGGACTAGAACCCGGTGTGCTGGCGCCACTAGGTGGAGGATTAGCCTATTGAGCTGCAGCGCCAGCCACTACTGGTATATTTCTACTGAGATGCCAATCACAGGCTCTCACCAAGGCATCAGAACCTTGAGCTTTGCTGAGCAGGGGAGCCAAGCTTTTGTAGCTGTCATTCAATGATTGCACTCTCGAGGATTCATCCAACTGCTGGGGTACCAGGATGCCCTGGATTCTGCCCGATCCGAAGCCTAGTTGTTCAGTTATGACTCTTTGCAAACTACTCTGAAGCTTTTCAGTAATGCATTCTTGAGTTACTTTGATCTGTCGCCCACAGCTAAGTAATTTTGATATTTATTGATAGAAGAAAGGCTCTATATGATCTTGGGTTGGTCCAAGTGGTGCCTGAAAAATGTAACAATCTGTTGGACTCCAAGAGGACTCTCTTGGGAACAGTTCTATATCCAGAAAAAACAGTTCTATATCCAGCACAACATCTCCTATAAGCAGGCACTAGATCTTGCCAGAATATTCCATTCCAACATTGATGAAGTAGAAATAATGACTCCCTCCCCACGCACATTAGCAATCTCCACTCCATCCTCTGCCCTCACTCCATGTAGGGCCATCCAAATATTACTACCTAAAGATAAGGAATCAAGGTGCCTTTACCTGAAAGTCAATAGGATTGAACAAAGTCACACATTATACCAATCCTTATGGCCTTGCAAGGCAAATAGAATAGGCACCAGTTTATCCCTGGTGAAACTCGGGCAAAGAAGCATTAATTCACTCAGTAGTTTGCACACCTGGTAGCAGCCAAAGTTCACCTGGGCTTATTTTTGCTAGCTCTAGCTGACACATCTTTGTGCCGCCTTAGCCTCACCTATCTCCCAGACCCTCAACCTCTTGCTTTGTCTCTGTCACTGCCCAGGTGAGCCAGTTCCTCAAAGCCTGGTTGATTCTTCCACCTGAGGTCAATCAGTCACACACACCATGTCAAGGGTCCCCAGCACTGCCCTTGCTTTTAGGATTTCCTACAAGCACTCACAGGCTCAGCATACAATCCAAGCATGTGGCTAGGACTTATCACAGCAAAAGGACACAAATCACATTTAGTAAAGGGTAAAGGCACATGGATGAAGTCCAGGGGAGACCAGACATGAACTTCTAAGAGACTTCTCCCAGGGGAGTCCCATTCCCACCAAGAGCCAAGAGCCATGCACAGCTTTTTTTTTTTTTTTTTAATAGGCAGAGTAGACAGTGAGAGAGAAAGACAGAGAGAAAGGTCTTTCTTTGCCGTTGATTCACCCTCCAATGGCCGCTGTGGCCGACGCACTGCGCTGATCCGATGGCAGGAGCCAGGTGCTTTTCCTGGTCTCCCATGGGGTGCAGGGCCCAAGTACTTGGGCCATCCTCCACTGCACTTCCCTGGCTTCAGCAGAGAGCTGGCCTGAAAGAGGGGCAACCAGGACAGAATCCGGCACCCCGACCGGGACTAGAACCCGGTGTGCTGGCGCCACAAGGAGGAGGATTAGCCTAGTGAGCCACGGTGCCGGCCCATGCACAGCTTTTTAAGCAGTCTCAGACTTGCTGTGTTTACTGTTTTCTGCACACATGTGACTTGGAAGAAATGTCACATCCTAGGAAATGGGCTTGGATTTCCTGAGTGGCTTTCAAAGTGTCTGGATAGTCGGCGCCGCAGCTCACTAGGCTAATCCTCCGCCTGCGGCACCAGCAGCCCAGGTTCTAGTCTCGGTTGGAGTGCCAGATTCCATCCCGGTTGCTCCTCTTCCAGTCCAGCTCTTTGTGCTGTGGCCCGGGAGTACAGTGGAGGATGGCCCAGGCCCTTGGGCCCTGCACCTGCATGGGAGACCAGGAGGAAGCACCTGGCTCCTGGCTTCAGATTGGCACAGCACCGGCCATAGTGGCCATTGGGGGGTGAACCAACGGAAAAAGGAAGACCTTTCTCTCTGTCTCTCTCTCTCTCACTGTCTAACTCTGCCTGTCAAAAAAAAAAAAAAAAGTGGCTGGATAAAGTAGACCATTTATATAGGGAAGCTGTCTCCTCATGGGGCTTAGCTTTGACGGACACGGGTAGGAGTGGGAAGAGAAATCCTCTCCCCCTCCTCCTCTCAAGGACTGTTCTGAGGCACAGTCTCTGTCCAGGAAACTCCTGCATGGCTGAGCAACTGTACCTGCAGAGCAGCTGCCTACTCCCTGTGGTCTTCTGCTTGTCGTTGTTGCTGTGTGAACGTGCCCATCCACACTAATGTGAAGCAGGGGCCACCACAGCAACATCACCTTGAGTTCACACCCAAGCCATCCCTGTTTCATCCCTCCCCCCTCGCCTTTCCTTCAGTTTTTCTGCCCTGTGATCGTACTTCCCAAATAACACATTAGCACTCAAGGTTTGTCTAAACTTCTGATTCTTAGGAAACTCTGTATAAGGCACCTCACACTGTTGGGAATACACTATAAGCTTCATCTTACTCTGGAATGGACAACCCAAATAGGGTGAAAAGGTCTGGATGCATGCCTTGACAAAAGCTAACATTAGTCTCTCAAAGAGTTAGATAACCATTCATTTATATAACAACTTAATTACCAAATACAGGTGAAATAAAAGCACTGTAGTGGCCCCAGGGAAACAATAGTGAGTTGTCCTTGCCCTTGAAGATCTTGCTACCTTGTGGGAGAGAGCGTTCATGAAACAAGGGCACAAAAAGTGTGGCAACTGCTGTGACAAAGACAAGGATACCAAAGGAACAAGTGATAGGAGACCTAACTTGGCTCAAGGTGATGAAGAAGACTTTTGAAACAATTGATGCTGAAATTTAGAGATAGAAAGTGAGTAGGACACAGCCAAGGGAAAAGCTCATGGGAAACACTTAGGCTGGAGACATGGACTTAGGAATCTTGTCTATATATAAGCAATCAGAGTCAGGGGAGTGGTTAAGAAGGTGCAGAGAAAAACATATCTGGCATTGATAAGGCACTTTGCCATCTTTCCCTCCTGGGAACTCCCAAAGAACTCCCTTAACTGCCAAAAACTTCTCAGGGTCCATAATATTTACATGGCTTCTCAACTGTGAGTTAACGTTTCAACTACATGACTCTCCTGTCTGCATGGTGGTGGTGACCTTGATAGTAATAGGAGCAAGATCCTTGTCTGGCACTGGGGACGAAGTGAGCCAGGAATGTTTGGTTTTCCAACAACCCTACTGCTCGAGGAGAATCCTGGGATGGGAGAATGTGTTGAGGCTTTAGTTATTTGAACCTCCTCATTTTGCCCATAAGAAAATGAAGAATTAGATGACAATTTTCCTAAGTAAGATTTATCACACTGTACTGTAATTGCCCATGCCTTTTTGTGTCTCTCCCAATAACATGAAGGCAGGATCTAACGTCTATCTTGTGTGTTGTTACCTCCCCAGGGCTTAGCACAATGCCTGACTCACAGAAAGTACAGTGTATGTGTTTTCTGAATGAAAGGATGAATAGAAAAGTAGTGCAGGCAGAAAACTCAAGCCAGGAAGCACGTGCTCAAGCGCTGCCCAGGGTTCCATCCATCACACTAGGTCTCCCTTCCTCATCACGGGCAGAACCAGACCCAGCTTTGAGAGGCTGATAACCCTCTTGTTGGAGCCCCAGGCACCGGTCTGCCCCTAGCTGCTGCTCTGAGTATCAGAAGTGTGTTGAGAAAGTACTTTAGTTCAAGCACAACATCCAGCTCAGCCTGAAAACTCTGCTAGCGCTATTGATTTGTGTGGGGTTTTGAAATGGAATGAGTGGCTGATTTTCTCCAAATGGCACATTTCATTCATGATGCATGATTGTAATCGTGGCTGCTTGAAGCCTGCAGTGCCCGGCTCGGCAAAAAGAAAAAAAGAAATGGCTATTTTCTGGAGTGAATATACTGAAAGGGCAAGAAATCCATATTCATTTTCTTGCCTCTCGGCTGGACTCTATATTTCGCAGGCAGGTGGAACAAAAATCTTTAAATATCACGCTGATCCAGGAAACTCTCGGCAATATTTAAAGAGCTCTGCGTGCCTGCCTTGTGCCCCTCTCCATTCTCGGCAGGCCGGCCCCACGTCACGGGGCTGGACAGCCATCGCCGCACCTCCAGTGAGCGCGACTCCAGACCCCAGGTTCAGATTAACTGGCGCATGACCTTTACAAAGTACTGTAGTTTATAGGAATGTTGAATTTTTCAACAGCTAGGGAGGACTGGCACGAGAAGGAAGGAAGGAATAGGAAATGACTCGGGGCCATTGAAACCTCCAAGGGGGAAAATGAACTCGGCTTCGACTTTGACTTTAATTATGGCCATTGCCCTCAGAGGCGCATAAGAAAGACAATGGGCTGATATCATAAATAATGGCCCTCCAGCCCTCACCGGCGATAAATAACTGGTGGAGAAGGTTGTAAGAATATTTAGATTCTTCCTCCACCCTCCTCCAGCACTGACTTCCTTTTTCTTTGGCAGATGGTTGGAAATCCTGGGACCCCTCGTGCCTTGACCTCCTGCAGATGTTGGGCTCAGGATGAAGCCTGACTGAGTACTGCTGGGAAGAGAACAGAAAGAGCCTTAATGTGCCGTGTCAGGGCGAGCCAGGGGGTGGCCCCTAACTGCTTTTTTATGATTGTCACTTACTGGCTCTGATTTAGCTGCACCTCTAGAGTGGTGTCAGTGACTGTAGCTGGCCTCAAAGAGAGACGGATGCAAGTGAGGGTGAAGTATTATTGGGAACCAGGTCAAATGGGTGATGAATGGACGATTAGGAGGCAGGGCAAACGGCCACCATGAGGGCTGCTGTGACAAACGAGACGTTGATATATTGTTCTCTCTGAGATCCTCCGACAGCCCATTGTGGCTCCCCTAATGAGATTGTCATGCATTTCTCCTTATGTAGCTATTAAAATCTTGTCTACATCTGCTGAAGTTTTCCTGGGTAGGGGTGTGCGGGAGCAGCCATGGGGAAGACACTCGCGGGCTTCTTTTTATTTTTTATTTTTTTTCTCTTCTGCAACCTCCCATGGCCTGGCAGAAAGGGCTCGAGTTTGACACGGCAACACTGGACAGACTTTCCAAGGGAGCAAAGGGTGGGAAGTGGCCTTGGTTAGGAGGAACGTGGGAGAGGAGATGTCCACAGAAGCCTTCACAAAGGAGTTCCCTGATCAAAGGACTCGCTTGGGATGGCCAACAAAGTGTCGCTTGTGCCATCATTCCTTTCTCACCCCAGATGGCGAAATAACATGCTCTGTGCTTCCCATTCACTCAAAATCCCTGGACGTCAATGGGTGGGTGGTGACCCGCCAATTCCATTGAATGCTGCTCCACTCAGCACAAATACTTCATTTTTTCCCCTGAAAGATTGGAAGGGAAAGCACCTGGCACCTCTATGATTCGCTGCCATTCAGGCTACAGGTTTAGGACCATTTGAGGCCACGAGCCTGCCGAGGGGAGTGGGGGCCCTCCACCCAGACCCTGCTTGAGCTGCCACTCAAGGACTGTAAGGAAAGCCTTTGCTCCCAGCCTAGAGCAAACGAGCAAGTGCGTTCCGTGAGACGCCATCCCCAAAGTTCCCGCCTAGGACTCTCGCCGTGACCGAGCCATTTGTGCTCCCTAGTTCAGCTCTGAGAGGTGCGACAGTGATGCCGACTCCTCAGGAGCAGATCTCGACATGTACAATCGGCTCAGTTTGGAATAAAAAGAACTTGTTTTGATGATTTTCACAGAAAGAACCACCACCCAAAAATGCATTTAAATCGAAGTAGAATGACTCAGAATTGGGATAAAATGTCTCCAAAGGAGGGTTTGCAATGAATACATGATACATTCGGAAATAGCTCCACAGAGGTATGCGAAGAAAACCCCCTCTGCTCTAATGAGACAATCGACAATGGGCAAATACATTTCGATACACAATGCTCCAGTGTCTGGTTTGTTTTAGAGAAACAGGAGCCCCTTTCCCCTTTTCCAGGCCAAATGCAACACAATAGGGCAAAGCCACATGAATCTATTATGTCTTATAGGGCTTTTAGCAGGAGTATGACTGTTTAACCAGGCAGTGACACGAGAAGAATTACTATTAGACACTCCAGCTGAAAGTAGAGATTTTATTGATTCCCCACACTGGCCTGCCTTTTTATCTTTGATTGAGTGGCTTTCATGAATCCAAAAAGGTAACACTCTTGCATTGAAAGCAGCAGCAGGCAGTCCAACCAGACTGAAGCCATCTGTCAGTCTAAAAGAAAGATGAAGGTACTTCCCCAAGTACCATCCATCCAGGCCCCTCTGCCCCAGGACCATCCATTGCCCACCCCAAGTATGGGACCCTGCCCCTCCATTGTACGGCTCCTCAAGACAGAGAAATCTTGACAAAGGGTTTACTGAAGAGATAAGCAAAATACACCTTCGTGTAATTAGGACACTAATTGCACCCTGAGACAGAGTAATTATGTCCCCCTTTTGAGAAAAGCAGTTAGCTCTGCACATTCCTACTCTCCAGGTTTTTGAGATCGTTATTTTTTATTGTTTCCAAGGTCTCATTTGGAAAACGATCGGATTTGTCTCTCTGTTTACTAAATATCAAACATGATGTACAAACATCTTTCAATTAGGTGTTCTGCGAGGAGCCCGCTCTCCCCCTCTCTATTTTAAACAGGGCTCATTTGCATTCATGGGCAAATTAGAATGCAGAAAAGCGTATGAGCAATGTGCAGGTTTACACTTCAGTGAATATTCATAAAGTACCGATTCTCCTTGCAACCATTTCGCTGCAAATGGCCCTCCCACTATGTGCACTGTGTTTGTCATTCAGGGGCCTTTGCATTTGTTTTAAAGTGCCAGGTTTGGAGACAACATAAATGTATTCAGGCAGGCTCTGTGAAAGCCAGAGCTGCAAGGAAATGGTATTTGTGTTTTGCTCCACAACAGAGCACACTGGGAATCCTCGCAACTGGCGACGCTGCCTTGCGGTGCCAGGTATAAGGGAAATAATACAAAGTGACAAATGGATAGGGCTGAGACTGAAGCAAAGACAAGCTCTTGTTCTGCAATCCAAGCTCTATTCTCCCAGCTTCTGTCAGGGCAGGGTCCTCAGTATACAGTGTCCTAGGGCAGGGGGTCTCCTTGCACATCTCCTCAGAGCCTGTCTTCTCTAAGGCTAGGTCTACACGGGTGGCATCACCCGGATAACTCACACTTTATAAATAATACCCACTCTTGCCTATACTGTGTTGCTCAGATAAAATGCTAAGTAATTGCATAATCCACCTCCAAATCAGATAAGCCCCCTTTGTGAAATAGAAGGAATCAATAGTGAAGAAGAGAACAGGCAAACTTAAAGGTAGAAGCTTTGTCTGAATCGTCCATACTCTGGGAACAAAGTACTTTTTAAAGCTAAAGCTATGTTTCCAATCTCAGAGTTCATATTTGAGGTATGGAATCAGTGAAGGGGACAGTAGGCCGGGGACAGGGCCAGACCATGGGAAGAGAGAAAATAGGGTTCTATAAAAAGAGTAGGGTCCTCAGTCCAAGGAGCAAAGACACTCCCCATGGAGGAGACCCTCATCCTCCCCTTACCTCCCAGAAGGACCTACTAAGCAAAAGCTTCCACAAACGTAACCCTGGCTTTGATGCTTGTCACCTAGCCCCTGCCCAGGGGAACTAAACAACATGAAGGGGAAAGACAGATAAACAAAAACGAGAGTGGGAAGGACCTGCGGGCCCCGAGAGCACTGGGGTAGGGACAACACCATGGAGCTTCTGCCCGACTGCCTCTGGCGCTCATGGGTGTTTGCTGTTCCAGATGATATAACCACGGACAGCATTCATGACCTGAGTCAATGGCCCAGCTTCCTGTGAGAGGGAAACATACGTTTCCATGTTTTGGCTGGCCCACGCGGGTCGATCAACCAGATTTGCGTCTTGGAGGCAGATATTTGTCAGTTCTTCAAAAACCTCCAAATACTGCACCACCAAATCCCAAAGAGGAGAAAATTTCCCACAGTGGCTATTAACAATGGACAAAGTCAGTTTCTTTCTTGCTTGCTTGCTTGCTTTCTTTCTTTCTTTCTCTTTCTTCCTTCCTTCCTTTCTTTCTTTCAAGATTTATTCATTTACTTGAAAGGCAGACTTATACAGAGACAGAGTGAGAGACAGAGAGAGAAAAAGATATCTTCTATTGACTGGTTCACTTCCCAAATGGCTGCATCAGCAGGGCTGGGCCAAGCTGAAGCCAGGAACCTGGAACTCCCATGTGGGTGGCAGGGGCCCAAGCACTCTGGCCACCTTTGGCTGCTTTCCCAAGTGTGTCAGCAGGAGATGGACCAGAAGTGGAGCAGCTGGGACAGGAACCAATGCTCATGTGGGGTGCCAGCATTGCAGGCGGCAGCTTAGCCTGCTGCACCGCGTCACTGGCCTCCAGAGTCAATTTCTGCTGCTCCGACAATAATGCTGTACCCTGTATGCCACTCAAACCCCCGCGATGGGCAGGACAGCTTTCCAAGGTCCCCCACACCATGCTTAGAGTCGCTTTGCTGGCAAAAGGTAAGGGAGAGAGAAACAGCAGAAAGGAGCCTTGGACACTGAAGCATAGGCCACAGAGATACCCACAGGCTCAGAATCCTCCAGATTTCAGCTCAGGTGAGGGCACGCAGATGTGGAGGCTGCAATCTGCCCCTGCAGAGCTTTAGATACCATCAGGGAGGAGGCTGGTGAGCTCTTTTGAAAAACAGGGGCTCACCAACACTTCCTGTCCAGCATTCCTTTCCCTTCCAAACCAGTCAAGAGGTATGAGACAGCCCTGGCAGAACAGGATGTTGCTCTATAAAACTGGGGTGGACAGTGGAAAGAACAGGTCTTCAAAGAAGGAGGTACCTTTCTCTGAAGGGAGGAGGGAACTTCCACTTTGACTATGACCTTGTCTAAATAAGATAAGAGTCGGAGAACTCAAAAGGCTTCCATAGTCTTGGAAACTCATGACTGGAGCATAGGGAGATTACTGATGCCATAAACAGGAGTGTCAATTTGTAAAGTCAACAACAGGAGTCACTGTGCACTTACTCCTCATGTAGGATCTCTGTCCTTAATGTGCTGTACATTGTGATTTAATGCTATAATGAGTACTCAAACAGTATTTTTCACTTTGTGTTTCTATGTGGGTGTAAACTGTTGAAATCTTTACTTAATGTATACTAAACTAATCTTCTGTATATATAGAAAATTGAAAATGAATCTTGATATGAATGGAAGGGGAGAGAGAGCAGGAAAGGGGAGGGTTGCGGGTGGGAGGGAAGTCATGGCGGGGCGGGGGGGGGAGCCAATGTAATCCATAAGCTGTACTTTGGAAATCTATATTCATTAAATAAAAGTTAAAAAAAAAAAAAACTGGGGTGGAGGCGCTGAGCGAGATGTTCCCACGCCATAGAGACCTGCTCCAACATCCCTTGTGGATCTCGGTATCAACCCCTCTGCTTCTCTCACCTTACCCTCATTCTGTCCTCACTCCAACCCGGAATCCACGCTCACTGCCTCCCTTGCCCCAGCCTTGTCGTGGCACACTTTTGTCTTGGCCAAGCTGGGTGCTAGGCTCTTTCCCCGCTCCTGCTCCCGGCTGCTGAGCACGACTGGAAAAGCAAGTTCCTCCCAGCGCCCATCACAATTCCAGAGGGGACACCTGTGTCTGCTGCGCCTTCTTAAACTCGCCAGGTTGGCTGATCCATCTCTCCTGCTCCCAAACCTACTCCCAGCACCCCTTCTCCCTGAGCATGGCCTCGTTTCTTACCTCACCAGCAGAATGCTGATCCTTTCTCATGGATACCTCTGTCTCTCTCTTCCAGGAGAGGAAGTACCTTTCTTGCAAAGGCTGACCCCCTTCTCCCCACCATGAGCTCCACTCCCTCACTTGCTCACATTGCAACTCTCCAGTTTCTGCCAGCCCTTCCCACTCAGCCCCCAATCAGGTCACACTACCCTGCTACTTGGTCAGGTCCTATTTTCACAGACCCCAACCAAGCATGCTAAAAGAGGCACCGAAGCTTCCACTGCCCCACCACTCAGTCCTCTTCGCCTCACAAGGTTCAAACAACCCCCCCAGACACCACGGGAAAGGCCTTTCCTCTCTCCTCCTCCCCGTGACTTCCAAGCAGCGTTTGATCCTCATGGCCACCTCCCCCTCTTCAGCCTTTCCTGATTGTCCTGCTACTTCAGCAGCCCAGGTATGCCATCACACTTGGACTACTCGTTCACGGTCCCTCTCACTGGTGTCTGTTGCTCACTCCCTAAATCAGAGAGTTCCCCGACGTCCTGTCCTTAATCTTCTCTAACCAGGCTCATTGCTCTATCTCTTTGCAATAGATTCCCAATGCGTCCTAGAACCTTGGAGTTCAGTCCAGAGTCCAGGGCCCCCATTTCTAGCTGCCTCATGGGTATCCCCCACTAGCTGTTCCAGCCAAACACACTTAAAACACCTTCATGCCTTCTTTCTACATGACTCCATGCGGCTCAAATACCAGACAGTGGACTATGCACGGACAATACAAAGATTAATGAGATTCTGCCTTCTCCCGCAAGGCCCTCATACTTTAGAGGAAGAGACGGAGATATAATCAGATAAGTGTAAAACAATGTGAAAACACAGAGATGCAGACACAAGAAATGAATGTACTGACTAAGAAGTTCTTAAGAGAGAAACCCAAACAGCCAGGGAAGGAGGGAGTCTGGAAACCTCTGGAAGATAGGATGCTTAAATTGAATCCTGAAGAATAAGAGTCATGGGATGGCTATGAGAAATTCTGAGAGTATACATTAGCAGGGCCTATGGATAGTACTTTTTTAAAAATGTATTTAATTATTTACTTGAAAGGCAGAACAACCAAGAGAAAAGGAAGGAGAGAGAGAGAGAGATAGATTTTCTATCCATGGGTTCACCCCCAAATGGTCACAACACCCAAGCATGCATGGGTCAGGCTGAAGCCAAGAGATGGGAACTCCATCCTGGTCTCCCACATGGGTGGCAGGAGCCCATGGCAATCATCTACTCTCGATGCCTTCTCAGATGCATCAGGAAGAACCTGGATAAGAAGTAGAGCAGCAGAGACTCAAACACTTCAAAATAGGATGCCAGGGTCACAAGCCACAACTTAACCTGCTGTGTTGCAACACCTGCCCTGTAGATAGTGTTAACTGACTGATTGTATGTTGGCCATAACAAAAAGAAATCAAGCAAGACACTTACTATTGTCCCAGGTACACAGCATTCAAAATCTCAAAGATATATTGATTTTTTCTCCCCCACCACCCTTTCTAGTTAATATTTCAAGAAATCACAGCCTCGTGATGCCTCTGCAGCCATCCATCCTTTCCTTTCCCACTGATACGTGCTCAGCTCAAGCTGCCATTGTGTTCTTGTCCATCTTTCACTCTGCATCATCCCAACCCCACTCTGTTGTCTCAGTAGTCTAAGCAGCCTCCCTAAAGAGCAATGCTCACTCTTTGTAACCCTTTAATCCTTGATCAGAAACCTTTAGCGTACCCCTTTCCACTCCTTGTCAGTGGAGGCCCTGCTCAATTTCGCTCTCTCTCATCAAGCTGCTCTGTTTACTCTCTCCTGAGCACTCTCCCATCTGCTGACACACCATTAAGCCTTGATCTCCTACACCTGTAACCCTTCCTAAAATAATTCTGTCCAACTTGCAGAATAATATGTAAGCTATTAGGTCATCTTAGCAAAAGCAAGTCAGTCTGTATTGCTTATATAAATAAATCTATATGGGTTCATGGAGAATAGAACAAGATGTAGAAAGACAGTAAGAGTTGACACAGTGAGTGCTTACTACCAAGAACACTTCTGAGCACCAAGGAATTGAAAACCCAATGAGGCAGGTAATCTTTTCCCCATTCTGAATATGAGGAAAGCAAGGCATAGACAAGTTAAGAACTATTCTAACATCACACAGTAAGTGAGAGCCAGGATGTGAACCCACACAGTTAATTCTAAACCACACTGCCTCTCACCAAGAAGATGGGATGGCAGGGTTGCAGGGGTGGGGGAGACAGAACCATGAGAAAGATCTTTTCTGATTTGATGCACTTATGCATTGTTTGAAATTCACAAAATGTGTATGTATTATTTTTTAATTGGAGGAAAGAAAAGAGGAAGATGGAGAGGAGAGAAAAAGAAGGGAGGGGAGACAAGAAGAGCTACAAGGAGAGAAGGAAAGAGGAATAAAGGAGAGAGGAAGGGAGATGGAGATGGAAGGAGGGAGGCAGGAAGGGAAGGAGAAGTAGTATATTTTCCTCCCTTGCTGCTATAATGGCTTGGACAAGACAAAGATATTACCTTATAGTTCTGGAGGTCAGATGTCCAAAGTGGCTCTGCCTCCTTCTGGAGGTTCTATGGGGAGAACATTCCCTGGCCTTTTCCATCTTCTAAAGGCTGCCGGGAATCCCTGGCTCATGGTCCCTCTTCCATCTTCAAAACCAACAGGGGAAACTCTTTGAATCTCTCTCTCTCTCTCTCTCTCTCTCTCTCTCTCTCTTTCTCTCTCTCTCTCTGATATCCAGGCTCCCTCTTATAAGGACTTCTGGGATTACTTTAGGGTCCACCCAAATGACTCAAGGTCATCTCCCTATCTCAAGATTCTTAATAACATCTGCAAGCTCCCTTTGCCACCTGAAGTAATCCATGTCCAGGTTCTGGGATTAGAATGTGGACATCTCTGGGGGAGAACGGGAGGGATTATTCTACCACAGGGAAGGCTGGAAGCAAGGAGAGGGAGAAGGAAGAGGACATTCCTCTGAGGTTTCAAGACTCCTCCTCCATGATGTCTGCTCTGGCTTGCCAGTTGGATAGCACCCTGTGCAACTCTGAACCCCAGCTGTCCTTTGTGTGCTCTCCATGGCTCTCAGAGGAACAAGAAGGTGCGCTCAGAGGTAGTCCATTTCTCATCTTTGCTTCCCCAGAAGCCACTCAAAGCGCCTCATGCACAGCACAAGCTCTATAACATTTGTGAAACTGGATTGAATTGTTGAAAGCCCAACTTCCCTGCCTGGGCCTGCCCTTGTGGCCTGGGCTGACAGGCTCGAGATTAACTGCCTAATGAATAAAGTTGCTGAGCCTGGCCCAGCTGTGCCTCTCGGAGTGTGTTTGGGTTCGCTTTGCCAAGTGCACATTATTGCCCCTGTCACCCGCTTTTCAAGAACTTGAGCTGCCAAGCCGAGGCAGGCAGGGCCACCTGACCGGAGCTGCAGCTGCAGAGGCAGCCAGCGAGACATGGCTTGGGCTCACCTGCTTGAGTGGCGTGAAACGTAATGCTGGCTCCAAAGCTGCCCACTGCAGGACTGCAAAGGCCTGAGGCAGGGCTGTCACCATTCACCTGAATGGTTCCAGATGGCCTCTCCCTCCATTCCGTTTCCACCTCCATGTACCTGGTGAGAGTGACATTTTAATAAAGACGTGGCTCTATGTGTTCAGAGGCTGTCTGAGGTCTTTTTAAAGATGAGTCGAGAATAAACACAATTTCAGAAATATCAGATCGCATGTGCCTGTGAAGAAAAGAAAAAAGAAGCTTCACACATGCACCGGGGCCAGAGATGTCTGGTGTGATGATCCCTGGCATTCAGCTCCTAATGAGTCCAAAAGAAGAGCCTTGCACTGAAGCACTTGGCCAAGGGGGCTGCCACCTTTGGATGGAAATGCCAGGAAAACCTCATAATCTCCAGGAGGACATCAAGGAGGCCCCAGTGCAGACCCTGTGACCCTGGGCACAGCTCCTAGGGCACAGCAATGATGGCACTGGGGAATGAGGGTACAAGCCTGCAAGTTTCTACCCAACCTGCCTCTCTCTGTCACCCACAGAGATTGGAGTATCTTGTTCCTCTCTCTCTCTCTCTCTCTCACACACACAATCCTTCTTCCTATGGGACTGAAATAGATCTCCTGGGAGTGACAGGTGTGGTGAGGCTCTTCCAGCAGCAAAATTCAGTTGTGTATTTGTGAACTACCCATTCATTCATTCAGCAAATCAGGTCAAGCGTGTTCTGGGTGCTGGGGAAGAGCATTATACAGAAGAGACACAAATTGTTGTCCTCGTGGAGGGGGAGACAGAAATAAGCAAGATGAATAGTAACATAGATGTATACAAGACAGTCATGAGTGCTGAAAAAAAATTTCACAGAAAGGTGGGTAGGAAGTATGGAGAGCTGCAATGTTATCAAGGTACAGCCAGGTACAGGCAAGGCCACCCTGATTAACCAGAGATAATGCTTCTAGAATCCATGTGAATTCATTTCATGCTTCTCAAATCTCTGAGTCCTGCTTCTCCCAAGATTCTGCCTCCTAGCTTTTGCCTTTCCTCCCGGCTCCAAGCCTGCTCTACTGACTTCCTGCTGCATGAGAGTTTTCTCATCCAGATTTCAATGAACAATCTGTGCTACAAACAATCTGTGAAGTTTGCAAGAAAACCATAGCAGCTGGTCTGAGGATAATTCCCACCCTCAAACAAGAAAACTCCCACTTGGAATAACACACTGCAAGCCCAGAGCAAGAGCATGTTTGGTGCACAAAGACGCTCATCACAACACTGAAAACCTAGGAGACAGCACATGTCCAACAAGTGGAGTGGGGATGCTTAAGTAAAATAGACATCAGATTGTAGAACTACAAAGTCACCATTTTACTTTGTAACTGGGTTTCTCAACCTCAACACTATTGACATCTGGGGCTGGATAATTTTTTGTGATAGGCACTGTCCTTTGCATTATAGGTCATTTCGCAACATCCTTGAACTCTGATGCCAGGGGCACCATTCTGGGTCGTAGCAACGTCTCTAGACACAGCCAAATGTATCCTACAGGACAAAGTCCTCCCCCAACCCCCACCAGTGATGAATCACTGCATTATAAATATTAAGGCTATGTAGAAATATGGAAAAAATGAATTAAGAACTGGAACAATGTGACAATTTCTTCCTAATGCATGAATCTATTTTTATCATCTTACAAAGGTATGTAATTAAATCACATTTTATCACATATCTAATTGATCTGGAGATGACAAATAAATAAAGACAGGATTGTTCCAGAAAATCTGGAACACATTAGAGAAAAAAAAGATACTTCCATCGGAGAAAATAAAACAAATATGAAAAAAGTCATAGTAGATTTTTAGAAAACACACAACATACACACCAACAAGAAAATTCTAAGAGAGGGAATCCTCCCAGACTCCTTCTATAAGGCCAGAATCACCTTACTTCCAAAATCAGAAAAAGGTGCAACAAAGAAAGAGAACTATAGACCAATACCACTGATGAACATGGACACAATCCTCAACAAAATACTACCTAATCAAATCCAACCACACATCCACAAAGATAATTCACCCAGATCAAGTGGAATTTATCCCTGGTATGCAGGAATAGTTCAAAATTTGCAAATCAATAAATGTGATAATAAATTATCAAAAAATAATAATCATATTAACAAACTGAATAAAAACCATATGATTACCTCAAAATACACAAAGAAAACCCCACAGCCAGCATCATATTGAATGGGGGAAAGCTACAAGCATTTGCACTAAGATCTGGAACCAGATAAGGATGTCTACTCTCATCATTAATATTCAACATAGTTCTGAAAGTTTCAGTCACAGTCATTAGACAAGCAAAAGAAATAAAAAGGATACAAATAGCAAAAGAGGAAGTCAAATTATCCCTGTTTGCAAATGATATGACCTTACACACAGGGGAACTGAAAGACTCCACTAGAGATTATTGGAACCCATAAGAGAGTTTAGCCAAGTTGCAGCTATAAAATCAAAAATCAAGAGCCTTATATACACAAGCAATGCCATGGCTGAGAAAGAACTTGTAAGATCAGTTCCTTTCACAATAGCTACAAAAAAGTTTAAATACCTTAGGATAAACTTTAATAAGGGATGTGAAATATCTCTACAATGAAAATTACAAAACATTATGGAAAGAAATAGAAGACACCAAAAAATGAACAAATCTTCCATGTTCTTGGATTGGAAGAATTAATATAATCAAATTGTCCATACTATCCAAAGTAATTTACAGATTCAAATCAATCCCAATCAAAGTACCAAAGACCTTCTTCTCAGATATGGAAAAACTGACCCTAAAATTCATATAGAATCACAAGAGACCCCAAATAGCTGAAGCAATCCTAAACAATAAAAATAAAGCTGGAAGCGTCACAATACCTGATTTCAAGACATATTACAAAGCAGTCAAAATCAAAACAGCTTAGTTCTGGCAAAAATAGGCACAACAACCAAAAGAACAGAATAGAGACCCCAGAAATCAATCCATACGTCTACAACCAATTGACCTTTGACAAATGAGCTAAAATCACCCCCAGGGAGAAAGGACAGTCTCTTCCCAAATAGTCTTGGGAAAATTGGATCTCTGCATGCAGAAGTATGAAATAAGACCTCTACCGTATACCTTACACAAAAATCAACTCACAATGGATCAAGAATCTAAATCTAAGACCTGAAACCATCAAATTACTAGAGGAAAACATAGGGGAAACATGGAAAGACACTGGCATGTGCAAAGACTTCTTGGATAAGGTTCAAGTAGCATAGGCAATAAAGGCAAAAATAGACAAATGTGACTACATTAAGCTAAGAAGATTCTGCACAGCAAAGGAAACACTCAACAAAGAGGCAACTGATAGACTGGGATATATTTGCAAATTATACATCTGATAAATGATTAATGCCCAAAATACATAAGGAATTTAAGAAAACAACAACAAAAACAAGCAATCCAGTGAAGAAATGGGCTAAGGATATGAACAGGCATTTTTCAAAGGAAAAAACAAATGGCCAACATACACATAAAAAGATGCTCAGGATCACTAACCATCAGGGAAATGCAAATAAAAACCACAATAAGGTTTCACCTCACCCCGGCTAGAATGACTCTCATCCAAAAATCAAAAAATAGCAAATGCTGGTGAGAATATGGGGGAAGAGGTACCCTAATATACTGTTGGTAGGAATGTAAACTAGTATAACATTATGGAAGATGGTATGGAGATTCCTCAGAAATATAAAAATAGATCTACCATATGACCCAGCCATTCTACTCCTGGGAATTTACCCAAAGGAAATGAAATCAGCATATGAAAGAGTTATCTATATCCCCTCCCCCCCTTTTATAGCACCTCAATTCACAATAGCTAAGATATGGAATTAACCTAGATGCCCATCAACTGATGACTGAATAAAGAAACTCTGGTGTATATATACACAATGGAATACTGCTCATCCATAAAAACAGTGAAATCCTGTATTTTGCAACAAAATAGATGCAATTGGAAACCATTATGCTTAGTGAAATAAGCCAGTCCCAAAAAGACAAATATCATATGATGTCCCTGACTTGTGGTAACTAATATACAGAATATAAAAATAGTAATGTATATAAGCAAAATTGACATTTTGAGATGTATTATTTATATTCCTTGCCTATACTCTTAAGGAACAGTCATTTGTCTACTTACTACTAGTTGAATTCTTTATTTAGTGGAGGATTAAGCTTCTGATTATAAAGGAAATTGAAAATATGTCATTGTAAAATTTAAAAGAAAAATAAGAAAAAAGGAAGGAGGATGGGAAGTATCATTATGTTCTTAAAACTGTACATATGAAATACATAAAATTTGTTCCATTTTTATAAATAAAAAATTTTTAAATAAAAGATCAAACCATATCATCTTCATGAGTATAATGACATGAAAACATTTAAAAATTAACAGTTTGATTTGCTGGTGTGGCAGGATTATGGGTAATATATTTCTTTTAGCGTTAGTATGAAGTTATATAGGAAAGTAATTACATTTGTAGATCTCTCTCTGCCATCAGTCTCTCTCACGGCATCAGTGAAGGACAGCCCTGTGTTTGGTGGGCTTCTGGGGTAGAAGTCTGTGCTTGCAGCTCCAGGGCAGCTCACTCTTCCAGAAGAGCAACTTGCCAGACAGCCGGAGCTACAGGGTTTACCAACACAGTGACAGGAATGCCACCACCACCAGGAAGACCGAATTCCAAGCCTCCAGACCTCACCCTCCCGGTGACTTTTTGGGAAAGAGCTTATTAGGACCTTGGGATTCTATGTAGGAAACTACACCTCCCTGCTGGACTTTCTGGCCAAATTCCATGTTTGTTTCAAGGGGTACTGCAGCTCCCGCCTTAGAGCTGAACCAAGTGTTTACGAGTTACTTTTTCTGTCCTACATGGCAACACAGCTGGCTCTAAGCTCAAATAATCAAAAAGTCTTTGCTAATGACTGAGGGTCACACAATGGAAAAGCACAAAGCATATGGAAAATCTAGGTCATCCTTCTTACAAACTGCTGCTTGCTCCTCTTCAACTAACAGAGCAACATAGTACTCGCCTCCTTCCGGTTTTCCCCTCGCCTTAGCCTGACAGTTACCCCACTCAACAGCCCAGTGAAGGGACATCATCCCAGAGTCATCATTCATCAGAGTCTAGTGAGGGCAGACAGAGATGGATGAATTCTCTCCATCCTTCTGGTTTGATTCCTGTCTGAGAATCTCTCTCTCTCTCTCGCTCGCTCGCTAAAGTGAGAGGCACCACTTTACCCTACAGATAAGACCATACCTACCTACCCAGGCTCCAACAAGGTATAGACCTCTTCTGATTCCACATATCACAAATTCAGCATTCCTGTAAAACATGCCCTGATGCAGTAACAGGGCATGGCTGCTCTGCCACAATCTTCAAGGCAAACCTCACATCAGTCCTGTATTCATGGTCCATCAGTTTCTATCACCTTCTCTAATACTTCACAAGTCTTCACAACCCTCAACCCAACACAGCACCTGCTGGAGGGGAAATATGATGAACTGACAGTGAATCAGGACAAGGAGGCAGTACAAAGCAGAGCAGTACAGGACAGGAATTCAGCGTGCCTGTCAGGGAGCCAGACACTTGGGTTCAAATCCCACCATCTGCCAATTATCTAACCTGAAAAAAAAATCACTTAACCTTCCCATCATTTCTTGTCATATAATATGCAGATTGGAACAGTACTACTGCTAATAGTATAGTTGCAAGGAATAGGTAAAATAAGCCATGTGAAGCCCCTAGTTTAGTGTAAACACTCAAATCACATTAGGCAACTGCATCTTTGGGCTCAGTCACTGTCAGTGACTTATGTGATCTCATTTTAGCCAGTTGCTTTCTCGCACCTACCTCTTGAGCTGGGAGTAAAGTGGTTATCATTAATGCTTTAAAGTTTAAAAAAGAAAAAAATAAAACTTCAGGTGCCGATACTGTGGCGCAGTAGGTTAAAGCCCCAGCCTGCAGTGCCAGCATCCCATGTGGATGGGCACTAGTTTAAGTTCAGCTACTCCACTTCCAATCCAGCTCCCTGCTAAAGCACCTGGGAAAGCAGCAGAGGATGGCCCAAGTCCTTGGGCCCCTGCTCCCACATGGAAGACCTGGAAGGAGCTCCTGGCTCCTGGCTCCTGGCTCTGAACAGCTCAGCTCTGGCTGTTGCTGTCATTTGGGGAGTGAACTGGAAGACCTCTCTCTGTCTCTCTCTCTCTCTGTAACTTTGATTTCAAATAAATAAAATAAATCTTAAAAAAATCACCTTTATTCTAATTATGTTAGATTCTCTATGATGAGCTCATAAAGTACATAACCTACTTGTCACTCAGAACAGTCCTGGAAGAGGTCAGCAGTCTCAGTCAGCAACAGAGTTCTTGTTAGTATACAAAGCTCCATGTAAGAGCCATCAGAGCTTAGCCAGAGAAGAAATGCAGACAGGGCACACAGAATATGTTGGTACATCTTCCAAGTCAAAGGATCCTTCTATTATAACAGTCTCCTTCTCCAAAGCACCTCAGTATATTTTACATGCTAGAATTGTGGTTAGCAGTTGATCATGGCCATTCCTACCCATCGTGTCTCCATAACTTTACACAGCACCTATCATCCTGTGACTGATAGACCTCCAGCCCTCCTTATTTCAGAGACAAGTTCAAAAATGCACTAAACCAATGTAGTTGCAAAGCCAGAAATTATAGCTACATCACTCTAGTTATGAGCCCTGAGCATTTCTGCCTCAGATTCCTCTCTTGCTTTGGCTTGCTACAGAAGTGCTGAGTAGTTTCAGTCTAAGCTTATCCAGGGATACACACAAAAACCTATCATTGGGCACTTCTATTCTTTGATTCTCAGTTCTCTTGATTGTTTGGATACAAGGAATCCTCCCTGTATCATATCACTTGAGCCTATGAATGATGGCCATGTCCTTCTTGCTCTCTGGGGTGCCAAGAGAGGAGCCAGAGAAAAGGGGGAGGCCACACCCCAGAAGTATACTCCCCACCACTGATAATGAGAGGAGGAGAATCCCTAGAAGCCCTGGATAACCATGCAGTATAAAGAGACAGATCCCCCTGCCAGAGGCTCCATAATCACAGTAAATCCACTGGGAGTTCACAGAGAATTTCTCAACCCATCATTACGTTTACTCCTCACTTCTCTTCTGCTCTATCAGAACATCTGTGTTTTGGGGTGGATGCCTGGCCTAGCAGATAAGATGTTGGTTGGAACACTCGCATCCCGTACCAAAGCGCTTAGGTTCAAATGCTAACACCATTCTCAATTCTACCTTCCAGGTAATGCGCACCCTGGGATGCAGCAGTAATGGCTCAAGTAATAGGGTCTCTACTACCCATGTGGAAAACCTGGATTGAGTTCTCAGGTCTCTTCTCTCTCTGACTGCAGCCTAGTGTAGCCTCTGTTCCAGCGTAAGCATTTGGGGGGGTGAACAAGCAGATGGAATAGCTTGCTCTCTCTTTCAAATAAATAATTTTTTAAAGATCTGTGTGAATCCCCATCTGCCACATTCCTGCTCTAAATCCCTGTGGCTTCTTATATGCACATCTGTCACACACCTCCAGGGTCACACATGGACTTTGTCATCAATGAAAACTGCTTCACCTTAAAAGTCACTCATTCCAGGATCCTACTCCAAGAGAACAATGCCCCCTCCATTCAACTCACTTATTCATGGATTCCCATAATCATTTTTCACCCGCACTGGGTCCTCCAGTTTATTCACATCCCAGGAGTTCCTTCCTTTCTTCACTGTTCTCCTTACTCACCCTAAGTCTTTGTCCTTTCATGTCAGCAACCCTCTGCCAGAATCCTTAACTTCCTTGCCATTCTCTTTTAATCATTCCTGTTTTTCAAAAGTCCTCATGTTTCCAAATGAAATCTTATGGGCATTTCAGGTAAGGCAGTTCTTCATTATGTAGGACTGCTGTACACAGTGTTCAGTACTAGGTCTCAATATTATATTATTCTCAATCACCACAACAACAAAACCACACACACACAACTTCCCAATACCCCCTGACTCCATTCTAGAACACCGGAAAATGCAATCATACCTCAACCCAGTTCCCTGGGCAACTATGGCACAGGTAGGGGTTGCTCTCTGGGTAGGAAGATGTATCAGTGATGGTTCCACCAGAGAAATAGAACCAGAAGGTTTATATTAAAATATGGATTGCAAGGAATTGAGTTGTACTACTGTAGAGACTGGGTAAGCAGGTCCAAAATCCAAAGGACAGACCATTGAGAAGGGCAGGCTGGACTGTTGGGCAGGAATGAGGCTGCTGTCCTCAGGGAAATTTCTTCTTCTTCAGGGAAACCTGACTTCTATTCTTGAAGTCTTTTGACTGCACATCCTATTATCTAGGATACTCTTCTTCACTAAAAGTGAACTTATGCTAGACTTTAATGTATAACACACCTTCACATCACCTAGGTTAGGGTTTGCTTGAATAACTGGACTCTAGCCAAGTTGACACATAGAACTGACCATCATAAGAAGCCATATCATTTACCACCCAAAAGGAAAGCTCTTTAGAGTGAAAAGGAGAGCTATTTTAAATTAGGCCAGGACTCATAGAAACTCAGATAGTAACAGGCAAATTAAGATTTAGGGTCTAGGCTGGCACCGCGGCTCACTAGGCTAATCCTCCGCCTTGCGGCGCCGGCACACCAGGTTCTAGTCCCGGTCGGGGCGCAGGATTCTGTCCCGGTTGCCCCTCTTCCAGGCCAGCCCTCTGCTGTGGCCAGGGAGTGCAGTGGAGGATGGCCCAAGTACTTGGGCCCTGCACCCCATGGGAGACCAGGAGAAGTACCTGGCTCCTGCCATCAGATCAGTGCGGTGTGCCGGCCGCAGCACGCCGGCCGCGGCGGCCATTGGAGGGTGAACCAATGGCAAAGGAAGACCTTTCTCTCTGTCTCTCTCTCTCACTGTCCACTCTGCCTGTCAAAAAAAAAAATTTAATTAATTAATTAAATAAAAAACGATTTAGGGTCTAGACATCTATGGGATGCCTAAATCCATCTTGTCAAATCCCCTGTGACTTAACAGGGCTAAGGGAGCAACCAAATACTTTCCTACATGGCAGAAAGTGTCAAAGCCATTATACATTATACAGACCTGGAAGAGCTCAAGCTTATGACAAGGGAGGCTTCAGCAGAACTTAGATGATCAAAGGCCGAGGAGGATTATGGATCTTCCCAGGAGGATTTAGTTTCTTCCCAATTCATGCAACCTAAATTACTCTCAACAAAGTTAGCAAGGACCTCTACATAACTAAGAGGGTGAAGCTTACAGTAGTAATTGGGAATGTGGGATCTGAAGCCATATTCTCTCAGTTCAAATTACCTACTGTGTGTCTTTGGGCAGTTTACACAAAAGCTATCTATGCCTCAATCTGCTTATCTGGAAAATTATGATAATGAGTTACATATACATAAATGTTTTAGAGTAAATCCCAGTAATATTAATTATCACTATCATTACTTACAGATATATCCTATGTCACCTGTTGTGGCATTTGACCATGTTAACCACACCATCCTTTTCCAAACACTCTCACTCCCCGACTTCCAAGAAATAATACTGTACTTTCTTCCTCTCTAATCATTTATCAATCCACACTTTCTCTGGGGCTGGCACTGTGGCATAGCAGGTAAAGCTGATGCCTGTAGTGTCAGCATCCCATATGGACACCGGTTCAAGTCACAACTGCTTCAGTTCCAATCCAGCTCTCTGCTATGGCCTGGGAAAGCAGTAAAAGACGGCCCAAGTCCTTGGGCCCCTGTACCCTCATGGCTTCAGATCGGCACAGCTCCAGCTGTTGTGGACATCTGAGGAATGAACCAGAGGATGTAAGACACCTCTCTCCCTCACTCTGCCTCTCTGTAACCCTGCCCTTCAAATAAATAAATAAACCTTTTTTAAAAAATCCACACTTTCTTCCCAAGTACACCATCTACACACATGAGTTCAATAGCCATCACCAACTCAAATTCATAACTCCAAGTCAGACCTCACTTCTAAGCTTCAGACCCACATTTCTTTTTTAAAAAGATGCACCTCCCGACAGTATACCTGGGAAAGCCATAGAAGATGACCCAAGTGCTTGGGCCACAGCCACCCACATGGAAGACTTGGATGGAGAACCAGGCTCCTGACTTCAGCCTGGCCCAGAACTGGCTATCGTGACCATTTGGGTAGTGAACCAGCAGATAGATGGTTCTTTCTTTCTCTCTGTTTCCCCTTCCCTGTCTTTTACTCTGCCTTTCAAATAAACAAATCAAAAGAGAGAGAAAGAGAGAGAGAGAGAGAGAGAGAGAGCAAGCCTGAGCTTATGATCTTCTGTTCACAAAACTAGATTCTCCTTCATGGTTCTCCATCTCAGAAAACAGCACCATCATACATACTATGTCATTAACCAGAAACCAAGAAAGCAATTCCTCCATCACCTGCTCCACCAAATTGACCTGCCAGTTAACTTCATCTCCTAAACAGAAATCTAAGAGACTTCAAATGCACCCTCTCCACTGCCAACAGCCTAACACATTACCTCTTGCTTTGCCTATTGCAATGACCTCTGGTCTCTCAACATCCACTCTGACTCCTCTCCAATCCCTCTTCATTTGTAGGCATCACCCACACATACCAAAGTTTAAGTCTTTTATTCCCTCCATTAGTACGGCCAGCAAATCTCTGCCTGGACTGAATATTGCCTGCTTTTCCAGACTCTCCTCATCCCACTCTCCCAATTCTAGTCACGCCAGCCGTTTTTGTCAGTCCTTTGAAATGCACGGCTCGCCCTTCCAACCCCTTTGCACATGCTGTTTCCTCTATTGGGAACATACTAATTCCACTCTTAACTGTGTTATCTTTGTCATCCAACCTCAGATTTCTTTTCCTCAAGGAATCCCTCCCTAAACTGTTTTCCCATTCCCTCTCTTGTCACCATTTCACCTATGTCTGACTCCCTTGTTATACAGTAGTCACCCCCTTCCCATGGCTTCACTTTCTATTAAATGGAAAATTCCAGAAATAAACAACTCATATGTTTTAAATTGTGTACTGTCCTAAGTTGTAGAATGAAATCCCTCATCATCTTGCTGTGTCTCATCCAGGGTTTGAATCATCCTTTTACCCAAAGTACCCAAAATGCATTTGTAGTCTACCCTTGTAGCCATTTCAGTTATCAAACCTACTGTGGCAGTGTCCCAGTACTTTTGTTACAGTAACATTTATTTTACTTAATAATAGTTCCAAAGAACATGAGGCTGGCAATTTGGACACACCAAAGAGAAGCTGTGAACTACTTCCTTTATGTGAAATGTGAAAGTTCTCCACCTGACAAGGAAAGAAATAAAATTACATGCTGAAGTTGCTAAGATCTACAGTAAGAACAAATTTGGGGCAGACACTTGGCCTGGTTGTTAGGACACCCATGCCTCACATAAGAATACGTGGGTGTGATTTCTGACTCCAGTTTCGTGACAATGCAGACCCCCAGAGACCATGTGATAGCTCACATCATTGGGTCTCTGCCTCTCACGTGGGAGACCTGGATTGAATTGCCAGCTGCCAGCTCTAGCCCAGACCAAGCCTGGCCACTGTGGGTATTTGAAGTGTGAACTAGTGGGGGGAGGGGAAGCGCTCTCTCTCTCTCTCTCTCTCTCTCTCTCTCTCTCTCTCCTGTCTCTGTCTAGCTATTATTAGGTCCCAAATAAATAATTCTTAGGTTAAAAATAAAAGAACAAAAAAGAAATGTATGCTGGTTTTGCTACCACACCTCAAACTGCTGTAATTATGACCACAGTACAGGACAAATGCCTAGTTAAGCTGTAAAAGGCATTAGATTTATATCTGCATGTATAGAAAAAAGCATAGGATCCTGGAGGATTTGGATTTGGTACTATCTGGGTTTCATGACTGTGGTATGAAAAGTACCCCCCTGAGGATAAAGGGAGAAAACTATACTCTCTCACAGAACTGTGCTCTTGGCCCTTGGGCATTGATTCAGTTGGAACTGCATACGCACATATGTGATTACTTGGTTACCTCCCTCCCTACACAAGAGCCCCATGAGAGCAGGCACCATGCCTCACTTTGCATTACTAGCCTTTAGCACAGTGCCTGCCACATAGCAGGTGGTAAAAGTGGAGAGATGGAAGAACCCTGAGAAATGGGTGCCCAACGTTACCATTTCAGACTTAGGAGACCCTAAGTTTAAACCCAATGACCCCACAGCTAATAAGTAACAGGAGCAAGACTCAAACTCGGTTCTTCAGATGCCAAATCAAATAAATTACCATCATCACTACATGGAATATTACTTTTTCTGAGAGGCTGGGTATTTGGCTAATAGCGGAGGCATAAAGATAGTGAAAGGGTTTTTGTTCTCTGGAAACAGAAGTTCTAGACTTAAGCACTGAATTGTATCAAAACACTCAGCATAAAAGAATCTCCTCCTAAGAGGCCATAATAAAGGCTCAAAAAGATTCTTTCACTCAACAGCACCGCTTCCTTTCCTGCTTTAAAAACAGTGGTCCCCGACCTCACTTCCCTCAAAATTTTTTTTTCCCCCTCAAAGCTTTTCTGAGTAGAGCTCCTCCATCTACTTCAAAAAGAATGTTGGGCTTTCCTCCATTAATCACAGGGGCAAGAATATGGTGAGAAATCTGTGCTTGGGCTTTGGACAATCAGAAGCTACAAAGAGAGCTGTGTGCATGAAACAGGCATGGAGCTGCCTCGGGAGGTTTGGTCAGTACTGCTGAGCCCTTTCTGAGTAGGGAGTGGAATCAGAGTTATTGTGGGTCCACCCAGGAGGCATTGAGTGATTCCCTGGGGACTATCACCCAGATGTGGGAAGGGATGTCAAAGCAGCAGATCATCCAGTGGCCTACGAGGGGGATACAGATAGAAGCAACAATGGCTCACAAGTTAGGGGACCGTTTGTCCAGTCCTGACACCACCAACAACTCTCTGAGTGGGCTTGGACAGAACTTTTGGTCCTTGGTTAGTTTTGGTCCTTGGTTGGTTTTCTCTATAGTAAAATGAGGAAGCTGGACAAGACAACCTCTCAGACTCCTCTGAAATTAAAATACCTAATATCTGCCCCCATATAATGGATTAGAAATATCCTTTCTCTGAGCTCCAGAGGAAAAAATTGTTGATCCCAAATGATTTTTAATAGCTGAGAATTGAATTATTTCTATCAGTTTGAGTGAATTGGAAACTTTCTAAAATTATCAATCTTGACTTTTTTTTACATCCACAGGAAATATGAAATATATACATATACATATATATATATTTCAAACCCAGTTATATAACACTTCTAATTGTCTTTCTATTGTGGTCAAATTTAGGGGTATCTGCTTGGTATATACATGTTTCTCTGGTAACTTCTCATCTACAGCCTCTGGAAAAGAGGTACGTATTAGTTTCTTTTTTTTTTTTTTTTAATTTATTTTGATTTATTTGAAAGGCAGAGTTAGAGAGAGGAAGAGACAGAGAGAAAGAGATCTTCCATCCTCTGGTTCACTCCCCAAATAGCCAGGATGGTCAGGGCTGGGTCAGGCCAAAGCCAGGAGACAGGAAACTCCAGTCAGGTCTCCCATGTGGGTGGCAGGGACCCAAGCGCATGTGGGCCATCTTCTGCTGCTTTCCCAGGCCATTAGCAGGGAGCTGGGTCAGAAGTGGAGCATCCAAGATTCGAACCAGTGACCATATAGGATGTTGATGCTGCAGGCCAGGGTGCCACAACAGTAACCCCTCCAGCCAATCTTGTTTCCTGCTAACACAAAACAGTAGCTGATTATTTCATTAACTTGAAAGGGTGACCTCAGATTCCAGCCGTGACAGCAAGTATTACTCTCCATTAACAGAGGAGGAGATTAAGGTTCAGTGATATCAAACAACTCTCCCAGGACCACATATCTGGTGGTTTTGGGCACCAGGATTCCGAGCTAGTCTGACTCCAAAGCCAGCTGCTACGCAATGTACTATTCCACTAAAACTGTACCAAGGAGGGCCAAAGAGTGCCAGAAAAGCGCCAGATGTTGGATAAAAACACCAGAGGCTCTTCACAGCCTCAGAAGGAATCAACTCTGCTGACCCTTTGAACCCAGATGTGCAGCCTCCAGAAGCTGGTACTTCATGACAGCAGCCCTGAGAAGCTAACACAACATCTTCAGCTTGCCCACATCTGCAAAGACCCTTTGCCATGTAAAGCAAGACACAGAATAATGTGTTATGTGCTGTAACACTCATGCGTGTAAAATGTGCTTTAAATGATTTGAAAGGATAACCACCCAATGAGTAATAACTGTCTCAGGAAGAGATGTAAAGAAAGAAATTAGATTTGTGGTTAAGGGGGCTTTAAACACACACACACACACACGCAGTTGAAAGGCAGAGTGACAGAGAGAGAGAGACAGCCTTCCATCCGCTGGTTCACTCCTGAAGCTAGGACCCTGGAACTCCATCCAGGTCTCCCACAAGGGTGGCAGGGGCCCATGTACTTGGGCTACCATCTGCAGGGCCACTCACTTGAGTTACCATTCACTGCCTCCCAGAATGTATTAGCAGGAAGCCAGAACAGGAGCAGCCAAAACTCGAAACAGCATTCCAATATAGAATGTTGGTGTCACAAGCAGGATCTTAACCCACCATTCCACAACAGTGGCCCCTAAGGGAGCTTAGGTGTTTGAACTATTTATATTCTTTATATGATTCTGGAGATTCTGGAAATTAAGACTTGGACATCTTCAAAGGAGACCAGTATTCTATCTACAGCAGTAAGAACATCCTGTACTGGTTCGGGCTGCTAATCAAATGACAAGGGCCTCGTAATGGATAAAGAAGAAAGACTCAAGAGAAGAAGCAGAGGTAGAGGCATGCGTCCCAAGCCGAGACACATGTAGGGCCACAAAAAAATGGAACAAGCAAGAAAGGGTTCATGTCTGTAGTCTTAAAATAATAATACTAATCCGCCAGCCCTGGAGCTCAGACTCTGGACTTCTGGCGCTACAAGTTTAAGTTTGTTATTTGAAGCCACCAGGTTTGAGGTAATTTGTTATTGAAGACCAAGGAAAACAATACAGTAGATAGAGCGGGTTTCAAACACACCAGAAAAGAAACTTAGGGGAAGAATTAAGGTAGAGAAAACAAACAATCAGCTTCCAGGTGGGCAGACAGTCACACGGATAATGACACTGACTGGCCAGGCCCCACTGTCCCCAGGGACCTGGGCCAAGAAACAATTCACCGGTGGATATTAAACCTCCAGGTTTTAGATTCCATCTGTCCATATTTCTATAAAATTCTCTGGTAGACTGCAAGCTGCTTGCCTTGAGAGACTGTGTCTGATTCTACTTTATATTCTTAAAAGAAGAGTGCCTTCCAAAAAGTGAAGTTGGGGCTCAGTATATTGTTCATGCCATCATCCAAGTGATGTCTCTGAGCACAAATCTGATCGTGGCACCTCTCAACATAAATCTTACAGTGGCCTCACACCTTTCTCAGGAGAGAGGAAGTACAAGGGTATATGTACTCCATATCGAATTCACAACATCTCTAACAAAAAGACACATGGAGAGAACTTGTTACCCTGCAAAATGGCCAGACCTTCTGAATGAGACGCCCCAGAGGTGAGGCCTGGGGATCTGTTTAGCTTGTCTCATTGTTTTCTTGATAAATCCCCCATTCTCCAACATAACACCTCCATCATGAAGGACAGCGTGAACACCACTGCCCTGGGGAAGCCAGCAGAAGCACAGTGACGGCAACATCATTTCCAATACCATAAAACTGGAAATACCCCACATCCCCATCAAAAGGGAAGCAGAGAGATAAAATGTGGTATTCATAAAACAGGATTTTGTACAGGAATTAAAACAAGTGAGCTTGATGTATGAGCTTTGTCAGTGTGGATGGAGTTCAAAAAGGAAGTTGAAATGGTGGGGGAAGCAAAACACAGAATAATGCGTTATTTAGTACATCACTTCTGTGTGTAAAATGTGCTTGAAATCGTCTGAAAGGATAAATACCAAGTGAGTGATAATTGCTTTGGGGAAGGGGTGTAAAGAAAGAAATTAGACCAGATGTATTGATTAAAGGCACTTCAAACATAGACATTCGCATTGTTTCTTAAAAGGCTAGAAAGAAATATGTTAGCAGTCTTCAATTCTAGGCAGCAGGAGTAGAGATATGGGTGTTTATTAAATTACTCTATACATTCTACCGCATTTTTCAGTTCTCATAATTAAAACCAAAGTAGTATGAACTCCTAGAAATGACCTACAAACTCTGTTACCTGATGCTTGCCCTGAACCCGCTCTTGTCCCTCTGCTGTATACCCTGGATACCCCAGTCTCTCCAAAACTCTTCCCAACAGTGGTGTGACCTGCTTCTACCACTGCACATGGGCATCTTTTGCCTGTTGCGCCTCCCAGGAACCACCCCATCTGCTGCAGGCACCCTCACATCCTTCAACACCCAATTCCACAGCCACCTTCCCTGTGAAGTGCTTTCTGTCCCGCTCAGGCACAGGCTACAGCTCCCTCTTTCATTCTAGCACAATCTTATTCTTTGGATGTCTAGCATCCAGCCTAGTGCCTGGCACTCAATCTGCACTCCATTAAATCCTTGGATGAATGAAGGAATGAAACAGAGCACACAGCTGGTTTCCCATAAGCAAGACTTGTAGATACATTTGAAAGGCCAATTAAGTAAAACAAAGCTATTTCAGGGATACGAACATCACTCTCCCTTAGCTCTTGTGTAGCAGATAAGAAAAAGGAGAGAGAAGGCTGAGGTAGCCTTCTTCAAACATCCAAAGGGCTTTGAATTGGAGAATTGAGGATAACTGCTCCATTTCCACCAAGCACTGGGATAATGAGCTTAGATTATAGCTGGAAAAGACACTGATTAGATATTGAAAAGAACTTAATAAAGCAACATACAGTAGTGGGAAACAGCATGGTTTTGGAGTCAGATAGACCTGGCTGAAACTCCCAACACCCCCTCCTCAGTGGCTCTTTACCTTGGGGCACATTATTTAATCTCAATGTCTTCATACCCAGAATGGACAAACAATACCTACCATATGTGTTGATATGAGAATAAGAAGGTAGAACGTGGAAAACCCTCGGCACATAGCAGCTGCTTCCCCTCAACCACCACAGAACTAAAATAGGAATTTAAAAAATAGGGGAAGCTGAGTGTGGCCCACAAATTTTGGACAAAGATATTAATATGAGATGTTAATATGGGAAATGTGGTGAGGAGTATATGAAAACTCTTTGTATTACTCCTCACAATCTTTTTTGTAAATTTAAAACTATTATGAAGCAAAATGTTAAAAAAAATTTTAATGAAATGGGACATCTGTCTTCAGTTTCTGAAGTTAGATCATGCAGTAGTTTCTTGGTAGAAACGCTAGCTGAAAGCAGGAGGATGGGTTCCAGGACTTTGATCCTTCTTGTTTATTGTATTTGTGTAATAGAGCCCCAAGGGCTACTAGGAACCAAGGTTCTTAAAAGGCTAACCTCCCTTTTGGGAGTTAGCCTGTCCAGAATAACAAGGTCATTTGAACTACATGATGTGTGTGTGTGTGTGTGTGTCTGTGTGTGTGTGTGTGTGTGTGGCTAGATATTCCACAACAGTGTTTTTCTTTTGTCTTTTTAAAAAGAGATGTCACTTGTGGTCCTGATAATAGCCTAGGCTAAACTGTTTAGCATTTTCCTTTGAAAAGGTGATATTTAAATTGTCTTTTTAAACTTTCATTGCAAAAGGTGATAGTTAACTTGTCGTCCTTCAGCCCTAACATCAACATTTTCCCTGCTCCGGTGCTGATAATAGACTCTGGGCTTCTGCTTGAACTGCATTTTCTATTCTCCTCTTCTCCCAGTGAGGGACAGAGATGAGGACTTGTCCAAACTCTGAGATTCTCTGCTGGTCCAATCTATATGTGCTCATCCCTAGAAGAAATGATACCCGATCATGACCCCTTTTTGATTATTCTGGGGATCCTGAACTAGGAAATGAATTTGTGCTGTGATTCTAGCAGCCTCTATCTTGAGATCTGTCTGTAGCCTACCCTACATGGAGAGTATCTTTCTTGGACAACGATATTAGAATTCACTGCTAATTTGAAAAACAAATGATCTGGGATCAAAAGGTCCAGGAAGACTAAACCCAAAGCCTAGATTGGGAATCTAAATGACATCGAGATCTAAATCCTCAAGTGCTACCCACTCCACCCTACCCTATCTTTTCCTGCCCTCTGCTCTCCCCCCTGCTCTCTCCCATCTCCCCAACCTGTCCCCAGTGGAATGACAAAAAGGTATTTTTTCCAGAACTCTCAACATTATGTTCCATGATTAATACAGCTCTTCCCCCCTGGGATCACAGCACTATTTACACTTGGCTTCCCAAGGAGGGCCAGAGAAGGCAGTTATTTCCTTCATAGGATGTGACAGGGTTCAATACATAATGAACAAAATGTCATAATAGCTCGATAAAGGCACTTTGTAAAACACATGGAACAAGTAATTAAAGAAAAAACTCTAAATGAAGATTCAATTCCAAAGGGAAGAATGCCTTTGGGTTTTTTTGACAAAGCAAAATATTCCAAAATTCAATTGTTTAATAGGGTTTTCCCCGGTAGCACTGGCACATATTAATTCTCATTTCAAGGCAGCATGTTTATTTTAGTTCCAACCTACTTTCAGTGATAGGTAATTAGAGAAACTAAAAGTGCATATCTTATTGCTTAATTTAGAGTCTACCACTGTGTTTCTAGGCCTTTCTCGGGGTGTGTTTTAATGATACAGAACGATGAAAGATTTTTATTCAACTTTAACTGCTTGAGAAAGGCAGTGAATAAAAGTCAGGTTATATATTCTGATTTTTAAAAGAAACCTCATCCTATTATTTTAAATACCAGCTTTTGCACATGTAAGCTAACCTCTTATGTAATAAATTTCATCAGAAATTCCAGAACTCCAGACAGAATTGCTCCAGTCATTTCTCTGATGTCTGGGCACTTATCTTGATTCCCAACATTGCCACCCATAAAAATCATCTTGGATAGCCATTAGGGAAGCCACATAGGTTTATGTGAGGCAAGAATCCATATCAGTTACAAGGACAATTAGATAGAATCACAAGCTCCCAACACTGGCAAAGACTCAGAGGAGAATCACCCAACAGAACCATGACAGATGCCACATTTGAGAATGTTGCTTCCCATTTTCCAGCAGCCTCTCCTTATAAAACATGCAATGGGGCCAGCGCCGCGGCTCACTAGGCTAATCCTCCACCTTGCGGCGCTGGCACACCAGGTTCTAGTCCCGGTCGGGGCGCCGGATTCTGTCCCGGTTGCCCCTCTTCCAGGCCAGCCCTCTGCTGTGGCCAGGGAGTGCAGTGGAGGATGGCCCAAGTACTTGGGCCCTGCACCCTATGGGAGACCAGGATAAGTACCTGGCTCCTGCCATCGGATCAGCGCGGTGCACTGGCCGCAGCGCGCTGGCTGCTGTGGCCACTGGAGGGTGAACCAACGGCAAAGGAAGACCTTTTTTTCTGTCTCTCTCTCTCATGGTCCACTCTGCCTGTCAAAAAAAAAAAAAAACACCATGCAATGGATCATAATCACATATGTTAACCCAATATTTGCAAGATACTATTTCAATATGTACTTCATATAAAAATTAGTAATGAAATATTTTATGTTGTTTTTCCATGCTAAGTCTTCAAAATCTGGTATTTTCCATACTTCAAGTCAACCATTAAAATTTCAAAAGCTAAAGTTAAATGAGGGACCAGCACTGTGGCACAGTAAGTTAATCCTCAGCCCATGTTGCCGACATCCCATGAGGGCACTGGTTCTAGTCCCAGCTGCTCCACTTCTGATCCAGCTCTCTAATGTGGCCTGAGAAAGCAGTAGAAGATGGCTCAAGCACTTGGGCCCCTGCACCCATGTGGGAGACCCAGAAGAAGCTTCTGGCTCCTGGCTTTGGATCAGGCCAGCTCCAGCCATTGTGGCCATTTGGGGAGTGAATCAGTAGATGAAAGACCTTTCTCTCTGTCTCCCTCTCCCTGTCTGTAACTCTACCTCTCAAATAAAAAAAAAATAATAAAAAATAAAGTGAAACGAAGTTCTATCAAAACAGTTATGTGTGCTTAACAGAAAAAGTATTTTTACGTTGCCTCAGCTTTTACATTTAAAATTAAAAAACTTATTCCCCTGACTCCACAGCCACATTTCAAGTACACAGCAGTCACCTGTGACTAGGTAACCAGTGGAACAGCAAAGAGATCTGGAACTGAAGCCACCACCAGGCTCTGAGCCCATCAGTGATGAGAACCCCTCTCTCCTACTGAGAGGTGACTCAGCCAGTTGTCAGCGTCAGTCGCTAGAAAGTGCTTCTTTATCTGCACTCCCATGCTTACTGCAGCCCTGTTCACAATAGCCAAGACGCAGAATTAACTGAAGTATTGATTGGCAGATGACTAGATAAAGAAAATGGATACATATATGCAAAGGACTATTATTCAAGCATGAAAAAATGAAATTCTGTCATTTGTAACAACATGGCTGGAATTGGAAGTTAGTCTATTAAGTGAAATAAGCCTGGCACAAGAAAGACGTATAATCCATGTTCTCCCTCATTTGGAAGCTTAAAAAATATTGATCTAATAGAAGAAAAGAGTAGAATAGGAGTTCCAGAAGCCGGGAAGGGGGTGGGGAGTGTGGTTTGCTGCTGGGAAGCTGGGAAGGGAGGGGGGAGGTTGGTGCTAAACTACAAAAGTGGAAAAAGAGGAATACATTCTGTTGTTCTGTACAGCACAGAATGGCTATAGTCAACAATAATTTATTGCATATTTCAAAACAGCTAGAAGGAAGAACTTTGAAAGTTCCCAAGACCAAAAAATGATAAATGTTTGAGGTGACAGATATGCTAATTGCCCAGACTTGATCATTTCACATTGCATACATGCATCAAAACACGTATGGTTTCCCCCAAAAATGTGTAAGTGTGTGTCAGTTTAAGAATAACTTTTAAAAAATTATTCCTCATGTTGAGCCAAAAACCACTGCCCTGTGATTGCCATCCTCAAAGCCAAGAGCTTTCCACAACATCTGTCCCTCCCTGTGAGGGAAGAGACAGCCTCGCACCACCCAGGTGGCCCCAGGGCTCCGGCAGCCCAGACATCTCCCGCTCACTCGGGTCCTCCCAAGGTCTCCTGCCTACAAATCTGTCTGCCCAAAGGGCACCACGTCCATTTAAGAGGAGTCAGGCTTTTTGAGAAAATTCACTTTCCCACTGCTGTCCCCTTGATCAGGACAGAGGGGAGGGAGGACAAGAGAGCAGTTAATAACAGCTTCTCCCTGAGGCAAAGTGGCTCTGCTCTTTCTTGGCTCATGTCATAAAAGAAGCTGCAGAGCGGTGACCCTAAATACCGCAGGAAAAGAGCCCACATAGACTGAGCACTTGGCATCTGGCACCGGAAGACTTTTTCAAAGGAGGCACTTTGGGAGGAAAGATGAGTCCAGTAAACTTGAATGCACACAGAAACATTCGTTTTGCATGAAAGAGGCCACATGTTAAGTGCCGTTAGCATGAACATCTTGCCCCATATCAGCAACCTCAGACCATTCTGTGTCCTAGATTTCCTTCAGTCTTAGACCATGTAGTCCAGCCCTACACACACACACACACACACACACACACAGTCTGAGCACTTGTCATGGCTTGTTTTACAAAACGGAGATCGACTTACACCTTTCTGCACCTTGTTTTTCTCACTTAACTCTCTTTAAGCCGGATGGGAAAGCAAAGTCTTCTGTATTTCCCAGGAATCCTGCTCTGCTCCTCCCCACCCTGCTAACTGGTGGGCTGGCAGCCAACAAAGGGCGAGATTGCTGGGGCAGGGTGCACCCTGCCATGGGCAACACGTGCTCTGGGGCCCTGCTCAGTCCTAGGCACCAAAGCAAGACTGGCACCCCTGGAAGAGCAGCAGGGAGACCATTCCCAGGACTGCCCAGGCCTCAAGGTGACTCACAGTGTGTCTCTTCACATGCCACCCTGGCTGCCTTCAGGAACTGGGAAGAGAGGAAGGGTCCTCTTGTCCTGTGGCCCATGCAGCCCAGGGTGCTTCTGTCCCCCCACCTTCCATGACCCGTGTTGCCACCCCACACGATGGCTGCCTATTCCCCAGACTGGGGAAGGGGAGGGCATCCAGGAAACTGAAACTCAAGGCAGTAATTGGGGAGCTGATGGGTTTGCAGATATGAATGGCATTCTCTGTACCAGGTGCACCAAGGTGACAGAAACAATGACGCCATGGTCGCAGAGGAGCGCTCCTTTATCTTGGAAATCGCTCAGTGGCTGCTGATTAACTTTGCTCACCTCCCTTCTCCGATTTCTGCCCTGGACCCCAGAGCCAGGCAGCAGTGGTGCCCCCAGCTCCATCCTTCAGCACCACTCACCCTCAGGCAGAGAGTTGGAACCACGGTCCCCAAAGTGTTTCATGCGCTGGTGCCGGAGGTGCCACCAGAAATCATGGCGCGCCATTCCCCTCGTCCATTTTTAATTGCTGCAGATTATAATGACATTCTCTGGAAAATAAATACTTAACCACCTTCCCTCGGATTTTTCAGGCCCGAGGAGGACGGTGATGTAAAGCTTTCAGTTAATGGCTTAGTTTATTCTGGTGTCATTTCTTTTATTCCCTTTCGGCTTATTATTTATAGTTCAAATTTTTTGCACCCTGGTGCTGGGGCTGCTTTCCTCGGGAGGATAATTAAGAAAAAGAATTCAGATGTTTAGGCATTTTTTACCTTTGGGCTGCAGGCAGTAGGAGTGTTGAAGGGGAGAGAGGGAAACAAGAGAGAGAGGAGCAAACACCACCATAATCACCACCAAAACCCAAAAATAAAATCTATTATTTCCCTACCGTGCGCTAAGGTATTGTTCTTGTCATGCGGAATGGTATAACCTATTACTCTCGCACTCGCTGGATTCTGTTAGGCAAACAGCTCACTGACAGGACTCCTGTGTGTGGACAAATGGCCACAGAACTCCTCTGTGGCCACACGGTCCTGTAACTGCCATGGGAGCCAGATTCTCTAAAACCTGCCTGCCCCACAGCTGGCCAGATCCTCTTACACGTCGGTGGGCCTGGAAGACAAATGGGCTCAGACTGGAAGCCAAAATAAAAATGAGAGATCACCGCTCCTGTTACTCACACACAGAGACAGAGGGCTTAATTGTGGGGGGTCACGAACCGCAGCTTTCAAAATAAAAACCGAGGCGGGGGGGAATAAAACTTTCTCCGTGAGTGACTCTTCCTACCCTTGAAGACGATGATAATGAAACTGACAAATATACCTTGGAGGCCAGCTTCAAGAATCAAATCGATTTATTTAATAATTTAGGAATCACTTCCAGGCATCTCTCCCATTAAAATCAGAGGGGCCATTGTATTCTCCACTTCCTCGGTTCCTTTCCTTTCTCTTAGTTACGCCTCACTGGCTCTAATAAATAAGTAATAGCGAGGGGAGGAACACTTATCTGGAGTCCCCCGCCTTTGCCTTCACCCTGCAGGAATCTCCGATTCTCTTCTACCTGAAACAAATGGAGTCTGGAGTGATCTTTTCCGCCGTAAAGGCTGGGGCAGCAGGGTTAGACCCCTACGCGTGGCTGCGGCAGCCCAGCAGCCCCAAGCACAGCTCCAGCCTGCAGAAGCACTGCAGAATAAATAACACGCTCAGACAAGCTCGGGGAGGCGAGCGCTGGTTCCGAAAGCAGAGCCGGTGTGCACAGGCGACTCTCCAGCTAGCAAGTGGCAAGAACCCACAGTGACTCGTCGGGGAATTCCAAAGGCATCAAAGTAAACTGTGATCATTTGTAGTTTATGGCTCAAAAGCGAGGGCTGCTGAACCCAGCCGCAGTTATATTTCCTCGTGATGCTTTGAAGAAAATGGGAAAGCGATTGCTATTATACAGGAGGTCTCAGAGAAGAAACCTGCTGATGGAGCGGGATTATAGCTGGCTTAACCACAGCTCTTCCTGCCCCCCCTTCGGGCAATGTGTGCATCCCCCTCTCCCTGAGCCCTGTGGATCTGGAAGCTCCCCTCCCCCAACCAGGCCACTGTGTACCTATAGAGCCATCCTAAAGACAGAACAGGAGCCATACTGGCTCTTGGCAGCTCTGACCCCATCCACCACCTCGGCCTCCAGGACAAAGTCCAGGCCCTTGGGCATGACCCACATCCATTTCCAGCCTCTGTCTAAGCAGTTCAAGGGCACATAGTGCATCCCCTTCCCTACACCCATGTCTACTATGGTCCTTCCTCCCACAGGCCTTTGCAGGGTTACTCCCAACAGGAATGCTCATCCTTCTACACTTCTCCTATTCCCGTCTCTAGCTATACTACTTCCCTTCTGCCTCCTAGGACTTTGTTTAGGTGTTAAACCTCTGCCCAGGAACGTCACCACACTGCTGTCCCACAGCACTGCATGACATGCACTTCCGGCCACTGATACCTGATCAAGTAACAGTCTGTATCCCTGCCTGTCTCCCCTGGCCAGAATGAAAACTCCTTACGGGCAGAAAACATGCCTTCTTTGCTTTGAACCCCCGTACCTAGCACAATGCCTGGTATACAGTGTTAACAGGTATGTGTTAACAGACATGTTAAATCAATATTGAAGGAAGCTGAGCTGGCTTACTGCCAAAAGATATGGACCAGGATGAGTGTTGTGACACAGCAGATACAGCACATCTAATATCAGAGTGCCAGCTGGAATCCTAGCTGCTCTGCTTCCAATCCAGCTTCCTGTTAATGCACCTGGAAACCAGCAGATGGCAGCTTGAGTACCTTAATCCATGCCACCCACATGGGAGACCTGGACGGAGTGCCTGGCTCCTGATTTAAGCCTGCCTCAGCCCCAGCTGATGTGGCCATTTGGAGCATGAACCACAGATGGAAAACCAATCAACCAATCTCTATCTCTCTCCCACTCTCTCCCTTTCTGTCTCCCCCATCTCTCTTCATCCTTCTGCCTTTCAAATAAATACATAAATCTTTTTCAAAAAGATATAGGGCATTTGTGGCTGGCCTGTGGCAGAACTTGTACTTCGTGGTCTTTTCAAGTTGGAGGAAAGAGAAGCAAGAGGGATGTCCCAAGGGCGAGTCTCCCCTGGAAACCAACATCCAAGTCTTCACCCTGCAGCCGATGGGAAGGTAATTTATCCCTGCCAGGAAAACACAGGCACAGAGCCATGGAGCAACGTCTCTCGCTCCACAAATTAATCATGATTCCGGTGCTAATTCCATAAATAATTCATGAAGTCAAATATAAGGTATTGCAATGCTCCCACCAGCCATACTTTGCAGCTTCATTCACAGGAGAAATTTAAACATAAAGTCTGGAAGCTTCTATAGTCTGCAGGAAGTCTGGATACAACTAAACACATTAAATTTAGCCAAATGCCCTTATTAAGTAAATATCCATTGAGGGCCCCATCTGTGCTAGGCATGGTGCTGAGTAAAACCGAACAAAGGGAACAGTCAGGGAGGAAAAACAGGGAACCATCTCAGAGAGCACAGCACAGAGCAGACCACACCGGGAGGCTCGAAAGAACCGTAACGAAGCCTCTCTGTTCCGTGCAAAGAGATGAGGGTTCTAACCCCAACTCCTAGCTGAGTAACCTCAAGCCGGTTAATTGCCCTAAGCCTCAGTCTCCTCATCTGTGCAGTGGGAGCGATGACAATAACTGTAACTACTTTACAGGGCTGGCCTGCAGAAAGAGAGAAATGATTGTTAGGATTAGCACGATTGGTATTGTGAGAGTAATGTGGCAATCTGAAGTATACTCCGTGGAGAGTCAGCTGAGTTCCAAAGGATATGGGAAAGAGAATATGAGAGATGCAGAAAAAAAAAAGCTATCTGATTTGAGGGACCCAGCGCAAAATGAAAATGCAGGTTCTCCCTTTTCAAAAATGACTCAGACTTTCAAGGGGGTGACAGTGGAGCATTAAAGCGAGTTCAGTGTCCTTCCAAGAGAGGGCACTGGGCAACTCACAGGTCAGCACCCACAACTCCAAACACATGAATGATACAGGGACCCCAGGAGTGATGGCTTTGACTTCCTAGAGACCAAATTCTAAGCCTCAGACATCTTCCAAATGGAAGACGCTTCTGACCAAACAACAGCCTCCTAGTTAGCCTCAAATTCAAGGTTACTAAATTCAAGGCTATGTGTAGACACGTAAATGATGGGCATGTGTCACCTTCTCCCCCCATTCCTCCAGTGCTGTCTGAAACACTCAAGAGGAGGCATGGGTCCATGTTCCCAAGTCCCTCACCCTTAAGGATCCTAAAATGGAAATCAGGAGCAAATACAGGATCTGAGAATCAGTGGTCCTGGTCCTGACCCCAAGCCCTCTGCCAAGGAAGGGCAAGCCACCTTGTGTCTACAAACACCAGTGTCCTCACTGGTAAACCATACACTGATCTCTAGGTCCCTTCTGGATAGAATATTCTGCGTTTCTGTGGAGCAGCAGCAGGAGAAAGAAAATAAAATCTGCAAAGCCAGAATAAAGTAATAATAATTTTAAAACAAGTCCTATGCCTGCTGACTTTTTAATATACCATTTCTGGTCTAGAAAAAAAAAAGCTATAATATGCAAAATAAAATGCTGCTGAGAAATTCCCATAACGTCCCCGTGTGTGTTTCATTTAGCAGGTGTGGTGTATTTCATGCCGTTAAGACTTTGTATAATAGGGGCTTGGATGCTCAATCACTAATAACGCTCTATTTAGACCACTCAGCATGGGGAACATATATTTCCTGTATATCACTGGCTGGTTTTACTGCTTAAAACATTTGCATAAAACCAAACAATTATCCCCAGGGGGTGGATCATTTGCTCCTGCTTCTCCTTACCTGACATTGCCATCCTTCAAACTCCCTTCTTGGCATCATCTCCCTGGATCCTAATTGTGAAATCATCCACCATGTGACAAGTTCCAAGAATCTGAACAGACCCCCAAACTCTTCCAGGTCCTGCAGCTTTCTTCTCTGGAAACTCACCTAAGCAATTTGCCAGCTTAGAACTGCGGTTCTCAAACTGCAGTGTGCAGAGGACCTGGAGGGCTTGCTAAGCACCGTTCTGGGCTCCACTCCAGAGTTCCTGACTCAGCATGTCTAGAGGTATGGGGGATGCAAGCATTTGGGATTTTAACAAACTCCCAGCGATGTAGCTGGTCGCTGGTCGCAGAGTCGCACTTTAGAAGCTTTGTGTTTCAAAGCACAAGGCAGCCCCGTCCTGGATGTCTGAAGTACAATCAGGTGAAACTTACCTGGACACAATGAATGGAAACCAGGATACCAAGAAATTCTCTGCAGGTGAGCCTGCCCTAAAGGAGAACCAGTATCTCCCATGTAGTTTTCAACCTCTGCAGAGAGAGATGGATGTTTTCCTGGCGGTCATTCATTCATTCACTTCTGGAAATGGTGGAGGCCGGAGGAGGGGGCAGTGATGGCACACTCAGAGGGGAGAACCAATCACTCAGTGCTCACACAAAGTCTTCAATCTGCTCTGGGAGGAGGCCTCACTCTCAGCATCCAAAGCTCCACTGTTCCCTAAATACTTGTGAGCATCCCTGGGAGTTGTTAGAAGTGCAGTCTTAGGCCTCATCCCAGATCTGCTGAAGCAGAATGAATGCTTTATTTAAAGAAGAAAAAAAAAAAGATTTAATTTATTTGAAAGGCACAGTGAGAGGGAGGAAGGAAGAGACAGAGAAAGAGATCTCCCATCTACTGGTCCAGTTCCCAAGTGATTTGCAACATCTAGGGCTGGGTCAGGCCACAGTCAGGAGCCTGGAACTCTATCTGGGTCCCCTACATGGGTGACAGGGGCCCAAACACTTGGGCCATTTTCTGCTGCCTTCCTAGGCACATTAGCAGGGAGCTGAGCTTCCTAGGCACATTAGCAGAGTAGCCAGGACTCGAACCAGCACTCACATGGGATGCTGGCATTGTAGGTAGCAGCTTAATCCACTGTGCCACAAAGCTGGTCCCAGAATTAGAGCTTTAATGATGTTCCTAGCAACTTGTATGTACATTAAGGTTTGAGAAATTTCTCTGTGTAACCAAGAGGTGTGAGAAACACCTCTGGCATCCAGAAAACAAATTTTCCAAGAGAAGTCTCCTTCTAGAGTAGATTTGAGCCTGGCTGAAGTGAAACTGGGAGAGAAAGGGGATATTAACATACATTAACATCTTCTGTATCTCCTGGTTCAGGCCACAGCCTACAGCCTGGTATGTTTGTCAGCTCCAGACTGGAAGAGGGATTGCAAACTCAGATAGCTGTAGCTCCAAGCAAGCAGCAGGTATCCAATGCATGAATTGGGCCTGGTATAAGATAACAGCAGATATCTTTGACCAATAGGACTATGCATACCTTCCCAAAGGCTTTTGACTTCCAAACACTGGGCTAACCAAGTGGAAGTGTTAGTAGGCTGGGCTCAAGCTGCAAGGTAGGTACTTTGCAATCCCTGCCATAAAGTAATAATAGCATCAGATAGGAGCTGGCATTGTGGTGCAGCAGGTTAAGCTGCCTATGATACTGGTACTCCATATAGGCGATGGATTGAGTCCTAACTGCTCCACTTCTGATCCAGCTTCCTGCTAATGCACGTGGGAAAGCAGCAGAAGATGGCCCACGCGCTAGGGCTCCTGTACCCACAAGGGAGACCTGGATGAAGTTCCAAGCTCCTGGCTTTGACCTGACCCAGCCCCAGCCATTGCAGCCATTTGGGGAGTGAACCAGTGGATGGAAGATCCCTATCTCTTCCTCTCTAACTCTGCCTCTCAAATAAATTAATAAAATATTTTTTAAAAAAGGTATCAGCTTAAACTTATTGGTCCCTTCCTATAAGCCATACACTATTGCCATTATCCCCATTTTAAATTTGCAAAAACTGAGGCACAGGCAAACCAAGTGACTTGCCCACCAAATATGCAATGGAAGAGGAGAGCTGGTGTTTGAAGCTAGGCAGAGCAGCCAGAGCTATGGTCAGGTTCACTCCTTTAGGAAGGAGAGGCATCTTTCTGCAAGGCAGGCAGAAGCAGGTTTTCCTAGAAGAAGCCAGAAAGTGCCTGCTGGTCTTTGATAGGACAAATATAAAAGTTATCATCCAAACTGGAATGAGTTTGATACTAAAAAGTGACACTGTGGGGTCAGCATTGTAGTACAGCAGGTAAAGCCTGCAATGCTGGCATCCCATATGGACACCAGTTCATGTCCCAGATGTTCCACTTACAATCCAGCTCCCTGCTAGTGGCCTGGGAAAAGCAGCAAAGGATGGACAAGTATTTGGTCCCTTGCCACCCAAGATGGGAACCCAGAAGAGGCTCCTAACTTCAGCCTGGCCCAGACCCAGCTGTATCAGTCATCTGGGAAGTGAATCAGTGGATAGAAGATCTCTTTCTCTCTCTCTCTTTCTCTCTCTCTCACTAGCTCTTTCAAATAAATAAATATTTTTTTAAAAAGTATTACCATTAAGAACATTCTAGGTCAACAGGTAAAACCAGGATGGTCCCTGGCACACTGGGCATGGTAGGCAGCTCGTTGGAGGCCTCTCTGATGGGACCAAGGATTAAAACAGGCCGGCGCCGCAGCTCAATAGGCTAATCCTCCGCCTGCGTCACCGGCACACCGGGTTCTAGTCCCAGTCAGGGCACGGGATTCTGTCCCGGTTGCTCCTCTTCCAGTCCAGCTCTTTGCTGTGGCCTGGGAAGGCTGTGGAAAATGGCCCAAGTCCTTGGGCCCTGCACCCGCATGGGAGACCAGGAGGAAGCACCTGGCTCCTGGCTTCAGATCAGCGCAGCGCGCCAGCCACAGCGCACCAGCCATAGCGGCCAATGAGGGGTGAACCAACAGAAAAGGAAGGCCTTTCTCTCTGTCTCTCTCTCTCCCACTGTCCACTCTGCCTGTCAAAAAAAAAAAAAAATGGTATCTGCCCCTCTGAGGTTTCAAAAAAAAGGCATGACTCAGAACCAGATCATCAAGTTGCTGTTGTTGGGAGCTTTTCCCCCTCCATTTCTATCTGTTTTTCTTTAGCTATTTCCAAGCTCTAGCAAATTGTTAAAATACCATTCACTGCCGGCGCCACGGCTCAATAGGCTAATCCTCTGCCTTGCAGCACCGGCACACTGGGTTCTAGTCCCAGTCGGGGCGCCGGATTCTGTCCCGGTTGCCCCTCTTCCAGGCCAGCTCTCTGCTGTGGCCAGGGAGTGCAGTGGAGGATGGCCCAGGTGCTTGGGCCCTGCACCCCATGGGAGACCAGGAAAAGCACCTGGCTCCTGCCATCAGATCAGCATGGTGCGCCGGCCATGGTGGCCATTGGAGGGTGAACCATCGGCAAAGGAAGACCTTTCTCTCTGTCTCTCTCTCTCACTGTCCACTCTGCCTGTCAAAAAAAAAAAAAAAATACCATTCGCTTACCCCAACCTCTGCCTAAGTACTTAGAGAGAAGCTTCCAGCAGGGACAGGGCAAGAAGCAGGTCTAATCCACTCTGCCTCCTACGTGGAGACTCTTCCCCCTGTTCCCCTCCTTGGAGGGGTCTCAGGTAGAGGAAAGCTGACCTGGAATTATAATTCCACCTGTTAAAAAATAATAATTCTACCTATAGACTCCATACCACCCTGGAATCTATGACTCTAGACTTGGACAAGCAGCTCCTTGATCATTTTCAAAGCGCTTTCATAAACCTTACCCATTTTGCCCTCACAGTAGGGGACACTGTCCCCATTACACACATAAGGCTCAGACCAGAGCTGTGAAATCAACCAGTTCTGAAATGGAGGTGATCAAAGCTGACAAAAATCAGGATGGATTGGGCTGAGTCCATTAATTGGGCATAATTGCCACATCTTTCCTCAAGGAAGCCCCACAGCAACTACCCTTGAGTAGACAACATGAGTGAGGCAACACATTTGTGTGTGCGGGACCAGGCTCAGGCAATAGACCACACATGGAAGCAAGACCTGGCTTGTGCCCAGTCCTGGCGCACCCTCCACCAGTCACAGCTGCCAGCAGCTGTCCAGATGGCAGAGTCTAATTGCCAGTGTTAGCACTGGTGGTGCAGTCCAGAGGAGAGAGGAATGGGTAGGGGAGAGCACCTCTCTTCTCTCTGAGGCGCCATCTTCCACCTGTGTTTAGTGCAGATGGGCAACCAAGTCTGCAGTTCCTGTTGTCCCAGTACAACAGAACCTCTTGAAGCCCCTTCTCGCTACAGGAGCCACATGGAAGCCATTAGAAAGGTGCCCTCACCACTAGGTCCAGCACTGGTAAAAAGACATTGGCCTTAAAACTGGCCAAGTCTGACAAGACCACATACTGACAAATACATGCTGTATCCAAATCTCCTATGCTCTGCTGAGGAGTCTGTAAATTAGAATGACTATTTTGGAAAACTGTACAACATGACTAAGTAAGTGGAAGGTAAAAATTCTACTCTGAGGTATAGAAATGTCTAGGGCAGGTGTTTTTGGTACAAAGGTACCTCATTACTTAGAGTATCTGGGTCCAAGTTCTAGTTCTCCTTCTAATTCCAGCTTCCTGCTAATGTGCACCCTGGCAGGCAGCAGTGATGATTCACGTAGCTGGGTCCCTGCCACTCATGTGGAAGACCTAGACTGAATTTCCAGCTCCCAGCTTCGGCCTGGCCCAGGTCTAGCTGTTGCAAGCATTTGGGAAGTGAACCAGCAGATGGAAGTGCTCGCTTATCCACTAACTCACTCACTCACTCTCTCTCTCTCTCATTAAAAAAAATAATAAGATGTATATCTACCTGTGCCAGGATACACAAATTAGAATGTTCACAGTGGTGTCATTCACATTTACCACAAACTTAAAATAACCCAAATGCCCATCAACAGTAGAAATGATAAATAAATAAATTTGTGGTAAAGGAAATCAATATTATTACCACTGTTATTACACAGAAGTGACAATAGATAAACATGATCTTGAGCAAAATGAGACAAAGGAATAAACACTGTAGAAGTCCATTTATATAATGTTCAAAATCATCAAAATGTCAAAATCATCCAACAAGACACCATATTGTATTGGGATACATTTGAGTGTGGTAAACACTAAAGTAAAGCAGGAAATTATTACCGAAGGCGAGTTTAGTCTGAATAATTCTGGGGAAAGGTAAGAATTGTAAGGGAAGGGGGTAAGGGTCGTATGCAAAGTTGTGTAAGGCACAGGCAGGATTCTGATTCTTGACCTACATGGGAGTTTGCTTCTGTACATTGCATGCTTTTGTGCATTTTTCTGCTGATGCCTTCTATTTCACACACAGATAATAATGAAAGCATAAAAAAGAAAAAAGGCATCTCCCGAGGCCTGATGACAGCTGCCCCCTACTGGAACCCAAGGAAAGTGCAAGCTCAGAGGAGGTATGTGGTAGAGGAGGGGGGAAAGTTTGAAAGTAACCCAAGACAGCCTCAGAAAAGTTGTCCCCAAAGCCCTTTGGAATTTTTCTTAAAGTTTTATTCATGAGTTGTTAACCACTTTGTTTAGCAAATAGGTTTATCCCAGTGACCTCTGCAGAGGTAGCAGATGGCACTAAGGAAATCTTCCTAAAAGCAGCCCAGTCTGTTTGCTCCCCCTCCACCCAGGCCTGGCCACTGTTACCAGGGCTCAAATGGGCGTGAGGAGGGAAGGGCAGGAGAGAAAGTCTGTGTGGGCAGCAGGTGAGCTGTGTGTGGAGTGGATGGGTCTTTCCAGAAAACAGCAGCCCCAGAACCCCACCTTCTCCTTTGCTGTGCTGGGGGGAGGGGGCGAAGAGCCCTGCAAATGCATGTAAAAAAAAAAAAGCTGAAGCCTGGGCCACCTGAGCTGCTAAAAATAATTGCTGGGGCAAGAGCTGGGGTATGCAGAAAAGAAAAGCACTTGGGGAGCATTCATTTGTATGAAAATCCAGCGAAGAATTGTGTCAGAGTGAGGGTAGGAGCCAAGGGGATAGAACTCTTAACTCCCCGCAGTCAATAGTCCCATCTGGTCCTCCTGACCGTGGATGAGAGCACTGGCCAAGTGGGGCCTTTTGCAGGCCCTGACTACCCGTCTGAAAAGGAAAAGCCAGAGCAGACGTTTTCCAGGGCTTAAGTCCTGAGGAGGGGCAGGAGGGAAGTGAGGAGTGACAATGAGACCGAGTTCCATTCTTTAATATTTTGTAAAATAGCATAATGGGACTACCCATTAATCAGGTTAAAATATGATTTTCCTCTGCGTCTCATGCTAGTTGACAACCTCATTTAATAAAAGAGAAAGAGCTTGGGAGAGTGGTTGAGTGTGTGCTTTTAACTGACATTCTGCATTTCTTCCCTTTGTAAATTCAAAGATGCTTAGATTGTCATTATCTAACAAAGGGCTCTCCCGCAGTCCCTGAAAGACTGTACCAAGGCCTTCCTCTGTAGTTTTTCATTTGTTGAGAGAACTGTCCCTAAATATAATAATGTTCCCAAGCCCAAGGTCTCAAGAAGCTGCTCTATTTCAAAACTGGTTACAAGTCGGGCAGACATTTGGCACCGCAGTTAAAACCCATATCACAGTGACAAGGTTCCAGTCCCAGCTTCACTCCACAGTCCAGCGTCCTGCTCATGCACACCCAGGAAGGCAGCAGATAATAACTCAAGTACTTGAGGCCCTGCCAACCACATGGGACATCTGGGTTGAGTTCCAGGCGCTTGGCTTCAATCTGGTCCAGCCCCAGCTGTTGTGGGCATTTGAGGAGCAAAACAATGGATGGAAGATCCCTGTCTGTCTGTCAACCTGTCTGTCCCTGTCTCTCTGCCTTTCAAATAAATATAAATACATACATACATAATTTTAAATGGCTATAAAGACAGTTTACCTATAACTCTCCACTTATGTAACAAATATTTACAGTTGGTTTCCATATCCCAGGATTCTGCATCCATAGATTCAAGCAATACCAAATAGAAAACATTCAGAAAAAAAAAATGTATCTGAAGACACACAGACTTTTTTCTTCATCATTATTCCCCAAACAATATAGTACAACAATGATTTATACTGTGTTAGATATTGTAAGTAATCACAACATGAACTAAAGTATATAGCAGGGGCCAGCGCTATGGTGTGGTGTATGGTGTGGTGTATGGTGTGGTGGGCTAAGCCTCCACCTGCGGCGCCGGCATCCCATATGGGTGCCAGTTTGTATCCCAGCTGCTCCTCTTCTGATCTAGCTCTCTGCTATGACCTGGGAAAGCAGCAGAAGTTGGCCCTACTCCTTGGGCCCCTGCACCTGTGTGGGAGACCTAGAAGAAGCTCCTGGCTCCTGGCTTCAGATTGGCCCAGCTCTGGCCGTTGCAGCCATTTGAGGAGTGAACCAGCAGATGGAAGACCCTTCTCCCTGTCTCTATCTCTCCATCTGTCTATCTGTAACTCTACCTCTTAGATAAATAAATAAATATTTTTTTTAAAAAAGCATATGAGACGATGTGTGTAAGTTTCATGTGAATATCATACCCTTTTATACAAGGGACTTGGGCCCTCAGGATTTCAATGTCTGTGGCAGAGGCTGGAAGCAACCCCCTGCAAATACTGGAAGATGAATATACCCAGTGCTGCCTGGATGCCAGCCCCGAGCAGGACATGGGCTCAGGATGGAGTTTACCTCTATGGGGAAGGAGGGGGATACAAAGGCAGGATGGGCGTGATGCCACAGGGCAGGACACAGTGGAGCACATGAAAGAGACTCCTCACCAGGCTTCGGAAGTCAGGAAAGGTTGCCCGGGGCACCGACACAGACATGGAGATGTGGGGGAGAAACTGAAGCCAGAAAGCCAGGTAGAGAGCACAGAAGAGCAGTGTTCTCCACAGAGGGAACAGCACGTGCAAAGGCCTGGAAGAAGGAGAAGGATGGTGGACCCAAGGCTCAGACCCAGGAGCCGAGGGGTGGTGAGAAACGAGGCCCGGAAATAGGAAGCAGAGACCACATGGGGCCTCCAAGGCCATCTGAAGGAGTCAGACTTTGTGCTGAGCTCATGAGGAATCTCTGAATGGCTGTGAGCAGATTCCAAGACTAGAAGGATTCTGAGAGCTCGTGTGGAGGATGACAAGCTGGGCAGCAGGAAGGCCAGCTGGGATGCTGCCTCGCTCTCTTCGTGTAAGATGATGGCGAACTGCATCAGGAAGAAAACGGAACACAGGAGACGAAGGACCTCTACCCGTGTGTCACATTGCTTCCCTTCCCTGATGACAGGAAACACTCCAGAACACAAAGAACTGACTTCTCATATAAGCGAGAGTCACTTTCTTCTCAGTGTGATCGTGCCTCAACTAGTCACCACGTGTGGACAGGTGTTAGGGATTCAGCAAAGCCGACAGAATGCTCATCAATCATGACAACAAGGTGACGTTGCAGCCCCGTGAGCAATGGTCTGAGGTCAGAAACAACCTGAGCTTAAACTCTGCTGCAGTGTCCTCACCAGGTCAGAAAAGAAAAGCTATTTAATCTCTGCAAACTCCTTTTCCTACTTCCAAAATGGAAGACATGTACCTTTTAGGTAATGCCAGGAAAATTCAATGGACTAACACATAAAGAATAGCAAAGTATCAGTCACAAAACAGTCATTCAGTAGCAACTAATATTACTGCTGCTGGTGGTGGTGATGGTGGGAATGGTGGTGAACTTTTAGGTGTTCCTTTCATAGTTCGATTCTGCAAATCCTGTTCTAGCATACCTGGTGAATCCTGGGCAGACACACAAACATTGTTCTCTGCATTTTTTTCCTGTAGTTGTCTTGCAGGTAAGAGTCAATGCTGTGGTCCCCAGTGTCCAGCTGACAACATAGCACGGTTCAAAAGAACATTGATCAGACACTTACACAAGAGAGGAGGCAGTGAGATGCCACGAGCATCAATATGGTCACTTGAGCATGATTCTGACAATGACATCTCTGAAATATAGATAACTGTTTCCTCTCAGCTCCCATGCCCAAGAATATACAAAAATGGACCCCAACAGCTTCACTGAGTCAGCACGAGACTGTACACTGACAACACGGAGCTGGAGAACACACCCCCAATTGCAAGAAATGCTACAAGCGTGGAACTCGTGACACCCTCCAGTAACACATTGCTGAAAGCTGCCCAAATGCTGTTGCCTAGGCAGCAGAGCATCCAATGATGGACTGTGGAACAAGGAAATAGAAAAACAGATCAAGAAAAATGGCACGACCTTTGGGAGACTGAAAAGCAGAATGAGGCCAGAGCTGCATTTAGTGCCACACTAAACCAGCGCTTCATATACCAGGAGTTTCTGCCTTTCCCCTTCACTTCACTATTTGCCTCTTCAATTTTTTTTTCCTTGCCAATAACAGGTCAGAACAGAATCATCCTCAAATGCTCCAACATTGAAGCAAATCAATCTGCAGCTCAGCCCCATGGGGCTGCAGCCATATGGAGGTTGGATATAATAATAACAATGTAGTAGGAAAATATTTTGAGAGTTTAAGCAATGTGCTCGTGCCCTGGTTCTCTACCCACCCCTTTCTCCCAGGCAGATACTTCGGCATCTAGTACTGCCAGCCTCAGGACAGAGGTGGCACAGCAGAAATGCTGCAAGAAAGAAAGCCAAGTCTCGATTTAGGCATTTCAGACTTGAAACTCACAACTGAGTTTAAGGCAAAGACTTCTGCACTCCAGAAGCTGAGCAGAAAGTTACTGTTACAGTTCCAAGAGACTTGGGACAGAAAATGTGTGTAAGTCAAAAGGGAAGTGAAAGTAGTGAGGCACCGGTGTGGATCCCCACACACCCCCAGCCAAGTGCCAGTGGAAAGGGCAAAATAATGATTCCACTGGGATTCTAGGGGATTTAAGAGCTTCTAGAGAAATCCAGCATGGGGTAATGCAGTGGCCTAGGATAGCTGTGTATGGATTGTAGGCATCTGGACCTGAGAGAGAGGCTCACACAGCTGCCCTGCTCTCAGTGTGATGCGGGAAGCAACCAGATCCTCCACGTGCCCGAGAAAAGAGCAGAAATAATCAACATAATGAAAGATCAGGAGAGGCCTTGCAGGTGGGAGGAGAAGACACAGCTGCCAGCTGTGTGGACAGCAGCTGAGGGCCGATGGCAGTCGGAAGGGAGGAAGAACAAGAGGTCACTGCTTGCAGGAACCAGACTTCCTCCCCATGGTTGCAAGTAGGCCAAGACTCTGAATTTACTGAAATTAAATTTCTGCTACTCAGAGAAATGAAGACTTAAAAAACAAAAAAGGAGACATTAAGTTCAGATACACACAGGAAAAAAAAATCACATTTCATGTTTTTGCACACCTGTGTGGCATGACATAACATTACCATTATCACTATCATCAGTGACTGTTACAGCTAGTCTTTGTAAATCAGCTACTATGTGCCAGCCATTGAGGGCAGCACATTGCACCAAATACAACTTTATAAAACTTGCCCTACTTATCCCTCCCAGTAACACATTGAGTGGGCAGATTTTTCTCTCACTTTTACAAATAAGAAAAGTGAAACCAAGACTTGAGTACCTTGCCTTCACAGCTATTAAGAGGAAAATCCAGGATCTTACTCAGGTCTTTTCATTGGGGCATGGCCAAGTGGCTTTTGCTTGAATAATGGATCTGGGACAACTATTAGCAGCAGGAGAGGGAGAAGGAGGTGGAAAATTCGTATCACACAGTGAAGCACACCAGCAAGGCCTGCATTTCCACTCTTCATCTACAGACATGGGCCAACTTCTCAGTAACTCAACATCAGCAAAACATGTGCTCTTGCCAGGGTCAGTGATAGGTTCTCCACAACTCCTTCCACCCAGCTGCACATCCACACTGCACACACAGCAAGCAGGGAATGGAGGCATTAGACCTGCCAGCCTCCAGATGCCATGCCCCAACAAGCCCTGCTGGTCCAGGATTGGCTAGGCATCAGAAGAACAGACCCTGGGCCAGCACTGTGCCATAGCAGGTAAGGCCACCGCCTGAAGCGCCAGCATCCCATACAGGCACTGGGTTGAGTCCCAGCTGCTTCACTTCCGATTCAGCTCTCTGCTATGGCCTGGGAAAGCAGTGGAAGATGACACAAGTGTTTGGGACCCTGCACCTGCATGGGAGACCCAGAAGAAGCTCCTGGCTCCTGGCTTCAGATCAGCACAGCTCCAGCCATTGCGGCCAATTGGGGAGTGAACCAGTGGATGGAAGACCTCTCTCTCTGTCCCTCTTTCTCTCTGTGTAACTCCAACTTTCATATAAATAAATAAATCTTTAAAAAAAGAAGAAGAAGAATAGACTCAACAGGAGCTCTGTGTTTCATGAGATATCACAAATCCCTGTTCAATATGCATTTAGAGATGATTTATCATTTGCTCAATGAGCTGATGGTTTCCTGCACTCTTTGATTTTAGGCCTCTCATCCTGCCTGGTAGAATTGATGATGGCAAGACAGCGAGCCCCTGTCAGAGGCCAGGAAGGAGCACTTACTTTTGAACTGGTGAATAAATAATCCTTTAAGTAAAAGATTTGAGCTAAGAGAAGAAATTTTCCCTAAACAGAGTCATTTGTATACAGCCATTGGCTTCCATAATACACAAACAGTAGGATTCCAGGTAGGACGTGGCTTCCTTCATGCCAGGCCATGTGAGGGCCATCTGAGGGTTGCAACTCAGACTACATGCATTCAATGCTTAATTGTCACTACATCTAACAGTAAATCCTTTATCTTCCAAATTAAATCCTCCTCCTAAATCCTAAAACCAATATCTTAAGTCCTTTTTCTTTTTTTCCATTCCCTACCCCTCCAAATCCATAATATGTTGATTCTTCCTTCTCCATAATCCCCAAAAGTGTCCCTTCCCTGCTCCCTAGTTAAATCCTGCATTCAAGTATAAAGCTCTCTCTTGCACAATCGATCTGGCCCCTCTGGCATGCCTCTCCTAGATTTCCTGCTTTTGCATTAGTTTCCCTTGAACTTTTTCAGTAATGCTCATTTTATCTTCCTCTAGGACTACCAGAGCCTGGCTAAGCAAACAACCTGTTTCATAGAAGAAAAAGACGGAGAAAAATACTTTGCCGCGTGCTTCCAAATCAAACTCAACATGGCAGTTCACCTTCACCGCTGTTCACCAGTCCCCTTTCTTGGACTGTGGATATTGGAAAATGAAATACATTATCCTCCGTGATAACCCAGAGAGCACCCATACCAGAAGCATTCACTGTGCCACACGCTGCATGATGCTGAGGATATAAGCATGAGCTCTTTCCAGGATCGGCAATAGATTTTCCGTAACTCCTCATACCATCCACACATGAGTCTTACGGTGTAAGTTTGTTTGGGGCCTAAAAGCATCCAGATGCCCCCCACGTGCCTACTGGAGTGCGTGCTGTCTGAATTGCAACCTTCAGATACCCAGTGTGCAGGGGAGAAACACCTCTGGAACACCTACTCTAGTTTTAGTTTTCAACTGTTTATTTTAGTTATTTTAATTTCTGGTTCATTTCTCAAAGGCCTACAACAGCCAAGGTTGGACCAGGTCAGAGGCAGGGGTCATGAGCTCAATCCAAGTCTTCCATGTGGGTGGCAGATACCTGAGCCATCCCTTGCTGACTCCCATTAGCAGGAAGCTGGAATATGGAGTCAGGCACAGAGCAGAAAGCTGAACTCAAGCACTCTGATACAGGATATAGAAGTCTCAAGATGCATTTTCACTGCTGCACCAAAAGCCCACCCAAGAATCTTACTCTTTATAAGAAGATGTGCATTACCATAGCCAATGACTGTTTGTAAATGATTCTAAGGAATATAAAAATAAAAATAATAAAACATAAGCTCACATTTAATGTGCAAAGATAAGAATGTTCACAACAACCCATAAATACTTCTTCTAACTGCAGCTCTCAGCCCAGGAAGATAATCTTCCTCACCTCTTTATACTTCCATCTGAGCACTTATCCACAATGAATTGTAATTGCTAAATAACTTACCTGTTTCCTCCACTAGACAGTGAGTTCCTTGGAAGCAGACACTGCTTTATTCATCGTTATCTCTCCAGTAACTGGCACAGAGCTTTGTACCTACTAACATGTATATGCTCACGGAACATTTCCTGGATGGACGGATGGATAGGCAAATGAACAAGTGATGTTCCATAAGAACAAATGAAGTGAATCATGCGATGCAAGCCCAGAGCTCTGCAAAGGCTTGCAGGAGTGAAAATTCTTTAGGCGTTTGAGAAATAGCAGATAAATGAGTTCCTGGGAGCACTGGGCTGGTTAACAGCAGAAAATCAGAGTGGATGGGCAAGTAACCAGGTTGGGAAGAGCCTCATATGCTGAGGGGTTTGGATAAAACCTGTGCAGTGAGGATCTTGACACTATCTTTCTGGAGTCCTCCAACCCTCTTAAATTATTCCTACTCTTTCTTGTAAACATAGTAACATACAAGGAAGTTAAAAAGTTTGTGGAAATTGCATTAAAATATAGGTTTGTTTTGGTGCAAAAAAATTAAAATACATACATACAAGGGTCTTCAAAAATGTCATGCAAAAATACATATTACAGAAAAAACTATTAATGGATTTATGCAACATATACCCACCTTTCATTAAGGAGAGTAATGGAAACAAAACTCTCTAAGACCTACTCAAAAACAACAACAAGCTAATCCAGTTAAAAAATGGCCAAGGACTTATATAGACATTTCTCCAAAGAAGATAGATAAAAGGCCAATAAGCACAAGAAAGATACACAACATCACTACTCATTAGGGAAATGCAAATCAAAATCACAATCATATCACTTCATATCCATTAGGATGACTGTTATCAAATATACAGAAATGGCAAGTGTTATGAGAATACAGAGAAATGGCAATTCATATGTACTATGGGTGGAATATAAAATGGTAATTCCACCTAGGATTCTCATAAATTTAAACATAGACTTGCCATGTGATCTAACAATTTCACTTCTATGTATGTGCCCAACAGAATTGAAAGCAGGGACACAAACAGATATGTGTATACCCTTGTTCCTAGCAGCATTATTCACAATTGTCCAAAGCAGGAAACAAGCCAAAGCAGGAAACAACCCAACTGTCCATCAACAGATGAATGGATAAATAAAGGGTAGTATATACACACTGTGAAATACTATCCAGGGGCTGAGGTTGGGGCCATATCAGATCACCAGCTGGAGCCTCAGCTGCTTTACTTCCAATCTATCCCCCAAGTTAAAGCACCTGGGAAAGCAGCAGAAGATGGCCCAAGTACTTGGGCTCCTGACACCTATTTGAGAAACCCAGATGGAGTTCGAGGCTCCTGGCTTCTGTCTGATCCATTCCCACCTGTTGCAGTCATTTGAAGAATGAACCAGAAGATGAAAGATCTCTCTGTCTCTGTCTCTGTCACTCTCTATCTCTGTTACTCTGCCCTTCAAATAAATAAATCATTAAAAAGAAACACTATTCAGCCTTAAGGAAGGAAAGAAGAAGGAAAAAGAGAAAGGAAGAACAGGAAAGGAGGGAAGGACATTTTGATTTGTTCCATGACATGTATGAACCTCAAAAATGTTATGCTAAGTAAAAAAAAAAAAAAAAAATACAACACAAAATACCAAACAGTATACAATTCTACTTTTATGGACAGTCAAATTCACAGAAAGTAGAATAGAGGTCACCAGTGACTGGGGGAGGGAAAATAGGGAGCTACTGTTTAATGGGTATAGAGTTTCAATATGGAATGACAAGCTCAATAGTGGAGATAGACTGCAGTGATAGTTGCACAACACTGTGAATGTGTTTGATGCTGCTGAAATATACACTTAAGTGATTAAAATGGTAGGTTTTCTATATTTCATCACAATATAAAATTAATATTAATTACTATTAAAGTTCCCAAGGCCTTGATTTTCTTTGACATTGCACATTTTCAGAACTAGGGAGCAGTCCATGGCCACAAAATCGCCTCATTTTACTTCCCAATGATTGTGCTGGACCTTGTGTTTCCTCTGCCATCCACTGCACTGCTTCACTTCTTTCAAACCTTAACGAATATGCCTTTCTGCGACACATTTCAATCATCTCTCAACCCTAAAAAGGTGACCCACATCTCAGTGGGCTGAGGGAGTAGAAGAGGTGGTGCTATGGTTTGGATATGGTTTGTGTCCCCTCCCTGCTATCTGGCTTCCCGTCTCACCATGTATGTGGTCTCTTCTGCACACAGCTGTCTCCTTTTTTGCTTCTCTGCCACACTGTGCTACAGAGAAGGAGGTCCACACTGGCGCTGAACCAATGAGGCTGCCCACTTAGACTTTAGGCCTCCAAAACTCTGAACGAAATGAGCCTCTTTTCTTTGTAAAGTACCCAGCCTCAAGTATGTTAATAGAGCAACAGAAACCAGACTAATACAGATGTTAAACCTGCCATCTCTAAGGTCAGATTTACCTGGGCCCTGTGGGGAGCAACTCGGACTAGACTAAGTTACTGGAATTAAGACTTATTCTATGCATCTGCTCTCCCACAATATGGCACTGGGAGAGGAGGAAACAGCTTCTACACAGCTGCCTCCAGTTCAACCAATAAACAGCAGGACCTGCTCCTGATTGGAGGAGAGCAGCGTACTCAGCGTGTGGGTAGCAGAGTTGGGATTGGTGGAAGAAGACTATAAAGGAGGAGAGAGACAACATGCACAAGGAACATCTATCTGAAGGAACACCTGTGCAGCCCCCGAGAGAGCCGGCCGGCGGTGTGCCGCTCCCCCGCGGAAGTGGGGAAAGTGGCAGGAGGAACCGCCCTTCCACAGAGGTGGAAGGGCCAACCCTGGAAGAACCAGCAGCAAACCCGGGGAGGGCCGAGCAGACAAAAGAACAACGCAGGGTCCTGTGTCGTTCCTCCGCGAAGAGGGGGAGCGACATAATGGTGCCGTGACTCGGATAGGAAGCCTAGGCAGGGTTTAGTATCGTTCCTCCACGAAGAAGGGGAGCGACAGGCCCCACTAATGGTTTTACCTAAAAATACTGCATCTACCTAAGATGCTAATGTTTTAGTGCTCGGTGGCATTGAATAGATGGAAAGAACTCACAGCAGCCCATCAACAAGAAGTTTGATTTGCCTGCCTGTGGGTGAGCAGGGGGCCATAGTGAATCTTTTAAAGGAAGGTTTTCACCAATTTGTGATAGGAAGAAAGTGTATGCCCCTTGCCTTCAGGAAGAGCTAGGTCTGACCAGTCCACTATGACAACCAGACTGCCCTCAGTTTCTTGAGAATCAGAGCCAAGATGTGGTAGGGGCAGGCAAGGAGGCAAAGGGAGGTGCCTGCAGGGTCCGGCACAGCGAGTGATGTCTCCTATCTTGAATGTTAGGGAAGCATCTAGTTACTGGAAACCCCTAGTTACCATACTCCCCACTACTCAGGCACATGACAGCTGTGGTTTTGTTTCCTCAGGGAAAAGCTGACACAAAAAGACAATGAGAACAATAGTCTGGCGGGGGCGGGGGGGGGGGTGGTGTTGGAATGGAGTTTGAGTTTTAAAAGCCTAGGACTAGGGATATAAACAAAGGATTTGGAATAAAATGCCATCAGTCAGAGCCCATCTTTCCTGTTCTTGAGAGCCAGATAAAGTTTGCCCCAACTGGATAAAGGAGAAAGAAGAACCCGAAGTTTAGAAAGCGCTAAGCCTCTGAGAAGGGCACTGGGCCTGCCCTGCCCAAGTCAACCCCCGCCAGGCATCCAAGAGAGTACCCATGTCCCGCTTCATGCTGGAGGGGATCCCAGAGATCCAACAAGATCCCCAAGCACCCACAGTCTGCTAAGCATGGGGATGCAAAAGGAGACATGCGTGTTGGAGGTGAGACTGGGGGCACGTGGCCATGGCCAGCTTTGTAAGTGTCCTGTGGCCTGAGAATGTCCAGGAAGCAACAATCACACACATGCCAAGGCAGGCCTGAAAGCAGCTAGGAGACAGAGCCAGCCTGGGAAATGACATGGCCAGGGGCGATGCAGGTGGACAGATGACCGGCCACTCCATATGAATGAGGATGTCCTAACAAGCGTGCGGACAGGTGACAATCCAGAATGACACACACACTCACACACCAGCTCCTGTGGCAAGACACAAAACCTGCACACCCACCAACCCAGGCTCAGACCCTAGCCCAGGAAGGAGAGAAGAAAAATTGATTTAGATCGTTTCTAGCTCTTGGTGCAACCTGGATTCCAATGAGAAAGTCTGCAGTAGTGAGGGAAACAGTATCATATCTCTTAAAAACCTGAATTTGTGATCTCTAATTCACACCTGCTACATATTAATGTGTTCATTGCTCGTTAATATCCAGTGAAGTCACATTTTATTTAAGGGTTAAGCTCAAATATTGGCCCATAAAGTGAAAAGCAACTATATTCACAATTCCCATTAAAAATCTCTTCATTTACTCATAAAAATAAAGTACCATGCCATCATTCAATAAATTCAAAGGAGCCAACTTCTCCAGCTTTGAAGCAGGTTGCTGGCTTCTGCTTTCCAAATGAGTACCAAATATAGTCACTGGCATTTGTTTATAAGTATGTTGTTCAAAAAAATTAAAAATAAGTATTTTATCTTCAAATGCGAAAATCACATATACGTTATGAATTCATCACAGAGATGAGCCAAGGCCCCATAGCAAACAGAGCCCTGAGTCCCCACTCACTCAGGACACTCTCTTCCTGGGTGAATGGAGGTAAAGTCTCACCCACAACCTCATGTTTATATTCTCCTTCTCCATGAGCCTAGCGCTGCATCCATGTGAGTCCATATGCATTTTGTGTGGCCTTGGTGTCACTTTTTTTTAAGATTTATTATTTATTTATTTATTTGAAAGGCAGAGTTATAGAGAGAGAGAGGGAAAAACACAGAGAAAGAGAGACAGAGATCTTCCATCCACTGGTTCATCCCCTAAATGGCCACAATGGCCAGCACTGGGCCAGGAGCTTCTCCCAGGTCTCCTACATGGGTGCAGGGGCCAAAGGACTTGGGCCATCACCTGCTGCCTTCCCAGGTGCATTAGCAGGGAGCTGGACTGGAGTGCAGGAGCCAGGACTCGAACCAACACCCATACAGGATGCCAGCACTGCAGGTAGTGGCTTAACCCACTAAATCACAGCACCGGCCCCCTTAACGTCACTTTTAATCCTAACTCACATAGTGGTGAGACATGTGTGAAATGAACACTCTGGAAACTATGTCAATTGTACCTTTACACCAACCTCAAAACAAAAGTTATTACTTCTCCACATCCACCAAAAGACCTTCTCACTTCACAGCAATTTTCACACATGTTTTCTGGAAGGTTCTGCAGGGGAGTCAGAGAAGGGGCTTGCATCACACAATGCACTTCTCCATACACACCCATTAACATCCCTCCCCAGCCTACCAGCCACAGAAGGCCCTCCTTTGTCCGCCCTTTTCCATGCAGCATTTAGCCTTCCACACTGCTGCCTCCCATCCCTGCTCTCCATCAGTCTCAAGCTCTGTACCTCTAGTGTACAGACTGTCAATTCCAACTCACATCCTCGCCATCACCAATCCACCCCTCAACCCCTAAACCCACTGTCTTAAAAGGTAAAGGGAAATACGTAACCATTTTTGTCCTATTGCATATCTATTACATGCTAGTTCATTAAAAATACAATCTGGATCTAATTCACTGCTTTAACAGCTACTACTGAAGAATGAATTAAATATTCTAGATATCTTATTCTTGTTATCCCAGTTACCCCATTAACAACCCTGAGAATGTTCTCCAATTCACAAATAAGGGAAGCAAGGGTCAGAGAGATGAAAGTTATATGTCCAGAGCCACACAGCTCAACTTGAATTCCACAGATAAGTTCATGCCCACACTCCCACTTCCCCTCTGGCTTTGAAATACATTTCTGGCTCCTACTTTCCAACTGAGCACCAAATATAGTAATTGGCATTTATTTACAGATAGGTTGTTCAAAAAAATTTTTAAATAAGTATTTTAACTTATTTGGGAGAGAATAAATGGCCTTTCTTACCCATACTTCCATCTCATGCCAGACTTGTCCAAGTAGCCAGAGTTTCAGGTACCCCCCTACCCGCCAGAGTGGGAGTCAGCTGCAAATACAGCCACAAACATCAGGACAGAAGACTGTCACAAGGACTGGCAGCTGGCTGGTCCAGCCTCATCTCTCCACCTTCCTGTTGAGGCTAGCCATGTGACACAGTTCTGACCTAGAGGACCTAAATGGATGTCACTGTATGGGCTTCTAGGAAAGCTTTTCAAAAGACACAGACTGATTTTTTTTTTTTTTTTTTTTTTTTTTTTTGCCCTCTTATTCCTGTCTAGAACATAGAGGCCCTGCCCAGAGGTGCAGTAGCCATCTTGTGTCCACGGCGACACAAGCTACCAGCCAAGATGATCCCATGGTAAGGCAGAAACGACTCTGACTCAATGGCTGAGACACATTTCAACAATGCACTGCCTACTCTGGACTTCTGTTGATGAGGGAAAAAAGAGCTCTTGAATACTGGAAGCTTCCTAGTAAGGCTTTCTGTGTGTTGCAGTCAAATGCTTTCCTAACTGATCCAATCCCTTTCTGTGCAGTGCCACACTTTTCAGGTAATAAATGGTCGGTGTCTATACCGCACTCATTATTAGCTAGGGACTGGCCACTGGCTGCTCTCAGGCACATTCCAGCGTCTTCCCTCCTCACGGCTACAAAAATCTAAACTGTCCTACCTGGCGGCCCAGAGTGAAATCTGTTTAGCAAATATCGTATCTGAATGAATCAAATTTATTCAGGCTGTGCCCTTGAGGAGCGTGTGATTAAAAGGATTAAAATAATCATATGCTCATGAGGAAAGTTTTTTTTATATTTCCATAAATTTTGTTTTTAATAACCAACGCTCCCTGGGTGAATGGTGCCTCTGCCTGTCTCGGGAGGGCTCCTGGTGCCCGGTGAGATCTGAGTAGCAGAGTTACGATCGGAAAGAGAAATTCTGCTGTGTCACTTGCAAACCACTAAATGGGTTCACTAATGATTCTGGGCGAGGAGTTTTGAACATCTGAAAACCAAAGGAGACACAGAGTCTGCGGGACAGAGAGAAGCACCTTTGCAGGCTGGCAGCCACTGCACATCCCACCGTGAACGCTGGTGGTGATATTAATAGGAGTGACACCCGTGAGTGGCAGGGCTTGCCGTGTGCAGACTGGCCCCAGAGGGCATGGAAGAGCCCTTGGCCTTTCTGGGCAGTGCTGCTGCTTCGAAGCCCGATGAAGAACACCACGGGACTCGCCCCACCGCCACAAGGCTCATGCACATCAAAACTTCAGGCGTTAACCCCTATTTACAACAGTTGTTCACAGCATACGGCCGAGAACCTTTTGAGTAAATCACTTGAGATAAGCTGTCTGGCCCCGAATAAAAGATGTTTGCCAATTTCTTGGTAAGGCAGAAGAAGAGCTCTTTATCAAAAGCATATTAGCATATTTTGCCTCATTAATAACTTCACTGTAGCATTAATTTGCCTAATTATCACATTTGGAATTCAACATGGTATCTAATTAATTCAAAACCCCAAAAACAAATCCAGAATAATAAAGCACGCCAACACACTCCTGTGTGACCATTCCTTTTCTTTGTGTGTGTTTGTGTAAGCAAGTGTGTATGTGTGTGTTTCTGTATCTTTTCAGTGAGCCTTGAGTCTTTATTCTGCCCATGTATGATAAATCCATTATTTTAATAAAATTGCTTCTTCTCATGCAGTGGCTGTCTCTTGGGTGTGACAATTTTTGCTTTCTAAGTCACCTTCAGCTCTTTTTCCCCCATTACATTTGCTTTCTTCTTTGTCCCAGTCCTTTCCTAAGGTAGACAGGAATATAAACCTCAAGAGCTTAAAGAACTGTGTCATCACCTTTCTCTACCAGTCAATGCCTTCAGCACTAAGTAAACTAACAGTATTTGTCCACATCTTCCCCTCCATGGAAAATTCTCCTAACCAATTTTTCAGGAGCCCTGGGTAAACATTAGTTGGCATTATCAACAACAAAAATCAGAGCAATTCGGCGAAAACTTCCTGAAAGGTTAGAGCACTTTAAAAAAGGAAACTGCAGAAAACTTCAGTTCCAGTGCTCAAAACAGCAGCATTTTTCTCAACTATATCCTTCTCCATTCACCAATGTGTTTCTTACTTCCCACAGAATATCTGATTATAACAATAGACCATATGCTCCTATTGTAGTTGAAAGATACAGAAAAGACTTAGATCTACATGATATTACAAAGGAAAAAAATAGTTGTTTAAGTAAATGCGCTCTGGTATGCCAGCTTTAGTGCTATTTTTAAAGCATAAAGTTGTGGCTTAGAACAGTCAGGTCAGGCCAATGTATTGGGCATATTCTGATTTTAAAAGGTATTAGTAATTGCCCAATGGGAAATGCAAGTCTGCAATCTAAGATGTAAAACATGAGGCGCTATCCTGAGGTAACTCCTCCTAACTCAAAGAACAGATATTTGCAGATTACGAAGCATCTCCTGCTGTGAGTCAGATCTCCACCAACAATAATCTATTTCCCTAGGCAGACAATGTCCTATACATGTATTTATTTCAAATACTCACAGAGGTGGGGATCATCCAGCCTAGGGCCATATAAAGCCTGTGAGATCATATGGCCTGGCCCTCCCAAGGAAACCACAGTTGGGACTCAAAATTCAATAAATCTATAGCAGGCTAATTTTTAAGTTGATAATTTCATATGATCTGTGAATGATAGACAAATGGCCCTTGGCCTGCTCTAGGGTATAAGCCTAGGGGTTTTGTTTTCTCTAGACTATACTCATGACCAAGAATAGTCCAAATTCAACAGTTCAAGGCAAGAATATCAGCAATGAAAAAAAAAAAAAAAGTTGAGTTTTTCCCCCACATACTCTTGAATCTTCTGAGATCACTTCCAGTATGCCCAAAGGAATGGACTTAAATCAGTCTGGCAAATTTTACTCATACTGCTCAGTCCTATGGTGAAAGGAGGGTCTACAAAGAGCTTGATATCTTAGCATCAAGGCTAGATCTCAAGAGTGGCTCAGTGGGTTAAGCCACTGTCTGCCATATGTGCACCAGTTCGAGTCCTAGCTGCTCTACTTCTGATCCAGCTCCCTGCTAAAGTACCTGGGAAAGCAGTGGAGAAAGGCCCAAATCCTTGGGCTCCTGCAGCCACATGAGAGACTTGGATGAAGCTCCTGGCTTCGACCTGGCCCAACCCTGGCCATGCAGCCATTTGGGGAGTGAACCAGTGGATAGAAGATCTCTCTCTTTCTCTGCCTCTGCAACCTCTCTCTGTAATTCTTTCAAATAAATTAAAAAAAAAAAAAAAAAAGAGTAGCTCACGGGATCTGGAATCATGGCACAGATAGCTAAACCACTGTCTGTGTCACTGGCACCCTGTATGAGCACAGGTTGGAGATCTGGCTGCTCTACTTCCAATCTAGCACCTTGCCAATGTGCCTAGAAAGGCATTGGAAGATAGTCCAAGTGCCTGGGCCCCTGCCACCTACATGCAAGACACAGATGGAGTTCCTGGCCATTGCAGTCATTTGGGGGTGAATCAGAAGATGGAAGAGATCTCTCTCTCTCTCTCTCTCTCTCTCTCTGTTATTCTGCCTTTCAAATAAAAAATAAATCTTAAAAAAAAGAGTATATTACAAATTTTCCAACATGAAAGCATAGAAACCCAAGCAAAGCATGAGTCAACACACCAACAGAAGAATTAATCAACTTCAAGCAAAAGCAAGAAACAATACCTCTATCAATACTCTTTTATCATGGAATCCTAAGATGCTCATGTGAACTGCTGATCCCTCACCCCCAGGTCTGTCCTTTACAGAAGAGAAGATGGAATAGAACCAGAGACCTGCTAGACCACTAGACTTATCCCACTGACAGACGCAGGCTTTGGCTAAGTAACCCACAAAAGGAGGAAAAAATGCATTCTGGGCCGTCTCGTGTTCCTCTGAAAATAGGTATGGCTCCACATCATAAAGCTGCCAGACCATCAGGCAAGATTTACTATTTATTCAGGAGACATGGAGACCCAGAATAACAGAGGTCTGGGGTTAAACAGCATGAACAAGAAACTGTGTGAGCAGCTCTGGCTACTTCCCCCTGCCTCCCTCCACCTCACTTCTGTGAGCCTAGGAGGCATGGAGTGGTTTTTCAGACCTCTAAATTTTTTTAAGAAAAATAAAAGAACCAAAGCATTTTTTTAATCCTTCATGCTCAATAAAGACTGTACAGACATAAAATCCTTCATTTAAATACCTGCAGTTTTAATATAAAATGTACTATACAGGAAAAAGATTTTATTGCCATTAAATGCTTGCTGCAATCCGAAGAAATTGACCTTGATTCTAAATCTTCTGCCTTTTTCCCCCTTTATTATCCCCACTGTTATTTACTGAACACACTTTCATTATTTCTCTTCCTTTTTGGAGAAATAATGATTTTTCTCTAGAAGCTTAGAAAATGTGCATTGTTTTCTCAAGACAATCCAACAGACTGTTTCACAAAGAAATGCTAATACAAGAATAACTTCTACTCTGGAGACCAAAGAAACTCAATCTTAGAAAATAATAATGGAAGCTGGCTTCCTCTGGTCCTGCAAACCCAATTGTAGGGGGATGGGGGGGGTAGGGATGCAGGAAGGAAATTCAGAAAGCAAGTAGTAAGGCAAAAGGAAGGTCAACATAAGGAGATATATAAAATCTCCCTTCTGGAAGTTATAAATAGGAAATCCTTAGGGAAAAAAGAGGCAAAATTTATTCTGCTAAAAATCATCATTAATAGGTACAAAAACAAGAAATTAACCATGACATTCCCAAAGTGATGCATGCTGCATCAGTTAAGGTCCCAAAATGTAGCAAATAACACATTCAAATTAGGCAATCCAATTGTCTTTACAAAGAGGCTAATTTACCAAAGTGTGGACAGAGTTTAGGGAAATTTCAAAGGACACTGTACTATCTAGGGGCTAGCAACCAAAGGGAGCTACTAACAGCCCTAAGCCTAACCAGCCAAGGAGAGGGAGCAGTGAGTAAAACCCAGAGAATTACATGGAGAGGGCCACCTGGAAACAACTGTGATATTCAATTTAAAAAAAAAACAACAGAGAACTAAGGAAATAAATACCCAGTCTCACTTCCCACCCACCCACCTGCTTTCTAGAGCCCCACTGTTGTCACAGCAGCTCAACCCAACAGTGAGCTACAAAACAAGGGCCCCTGTTAAAGTTGTCTCCGTAGGTCACTCTGCCAGAGTGCAAAGCACAGTGAAGGATGGAGAGTGGATCTGGGAAGATAAGCAAAAGACACCCAGCACATAAGGACCAAAGAGTACAAACAGAAAAAAATGTAAAAACCCAATTAAACCAATCATTCAGAACATCACAGTAAGAATAGTAAATGTGCATAGACCTATGATGTCAGACAGATCTTGATTGAAACAAAACTCAGTTCTGTCAATAACTGTGATATTGGCAATCTTCACATTGAGACTCAATTTCTTCCCCTGTAAAGCAGAGAATACCTACATACCTATTTACGAATCACCTCTAAAACAGAGCCAAGCATTTACCAGAATCTCAATATTGGTCCTCCCTGTCCTCCTTACTTGTAGCCATTCCATTACACAGATGCTCTTAACTAAACTGACCTTACAAAGAACAAAGAGGAGGAGAATCCAGTCAGCGTCTTGCTAGGTGTACACACAGCTTCACATCACATCAGAAGCATGAAGGCCTCTTCCCACCACTGCTCTCTATGATTTTGCCCAGCATCCTGTTGGCAACAAAATGAGCCCGAGCGGCCAGACTCAAAGCTCTTGAGAGATCCTGTCTTGTATGAGGTGTTGTCCAACAATGCTGATGGGCAGCTGTGCTGGTTATGGTGGAACTGTTTCTGGACATGGCATGTGCTCAGGGTCTTCTTTGTCCTTTATCTCCCTTTAGTCACCTTGAATTAGAAGTGAGTGAGCACTGTAAAGGTTGCCCGCAAAATCCTTCTAAGAACCTAGTGGCAGGCATATTTTTCTTAAGAACAATGCTTGTTTGTTTCCTTTTGTCTTCTGAGACACTCTACATCTCATTCCTCAGGGCCATTCCCCCAGCACAAAGTTCACTACCACACTCGAGCTTTCATGAGACATGAGGAAAGAAACTTTACAGTTCTTCTGCACTAAAATGTAATAACTTTCTCCACACAGCTGCACAAAGGATTTCTCTGGGAACAAGGGACCAAGTTTCACAGTTGCATAAATATAAACTAAAGCAGAAATCCATCTTTGAGTCTGCAGGCACACAGTCAACATTCCCATTTTTCAAGAGTCTCAAGGTCATTCTTCACTATGTGTTCTTTCGGCTCGGCTTTAAAGTTAAGCTACTTTAATAATTCATGACATCATACCCATTAAAATATGAGTATTTTCTACCAAAGGAAACAGCCTTTTTTTTTCTCCTTTCACGGTGGAAGAGGCCCAGACGAGCCCCTGCATAAGAAAGCAGCGACATTCTGCAACAACAACTGATGAAGTTTCAGAGCGAGGCCTGCAGTTGTGTCTGCCACCACACACTACCAGTTTTATCTTGAAAAGCCAGCTCCATATGCCAGAGGAGACAGGTTAAGCCTCTTAAATGTTCCTGACAACAATAAGCTTTCATTTGTAAAAAGTAAACATCTGCCTCAAGGGGAAATAATCCACAAAACAATGGGGATGGTGATTTGCTTGTTTGATTTATTGTGACTGCAGAGGGGCTGGGGAGTTTCACACATCGATGATATGTCAAAATACGTGGCCATTTCCTAAACGTATTTTTTTAAATATTGTAAAACTGCATTTAAAGACTTTAAAGAGGAGCCCTGCATGCTCTAGATACTTAGAGAGAAGCCGATGATCTCAAAGATTAGGAAAGAGAGGATCAGAATTCAGGCACCAGCGCTTTCACTGCTCCTTATATATCTTGGGCAAACTATTTAACTTCCCTGGGCCATATTTTCCACATCTGTAAATGAGGGTAAATGAAATCTATTCCACTAAGTGACAGAGTTATTACGAGGCACTGATGATTTACGACTTTCGAAGTCCTTTGTAAACTGTACAGCAAAACAAATGTTAAGGTGGGGGTTGGGACGAGAATTAAACAGACAAAAAAGACATTTTGCTCTACACTTTTAGAACTCAATAGGAAAAAAAAAAAAAAAAAAAGAACTCAATAGGCAGAAGATTTATAAGCTAGGTGGAAAAAGGAATTTCCTCTTACTTACAGATCTCCCTTGGACGTGGCTACAGCCCCAAGCTTATCTTTCGATGGCCGTGCGTGGAGGTGACAATGATCACATGACTGTGGTCTGGTAAAACTGGGCACCATCATGATTATTGCCTGGCATAGAAGAAAGACTCATCACCATCATCATGATCATCATCATCATCATTCCTTATGGTTTGAAATTCCTTTTGAACATTTTTAAATTTGATGCTCATAATAGCTGTAAGTAGATATTCTTAGCATTATTTAAAAATGAGAAAACTGATATTCAAAGAGGCCCTAGATTATGTAGAGGTAGCAAAGACAGTATTAAAACTCAAACCAAAGAAAGAACAAATAGTAATGACTGTCCATTCCTTCCTCATACCCTACTGGTCCCTTTGCAAACCTTTAGTGTGACACCTGTCACTTTCCCTCTTAGCTGCTTGTTTTTCTTCCCCTATCAGGCTCTAAATTCTTGAAAAAGGACCTTTCTCTTGATCACCTCTGATGCCCAATCACCCCTGATCCTCCCACATGGGAGCACCTTAAAAGGATTTATTGAATGAATGGGGAAAGAAAGCAAACAGTAGATAAGGAAAAGGGTGGCATTTTTGTTCTTTTGTTTATTTTTTCTTGTAGAAAAGTCTCTCTACTTCCCCTGGAATTCCTTAGGCTGTGGGAACAGGCACCTCTCTTGGGCTCAATTACAGAATCCATAGTTAGTTGGAAGGAAGCTGGTGAGTGCAAGATTCAGGGAAGCCCCAGGCATGTACAGCTGGTGGCGAGGCGGTGTGAAAAGGGGCAGAGCAACAGAAGGCCTCCAGGAGCTGTCCCAGGCCCGCTCTGGGAGAGGTCTGCAGAGGTCTGATGACACCTGCCTGGTGTAGTCGGGTCTTGCATCACACATGGCTTTCTGAGCCTGTGTAAGCCCTGAATGCAGAGCTGTCTCTATGAGCAGCATGGACGCTACCACTTCAGTCCAGCCAGTCCTGTATGACGTGCATCCTCAAGCAGATAATCAAATACATCTGCACTGAAGGACACCTCTCAAGGAACAGAGCGAGCCAGACTAAGCAAACCATTGTCTTAAAAAATATTTTGCATAAAAGCTTGCTTTACAAGTTTAACAAACTGCCACTAGCTTCTACCTTTTCTCCTACCTTAAACAGGGCACTCCTCAACCCTACCAACACTCTTTCCCAGATTGACAACCCTGGTCTTTTTTTTTCTTTTTTTGGTTTTATATTGAAGATATCAAATATATGCAAAGGGGAAGAAATAGTGTAATACACACTCAAGTACTCATCATCTAGCTTTAACAATGGTCAGTCTTGTATTACCCAAACTCCACTGTCTTCTCCACCCTCATGTCTACATTGGATTATTTTGAATTGAATCCCAGACATTATATCATTTTATCCATAAATATTTCAGTATGTATAGCCAAAGATAAGGGCTCTCTTCTAAAGCACATCTGTCATCATTTTTACCTTCTTTATCCTTCACATCCAATTTATCAATAACACAATAGTTCTTTTTCCTTCATGATATCTCCCATTTGTTTGCACATCTGCCCACCTCATCCTGATCTTAGTTCTAAGCTGAGGACACTGAAGTTACCTCCTACTCAGTGTCCTGCCTCCAGGCTTTCCCCCACGTGCTTCTCCTGTATGTTAGGCAGCCTTTGCCATCGTCCATCAACACCGAATCACTGCCCCTTCCTCAAGAGCCCTCGATGGAGACTTCTGTTTCCAATAACTGAAACTAGATCTAAGCTCCCACCAAAGCAAATGAATGTTGGACAGAACAGAGAAGGTAACTGTGAGCACAAATAGCACACAAAGTCACAAAACTGGTTTCTTGAGAGAAGGGAACTTGACAAATTGAGCCCCGCTCTACTACACCAGAAGATGATTTCCCACTGTGTGGCAGTCAGCGGGAGTCCAAGCACAACACAGCAATACCCTGTGCTGAGTGGACAGAGATGACAGGGGCAGGTGAAGCCAATGGAATCTAGAAGACAGGGCACGGAAGTTGAGGAACCCCATAGCACGGAGCCAAGGACTTAACTATATATCTAAAGGGAGAGTTCAGACAAGGCTTATCAGAATGTGGCTATTACAAAGTTTAAAGTAGACTAGAGACACTGAGGCTGAGCAATGATGAGGCATGCTGGAATTCCAACTCAGCCAGAGGAGAAAGAGCTTAATGACACCTGTTCACAGCCCAAATATCCGCTGAAGCACCAGAAACGACACTACTCGGGAGTGAGAATTACATCCCAGAGTAAGACTTACAACAACCCTATCCTTTCAAAATTTAAAACCACGTTTTCACAAGATTGAAATGTCAGAAAACACATACACACAGAGTGGAGATTGAGTCTTACAAGTTAAAAGGGCATTGAAAACACCTTTTGATTTCATACATACTCCCTAAGAAAGCAGAAAACCAAGCTGACATAAATTCAATGTGATCTGCCAGTAATCTCACTACCTACTAAAACAAAAATGAACAGAAGAATATCACAAAATCCAATCTCTATACTGATTCACCCATAACATTCAGTCTATAATCAAAACTTACCAGACACACATTAAAAAAGTAAAATGTAATAATAGTCAAGAGAGGGGCCTGCACTGTGGTTTAGTAGGCTAAGCTTCAGCCTGCAGGACTAGCATCCCATATGGGCACCGGTTCGTGTCATGGCTGCTCCTCTTCCAATCCAGCTCTCTGCTATGGCCTGGGAAAGCAATAGAAAGTGGCCCAAGTGCTTGAGCCCCTGCACCCACATGGGAGACCCAGAAGAAGCTTCTGGCTCCTGGCCCAGCTCCAACCATTGTGACCATTTGGGGAGTAAACCAGCAGATGGAAGACCTTTGTCTCTCCCTGTCTCTGTCTGTAACTCAACCTCTCAAATAAATAAATAGATTTTTTAAAAAAATAATAGTCAAGGGGCCTGCACTGTGGCGCAGCAGGTTAACACCTGGCCTGAAGCGCCAGCATCCCCTGTGGGCACCAGTTCAAGTCCCAGCTGCTATACTTCTGATTCAGCTCTCTGTTATGGCCTGGGAAAGCAGTGGAGAATGGCCCAAGTCCTTGGGCTCCTGCACTTGCCTGGGAGACCCAGAGGAAGCTCCTGGCTCCTAACTTCAGATCAGCACAGCTCTGGCCACTGTGGACAATTGGGGAGTGAACCATCGGGGTGGAAGACCTCTCTCTCTCTCTCTCTCTCTCTCTGCCTCTCCTCTCTCTGTGTAACTCTTTCAAATAAATAATAAATAAATCTTTTAAAAAAATAATAGTCAAGATAAAATACAGCTAGTAGAAATCAGCCTGAAAGTATTCTATATATACAATTTACTGAATAAGTTGCTAATGTCTATTCAAAAATTAAAGAAAGAAATATTTAAATCACTAAATAAAATTTTTAATTATCTAAATTTTTAATAAGAAATGACACAATGAAAATGCCATCTTAATGAATGAAAATACACTTTCAGCAGAGAAAACAGAAACTATTAAAAATGGGAAAAGTACAGTAACTGAGATGAAAAGTTCACTATATGAGCTTTCAGAAAATTGAAGATGGAAGAAGAAAAATTCAGTGAACTTGGAGATAAATCAATACAAATTATCAAACCTAAAAAAAAGGAGAAAAAGAGATTGAATAAAAATGAACATAGCCTCAAAGACCTGAGGACAATATCAAACAATCTAACATGTATAATTGGAGTTCCATAAAGAAAAAATGATGATGATGAGTCAGGAAAATTACTTGGGGAAATGTCAGAATCTCAGCTGAGCTAGGAGACAGAGTGGGGGCTGCCAGGTTCTAGAGCAGTCAGTTAAAGCAAAAAGCCAAAAATGAAAGAGTTAGGGTGGGCATTACGGCATAGCAGGTTAAGCTGCCACCTGCAACTGGCATCCCACATGGCTACTGATCTGAGTCTCAGTCGCTCCACTTCAAATACAGCTGATTGCCAGAGAAAGCAACAGAAGATGGCCAAGTGCATAGGCCCCTGCCACCCACATGGGAGACCCAGATGAAGTACCAGGTTCCTGGCTCCAGCCTGGCTCAGTCCCAGAAGTTACAGGTATTTTGGAAATGAACCAACAAATAGAAGATCTCTTTCTGTCTCTTCTGTGTGTGTAACTCTGCCTATTAAAAAAGTAAGGTTTTTTTTTGTTTTTTTTTTTGTTTTTTTTTTTTTTGTTTTTTTTTAATGAACTGTGATGGAATCAGCAAGAGGCTAAAACAGAAGAAAACACCTACCCCTCTATGTCATTATTTCCAGTGGAAGTACACAGGGTTTGAGGTGGGCCAGATCATCCAGCTGTTGACAGAAGCCAGAATAAAAGGTTCCAGCAACGTTATGGATCTCAAAGGTCAGAGGGGAGTTGGAAGGGAAAGGGATGGGCTAGGAGAAATTTCTACGTACTAATTCAATGGGAAAAAAGTGTCTTCAAGGTCTCTCCCTCCTCTCTCATAATAAGGAGGCCTCAGCAGAGGTGTCTGGAGAAGACTTCTCTCCGCACAGACCTCAGATAGAGACTAAGGAATGAAGGCACCAAAGCAGTCAATGCAAATATACAAAGAGGGGGCTCCTTGATTGTAGCTCACCTTGAGACAGTGACGCACTGACTGTGTGCCAAGTCAGGTGTAGGGGCCCAGGTATCCCCCATGACACCCGTCAGGTAAAGCTTTTGTCACTGTCTGCAGTCAAACTTGAAAACTCACACGTAGGTTTTTAACCAGGAGCCAGATTCCTCAGAAAAAACATCTACCAATTTCCCACATATGATGAAAAATTCCAGTTTATAGATCCAGAAGTTCAGTGAATCTCAAGCAGTATAGATACAAAAAATACCACAGGGATACTTCATTGTCAAACTGCTGAAAACTAACAGTAAAATGAAAGTTTGGAAAGTCCCAGAGGGAAAAAGCCAAACACACAGGGGAATGATAATACAAATGATGGTCAAGTTACCATCACGAAAAAGGAAGAAGAAAAATAAGGAAATGGAGGGAGAAGACAAGGAAGACCAGAAGTCAACAGAATGACACTTTTTAAATCCTGAAAAGAAAAAATCAACCGAGAATTCCATATCTAGCAAAAACATTCTTTAAAAACAAGAGTAAAAAAAGACATTTCCAGATAAGAGCAAGTGAGATGCTGTGGCCAGCAGACCTGCACTGAAAGGAGTATCAGAGGACGTTGTTCAGGCTCCAGAAATGACAGCAGATGAAGCCAGAAAGCATGAAGATCAGCGGAACCAGTACACTGGTAGGGAGACATAAAATATGAGGGTTTTTCCCTCTCACAAATTCCTGAAAATAAAATTGTTTAAAGTACAAATAGTAAGACTGGAAGGTGGAAATTACAATTGATGGAGGTGTAAAAGATATGACAAAATAGAAGTTTGGGAGAAAGGAGATGTGCAGACTTCTGTGAGATTTTTAAAGTTGGGGAGCCAGCGTTGATGGTACAGCAGGCTAAGCCACCACATGCGACGCCAGTGTCCCCTATCAGAGCACCCATTTGAATCCTGGCTGCTCTGCTTCCAATCCAGCTTGCTGCTAATATGCTTAAGTAGGCAATGATGGTCGGTGCCGCGGCTCAATAAGCTAATCCTCCGCCTGCGGCACCAGCACACCGGGTTCTAGTCCCGGTTGGGGCGCCGGATTCTGTCCCGGTTGCCCCTCTTCCAGGCCAGCTCTCTGCTGTGGCCAGGGAGTGCAGTGGAGGATGGCCCAGGTGCTTGGGCCCTGCACCCCATGGGAGGCCAGGAGAAGCACCTGGCTCCTGCCATCGGATCAGCGCGGTGTGCCGCGGCGGCCATTGGAGGGTGAACCAACGGCAAAGGAAGGCCTGTCTCTCTGTCTCTCTCTCTCACTGTCCACTCTGCCTGTCAAAAAAAAGAAGAAGAAGGCAATGATGACCCAAGTGCTTCTGTCCCTGCCACCCAAATAGGGGACCCAGATGGAGTTCCTGGCTCCTGGCTTCAGTCCCAGCCATTGCGGCCATTTGGGGAGTGAACTAACAGATGGAAGATCTCTCTGACTCTCCCTCCCTCAATGTCATTCTGCCTTTCAGATAAATAAATAAATATTTAAAAGAAAGAAAAAGACTATGAAATTCGGGAAGTGAGAAGTAGGAAGTATGCATTTTCAAGGTTGAAGCAGGAAGTGAGAAGTAGAAGGTGGAAAGCAGGAAACAGACTATATTGACTGTGATGCCTGATAATTACAAGATTGTGAAAAACCCAAAGTGTGACTCTTCTCTGGGATGTTTCATTTTTTATTAACAATTCCTAAAAAGACTTGAGACCCAAAAGAGTGACTGTCTCATATGAAATGATAGGCTATGGAGTCTGAATTTCACTGCCACCTCAGTAAGTCATCTAGTACAGATGCCTGCTTCTTATGCTGACATGTGTGCGCACACCTGATTCCACCTTGCAATCTGCTACAGTCTTCAATTTAGCAGAACATCCTTTTCTCTCTAGTGTCTAAGATATAGAGAAATGGCTTTTTAATTTTCTGCTCCCTGTGGTCATATATGCTATGGCACGGTGTGTCTTGAATTATGTTTCACTATGTGTTAAAGGGATGTATATTGTATGCTATGTTATCTCTTTATCTATTAGAAATTATTATACCAACTACCATCATCCCTCAACATGCAGGGAGGATTGATTACAGGACACAGCTCTGCCCCACCTCCAGCCATCAGATACCAAAATCCCCCACGCCCAAGTCCCTTATATAATATGGCATAATTTTGCATATAATCCACACACACTCCTGTATAGTTTAAATCATTTCTTCAGGACACATAATACCTAACTCGATGTAAATACTATGTAAATAGTTGTTATGCTGTATTGTTTAGGGAATTGTGATGAGAAAAAAGTCTGGAGGCAAGCTTTGACACAGCCATTAAGGGGCCCACATCCCATATCCACAGTGCCTGATTCCAGTCCCAGTTCCTATACGTCCAATCCAGCTCCCATTAATGCATACCCTGGCTCAAGTACTTGGGTCCCTACTACCCACATGGGAACCTGGATTGAATTCTGTGCTACTGGCTTCAGCCTGGCCCAGCCCTGGCTGTTGTGAGCATTCGGGGAGTGAACCAGCAGATGAAAATGAAAGATCTCTCTCTCTCTCTCTCTCTCTCTCTCTCTCTTCTCAAATCAAATATAAGTAAATATTTTTTAAATCTATACATTGTTTTAAAAAATTCTGTACAATTTTTTCAAATATTTTCTATCCACAATGTGTTGAACCTGCCCAGGTAGAACCCATAGCTGCTGAGGGTCTCCTACATTGTAATTATGGCATTTTCTATGATAGACTTGGGGGCAGCAGACCTATCATAGGAAGTGAGCAGAAAATGCAGTAGTCCCCAAAGCCAGCCCAGTGAAAAGGGACAGAAAAGATCTAAATCAAGCCTTAGTTAAGTTCAGGGTTATTGTGATTAGTAAGCATCAACTCAAGCCAGGGGGCAATAAAAAATTTGCAATGACCATGCATCTTCCAGTCAAATTTACTTCCTTTGTCTTCACATCAATCTCACCCATTCCCACTCTTTTCACACTGGTCCTTGATTATTTCCCAAGTTTCTTTTTTGTCATCCTCATAGGTCCCCAATTCATTTTTTCCAGGTTCCCTTTGAACTTTAACTTCAGCCTTTGGGGCCTGTCAAGCCCACATCTGTAACTTGAAGCTCTACACAGGAACCACCCATCCGACATGTATAAATCTACTATCATGAAAAAGAAAACAATTTAGGCTTCACTCATGCCATTGTATTTTCTATCCCTAAAGACTTTCTGATTTGGAGCTGGTGAATCCCAACAATAGTCTACCAATGCCTTGAGACACTTGTTCTGATGGGCTAGAGAGCTACAGCCACTTTATAACTAGCCTACCTGATGTTTCTGGTGTTTGAAATCCTCAGGGTCCCTGTTAAAATAATTTTTGATGGCCTGAACCTGTTACCACATTGGGCCTTTGCAAATCAGTCAGCAGAGCTGGCAGCTTACTATTCTCTCCTTTTTAAAGCTTCCTTCTGATAATGCTGCCTGAGCAGATCTTTTGCTTGAGGGCATTCTCTGAGCATTGATATGTCTGACAACAACATTTCCTCACCCTTCTCAGGTGTCTGGGTAGCTGGTTGGTCAGCTCTCCCATCTATCAGCTCCTCTGTCTACCACCACTTCCTGTCCCACCTCTGACTCATCCTCCTTCCAAGACAGACTGGAGTGCGGAGAAGGCAGGCAGGCGGGTGTCGTTTCCAATCTATGCTTCTGCTTATTCCTTTCTTTGCAGTGTGTGTACACCCACTCCTCATTCATTTTCTTTTGGTCAATAATCCCCTCAAATATTTGCAGAGTGTCTTCTGTGCCTGGGCACTAGGCAACAAAAATCATAATGCTTACAATCAAATATGGATAGGGGAAGAGGCAGACTTTAAACAGCCAATTATCAATTAACAAATTAATTTCAAATGAGAGAAGTGCTAGATGAGGATGATGCTAAGAGAGCATGCAGGTGAGGGCCAACCCCAGTTCAGAGTAGCTGGGAGAGTTTCCATGAGCTGAGTAGAAATTAAGGATCAAACTGGTTATAGAAAGAGAAACAGATGAAGTTAGAGGGGTCAGACCAGGAGGTAGAAAACAATGTGGGGGCTGGTGCTGTGCCTTAGCGGGTAAAGCCACTGCCTGTGGCACTGGCATCCCATATGGGCACCGGTTCAAGTCCTGGCTGCTACACTTCTGATCCAGCTCTCTGCTATGGCCTGGGAAAGCAGTAGAAGATGGCCCAAGTCCTTAAGCCCCTGCACCTGTGTGGGAGACCCAGAAGAAGCTCCTGGCTTTGGTCATTGCGGCAATATGGGGAATGAACCAGCAGATGGAAGAATTCTCTTTCTGTCTCTGCAAATCTGCCTTTCAAAGAAATAAATAAATCTTAAAAAAAAAAAAAAAAAAGCAACATGACCTTTGGAGACCCTGATATATGACTCTCTGGTGGCTACAGTGCTGGGAGCCAAAGAAGGGCTCCAAAAGGTGAATGAGGTTGTGCAGGCAGGGGTCAATTTCCCCAAGACCTAGCAGGCCATATTAAAGAGTGGAGGCCCTATCTGAAGAGTAACAAAACCTGAAAGATTCTTAGTCATCCATATCATCAATGTCAAAGTCAGCTCTCTAACCAAAGAAAACAAATTCATGCACATTGAGACACGGTCCAATTTCGAACGCCATCGACTAGAGGGAATTCTAAATCTTCCAGCAGCTGTGGCTCTGAAGCTTTGCTGTCCTCCCCAGGAATGATCCTGGCTATGTTATGGTAACTGAGACAGTACAGCTGACTGCAGGCCCGGCTATATGGGCTGATTCTGGTCCCACCTTGGCCAGGGATGAGGCTCTGCCTCCATGCCATCACCACCCCCTCAAGGGGTCTAAGTTCTCTGCCTTGCCATCTACTGGCACCTGCAAATATGCTGGTGGTGTTTATAAATGAGAGGGGCAGGTGGGGCATTGCACAGAGTCCCATTGCACAAATGAGCATAGCTAAAACATGAGTGTTTTTTGGGCAACAAGCTGCAGCTGACAGCGGGGTGGGGGGTGCTCTCCGGTACTAGTCAGCTTCAGGCTGCTCAGCTTCCATGCAGGAATAGGACCATCCTTTCTGCTTAGGCCGAGAGGCATAGATTCCTCAGTCTCACTTGCAGTAGCCCCATGTCCCTCTCTTCTCTCTAGCCTGTAGATACCTACTACTAGACTCTTCAGATTCACTCTCTTTCCTCCTCCAGCAGCCTTTGGAACCAGGAAGTCTGTCCATGTGGACCTCATAAGTGAACTCTCTTGCCCTTCCATTCCCACATGAAGTCAGTGCATGGGGTACCACAAGGAGAGCAGAGGGAGAGAGGGGAATAAGTTGGGAGTGCTTAGACTTCAGCTATCTCCTATGAGTAGCAATGAGTCCCAGCTCCTACTAGGTGGGCCTCTCCATACCACTGTCCTCATGGCTTTGGAAACTGCTCCTCTCTTGTACATTCAGACATTGGAGTGACAGCAACTCCTGGTGTAGCTCACCCTGTGGACACTGCACTAGCTCTTCTTGCCCTACCTTACTCCACACAAACCTTTGTAAATAGTGCCTTCATTAAGCTCCACAAGGCACCTAAGTTAACAGTCTCAAGTTTTTCCTAGACACTGACTCACACAGTGTCATGTGTCACCAGAGCTTGGTGCTGTGTTCTAGTCCTGTGCCAATGATTACTTGTCGTGGTTTCCGGCAGATTTTGATTCCAATTCTCTAGTGCTTGCCTTGTGTAGGCCGCTGAACAAGACAAGGGCATCTGCAAATGCAGAGAGTGGACGTCTAGCTGCACCCCTCCAGCCACACTTGTCCCTGACCATTCTTGGACCACACCAAGGCACAATCCATCTCCAGTTTTACTGTCCTTGTTCCCCCGTCTGTAGCACTCTTCACCTAAACACCTACGTGATACTCTCCCATAGCTTCAGAGCTCTTCCTCCAATGTTACCTTTCAATGATGTTCCCCCACCCCAGCATCTTCTACTCATCTTCCCTGCTTTATCTCCCTACCACTGTCACTTTCTTTTTTTTTTTTTTTTAAGATTTATTTATTTGAAAGTCAGAGTTACACAGAGAGAGAGGAGAGGCAGAGAAGAGAGAGAGAGGTCGTCCATCTGATGGTTCAATCCCCAATTAGCTGCAATGGACGGAGCTGCGCCGATCCAGAGCCAGGAGCCAGGAGCTTCCTCCAGGTCTCCCACGCGGGTGCAGGGTCCCAGAGACTTGGGCCATCTTCTACTTCTTTCCCAGGCCATAGCAGAGAGCTGGATCGGAAGTGGAGCAGCCAGGACTCGAACCAGTGCCCATATGGGATGCCAGAGCTTCAGGCCAGGGCGTTAACTCACTGTGCCACACCGCCGGGATCTTCTTTTTTTTAACTATTTTTTTTAAGATTTATTTATTTACTCGAGAGGTGGAGTTACAGACAGAGGGAAAGAGAGAAAGGTCTTCCATCTGCTGGTTCACTCCTCCAGTGGCTACAATGTCCGGAGCTTAGCAAATCCAAAGCCAGGAGCTAGGAGCCAGGACCTTCTTCCAGGTTTCTTACACAGGTGCAGGGGCTCAAGCACTTGGGCCACCTTGCACTACTTTACCAGGCCATAGCAGAGAGCAGCTGGGATATGAGCTGGTGCCCATATGCGATGCCAGCTCGCAGGTGAAGGCTTAGCCCACTCACACGGCACTGACCCCTCCCACTGTCACTTTCTAACATCCTCCTCTTTAAGTTAGTTTATTGATATCTCTCTCTCTCTCTCCCTCTCCCTCTCTCACACACATGCCCTTGCATGAAAGCGCTATGAAATGGCCCACGAAGCCAGGGATTTTTGTCTATTTGCTCCCTATTATATCCCCAATAACCAAAACCAAATTTCACATGCTATTTGTTGAGCAAATGACATCCTGTTTAGAGAGAGAGCAGGGAAGTGGTTGCACTATTTTGGTTCCCAAGTCTTTCTGGGTGCAACCCAGACACTTACCCCAGTAATGGTCCACACCTCTTCCATGATGCTCTACAGAACAGAGAAGCTAAGTTCTGCTAGGAGGTTATCATGTCCAATCACACCAAGTGTGGCCGCATTTTAGCAGAGCTGGAGGGTCCTTCTTTCCTATCTTGTCTGTTTCAGGAGCTGAACTGTGCACTGGAAGAATAAAGTTTCTCTTCATCTGGGAGGATGACCCCTGATCCTGGAGTAAGATGTCCACTTTGAGCACACATAGCCCTTCACACTCCATTCATTCTCAAAGCTCCTACTACATGCTAGGCTTTGTGCCTGAAGCTGAGAAAGCAACGATGAATCAAATATGGTCCTTTCCCTCCAGGTGCTCTGACATACCTTGCTGGCCTTCCACAAGGTGAAAAGATGAAAGACATTCTCTTCTTCAGTACAGAGCCGACACACTAGATGTTGCCTCGGTGGGTTACATCACTAGACACAGAGAGAAACTTCCTATACCCAAGTGTGCCAGGCCTTGACCTGCATCTGCAGACTCCAAGAAACCAGAGACTCCAACATTTGAGACCCAGAGAGAGGACCCCAAACACTCAGTGAGTTCCCACCACATCCTGGGACCTTGAACAACCCAAACTCACTGAGGCAGGGGAAGAACCAAAATCATCCCACAAAACCCCAGCACCTGTAGAGTTCGTCCCAAAGATTTGTTGAGTAAAGGAATAAGAAAATATAAGCTAAAGGTAACAGCCGATTAAACTCATAGGTGGGTCCAATAACCAATGTATCTTACTTCACTCCTAACATTTGCGGCTTCAGCCCATTAGTCTTCAAGATATCCAATGGAAACTACCGGGCTGAAGGTCAGAGCCAAAAAAGGGGATTCCGTGTTAGGAGGACAAACTCAATAGTGAAGAGCAGAAACAGAACAAATCAGTAAATTTAGTTTAGGATTAGCTATTTGGACCCTCAGGTGTCAGCTAAACATTGATTATTCATTAGTTAATGCAATTGCACTCGACAAAAGGCACAGCTAGGGCCCTGGATGGTTTTAAATAGCAGAGTTGGCTATTGGTACCCTTTGGGCTAGATGTAGTTTCTCGGGAATAATGCCCAGACAAAGCTTTTTAGGATAGCTATCAAATTGGCCCAAATACATCATTCCTTCCACATGCATTCTATTAAACTTCAGTAGCTGCTTCCAAGGGGTTAGATTCCAAGAACCAGAATCAAGGATACAGGTTCCAGGAGGGCCGAGGGGTGAAAGGCAGGTCGACTGGAGGCTGCAAGCGCTGAATTAATTCTCAGAACACTGGGCCCATACGCCTACCCCCAGCTGGAGCTCTCCAGATAGACAGATGAGCACTCATATTCCACTTCCTCTCATAGTAGCACCAAACACCTGGTTATAAAGCAATTTATGGAAATGACGATTTTACAGGCAAAGCAGATGACTTCTACTTCTGCCACTTCTTAGGCATATGTAAAACTTACAAGGTGTCAAAACCGCAAACCCGCAGCTTTGCAACATGGTACCTACTCTCATCCAGTTCAGATTTCCAAAACGATGGTTGGCACAGTCTTCATGCAACTGATCCCAGCAAGCCTCTGTCAATCCCTCTGCAGATGCTTTTAGTTCTGAGTGTTTCCAGAAAGAACTACACACGTTGCTTTGAATAGTCTGCCAGCTGGTCTGAGCAAAGCAGGTGCAGATCTTTACTGATACCATATGTACCTGTGTACTTCCCCGCTTCCCCATTCCCCCGCTCTACCACAGTTTTGAGAAGGAATGGTGTTGGTTGTTTATTATTTGTTTGTTTTCCACAGTTTTCCCCAAGACTACTAGAGTCAAAGGCAGCGGATTTTAAACGCCTTCTCCATGAAATCATGTCCAAGTGGGGATCTGTCTAATTCAGAAAGAACAAGAAAGGACATTGGGAGAAGGGGAGAGGACGCTGGACTCCAGCTCACAGGACCTGTGGAAATGGTGGTGTCAAATTATCTCCACCATTGGCCAAGAAAGACACGGCTCTGATAACTTTGCGTGCTCCTCTGTGCCTTAGAGAAACCAAGACAAGAAACTGGGTGGAGCATTTCTTTGTGGACTTGCCATCCTCACTGTACTGCCGTTGCACTGGGCTTTCCCTCTTGGTGCAGGAATGAAAATAAAATCGGAAGTCCCCAGCTATCTTTGATAACAAGCCTAGAATAGAAACCAGAAGAATAAACAGCTCCTAGGCCTCACTCTCCGCTTTCAGGTAGAATCCTATTACATTTAGAAGTATCCTTTGAAATTCTGATTAGCCTGGAGCCTTTGAAAGCAGCCAGTCCTGCAGCGGCCCAGGAGAGCAAATCCTCTTGCTGTCTGACAGCTCCTCAGCCTTTCAACCCTGTACCCTTGGCAAGCCTCTGGTTAGCCTCCTGCCACCACAATCAGATGTTCTAGAACTCACTGAGCTACAGGACACTTCCTCCTCCCACCTTCCCACATCCCCTGCCAAAGGCATAGGGAGCTGGAGGCAGAGGGCAGAACTGCTCATGTTAAGAAAATAGTTCCATTAAGGGACGCTGGAGAATAGAAAGCACAAATATAAAGGCAGCCAGAGTAAATGACTTCATTTACACATGCATCCTGCAAGTGTTTGTTTATTTTTTCAACATTATTTCATTTTTTTTCTTTTTTTAACTTTTATTTAATGAATATAAATTTCCAAAGTACAGCTTATGGATTACAATGGCTTCCTCCCCATAACTTCCCTCCCACCCACAACCCTCCCCTTTCCCGCTCCCTCTCCCCTTCCATTCACATCAAGATTCATTTTCAATTCTCTTTATATACAGAAGATCAGCTTAGCATATATTAAGTAAAGATTTCAACAGTTTCCTGCAAGTGTTTATTGAGCATCTATCATGTGCCAGGTACTATGCTGCCTGCTAGGGATGTGATGGTAAGAAAAAGAAACATAGTCATTGCCTTCTAGAGTGCCGACAGTCTGGTAGGGGAGGCAGGCATTAATCAAATGATCCCATGACCCATGCACGGCAGCTGCTGAGGAGGTCAGAGCAGCAGAGCAAGGACTGCAGGATCCTGAGACTGGATGGTAAGGCCTTGACCAAGACAGAGAAGATGGGGAGACTTCAAGAAGCAGAGGAAGCATCCTTTGACCCGAATTCTAGGAGAGGAAGACACAGGAAAGAAATCAGAGAGGCCTTCTGCGGGATGCTGTTCTGATCCCACAGTCCAATCGGACCCGTTGAGACTCAAAGCACCAGAACAGAGCCCCACAGGAAGGCCTCTCCGGTTTCAGACCCTTGTCAGCTGTTTATGAACATTATCACAGCCATTCCTAGAGCTTGCCTGGCAAGTCAGCAGCATTACCATCACCATCTCATAAAAAAGACACAGGCTGGAGCCGGCGCCGCGGCTCACTAGGATAATCCTCCGTCTAGCGGCGCCAGCACACCGGGTTCTAGTCCCGGTCGGGGCGCCGGATTCTGTCCCAGTTGCCCCTCTTCCAGGCCAGCTCTCTGCTGTGGCCAGGGAGTGCAGTGGAGGATGGCCCAGGTGCTTGGGCCCTGCACCCCATGGGAGACCAGGAAAAGCACCTGGCTCCTGGCTCCTGCCATCGGATCAGCGCGGTGCGCCGGCTGCAGCGGCGGCCATTGGAGGGTGAACCAACGGCAAAGGAAGACCTTTCTCTTTGTCTCTCTCTCTCACTGTCCACTCTGCCTGTCAAAAAAAAAAAAAAAAAAGACACAGGTTGGGCAACATGCCCACAGATAACCAGCAAGTGAGAGCCTGCATCAGAACATGAACCCAGGTCCGTGTGATTCTCAAGTCTGCACTCCTCCCCACCACCCCCTAGCCTGCACCACCTCAGACCAGAGACTGTGCTTCAACTTCCCAGTACGGCAGCTCATTGTTTGAAAGGCTAAGGTTTACTTCTTTGGGTCTGATCAAAATTGCTCTTGGAGCAGGTATTTAGCCTAGCAGTTAAGACACCTACATCCCACATCAGAGCACCTGACTTCAATCCCCAGCTCCGGCTCCTAGTTCCAGCTTCCTGCTAATGAAGACCCTGGGAAGCAGCAGTGATGGCTTAAGTAATTGGGTTCCTGCCACCCACATGGGAGATCTTGACTTCAATCTTAGCCCAGGGCTAGCCTTTGCAAGAATTTGGAGTATGAATCAGCTGACAGGTGTGTTTCTATCTATCTATCTATCTATCTATCTATCTATCTATCTATCTATTTATCTGGCTCTAAACAAGATTTTTTAAAAGAAAAAAGGGGACCAGTATTGTGGACCAGCAGGTAAAGCCACTGCCTGCAATGCCAGCACCCTATATGAGCCCTGGTTCATGTCCCAGCTGCTCCACTTTCAATCCAGCTCCCTGCTAGTAGCCTGGGAGAAGTAACAGAGGATGGCCCAAATGTTTGCGCCCCTGCACCTATATGGGTGACCTGGATGAAGCTCCTGGCTCCTAGCTTCAGCCTGGCCCAGCTCTGGCCATTACAGCCATCTGGGGGAATGAACGAGTGAATGAAAGATCTCTGTCTCTCCTCTCTCTCTGTGACTTTGACTTTCCAAACAAAATTTTTTAAAAAAGTTTCACTTGTTTAAATGCAGCCCTTTCCTTCTCTCTTTTGTGAAAACAGGCAATAATTTGCCCACAACTGCCTCATTCAGCACCACACACACACACACACACACAGAGCTTTCGATGCTGGAGACAGAGTGTAGGGACATCACCAGCTTTCTCATCTCCAGAAATAACCACCCTGTGGCCCCTATAAAGCAGGAGTCTGCAGCCAAAAGCAACTGCAGCATTGCTTGAGCACAAGAAATCAGATGAGGTTCCTAGTGGGGTCAGCCACCACATGTAGCAGCTGTAGGGTAGGAAACCTTTTCAGAGTCAGAGCCGAGTTTCAGTGTTTTTCCACAACTCTTTAATTTCGTTACCTTTTCACTCTTTCAGTTTGCTTGAGACGCCCATGTCCTAAGAACAGAGCATTTGGACCTCCCCAGGAACTCCACAGTGTCAGTCTCTAAGACATAGGAAATTATATGATGGGAAGAATTACTAAAAGATTCGACAGGCTCCCCCAGTCCTACTGATTCCAGGGACAGGTTCTGACTGACAGCCCCAAAAAAGGTGCTAAAACTCAGTGCACTTGCATTTGCACCTTGCAAATCTCATTAGCATGTGTCAGAACGTGGGGTTCCAATGTGTGGAGCTGGCAGAGCCCTGCTACTAGGGAATGTTGCAACTGCCAAGCCCAGAGCCTGTCAGTTACACCCACATCCTCTGCCGCTGCTCATACTTAGGCGTCACATAAAGATCAATCCCAAAGTTTTGTTTGTGGCCTTGCTTAACCAATCTTGCAACACTTCGAGAAAACAGAGTTTGGAAAATGCACGCTTCATTCCTAGCTGGAGCTTTGATCCCACATTCTTCAGTGGTCTCCTACTCTGATAAGTCGAACTTAACCAGGCATGAATGATCTATTGCTCAGCAGTAGGTTTATTTGCAACTGACAACAGCATAAACACAAAAGCTTACTTCTCTCATCTAAAAATCCATGGAGTTTGCTGCCCAACTCTGTGAACTGGGAACCAAGTTTCCTTCTAGCTTGCTTCTCAGACACCCTCACTCTAAGGCTTTCCCCTCAAGGTCCAAGATGGCTGCTCTCACTTGAATCATCACCTGTGCATTCAAGACCAGTGACTGACAAATTACAACACATAGGCCAAAGCCAATCCTCCACCTGTTTTGGTTGAATAAGGCTTCATTGGAACATAGTGACACCCATTTATTTGTGTATGATCTGGGGCTGCTTTCGATGTTGTTTGACAGCAGCATTGAACAGTTGCAACACAGACCACATGGCCCACAAAGCTGAATTATGTACTATCAGGTTGTTTACAGAAAGCTTTTGCCAGCTCCTATTTTAGACAAAGACAAGGTCAAAGCAGTCCAGGCCACTTCCCAAAAATCATATACAACATCTCCACTTAAATCTCCTTGCCAGAATTTAGTCTCATAGCCATGCCTTGCGACAGGGAATGCCGAGAAGTGGTCTTTTCTCTAGATGGCCACGTGCCCAGCTAAAATTCAGGGCCCTCCTTCTAAGGAAGAAGAGAAGGGGTTTAAGGAGTCAATTTGTCACCGAAGGACCCATTTAGTGCCTTAGACTCTGGACAGAGACAAACTGAGGGTGTAACTCAGAGACTTGAGCCCTCTGATTTTGGCTCTCAGGGGAAGAAAGCACAGAAAGAGACCCAAGTGAAGCTGATTAATCCCCCGATGATTTTGACAGAGTTTTTTCAAGAAAGGGCACCTTGCCTCCTCTGCTTAGAACCATGGCTGGTTTCTGCTTGCCTTTAACAGTGAGGCTCCCCTCAGAAGGAAGGCAACTCACACCCATATGACCACACCAGCCATGGCAGAGGAACAAGGAGCAATGAAAAAGGAAGAGAGAGAGAGGCAGAAATAGAGATGAAGGAAAGAGACCTGGAGAAAGCTTTAAGGAAGGTATAAAACTTGGACTACAAACACAAGTGTGGAAAAATGACCATTTTATAGTCTTCATTTGATACAAGTCTAATCCACCACCCTGCTGAGATGGTCAGAAATCTGTTGCCATCAGTATTGGGGTTCCCTCTTCAGAGTCAAGCAAGGTTCCTAAGGGCTTCTGCAGTGATCCCTCCCATCAGTAAGTCACACCAGGTACACAGGGACACCATACAGACCCTTCAGGTGAGACTGGGGGCCCGGAAATCCAAACTCTGTAGAAGCACCACGCCCTCCTTGAGCGAGTGCACCTGCTTCTTTCTTAAGACAGAATTCCAACCACACTCTCATCCACACTCCCAGATGCAAACCCTTTCTTCTCCTTCCCCTCTGGCTTTTCAAGCAGCTTCTACTTTCTGCCCAGTGAAAATCCCATAATCAAGAAAATACTAAAAACCTGACTATCTATTGGAATGAGGAGGTAGTAAAACAATAGTAAAACTTGATATTCTATATATGGATGGGTAGGTAGATATTAAATAGATGTCTGTACTGACCATCAGGGTGGACAACAGCCTTAGTCTGAGAGCTGGAGTTGCAGGTTTCCTGATGATATATATGTGCATGTGTATGTATGATGAGGTTCACCCTCTGTGTTAAACATCTGCCAGTTTCAATGGTTTTAGTCCCGGCTGCTCCATTTCCAATCCAGCTCCCTAATGATGGCCTGGAAAAGCAGTAGAAGAAGGCCCAACTGCTTGGGCCCCTGCAGCCATATGGGAGACCCAGAAGAAATTCCTGATCAGCTGGTCAGATCAACTCAGCTCCTGCCATTGAGGCCATTTGGGTAGTGAACCAGTGGATAAAAGATCTTTCTCTCTGCCTCTCCTTCTGTCTTTCTGTAACTCTGCCTCTCAAGTAAATAAATAAAAAAGATTTATTTATTTTTATTTAAAATATCTTTATTTATTTACTTGAGAGGCAGAGTTACAGAGAGGGTGGAAGGTTTGGTTGGGAGGCCATACTGAGCACCCCCTGGAGTCATGTCCGAAAATTGCCTAAGCCTGCTCTGATCACATAGGCATCTAAACTTAAGCCTGACCTAAAACTAGTATTTATGTTTTATTATGAGATCCTGATGCCAAGGGATACTGCTGATTGCTAAATGTGGGAAATATCCAGACATCATTGCTGAGTGGCATGGGACTGGAACTTGTGCAAAGCTCCTCAGAGAGGGATGAGTGGTATTAATATTCAGCCTATATGTACCAGGAAGGCTGTGCCAATTGTTAAAAAACCAAAATGCTGCCAAACTAGTTGGCCACAATCCACAACTGTGAACTCCAAATGCTGTCCAATCCCCTCCTGCAGTAACCTCCTCAACCGCCCACAATCCAGCAATCAAAGGGTTAGTGCCTGGTTCAGTAGGAAGTATGCAGATCCTGCTCCAAAACCAAGGCCAATGCCCATACCATACCATACTACTTGTTGAATATTGGGAAATTACCCTAAATGAGGATGCTTTTCATGGGGAGAAACGTGAGGCAAGATTAGGATTCACTTCTGGGGTCAATATGCTCAGTTGTGCAGATTCTCCTGCCCAAGGGAGACTATGGGAACTGAATTCCAGCCAGGGATGTAATGGCCAAGTCGTGTGCCCTGGCAAGGTGTCCACCTAGAGGAAAGGAGGCTGTTTCTTATAGGCACAGGGGTGCCATGTGTTCTATCAGCTGGCTTCCTTCAGAAGCTATGAGCAGAAGAAAGCCAGGATGGGGACCAAGAACTGGTTGGGAACATCACACAGCCCTCAAAAAAAAAAAAAAAAAAAAACTCATGAGTTACAGGGAAGCAGGAGAGTGAAACAAAGCAAGCCTGACTCCTACCTGAGGGGTTGAGAGGCTCAGTGCTACTGACAGAGAGAGGAGCAAAAAGAATCAGCTGGAGAAATGAAGGGACGAAGTTTGCTTCCTTCCTGCTGCCTGAAAAGTTACAGCTGAGTAGCCGAAGAAGACACCCAACCAAAACATAACATGGGGGCACATGGAGGACTGTAGATGGATAAGCTGAGTCCTGCACATGTGCAAACCTTGAGAGGCCCCCGAACTAGTCCTTGAGAGCAAAAAGGCGGTGGAAGGGAGTGGTAACTCCATATGATGAGAAGCACCGTGGTATTTGCACCTTTAGAACTGGATTTCAATCTTTCCTTGCCACTAATCAGCTGGGAGTCCATGAAAACATTAACTTTCCTGAACCTCAGTTTCTCTGAAAATTGTCATAATACCTACTTTACAGAGCTGCCAAGAGAATTAAATTAAGTGAACTGTCTAGCACAATGTGTGGCAAGAAGCAAGTGCCCAACACCCGTAACCATTGTAAGTATTATTGCTATTATGATCAGCAGAGCGCTGCATTCTAAGCCTCAGAGAACAGCTTACAGAAAGGACAGGAGCACACACAGAGCCAGCCAGCCAAATTAAAAGGATGTACGATAAGCGACAAACTTCCTAAGATGTGTCCTGGGACTACGCCCTTTGTCCTAGAGACAGAATTTAATATATGAATGTGATTGTGATGACAAAGTAACATGAGCTTATCTGTAAATTAAGCAGAATCACCTCCAAGCTGGATTCAGCAACAGCAAAGCTGAAGGCTGGGGAGAACTGGTGCCTTAAACAGCTTGATGTAGAAGACAGATTTGGTGGAGACCAGAAAGCTGAAGCTGCCTTGACCAGCCTGCAGTGGAGCAGGGGTGGGTGTGAAGCAGCCAGCTCTTAAGGAGCTGGATTCCATCTGGGAGCTCTCAGCGAGCAGGTGTTCCCAGTTATGGAACCCAGAGCAAGCGGAAGAGGCAGGTGTCATTCCAGCCTGCATCACTGGCACTGGCACTTCCTGGCGGTGCAAAGGTACAGCAACTTCTTGCCTTGGCCTGACGAGCCTTGAGACACCCATGTTGTGTGGAAACTCTGACACTGGATCTACCCTTCCCACCTCTCCTCACTCACACTTGCTAAAATTAACCGAAAGGAGATTCCAGCATGTGTGCAGGTGCAGGGGCTCCATGCCTGGGCCCCTGCTACACCTGAAGATGTTCTTTAGAGGAGCTCTGGGGTGGGGAAAGCCAGACGTCATCACACATTCATTCATTCCAACATATATTTATTGGTAACTTCACGATGTCAGGCACTGAGAACAAACCTCCTCTCTAACCAATGTCAAACTTCAGCCCCTCGCACACCCAGCCAAGCCAAGTCCTGTCCTTCTTCCATTTACCACTGTTTCCCACCCTGTGGTTCAAAGGCTTCAAACACTTGCCCATGGACTCCACACCTGCCCTCCCTTTGACCTTTCAGGAGCTTCCCCAAACCAATCTCCTTCCCTCGTCATCTCCCACCCACTACACTTGTCTCTGTTACACTGGCTCAATACCCCTTTAGTTTAAGCATGCCCACCAGCAGTGTGGCTTAATGTATATGTGAGGGTACTTCAGAAAGTTCATGGGATAGTAGAATTAAAAGACAAGTTTATTCTTGTTCAAAATATTTTGAAATTCATGCATAAATTTTCTCACAATATGCAATTATGTGACCTTTTTTGAAGACCCTTCATACGCATAGATTTTTTTTTTTTTGACAGGCAGAGTGGACAGTGAGAGAGAGAGACAGAGAGAAAGGTCTTCCTTTGCCGTTGGTTCACCCTCCAATGGCCGCCGCGGCCGGCACGCTGCGGCCAGCGCACCGCGCTGATCCGATGGCAGGAGCCAGGTGCTTCTCCTGGTCTCCCATGGGGTGCAGGGCCCAAGCACTTGGGCCATCCTCCACTGCACTCCCTGGCCACAACAGAGAGTTGCCCTGGAAGAGGGGCAACCAGGACAGAATCCGGCTCCCCGACCGGGACTAGAAACTGGTGTGCCGGCACGGCAAGGCGGAGGATTATCCTAGTGAGCCTCGGTGCCGGCCCATACGCACAGATTTCAAAAAAAATTTTGCACCAAAAAAGTTTGTCCTTTAATTGCATTTTCCACAAACTTTTTGAACCACCCTCATAAGGTTTCATACTTCATTAAATACTTTTGCATCTTTATATCGTGGACCCTTCACCTCAACTCTGAGGGCAGTAAGGCAAGAATTATCACATCAGAGGAAGGCATTTGACACAGTGGTTAATACATGTTACTTGGGACACCTGCATCCCATATCAGAGTGCCTGAGTTCGAGTTCCAGCTCCGTTTAGACTCAAGCTTCCTGCTAATGCACACCCTCGTAGGGAACAGTGATGGTTCAAGAAGTTGGATTCCTGGCATCCACGTGGGAGACCCAGATTGAATTTCCAGCCCTTGGCTTTGACCTGGCCCCAGCCCCAGCTATTGCAGTCATTTAGGGAGTGAACCAGTGGATGGGAGATCTCTCTCTCTCTCTCTCTCTCCCCCTTTCAAGTATATGTTTACAGTTTTTAAAAATTATTCACCTCATTTAACCAACTTTGACACAGAGTATTACTCCAGGACACCAGTACGGCATCCTGTGCCTCCTCTAGTTCTCTAAATCCTGCCTTAAAATATTATTTTTTGTATTACTTATACCTGCCTACCTCCAAAAATAAGTAAATATCATATTTATCTCCAACAGGAGATATTTTGGTCCCTAGCTCTTTTGGAAATGAGTGATTATGAAAAATCTTTGGGGGGTAGGGTACATAGTAGAAATTACTCTCCTGCCCTATGCTTACCCCCAGATCCAATGCTATGTTTGGCTTAAAATAGTTCTGTCCACCTCATAAGGAGCTCACTGAGCCACCTCCTCCTCCTTTTAAATGGATTCCTAGAATCTGATCTTTCCTGGGCAAACCTCTATTTATAGCCAACCACATTACACTAGAGTTGTGCAACAGTGTGGCTGTCATTTGCTGACTATAACATCCCAGAGGACAAGAGATTTTTCCCTCGTGTCTGGTACTGTAAATGACACACCAAATCATGAATTAGAGTCTCCTGTTTTAATTCTTCCAAAATATCATTCATAATCCCTTCTCCACTGGTAACTCTGCTAAAAAAATTTATTCTGCAGCCTTCCCAAAGTGCTAATATTCACATTCATGTTGCTCTCAGATGTTTAGCTGCCCTAAATACTTCCATCCATGTAGACTCCTAAAAGGCAGATGGGTTAACCCAACTGCAAAGCACTCAGCATAGCCTAGCTCCACACTCAGAAAGTTGCTTAGTAAAATGTTTTTGATCCTGGTGGTCGGTTGACGGTGGTAAAAGTAAAAGCCATTAAGACTGTGATTAATGAAGATGCTTTTTGCAAGTTTTCCCCAAGCACAAGTGAGAGGACATGTAATCCCATTACCAATACTCAATCTTTCACTCTCGGGAGATTTCCTCACTAATTAGTCTGAAGCTGTAATTTAGCCTATACTTTAAGGAATGTGTCACATGAGGACACTTCTAATTTATTTCTGACCTTCCTTGAATTTAGAGGCACGTATGCCTTTGACAAGAATTTCTCCCAACTGCCACTTTCCTGCCACACACACACACACACATACACAGAAAGAAAGAAAGAAAGAAAGAAAGAAAGAAAGAAAGAAAGAAAGAAAGAAAGAAAGAAAGAAAGAGGCCGGTGCCGCGGCTCACTAGGCTAATCCTCCGCCTTGCGGCGCCGGCACAACGGGTTCTAGTCCCGGTCGGGGCGCCAGATTCTGTCCCGGTTGCCCCTCTTCCAGGCCAGCTCTCTGCTGTGGCCCGGGAGTGCAGTGGAGGATGGCCCAAGTGCTTGGGCCCTGCACCCCATGGGAGACCAGGAGAAGCACCTGGCTCCTGCCATCGGATCAGCGCAATGCGCCGGCCGCGGCGGCCATTGGAGGGTGAACCAACAGCAAAGGAAGACCTTTCTCTCTGTCCTCTCTCACTATCCACTCTGCCTGTCAAAATAAATAAACAAATAAAATAAATAAATAAATAAAATTATTAAAAAAAAGAAAGAAAGAAAGAAAAGAAAAGAAGAGAAAAAGGATTGATACGGCTAAGACCTGAGAAGGAGAGTATCTTAGTCTATTTTCTGTTGCTAAAACAGAGTATCTGAAACTGGTTGATGCCTAAAGAAGAGTTTTATTTTAGCTCATGGTTCTGGAGGCTAGGAAGTCCAAGATCAGGCAACCACATCTGCTGGGGACCTCATGCTGCCTCAGTTCTTTGGCAGAGAGCAGAAAGTCAAGTGGTGTGGATGAAAAAGAGGGAACATACAGGGCAGTCTCGCTTTATAACAAGCTGCTCAAGCAATAGCTTATCCGGTCCCAAGAGAGAACTCATACCAGAAAGGCAATGATCTATTCACAGGCTCCAAACCCTGAGCCAAGCACCTCTCCCTGGGCCCCACCACCCAACACTGCCACATTGAGGAATTAAGGTTCCAGCACATGAACTTTGGGGGAACACACTCAAACCATAGCAGGGAGGCAAGCTCAGAGAACACGTCCTAGCACTCGGCTTCTCCAAGACTTTGCCCAGCTGTCCTGCTGTTTCTTCAAGTCTTCCTTCTAAAGACCAGACTAACACATTTTGTGCTACATTACTGAGACTTTAAAATCAACAGAGAGATGTGAGCAGAAGTGGTGTCTAGTATATCTGGGTGGAAAATCTAAGAGCCAATGCACAACTTGCCACATCTCCTTTTCCTTCTGCCATAGCAAGGATAAAGTTCCAAATAGTGGCTATTCCATCATCATGGGTCCCCAAGTGAGGACAGCATACCTTGGTGGACATGCAGAGTAAAAAGAAATAAACTTTTGTTATTTGAAGTTACTAAGACTTGGGCATTATATAACCTGACCCATCCTGACTGACAGAATTATCCTAGGTCAAGGAGATACTACCCTAGACTTTTATGTGTGCTTTTCCATTGCCCCTAAATTTCCTCCTGGTGGTCCGCCTCCACAGTTGACCTCATGGGTGGCTTCTCTGACCTCATAGATGCCATAGCTCCTTATCCCTAGAGTCCTCCCTCCAAAATGTTCTACTTACAACATTCCACTCCTGAGCAAGCCATTCCACTCCTCCTTTTCCAAAATTCCAGCAAAAGCTTCCACTGGGGTTTGATGGAAAGGTGTGTAATCCATCACACATCCTACATTGTTCCCTCCTTCCAGCTCCCAGCCCTGAAGGATGCAAGGTCCGACAGGGCCCCCTGGCCACTGAGGGAACAGGAGTCACCCAGTCGCCATGTTCTGACAGCTTGTCACATTATTTTCCCTGTGGGGGCTCTGATCCCGCCATCTAACCCTCCTTGCAGTCCCCTGGGATCAGCAGCCTGTACACAATGCTCCCAAGGCAAAGCGAAGCAAGATTGATGCCCTACGAATGGCCGTAGCCTGGGAGGGCTCGTGGTTCAAAGCATGGAGCAGCCCATTTTTCCCCATCTCAGGTTCCCACACTGGACACCAAAGCGGGAGCTTGGCAGCAGGAATTCAACCTTTGTTCATCCCCAGACAAGCCTAGCACATAGTCCTAATCTCCCCAGTCTTGTCACCTCACCTACTCAAGGTCTTTCTGAAAGCACCCAGGCCCTCTTGGACTAACATGTGAGTTACACTGTCTTTTGGACAGAGATGGGGATCAAAAGAGGATTCAAGAAGTTTGATGGTCACATGGAAAAAGAAACTCACTCATGTAAATACTGGCCAAGGAGAATCTCAAGTCCTGTTCCCACTCCCTGGAATGTGCCCATGAAAGCAAATGGCCTTTAGGGCTGCCGGCTGGGTGATTCTGCTGAAGAATCGTAAATTAGCAGGAAAGCCCATGGCTAGTTGTGCCCACAGTTCCCTGCTCCGGAAGGTAAAGGCCTCCCTAGGGCTCAGGCCCATCATGGCTAAGGTATTTCCGGTACTTCTAGGGGCGTGGAGCAGTACGTGCAAGAATGATTTCATCTACATTCCATGAAAGGCTTCATAGACCAAAGCACCTCTGAAGGACAAAGAGACAACTGTAAAATTACCTGAGAATAAATGCTTCTAAAGTGGTCTGAAGCAATCCAGGGTGAGGGGAATTCAGCGGCCGATAACTAATCCATCAGCTTTTTTTTTTTTCTTTTTTTCTCTGCATCTCAACTTTTTTGTTTTCCAAGGCTGCTGGCTGTCACCATGCAGTTTATCAGCCGTCACTCCATCACGATTCTGGGTGACATGAGATCAATGGCCTAAAACTGCTCTCAGATCTACAGAGACATTTATAACGCCAGGCTCCACCATGCCCTGGCTGGGCCTGGGTCTCCGGGTTCTGAGGGTGAGACAGCCAGACAGACTTCATTTCCATTTCAAAAGTGGATTGTGACCCACTTAGAGCAGGCGGGTTCAAGCCATCAGATGCAAAGGCGGGCCTGGGTCTCAAGCCTTCTGCACTGGCAGAACAATGACTTTGGGGGAGGCAGGAAGAGACTAGCCAATGATTAAAATTCTCTCTGCCTTAAAAGGCTCTAGCTTCCTGCTTTAATTTATTTTGAATCATGTGGGATTTATTAATAATAAAACCTTAAATTTGTAACAACATTTTCAGGCTCTGCAAGCAATGAATCCATCCAGTTTATCTAACTACAGAACTCCCGTGCATGCTTTAAACAGAGATTTGTGGTTCATTTACTCCTCACTGAGGACTCGTTTGGTTACCTACGACCTCTTTTTCCACCATGAACTCTGTAATCTGTCCTAATTCTGCCTCAGAATTAGGTCCTAGGAGCCTGTTATCCCACACCCCCTACCTGCCAAAATGCTCTAAGGAAATTCTTAATGGCTCCCACTCACACACCCTGAATCCCTGGGGTGCTAAGGAGGACACCACCAGGCCATGGGCAGCTGTAGAACACCCCACACCCACCACACCATTTGTTCTGGACAGATGTCCCAACAGAAGGCGGGTCACAGGAGGAACTGAATTCTGCAGAGGACCAGCGACAGCTGGAACATCACGACCAGCCATTCCTTCTGCACCGCTTGCTTTAGCTCCCTCCAGCTGGATGGACAAGGTAGGACTTGGGTATTAGGAAAACGGTCCTCTGACTCAACCCATCCTTCAGCAAGTGCCATCTCTACACACTCTTCTCTCCCCTGAATCTTTTGGGATTTGATCTTACCACTAACTAACTAGTCGCTGCTCTTTTAAACAGTCGCTTGAGACAGTTGCCCTTCACCTTGCTTCCGGATCATAGTTTTGGCCCCTTGCTCAACTTCTCTTTCTTTACACCTGTTTGCCCTTCCACCTTAGCCTGGGGAGCCTATTGATTTGAGGGATGACAATGCTTAACAACTTCCCATTGCCTTAAGGATAAAACCCAAATTCCTTAACCTGGCACTTCAAGCACCCATCTGCTCACCCTGACTTCCCTCATGTCCCTGTATCTACCACAGGACCTTACACTGCAGCCATCTGGCCTTTGTGCCACGTTCCTTCTGTCCATATACTTGTTCCTTCTTGTTCATCTCTGTCTTCCCCTCTCCCCTTCTACCTGAGCTAATTTCTACTCTTTCTTTAAAATTCAGCACAAACGCCACCTCCTCCCAGAAGCTTTCCCTGAGCAACCTTGTTACCAGCACTGTTGGACACACACCCCCACCCCCACCCCCCCGCCGCCCTGGGCTCACACAGGCTCACACAGCACACCTGTTCCACTGTTCTCCCACCCTGTGATGCATGCCCAGGTGCTCCAGCAGAAAGCCACCTGTCGTCAGCCACATCACAGCACTTTCCCACACCGATCTCTGTTTACTTTTCTAACTCCCCTGCCTCCTCCGGGCTGGCAGAGCCTGACTTTTTATTTTACAACACTTTCAGATTTACAGCAGAACTGTAAAGCTAGTCCAGAGCGTTCCCGTAAATGCCACACTGAGTTTCCCCGATTATTAACATCTGACATTGGACTGGCACATTTATACAATTAGTGAGTGGTGCTGACGCATTGTTATCTGAAGTTCACATTTTGGTCGTATTTCCTTGCCTTTTTCCTAATGTCCTTCTTCTACTCCAGGACATATTACATTTAGTTGTCCCATGTCCTTAGGCTCTTCTTGGTGTGACAGTTTCTCAGACTTTCCTTGGTTTTGGTGACCTTGATAGCCTTAAGGAGGACTGGATAGTTTTTGTAGAATATCCTTCTATTTGGATTTGTCTGATGTTTTTCTCGTTGGTCTTAAGGGAGACACAGAGATGCAAAGTGGCATTTTCATCACATCATATCCAGGGTACATACTATCCAACATGACCTATCACTGTTGATGTTGACCAGGATCACCTGGCCTACGTAGTGTTTGACAGGTTTCCCTCATTTTCATATTGTACTCTTTGGAAGGAAGTAACTCCATAGAGCCCACACTTACAGAATAGGGAGCTATGATCCACCTCCTGAGGGCAGAATAGTTACATAAATCGTTTGATATTCTTCCACATGGCAGATTTATCTCTTCACTCCCATTTGTTTGTTTATTCAATCAGTTATTTGCACCCATATGGATCATTTATTTTTTAATCTCTGTTCCCACAGCACCTATCACAGAGTGTAGCAGTTAGTAAATTCTCGGTAATGTTTGTTGAGAGAACAAAGGCATTATAAATCGACTATGTCCTCCCACAATTCCCATGTTGCATCCCTAACCCCTAGTGCCATAGAATGTGACTGCATCTGGAGTTACGGCCTTTCAATGGGTGCTTCAGGGCAAATGAGGGCTTTGAGAAGGGCTCTAATCCAGTATGACTGGTGACCCTTTAAGAAAAGGAAGAGACCCCAGGGGTTCATGTTCACAGGGGAAAAGACCATGGGAGGGCCCAGAAAGTAGATTCCTATCTGCAAGCCAAGGCATCTTGACCTGAACCATGAGAACCACGAGAAAGTTTTTGTTGTTGAAACCCTTCAGGTTCTGGTATTTTCTTTATGGCAACTCTAGCAGACTAATACAGAGGGGAAGCACAGGGCCAAGACTTTGCAGATCAGTTCAGAATATGTCATAGGGGCTCACTTGCAGCTCCTGGGCTCCTGAGGAGGGAAACTCCTTTGGAATACTCCTGCTCCTCCAGGAGTTGTTGTTCATTAAATATCTGAATCAATGGGTTATTTCAGTTATGATACATGGCTTTTGTGGAAATGTAGAGGGGGGAAAGTCTACTAGAAATCCCTTTTATTCGTCATATGACTCAACCAGAGAGGAAGGTACCAGAAGATTGCGAGGTGCCAGGAGGGTGTGAAGTTTATTGGACCCTCACAAGGCCATCCTCTCCTTTGGGATCCACACACTCACTACCAGATGTACTATTTCCAGAGGAGGAAAAGAAGGGATCAGAGGAACAGTTGTTACTAAAGCAAAGGGGCAAGCCAGAAAAGCTGTTTTCTTTCTTCCAGAACAAATTCCTCACCTAGAAAATAAGAGGTTTTCACTACATAACCACTGACCTGTAACTCACACATGGTCCTAAGCACCTGATACTGTCTTACACCACAGTCCTCAGGACAACCTTAAAAGACACTGTTATTATCCTTATTTCCCAGAGAAGGGAACAGACAGACCAAGGAACTTGCACAGGGTTACACAGCAAATCAGTTGTCGGATTTGAACCCAGCAGAGTGATTTCAAAGTATGCAGTTAACAACCATGATCTGCTTCTTAATCAAGGAAAGCAGGTCTCCCAGGTTCCTGACACACAGAATACACAAAAAGACTAAGCAACTCTCAAGACCTGGACATGATCCAGGGTGAGTGTCCAAAACCAATGTTGCAACAAGTTACCTATAACCCCTAAAGTGACTGTCTTGCTGCTAAGCTTGCATCAGAGCTGGGGCGAATGCTGCCCTGTGGTTCAGTATAAAGTGTAAAGACCTCTGTGCCAGGATTAAAGTCCAGTAAACACACACACACACACACACACGACCATTTTTAAAAACAGGGAGCATGTGCAGTGCGGAACAGAGGTTGGTCACATTTCCAAAGCTCCAACCTCAGTAACCCTGAGACGAGAATTTCAAGAGATTTTTGCAATCTTGTGTGGTTTTCCAACAAGAAGGAACTGGATGAAGAGCTGCCTGTCTTCTTGTGCTGCAAATGTCCTTGGGAGGTGTACCCAGTGGCGTGAGCCTGAACACCATAGGCTCTGGGCCTTTCTCTTTTCTAAGTTAAAAGGTTAAAAAATAACCGTTGTTTCCATCCATCCCTAGAATTACACTTTCCAGAGAAGTCTAGGTCCCTTTCCCGGTAGATATAATCCTAATTAAAAATAAATTACATGCTGTATAGAACTTGAAATAGAAAAGATAATCCTATTACGTATGAGAATATATCCTGATTTTCCTTTCCCGCTAAACTGTGGGAGATATCAGATCGGGCTGAGCCCCCATTGTCGCCGCTTTGAAAACTTTGCGGGAGCCCTAATCCGTCACGTGACGCAGTGTCGCTCGGTGTCTTCTGCACGCGAGCTTCACAAAGCCCGCATTAGGCTCGGTGACGGACACCCGGCCCGCCGCGGCCCGCAGCATTTGCATTCCGAGGAATAGCCGGCCATTGTGGAGCTGCGTTTGTTCTCAGGATGGCGAGACAGTTGCAGGCGAAGTTGCAAACGCCAAGAGAAAGGGCTTACTCTGGGCCCGCCCGAGCCTTTTGGTATGATAACAAGGCGATTTAGCGGCTTTTGTGCGGTAGGATCCGCGCCCCTCCCGCAACTCGGCTCCAGCCACACCTCCCCGACCTGTCTTCCTCCCCCGGGAGCAGCCGCGGACCCGGACGCGCTGTTTTAAAGCATATTTCCCTAATCTGGTGGCTGCGGGCGGCTGCTCGCGTGCCTTCACACCTCCTCGGCCGGCTCTGGGAGACCCCTGAGCGCCGGCCGCCGCGGTGCTCCCGGTTCCCAGCCTCCCGGCGCCGCCGCTGTCGTCGCCACTTCCGAGCGGCAGAGGACCTGCGGCTTGCAGCTCCACGCCGGTCCCCCAGCCTCCTGGCTTTTGCCTGCCCGCCCCCCGCCCCCGCCTTCTCCCGAGCCACGCACGCTTTCGTCTATTTCAGCTCCAGAAGGAGCGTGCTGACGCAGAAACGCCCTGAGTCAAAGAACGGGTAGCTCCGCGTTCTCCAGCCCGGGGGGGGGGGGGGGGGGGGACTTAATGAGCAGGGAGCTGGGTCAGTCCAGAACGGCGGAGTGCGGAGGCGCAGGCCGCACAGGGTCCGACAGCCAGCCACTCGCGGTCGTGCTCCGGTCAGGTGCCTGTCCTCGAAAACAGCTGAGAGCACCCTAGTCCTGCGACTCAAGCCCCACTGCCCCCGCCCAGGCCCCTACCCTTGCCCCTACTGGGGTTCTACCCCCAGGCCCCGCAGCGCCGAGCCGGCCGGGTAGCCTCGGGTTCCGTGAACGGAAGCGAGGAAGCCGCTGTCTACCAGCCGAGTTCTGAATTTGTCCTCGACTGGGCCTGCGGTGAAGACGGGTGGAGAGGGAAGGCGCAAGTCTGGCAGCGTCGAAGGTCGACGGCGAGTCCCAGGCTAGCGTGAGGGTATTATGGGTCTCGAAAAAAGGAAGAAAAGTTCTCTTGGCTGCCTTTACCGTCCCCCACACCCGCCCCACAGTTGTCTCGGGCCGGGCCGGGCCGGGCCGGGCCGGGCCGGGGAAAGGACGAGGTATGTATTTTGACACTTGGGAAGGGGAGATAGCGCAAGAGAAGGCTGGAGATGGGGCTCCTGTAGGGGGCGCTGCCCTCTTCGTGTCCCTGAGCGGCTGCAGACGCCCGGTTTCCTCGCTTTTCACCTTCCTAGGGCTGTAAAGTGGAGAAGGCAGGGACAGGAACCGAGAAAGACATGAGCCCTCCCCCTCAGTAAGCCTCCAAGCTACCCACTGTCCCTCGTCCCCAGCCTCATAGGCGTTTTTATTTATTGACGGTTAGGTCTGCATTTTCTGCACTCTGGCAACCCTGAGCATTCCCTCTAGCCTCCCAGCTCCCTGCCTGGTTCCCCAATTCTGGGGGAACTCCTTATCCTCCCCCTCGAAAGACGGCGAAATGCAAGCCCTCAAGTTTGAGGGACAGGAAAACACCGACCAGACGCTGGCGGAAAGGCCAAAGTCACGATTCGGAAGGATTTTGACTGAATGCATTCTGCTACTCAAACCCATCGCCTTCTTGAAAAATTTCTTCCAGTGTGACTGGTGTTTTTCAGTTCTCCTCCTCCTCGTGTATTTACATAGCCGGCTCAGAAAAGCCCTCAAGAAGCACCTGTGAGAATCTGCTTTGTTGCGGAGGGAAGCCCCATCCCCTGGCCTTCGGGGACCGCAGAGAGGTACCTGTGGGGGCAACACGGTGCCTGACCAGCCCCAGGGCTCGCCCAGCCCAGAGCGAGGCGGTGGCGAAGCTCCACACTTCCGTAGGCAGATGGTTAAGTTCCCCCAGGTTCGTGCCAGGTTTCAACGTCATGCTGTGATTTTGTTCTTTTGGAACGGGACGAGTGTTGCTTCCCAGAGCGGCCCTATTAGCACAGAAAGAAAATCCTCTAAATAGGCGGAACAAGGCATCAGGAGGGAAAGTTCTCTAAATGCACTTTAATACGAGCTGGGTATTGTGCGGAATTCAGCGCCCATCACCGTTTAGCCAGAGAGTTATGGCAGTGATTGGGGATGAATAGAGGAACATAATGGATACATGTGGCGTTTGCTCATTATATTCAAGTTAGCCCGACTCCGCTGTGGAAACTGTTCAACTTTCTCTCCCCTTAGCTTGTCACAGGGAAATAATACAGACATTGCGGCCTCCAATGGGATCGCCTGCCACGCCATTCTATTTCCACTGCTAACGAGGGCTTCATAAGCTTTTGATACAGTCTGATCTTTGAAACCTTTCCAAATCTCCTCAAGCTTATGCTAAATCCTATTTGGAACTTTTTTTTTTTTTTCTTTTTCCCCTTGGCTGCTAGCGCCCTGAGCTTAAGAAAGCCATTTGGACGGTGACATGCATACTAACATACCGTAGGGCTCTTCTCTGAAAGCAAGTGGCAGCTCTGATCACCGGGGCTCACACGAGCGAAACACAATTGCGTACACAAATTTGAATAAAATCAATTTTCCCTTATCCTTCGGGCTGCTTCACCGAGAGGCTGGTGATTCTGGGGCGCCGTGGGAAGCAACAAGAAGCGGCGAGCAGAGCTTCGCTCCTCAGAGCAGGTCCGTAGGGATCGGACTGCGAGTTTGCAAAACGCGCACAGCGCGGGTCGGGGTGGGGGAAGTGCCGGGAACCCAGCGCCCCTGGGGCGCAACCCCCGCACGTTTGAGCCTTAGTTCCTGCAGCCGGCACCCGGTTGCGGGCAGAGGGCGCACAGTAACAAAGCCCAGCCGCTCTTCGTTACTCCCGGAGCCCTGACATGCAGCGTGCTGACAGGAAAGGGGAGGAAAGAGCAAAAGGAGCTAAAGAAACAAAGGAAAGATTCCCTAATTTTCCGTTTTTGTTTTCCCCTCTCTAAGTCCTTTCCACATTAAAGGGATTGTCTGACGCTGGCGGAGGAGCGGCGCGAGGGTGAGGCGGCTATTGGCTGCCCGGCTCGGGCGATTTGCATATCGGTGGCTATAAAGGCGGAGGCGGCGCACGGCAGCACAGCTCCTGCGAGGTGGAGAGAGGGAGAGGCGCTGGGGAGGGCGGGTCCGTGCGTCCCTGGAGCTCGCTGGAGCCTCTGAGCTGTAGCCCGCAGATTTCTCCTGCACAAGGTTCGTAGAGAGCGCGCTCCCGGGAGCCTGGGACTCACGCCGGGACCTGCAAACCAGAGAGAGCTCTCTTCCGAAGCCTTTCGGAATAGCACTTGGGGACTGACGGCATGAGTCCTGCACCGCGCGGGGGCAGACCCCGCCTTTTCCCTTTGCAGCTCTTCAGCCTCTGCTGGGTGCTGTCAGTGGCCCAGAGCAAAACTGTCCGATACAGCACCTTCGAGGAGGACGCCCCCGGTACGGTCATCGGGACCCTCGCCGAGGACCTGCACATGAAAGTGTCTGGAGACACTAGCTTCCGCCTGATGAAGCAATTCAACAGCTCTCTGCTCCGGGTCCGCGAGGGCGACGGGCAGCTGACCGTCGGGGACGCAGGCCTCGACAGAGAGCGGCTGTGCGGCCAGGCCCCGCAATGCGTGTTGGCCTTCGACGTAGTCAGCTTCTCGCAGGAGCAGTTCCGGCTGGTGCACGTAGAGGTGGAGGTGAGGGACGTCAACGACCACGCGCCGCGCTTCCCCCGAGCCCAGATCCCCGTGGAGGTGTCCGAGGGCGCGGCCGTGGGCACGCGCATCCCCCTGGAGGTGCCGGTGGATGAGGACGTGGGAGCTAACGGGCTGCAGAGCGTGCGCCTGGCCGAACCGCACAGCCCCTTCCGCGTGGAGTTGCAGACGCGCGCGGACGGCGCCCAGTGCGCCGATCTGGTGCTGTTGCAGGAGCTGGACCGCGAAAGCCAGGCCGCCTACAACCTGGAGCTGGTGGCCCAGGACGGAGGCCGCCCGCCGCGCTCTGCCACAGCCGCCCTCACCGTGCGTGTGCTGGACGCCAACGACCATAGCCCGGCCTTCCCACAGGGCGCCGTGGCCGAGGTGGAGCTGGCGGAGGACGCGCCCGTGGGCTCTCTGCTGCTGGACCTGGACGCGGCCGACCCGGACGAGGGCCCCAACGGCGACGTGGTGTTCGCCTTCGGCGCCCGCACTCCGCCCGAGGCGCGGCGCCTGTTCCGGCTCGACCCTCGTTCAGGCCGCCTCACTCTAGCAGGGCCCGTGGACTATGAGCGCCAGGACACCTACGAGCTGGACGTGCGAGCCCAGGATCGCGGCCCTGGGCCACGTGCCTCCACCTGCAAGGTCATCGTTCGCATCCGCGATGTCAACGACAACCCGCCGGACATCGCCATTACCCCACTGGCCGCCCCGGGGGCTCCAGCAGCCTCGCCCTTCGCGGCCGCCGCCGCTGCAGCCCTCGGAGGAACGGACGCGACCTCATCAGCAGGGCCTGGGACGCCCGAGGCCGGCACCACCTCTGTGGTGCCGGAGGGGGCGGCGCGCGAGAGCCTGGTGGCTCTGGTCAGCACCTCGGACAGGGACTCAGGGGCCAACGGGCAGGTGCGCTGCGCCCTCTACGGGCACGAGCACTTCCGGCTGCAGCCGGCGTACGCGGGCAGCTACCTGGTGGTGACCGCGGCGTCGCTAGACCGCGAGCGCATCGCCGAGTACAACCTGACGCTGGTGGCCGAGGACCGCGGCTCGCCCCCGCTGCGCACCGTGAGGCCCTACACGGTGCGCGTGGGCGACGAGAACGACAATGCGCCGGTCTTCACGCGGCCAGTCTACGAGGTGTCCGTCCGCGAGAACAACCCGCCGGGTGCCTACCTGGCCACCGTCGCCGCTCGGGACCCGGACCTGGGCCGCAACGGTCAAGTCACCTACAGGCTGCTGGACGCCGAGGTGGGCCGCGCTGGAGGCGCTGTGTCCACCTATGTTTCAGTGGACCCAGCTACCGGGGCCATCTACGCGCTGCGCAGCTTCGACTATGAGACGCTGCACCAGCTCGACGTGCGCATCCAAGCGAGCGACGGTGGCTCCCCTCAGCTTTCCAGCAGCGCCCTGGTGCAAGTGCGGGTGCTGGACCAGAATGACCACGCGCCAGTCCTGGTTCACCCAGCACCAGCCAACGGCTCCCTGGAAGTGGCTGTCCCCGGGCGCACCGCAAGGGACACAGCTATAGCGCGCGTGCAGGCCCGGGATGCGGACGAGGGCGTCAATGGAGAGCTGGCATTCGACCTGCAGCAGCAGGAGCCCCGCGAAGCCTTCGCCATTGGCCGCCGCACGGGGGAGATCGTGCTTACCGGCGACCTCTCCCAAGAACCTCCAGGCAGCGTATTTCGGGCGCTGCTGGTCATATCCGACGGCGGCCGCCCCCCTCTCACCGCCACCGCAACTGTTAGTTTCGTGGTAACAGCAGGCGGCGGGCGTGGGTCAGCTGCGCCTGCCAGTGCCGGAACCCCGGAGCGCTCCCGCCCACCAGGCTCTCGCCTCGGGGCGTCGGGGCCAGCGCTGCAATGGGACACGCCGCTGATCGTGATCATCGTGTTGGCCGGGAGCTGCACGCTGCTGCTGGCCGCCATCATCGCCATCGCCACCACCTGCAACCGCCGCAAGAAGGAGGTGCGCAAAGGGGGGACCCTCCGGGAAGAGCGGCCCGGGGCGGCGGGCGGCGGAGCCTCGGCTCCCGGCTCCCCGGAGGAGGCCGCCCGGGGAGCCGGGCCCAGGCCCAACATGTTCGACGTGCTCACCTTCCCCGGCAGCGCCAAAGCGCCCTTTGGCAGCCCCGCGGCCGACGCGCCCCCGCCCGCGGTCGCCGCGGCCGAAGTGCCGGGCTCGGAGGGCGGCAGCGCCACTGGGGAAAGCGCCTGTCACTTCGAGGGGCAGCAGCGGCTCCGCGGCGCGCACGCCGAGGTGAGGCCTTCCTTCGCCTGGGCGCCCCACTCCGTGCTCCGCGTACAGGCTGGGGGAAGGGAGACTGGAGGGGTAGGGTGGGCACGCTCGGGGAGACGCTTAACCGGTCGCACTTGTTCTTTTGTTTCTTGCCCTACCCCTCCTTCCCTGCTGCAGCCCTATGGTGCCTCTCCCGGCTTCGGAAAGGAGCCGGCGCCCTCTGTGGCCGTCTGGAAAGGACACTCATTCAACACCATCTCCGGCCGCGAAGCTGAGAAGTTCAGCGGCAAAGACAGTGGCAAAGGGGACAGTGATTTCAACGACAGCGATTCCGACATCAGCGGGGACGCTCTGAAAAAGGATCTCATCAACCACATGCAGAGTGGTGAGGACTCTCCTTCCCCGCCCTCCCCTTGGACCCTGCCAACCAGGGTCCCAGGCCCCCCCCCTCCCCCCCCCCCCGCCTCCTCTTCCCCTCCATTTTTCACTCGTCCATTCTGCAGTGAATTCCAAAGTGCCAAGTGGAGGCAGTTGCGCCCCTTGAATCCAGCACGGCCCGATCTGCTTAAGCAGAAGCACAGATGAGATGCTAGTGGTCTGGGAAGAGAAGTCAGCGAGAGAAAACCGGGCCAGCTTCCTCCTAATAAGGCGACTTTACAGGAAGCAGCGTGCCTTGTAATTCCTGACTCACTTGGTTCTTCTACATACCAGCTTTCCTTTTCAGCTGCCCTGATCCAGGCTGACCTCCTGAAGGTGGAGGTTTAGGAGCGTGTGGTCTCGGGAATAATCATGATCTCTCCCTTTTGTGTTAGGCCTATGGGCGTGCACTGCGGAGTGTAAGATCCTGGGCCACTCTGACCGCTGCTGGAGCCCATCTTGTGCTGGACCGAATGCGCATCCCTCGCCTCAACCTCCAGCGCAGATGTCAACCTTCTGTAAGAGCACGTCTCTGCCCCGGGATCCTCTGCGCAGGGACAACTACTACCAGGCCCAGCTGCCCAAGACTGTAGGGCTGCAGAGCGTCTACGAGAAAGTGCTGCACAGAGACTATGACAGGACAGTCACTCTGCTCTCCCCACCCCGCCCAGGGAGGCTCCCAGACCTGCAGGAGATCGGGGTACCCCTGTACCAGTCCCCCCCTGGCAGGTACCTGTCCCCAAAGAAGGGCAGCAATGAAAATGTGTAACCCCACACTGCATGTCTTCACGCATACACAGGTCACTCCGAGAAGCCCCTAAGTTATTGACCGGTTTCAGTGTTGTATATATAAATATGCAAGATGTGCCTTAAAATGAAGTTGTTGGAAGCTATTTCCAATCACATTGGTACTGTTTGGTATTTGCAAACAAAAATGTAGTTAATGTAATTTTTATGAAATGTGTGCAGTATTTAATTTTTCTTATCATGCTACTGACTTTAATTTCACTTGCAGCTTGCCATTTTCTTAGTGTTTTTAACCTGTACATTGTGTAATGTAATGTTTGTATATAATGAAATTTTGTTATATTTTTATATAATAAAAGCTAAAGTGAAAGTTATTGCCAAAGGAACTGTCTGTAAGACAAAAAACAAAACATGTTGGAATCACTTACTGGAAAATTATCACCTGAAACAACCTAGTGTTTGAAAAGTTTTGCCTTGCCAAGTATACCTTGTATACCTTGAGTCTGTGGTAGATTTCAAGTTCAATGTTATTTAATTACATTTGGTTTTCTGTAAACCGTGTCACTTATAAGCACAGTAATAAAGGATTTGTCATGTGTTTGAAGCATCTGCTAATTGCTTTTCATGAAGTTGCCTATAGTCAGACATTCACAAATTATTTCAGTGCCAGAATTAAACTTGCAAGTGCCAATTATTTTAAGTATTATGCCTGTTTGTGGCAGCATTAAGCCTGTGGGATTTCAAGTATTGCAAAGTCTCATGCAAGTATTAAAAAATCTGCTGTTTTTTAAAAATATGCACATCTCCATATATATTGGACACTCTATAAAATTCCCATCCTCATTTATTTACTCAACACATATTTATTGAGTAGCTACCAAAAAGTAGAGGAAAGCTAAGCCTGGGTTGTTCATTTACTAATTAAACCTCTGTAGAGGATTTATTTTGTTGCTAGTAACTCTCCTTTGAACTAGGCTCCAAGGTAAAGAAGATATGGTCCCAAGGAGCTCTCAGCTTATTAAGGACTTTAGTATCAAAGACACTAAACTTTATGTGTGAAATAACAATGCTTGGAATTTGCCTTAAGATATAGAAAAAAAAAAAACCTGAGATCTATTAAATAAGATTGATAACTGTCAGTGCTGGGATGGATACAGGTGGGACTGGGGTACCAGTGAATCTATTTGTGTTTGAAATGTGCATAATGGGAAGTTTAAAGAAAGAAACTCAAGGGGTAGATGTTTGGCACAGCAGTAAGCCACTTGAGAGGTTGATATTCCATACTGAATGGCCTGGTTTCGAGTCCCACTCCACCACTTCTAATCCTCTTTCCCGCTGTTATCCACCCTCAGAGGCAGCAAGTGATGACCCAAGTACTTGGATCCCTGACACCTACATGGGAGACCTGGGTTGAGTTCCAGGCTTCTGGCTTCAGCCTGGCCCAGCCCTGGCTGTAGCAAGCATTTGGGGAGTGAAGCAGAAGATAGAGGATTCTCTCTCTCTCCCTCTTTTTCCTCTCTCTCTCTCTCTGCATGCATGTCAAATAAAATAATTTTTTTAAATATTTATTTTATGTATTTGAAAGACAGCATTACAGAGAGAGGCAGAGACAGAGAGAAAGGTCTTCCATCTGGTTCACTCCCCAGATGACCGCAATGGCCGGAGCTGCACCGATCCAAAGCCAGGAGCCAGGAGCTTCCTCCGGGTCTCTCATGTGGGTGCAGGGGCCCAAAGACTTGGGCCATTTTCTACTGCTATCCCAGGCCATAGCAGAGAGCTGGATCAGAAGTGGAGCAGCTGAGACTAGAACCAGCGCCCATATGGGATGCCGGCACTTCAGGCCAGGGCGTTAACCCACTGCGCCACAGTGCCGGCCCCAATAAAATAAATTTTTTAAAAGAAGATACTCAAGAGACCTATACCTATGTCTTATGCTCTGTGTAGTATCTAAAATCAAAATAATAAAAATGATAAAATAAATAGCATTAACATTTATTAAGCAAGCTTGTATATGAGCAGACTCTCTAAAACCCTCTACATGAGTTATCTCCTTTAATCCTCCAACTAACCTCATGAGATAGGAACTATCATCAACTCCATTTTTCAGACGAGGAAACTGAGGCATAAGGAGTTTACATAAAATACTGAAAATCACACAGCTAATAAATGTCCAGGGTGAGACTCAAATGTAGATTATTCAGTGTAAAACCATAAAATGAAGCAGTGAAAGAAGCCTGTTTTTTTCTAGAGAAAAACAAAGAGTTAGGTGGAAAAGCCCCAGTGCCTTGCCTTTACTGCCTGATTACTGTTTAGTCCTTTATATCTGTGAAGTGCCTGTGTTCCTTTATTACTAATTATAGAGTGTGAGGCACTGGAATGAATAGAGGCGCCCTCCAAGCTGCCTGTTGAAGTCATAATTGAAACCAGTGGTGGCTCCAAGCTGAACAGCAGGGTGGGCACACACAAGTGCTTCGCCACCTACGCCTGTGAAAAGTTCAGCACTTTCTGCAGGCTACCGAGCTGCACATGCGCCTGACAAGCTCAGACTGCCCAGGCCCCAGGTTCTAAAAGAACACACTGGAGGTGGGCATGTTACCACACAGCTCCAGACCCACAACAACCAGGCCTCAGGGGAGAGGCCAGCAGGTGGACCTCCCTTACAACATCGAAAGCTTTATTCTTGTTTCAGTTGCATCAAATGCAAAGCAGAAGAATGAATAATCCCACCCTGCAGTCTAAAACCATTGGTCTCTGAATGTGTTGGCTGCCTTTGTTCTTCAAAAGTAAAACATTATTATTTTGTACCATGCTAGCTATTTTGTTACTTCAAAAATACAGGTTTCAAAACTTCTATGACTTTGCTGTCAATTTTTTTTCCTTAGAGAAATTACTACCGAAAGACCAGTTTTTACTTGAAACTTTCACAAACTCAGACACAAAATTCGGTCCTTAAAATTGTTTGTTTAAACAAATGAAAGGCTCTTCTAAGCGTCAGCAGCAGGAACTCTCAGAGATGTATGAGGAGGCTTTCCACTTTTCTCTAGAAATATTTATTCTTAAGTATGTTTTTAAGGAAACTTACTGTATTATTACATTAAATGAGGTCAATGTGCATGCAGAACACTTAGCACAGTGATAAGTACCCACTACATTTTACTTACTTCCCCTTTCCTGGACTTCCTCTGGAGCAGGCCTCCACAGGAACTATCAGTACAGCCCACCCAGTAAGGAAAAAGAAATGAACCCGGGGAGACCCACCTAGTCCAGACCTGTGGTGGAATGAGAAGGCCATGCCAAGATGGCTGCTGGCAAGGGAGAGTCAGTTACTCAGGAGTGGCTTAGGAAACCCCTTGGGGAATCCCCTGGGAAACCACCAGCAACAGAGCCTGCCAGGCAACGGGCTGTGATTGGTTAGGGCATAAACCGTCCCTGACTGGATTAGCTGCCTCAGCTATTTAAGCTGCTGTACCAACTGAAATAAAGGAGTCTACAGGCTGCTTGCCTCTGGCCTGCTTTTATTCAACTCCCGACTCCCGGGGTCTGTGTGGTGACTTTGTGCCTCTTGCCCCCACCGCTCTCCTCCTCTCAGAACAAATCCACAGCAACACAGACCCTGTTCACTATCTTCCATTTTCTCTAAGTCTCTAGTCTCTAGAGCCTCACATGGAGTCAAAACTCTACAAACAAGTATGGTGAAAGAGAATGGCACATGCAAACTCAAAAGCCTTGGAGATTTATGAAGGCAACACTAATACCCTTCAGGAGGTAGAAGCTAACAACCCCTGGGCACCTTGGCAGTGAGTACTGGGCCATGGCAAGGCTCTCAGGGAAGAGGGAGGTCACCTTGAAAGAGAAAGCTAAAGCCAGACTTTACCTGTTTCACATTTTTGTCTCTGGCCCCATTGACTTGGATGCCCTATGTTTCTTCCTATAATAAAATATCCATCAAAGAAACCACTTCAGAAAATTAAAATGTAAGTGGTTTCAACATCTATTGAAAACTGTATTCTGAAATAGAGCGCAAACAGGATGCATGTTTCCAAATGCAAATATATATGCCTATGGAGAGAAAAAAATATATCTATAATCAGGATGAGTTCCATGCCATAATTAGCTAACTATCTGGCTTATTTCACTTGGCAAATATAATATTTTATCATCTAGAAATTCCATTTTAGGAAACAAGCATATTCACTTTGGTACTGAATTCAGTAATAACAGGATAATTGGAATGCATAAGTTTTGAAAGCAAACTGAAGCAAAGTAATACAATACTCGATGGAGCACTGTGCTTTGCAACAACTCAGAAGAGCTTTGAAAATGCTGTCTAGGTTTTCAATAGCTATGCAATGACTCAAAAGAGTATTTATTATTCCCTTTCTTCAGAGGGAGACAATCTGCAATGGAATTCACCAAGTTCAAAGTCAACTAATAAGAGAACAGCAGGTAGAAAGAGACACCAGGCTATTTTAAAAGGCATCATTTAAACCACCAGATTAAATGTGCTCTTTTAGCAAGAGGAAAAATCTTCATTCATTATCAGAGGTAGGATTTATTCCCACAAAACCTGTTTAGGGAATTTCAATGTCAAATTGAAGCCTGCACAGTTTAACACAGAATTAGAAAAATTTCATTTGCCAACCCTAGTATGATATTTGGCTATGTCATCAACACCTCCAACTCAACATGCCCAGGTGAAAATTATCTCTTCTTCCCTGCCATCATCACTCCTACAACTACTGGCAATTGTTTCAAACTCAATAAATAGGGCTGCAAATTTTAGATCAAATTGGAAATGCAGAACTCATTGTAACTCTCCATCCTATTTCTTACTCCCACTATACTCATCAAGATCTATTGATTTTACTTTTTAAACATTGGTTAGCTGTCCCATCTCACCACTATAGCAGATATGATACTCTGTCATGTTGCCCCCTGCAAACCTCAGAGTCCAGCTCAACTGTGGTGAATACTCTGGGGTACCCTATGATGGTGTCCATCTCAAACACCCATCTCTGCTGCTTGATATGTAGCCAAGGTTCATTCACCTGAAGCTGTTCAGCCTGTGCACAGAGCAGTCCGTAAGCACTCAGTCTTCAAAGCCTACAAAGGCAACCCTTGACCAGCAGTTGGTGGACAAATGCCCTAGCTTTCTCATCCCTTGCAGGAAGCATGGTTTCTGGTCCCTAGTGCATTTAAGCCCAGTTGCCCACAGCAACAGCCCACCCAGCAACACACCCTTAATGTCTTCCTGCATCCCCATCTCACCTTCCTCACTTCCTCACTGTGCTTCCTGGGATCAACTACCAAATAAACTACCAAGTCCTTATTTCAGAGTCTGCTTTTAGGGTAACTACATTAGGATGTTGCATTAGAACAAGTAAATGATTTATTTACCTGTGTTCCACAAACTGCACCAAGAACTTTAAAGTTATTATCTAATTCTCACAAGCTTATATTAAGCCATTTTAAATATACTCAGAGAGGGATGGCTACTTGTCACACGTCATACAGCTGTTAGAAGCAGCGAAGATTAAAATTAAGATTTAATATGGCCAAACTCTCTTATGCAAACTCTCATTGCTTCTTTCTTGAGTTCCGGCATAAATTTCCTGCCTGCCCCTCTGTGTTCACTACCTGCCCCCTTTCATTCCATCTCTACACTGCTGCCATAAAGATCTTTTCTTAACCATCTGATCTTTTCACTCTGATTAACACCTTCATGACTGCACATCACCTTTGGATAAAGTCCAAAGTGTTATCCAGGGCATCCTAGACTGTTGGAGTTCTGGTCCCTGCCTCCCTCTCCAATCTCAATGTTCCTGCTGCCTTCCTCTTCCTTCTGCCCCTTGCCCCCACACCCGGCACTTCTGCCAGATGATCTTCCTGTGTCTAATCTACCTGCCCTCATCCTTCCACCTAGAGTGACATTCTATTTTCTCTCCTTCTCTGCCCACCTATACTTTCTCTTCTCTGGCCCAGTTTTCTGTATCCTTCAGGACTGTTCAAGAATCCTTTCACTGGAGACTACTGGGCCATGCCTACCCCATCTACCTCTCTCAGCCACCAGCTAAACGAAAAACACACTGAAATGGAGCCCCTATACAAATGCCTCGAATGCAGAGGCTGGATATCACCAGGTCCCAGTTTCCCAGCCTCCTAGCCTTAGCTAAAATTGTCCTCACACTTCTTTTTGATTGCTAATTAATCACTTACAAAAAGTAACTCACTGGGGAGACCACATTGTGGCAATCAGGTTAAGCCCTTGCCTGCAATTCCAGCATCCTGTATCAGAGTCCCAGCTGCTCCATTTCCAATCCAGCTCCCTCCTGCTAACAATGCACCTGGGAAAGCAGAAGAAGATGGTCCAAGTGTTTGTGCCCCTGCCACTCAAGTAAGAGATCTGGATGGAGTTCCAGACTCCTGCCTTTGGCCTGGCCCAGCCCCAGCTGTTTCAGGCATTTGGAGATTGAAAGCATGAAACAGCAAATGGAAAATTTTCTCTCTCTCTCTCTCTGCTTTTCAAATAAATAAATAAATAAATCTTTTTTTTGAAAAAAAAAAAAAAAAGTAACTCACTAAATTGACAATGTGGTGCAACTGGCCCTGCAAAATTCTCAAATAATTAACATATTGATGGTCAGTATGGTTTCAATTTGGGGGAATTCTGGCCCACCTGCATGTAGCACCTGTATCTATCATAAGGAATGCAGTATTGCTGATAAACCAAGGAAGGACATGAACACTGCCAAACAACTGAAAACCTGGACACACTCTGAACACACATCCCTCATTCCACAACTATGAACTCCTTCAAGGAGTCCAGGAATTAAGCAATAGCTGTCTGGCTCCTTGCTGTGTGCACTGCAATAAATATGTAAATTTCTTCTGCCATCCCAATGTCAGGGTTTGGCTTCTTGCACATAGGGCAAGCAAGTCCAGTTTAGGGATTATGTATCATCTCCTCCAGGTAGTTTTGTGGTTGTTCTATATCAACTTGTTTCTGCCCTTCCGTATCTTCCCTTACTGGCACTTAACCTATTCTAATGATTATGGCAGGACTGAAAGATGAAGAAGCAGCAGAGGAAGATGTTTTGTGCACTGGCTTAAATCTTCTCTTGGGACAGGCAACGCATTGGGTCCCAGTTGCTCTACTTCCTATCCAGTTTTCTGTCAATGAGCACTTTGGGAGGAGCAGATGATGGCTCTAGTACTTGGGTACCTGCTACCCACATTGGAGACCCAGATGGAGCTCCAGGCTCAAGGCTTAGCCTGGCTGAGCCATTGCCATTGCAGACATTTGGGTTGTGAAATAGATGGAAGATCTTTCTATCTGTGTGTAAGTGTGTGTGTGTGCCTGCCTTTCAGATACAATGAAAGTAAATTTTAAAAAAACAGCCAAATAGGCCGCCGCCGCGGCTCACAAGGCTAATCCTCCGCCTTGCGGCGCCGGCACACCGGGTTCTAGTCCCAGTCGGGGTGCCAGATTCTATCCCGGTTGCCCCTCTTCCAGGCCAGCTCTCTGCTGTGGCCAGGGAGTGCAGTGGAGGATGGCCCAAGTGCTTGGGCCCTACACCCCATGGGAGACCAGGATAAGTACCTGGCTCCTGCCATCGGATCAGCGCAGTGTGCCGGCCGCAGCCCGCCGGTCATGGTGGCCATTGGAGGGTGAACCAACAGCAAAACGGCGGCCATTAGAGGGTGAACCAACGGCAAAGGAAGACCTTTCTCTCTGTCCCTCTCTCTCACTGTCCACTCTGCCTGTAAAAAAAAAAAAAAAAAAAAAAAAAAAAAAAAAAAACAGCCAAATAAATTCACCTCGCCAAATGAAGGTCAGGCCCTCCCCTTCTTCCAATCTGAACACAGCAGCATCTATTTAGACCCAACTCAGGAGAATCCCAGAAGTCCATGGGTACCATATGTCAGGCATAGAGAAAGACATGGGCCCCTGTGCATTTGATAGGGGCTGGGGGCGGGAGGGACTGCAATTTCATGCGATTAAATGTTGGAAGGGACCCTGATGTCTTAAAAGTATGCCTTGAGGGACTGGTGCTATGGTGCAGTGGGTTAAAGCCCTGGTCTGCAGAGCCAGCATCCCATATGGGCGCCGGTTTGAGTCCTGGCTGCTCCTCTTCTGATCCAACTCTAGGCTATGGCCTGGAAAAGCAGTAGAAGATGGCCCAAGTCCTTGGGCCCCTGCACCCATGTGGGAGACCCAGATGAAGCTCCTGGCTCCTGATCAGCTCAGCTCAGGCCGTTGTGGCCATCTGGGGAGTGAACCAGTGGATGGAAGGCCTCTCTCTCTCTCTCTCTTTCTCTCTCTGTCTCTCTCTCTCTCTGTAACTCTGACTTTCAAATGAATAAAATAAATATTTAAAAAAATAAAATAAAAAAATGTATGCCTTGAAAGCAACTTGATATTTGCACATCAAAAGTCCCACTGGCAACTTCATAGTGGCAGGCCAGTGTCCAGAAATCTTCTGGCCCCTGTCTGATAACATTGAAGGGGAATCTTCCTGCCCAATAACACTCCATGGGAGGGGTTCCTTCCCCCACTCCTCACCCTCCCACCCCTACTCCCACCAAACATCTCAGGGGAGGCCCAGAGACCTAGGACTTTCTGTCCAATAACATTTTGCAATAATACTCCCAGGCCTTCCTCCTGACAACTTCCCAGAAAGGACAGGAAGAAGTTCACCCTATACCCATAAAAACTCCAATCTATGCACAGGCCGGGTGCTTGGTTTTCTGCCGAGTTGTCCACCTGGTCTGTCAGGTGCACTTCATTAAATTTCACTAGCTTGATCCATGCCAATCTCTGTCTCTCTCTTTTGAATTCTTATCTTTAGAAGAGATAGAAGGACCTCTGTTCTAGCTTAACTTTCAGCAGCTGGTCTGCATCCCCGGGAGAAATTAGGGACTATCCCAGCAGCTGTTGAGGCCTATGTGCCTCAAGGAACCTCTCTTGTAGCCTCCCTTGGTGATGACAGAGCCACAGCGTTCTTCATGTTTAAGGAAGAGAAGAAGTTTCAACTTTGAGCTGTAGCAGTGGCACACATATCTAATGATCTGAGGTAATCTTGTCCATTTTGGTGCCTAAATTCACATGGCCCAAATAATGCAAATAATTGTCAAATCTCCACTCTGTTCTATACAAACAAGCAAGGCATGAAGTTGATGATACTATCAAATTGTTTTCCACTCTTAACGTTGGATCAGTCTCATTTCATAGACACATTATCTATTTTACCAAATTTCCTTCGTATCAGGCCTAGGCAAGCAGCTGTAGAAGAGTGAGAATTGGCTTCTAAGGAAGGTCAATAGATCATCAGAAGAAGGGCTGGGCTATTGGTGGGGGTGGGGGTGGAATCTCATTTTTATTCAGTAACTGGCTTTCAGCCAGCACTTAACCTTGTTGTGATTCATTCTGCTTATCAGCCAAAAGCCCTTAATCACCACCCTCACTGGAGGTCTGAGAAGGAACTAACTGAAGATGCTTAGGTGCTTCCAGGAATGCTAAGGACTTGGTCAGCCATCTTCCTGTGCTAGAGAAATTCAATGTCACCAGTCTGTCCCTGGAATCCTCCCTACACCTGTGGTGGTTTAGCTCCCAGACTAGTTTACATACAAAGGCTAGTAAAAAAAAAATCACATTCTAGCAGCAGCCAGAAAGGAGGAATAGGAGGGAGCTTACTGCTCTAGTCTAGGGGAAGATAGTTAAAGTGGATAGTTAAAAGTGGAAAGAGTACAATCTCAAGAAAGAGTTAGAAAATTCCAGAGGAAATTCCTCGCAAATTAGAGGGACACTGTGGATCTATGTGGAGAGTGTGGACATGCACAAGTCAAGACCCCAGCAACCAAGAGCCTCAGCATCAGCTTTGGAGAGTGAGGTGAGACCAGACTGCAGCAGGCCATGCAATGGACAATAAAGCTGCAGGAAGAGCCTGACATATGTTCAGCTTGGAGCCCAGTGGCGGACAGTATACCTGCCAATCTAGAGGGGGAAAAAAGGGAGCACATTTCTCTTCCCCCGACCACGTGGCACCGACGTCCTGTAACTAGCTGAGAGAGGGCAGGTGCCATTTTGGACATACGTAACAGTTGCACCAGCTTCTGTCTATGCGCACAGCAACCAGCCAAGAGGAGACACCTGAATCTGTGTGGGAGGATTGACAGGAGGCTGGGTGCTCAGGACTGTGGGAGCCTTGTGTGTTGGGACTGTGAATATACTGTGGCTGCATGTGAGGGTGCAGGGTGTGGCTGGGTCTTTGGGCAGCCACTGTGGGTGGCTCCACATGTGTGGGGCTCCCTGACTCCCTGGTGAGGGTCATTGCTGTGGAATCCATGCTCACACTAAGGACTGCATATATTTTGTGTGGTTCTTGTGGCAGTGCTATGGCATAGCAGATAAAGCCACCGCCTGCAGCGCTGGCATCTCATATGGGCGCCAATTCGAGTTCCAGCTGCTCTACCTCTTTTTTTTTTTTTTTTTTTTTTTGACAGGCAGAGTGGACAGTGAGAGGGAGAGAGAAAGGTCTTCCTTTGCCGTTGGTTCACCCTCCAATGGCCACCATGGCCGGCGCACTGCGGCCAGCACACCGCGCTTATCCAATGGCAGGAGCCAGGTACTTATCCTGGTCTCCCATGGGGTGTAGGGCCCAAGCACTTGGGCCATCCTCCACTGCACTCCCTGGCCACAGCAGAGAGCTGGCCTGGAAGAGGGGCAACCGGGACAGAATCTGGCACCCCGACCGGGACTAGAACCCGGTGTGCCGGCGCCGCAAGGCGGAGGATTAGCCTAGTGAGCTGTGGCACCGGCCTTAGCTGCTCTACTTCTGATCCAGCTCTCTGCTTTGGCTTGGGAAAGCAGTGGAAGATGGCCCAAGACCTTGGGCCCTTGCCCTGAGTGGGAGACCCAGAAGAGGCTCCTGGTTCCTGGCTTCAGAATGGCAAGGCTCTAGCCATTGTAGCCATCTGGGGAGTAAACCAGCAGATGGAAGACCTCTCTCTCTCTCTCTCTGCCTCTGCCTCTCTGTAACTCTGCCTTTCAAATAAATAAAGCTTTTTTTTAAAAAAAAAAAAAAAAAAAAACTATTTGTCGCCTACAAGAAACATCTCACCAACAAAGAAAAATGCAGACTGAAAGTGAAAAGATGGAAGAAGATATTCCATGATAACAGAAACCAAAGAAGAGCTGATGTAGCCATCCTAATATCAGACAAAATAGACTTTAACACAAACTGTTAAAAAAGACAAAGAAGGGCACTACGAAATGATCAATGGATCAATGCAACAGGAAAATGTGACTATTATAAATGTATATGCACCTAATTACAGGTCTCCTAGCTATATAAAAGAAGTGTTAATGAATCTAAAGGGAGACATAGACTCCCAAGCAATACCCCAATTCAGCAATGGACAGATCAACCAGACAGAAAATCAGCAAAGAAACAACAGAGTTAATAGACACTATAGACCAAATGTACCTAACAGATATCTACAGAATTTTTCATCCTGCAGTTGCAGAATACACATTCTTTATACAAACGCATGGAACTTACTCTAGGATAGACCACATGCCAGTCCATAAAGCAAGTCTCAGCAAACTCAAAAAATCGAAATCATAGCATCCACCTTCTCTGACCACAATGGAATGAAGTTGGAAATCAACAACTCAAGAATCTCTAGAACATACATAAACACATGGCAACTGAACAACATGCCCCTGAATTAACAGTGGGTCATAGAAGAAATCAAAAGAGAAATCAAAAAACTGTTGAGGAATAGTTTTTTTTCATACTATTTGTTGAAATCTCTACTTAATATAGAGTTAATCTTCTGTGTATAATATTAATTGGAAAAGATCTTAGTAAAAAATAAGAAGGAGAATAGGAGAAGGAGGAGAAAGAAGGGTGAGAGTAGGGGTGGAATGGTGGGTATGGTGGGAAGAACCACTATCACTAAGTTCCTAAAGTTGTATTTATTAAATGCATGAAATATTTTTAAATAAAAGAGTTCTGAGGAAAAATAAATAAATAAAGGAGGAGGCAAGATGCAAAAAAGAAAATCACATTCTGTATTAGAATAGAAAACCAAGCAAATAGGTCAGGGAAAGGGAGCTCAACAGGTGATAATCTTAGATTCAGCCTGGTGCCACCTGGAGCTGTGCAGCATGAAGTGGTCCTCTGTTAAGGCAAGGGTCCAGCCTTTTATACATCACTGAAATATGTTGCTTTGCTTCCCCATGGCAAGAGGATACTGCTTGGTTAATATCAAGTGTTCCAGGAAGGAAGCCACCATGAGTCATTAGTAGCCAGTATTCACAGTTACTAGGAAGGAGTACAATATTCCATGGGTGCACTAACAGAATTCACTCTATCATGGTGCTCAAGTTAAAATCACCTAGAGGCATTTTTAAACACTTGCTGGGTCCCAGCTAAGGAGTTTCTGATACAAAGGTATGGGATTGATTCCTATCCTTTGTATTTGTATCAAGTTCCCATGGGATGCTAATACTGTCAGTCCAAGGACAACTCTTTGAGAACCACTAAACTATAAAGAATACATGGTGTTGGGTCAAGACATACCTTCTGACCTGCGTCCAGTCAGGCTTTATCCAACATTATTTCTGCTACTGAATATAATCTTTAGTCATTATCTTCAAAACATTTGATTCCGTGTTTGTCACAAACACACAACAGGTATAAACCTCTTGAATAGAGATGATTTGAGTGTGGATCTTGGAATTAAGAAAGCAAGATCTAGGACTAGCTCTATGGTGTAGCGGGTTAAGCCACCATCTGCAGTGCCAGCATCCCATATGGGCACTGGTTCATGTCCTGGCTGCTCCACTTCTGATCCAGTTCCCTGCTAATGCGCCTAGAAAAGCAGCAGAGAATGACACAAGTGCTTGGCCCCTGTCACCCACGTGGGAGACCCAGATGAAGCTCCTGGCTCCAGGCTTCAGACCAGCCCAGCCCTAGCCATTGTGGCCATTTGGGGAGTGAACCAGCAGATGGAAAATCTCTGTCTCTCTCTTTCTCTTTTCCTCTCTCCCTCTCTCCCTCTCCCTTTCTCTCTCTGTAACTTTGCCTTTCAAATAAATAAAAAATAAATAAATCTTTAAAAAAGGGGGGGCAGGATCATCATCAATGTCACTTTCCTGCTTCTGTCCTCACATTTCTCCCTTCCATACCAGAGCTTACAAGTAAGAAGTACAGGGGTAGCCAAAAGGAGACCTGGAAGAAGTCTAGTGAAAAGCAGTCCTATGTTCACACAGATGGGCAGGACTTCTCCTGGGGAGCCATGCACAGCTCTCAGTATACTCTATCTAGGCCTCAGAGCAACTGGGAAAACAGAGGAAAAACTAGGAGATAAAGGGATTTAAGGAAATCATATTTCATAGGAGAGGTTTGGTTAAAAAAAATTATGATGGAAGATACTAAAAACTGAGAAGGGCTACCTCAACAGCCGGTAACTCCCTGTCACTGGAAACTTTCCAGGAAAGGCTAGATAATCAGCTAACGGATTGTGGAAGTATCTGAATTGCAGGTTAGATCAGGTGGATAATTTCTCAAGCCTACAGGTTGATGACAGTGATGGTTAATTTTAGGTGTCAACTTGACTGGGATAGCTCGTCAAACATGATTTCTGAGTGTGGATGTGAGGCTATCTCTGGAAGAGATAGTGTTTGAATCAGCAGACTGAGGAAAGAAGATCTGTTATTACCAATGTGGGTGGGCAGTATTGAACCCATCGAAGGTCAAACAGAACAAAAGGACAGGAGAGCAAATACTCTCTCTCTCTTCTTAAGCTAGGACATCCATCTTCTCCTGCCCTCAGACATCAGAGCTCCTGCTTCCTACAATGGCTGACACCTCCTCCACACTCTCTCCCTCTCCTCTGTCTCATTTTCAGGCCTTCAGCCTTGGACTGGATTACATCACCAGTCCTCCTGGTGCTCCAACTTGTAGCTGGCATATTGTGGTGCTTCTCAGCTTCCACAATCAGGTAAACCCATTCCCATAATGGAGCTCATCTTACATGTCTTTAGGTATCCTATTGGTTCTATTTCTCTGGAAACCCTGAGTAATACAGTGACTACAAAAATTCCTGGTGTGCCCACTCTTCTACTCTCTAGGTATTTTGACGGTCCTGTCCTGCTTTATTTCCTGATTCTCAAATGACAGAAAGCTTAGCACTCCAGCTCTTATTTCAATTGGTTTGTAAGAGTCCCCAAATTCCTTCTAGTTTTCTGAAAAGAGCCAGAATCAATTGTGCCTCTCTGGCTGGATGCTTAGCTGATCTGGAGGACTAAGTCTGTTATTTTCTCCTTTTATGGTATAAAGCACAACTCTTGTCTCTGTGAAATTGTCTTTTGTCTGTTGTAGGGTGTTTTCCAAGCCACTTTTGTTCACTTCTACAATACAGTTTTCACAACAGCCCTATGAAAGCAGATGACAATGAGCAGCCCCACCCGATGGAAGGAAAGTGGAGATTGAGAGATTGTCAGAAGCAGGTAGCTTCCCAGTGCTTTCTTTGGCCCTTCCTCCTCACCTGTCTTTAATGCTTATTAAATGGAGTTAGTTATTCAGCAAAAGTCTCCAGGCTTATGTTCATTGTAAATCACGTAAGAATTGAGTCACGGGGGTTGTGTTTTGGCCGACCTCCCACATTCACTCATCTCAGACCCATGTTCTAGAATACAAAGGTGCTGTGATTCATTTCTGCTCTTCAGTTTCACTAATCAGAGGAGCCCATTGCTCTTGCTACTCACTGAGTGATATAACAGAAATTTCTAGCTAAGGCATTAGATTCATATGCAGCTAAAAAAAATGTCCAGGGAGCTGATTTATTGTAGCTGAGGAGATGTGAAGGAAAAAAAAAATAAAAACTGATTGGTTGTGTGCTCTCTCTCACTCCTGTAGCTGTGGACACAGACAATTGCCATTTGCTTGGCCAAGTCATCCATGAGAGAATTACTGGACTCACGTATCTCCAGACAGACAAAAAGGAACAAGCAGGTCTGCACAGTACATAGAGAACCAGTTTGTAAGAAGCACACAGCTCCTGGCTTCGGATCGGTGCAGCGTGCTGGCCATGGTGGCCATTTGGGGGGTGAACCAACGGAAAAAGGGGGACCTTCGTCTCTCTCTCACTGTCTAACTCTGCTGTCCAAAAAAAAAAAAAAAAAGAAGAAGAAGAAGAAGAAGAAGCACACAAACCCTTATGAAATGGAACTAGATCCAGAACATTATAATCTCTGGAAATCCTCTCAGAAAGAGCCCTGTATGTGGTTGGCATATCAGGAAGTGAGGGCAAGTGATAGGGTGAATGTTGGCTGCTGAACTGCCTTCCAAGGGACATCTGTGTGTTAATTGTGTTGTTTTTGTTTGCTCGACTGGCAGGCAAATTTGAGGAGAGCTGGGAGGAGGAAAGGGTGATTTTCCTGTGCCCTCTCCTTGCACAGTGCTCAGCCATTCTTCACAACAAATGTGAAATGAATATTTAAAGAATATAGGCTTAGGGGACTTAAATCTTATTTGTAATGTTTTATTTCTTTTATTTAAATAGATCTACAATGAATATGACAAAATGTTGACATTTGTCAATTCTGATTGAAGGGGCTCACAAGTGTTTGCTTTTCTTTAATTTTTCAACTACCATAAAAGAGTTACTGCTTTGACAGATTCTTCCAGTTACTGGTTGGCCAAGGGATTCCATGGGTATTCAGGCCACAGTATTTCCATTGCCCACACCTTCTCCCCAACTTCTTATCCCTAAATGAGCAGTGTTCTGAGTAAAGATCAACATATGAACGGTGACCATAACCACAAATCCAAAGAAAGATATGAGTAGACAGTATCCTGGACAGAAAGGAGTATATGCACATTTGAGACTTATGGATGCTACCTCTAAAATCTCATCTCTCCTATAGGGACCACCTCATAGTCAGTGACACTGCTCCCATTCAGCCCATCTAAAGAGGGCACCATAGCGTTGGCTCCAAGATCTCTCTTTATTTTGAAGAGGTTTGTCCTTGCAAGCTCCAAGTACAAGAAGAGACAGGGAATTTGGACTGTGGCCTTTGAGGAGCTCAGAAGCAATACTGGCTCTATACTGGCTATAAAGTCTGTATGTAAAAGATTCTGGATGGGGGGCTGGCACCGTGGCTCACTTGGTTAATCCTCCGCCTGCAGCGCCGGCATCCCATATGGGCGCCGAGTTCTAGTCCTAACCAATCCAGCGCTCTGCTGTGGCCCGGGAAGGCAGTGGAGGATGGCCCAAGTGCTTGGGCCCCTGCACCCGCATGGGGGACCAGGAGGAAGCACTTGGTTCCTGGCTTCAGATCAGCGCAGTGCACCGGTTGTGGTGGCCATTTGGGGGGTGAACCAATGGAAGGAAGACCTTTCTCTCTGTCTCCCTCAGTGTTTAACTCTGCCTGTCAAATAAAAAAAAAAAAGATTCTGGATGGGCTTGCAGGAACTCTTAGGAGGTAGAAGGTTAAAGCAGTAGTTTTCAAAGTATGATCACTGTGGGCCAGCATTGTGGTGCAGCAGGTTAAGTTGTCACTTGCAATGCCGGCATCCCATATCAGAGCACCAGCTTGAGTCCAGGCTGTCTGCTTCTGATCCAGCTCCCTGATAATGCAGTTGGGAAAGCAGTGAAGGATGGCCCAAATGTGTGGCTCCTACCACCCACATGAGAGTCTCTGATAGAGCTCTGACCTCCTGGCTTCGGCTTGGACCAGCCCCAGCCATTGCAGCCATTTGGAGAATGAACCAGCAGAGGGAAGATCTCTCCCTGTATCTCTACCACTCTGCCTTTTAAATAAATAAATATATATATAAATCTAAAAAAAAAAAAAAAAACCAGAAAAAAAGTATCATTTCTGGATCCCTGAAGTTCCGCTAGAAACTCCTGGAAAGTCTACAAGGGAAAAACAATATTCATTTGCCTTCTTCAATGTGTTAACATTTGTTCTGAAGATGCGAAAGAATAGTGAGTGAAAGTACTGAGATCTATGCACAAATTAAAACAACAGCACCAAACTGTTAATCATTATATTCACACTCACAGAAAAAGCATTCTTAAGAATGACCTTGATGAAGTAGAATAAGTATCACTTTTACTAACTCTCAAACATTCAGTATATGTCTTTTTAACATCTGGGTGACAAAATGGGATGTATGCATAGAACACCTTTGCTGCATTTAGAAATACCATGGCTGTCTCAAGGAGAAGCACCAGTGTGATTGACTTGCACGCTGGGCTCACTGCCTTTTAGTGGAACTTGACTCTACTGGAAAGAATGACTGGCAGACAAAGTATGGCTATTCAGATTTAGGTATTTTGCAGACATTGTTTTGAAAATGAACAAAATGAATCTGTCACTTTGTGGAAAACAACTGACAATGCTTGTTCTAATAATAAATTTTAAACTTTCAAGAGAAAATTAGAATTTTAGAAAACTTGTGAGCCTGACAGCTATCCAACACTTAAAGTTTTTCCGTGAGATTGGTGGTGATATTAACAAATGGGAATGTTTCAAAATTTAGTTCATCAGGGCCAGCATGTTAAACCTCCACCTGAAATGTCAGCATCCTATATGGGTGCCAGTTCAAGACCTGGCAGCTCCAGTTCCAATCCAGCTCCCCACTAACGTGACTGGGAAAGCAGCTGAGATTGTCTCAAGTAGTTGGTCCCCTGTACCCACATGGGAGACCCAAAGGAAATTTTGGGCTCCTGGCTTTGACCTGGCCTGGCCCCGGACATTGCAACCATTTGGGGAGTGAACCAGCAGATGAAAGATCTCTCTATCTCTCTGTCTCTCCTCCTCTCTCTGTAATCCTGCCTTTCAAATAAATAAAAAATAAATCTTAAAAAAAAGAAAAGAAAAGGTATTCTCCAGCCTACCCTTGTCTGATAGAGCGTGGGACTCTGACTGCACAGAAGGATCTGGGGGAGGGGAAGAAATGGAGATGCCCAAAAGAACCTGACCTGACAGGCCCTGGTGGGTCTCCCCCAGCCTCTCCTGTAAGATCATGCCCTTGTTGTCCAGTTGGATTTCCATGTGGCTGCCCATGCCTCCTCAAAACTCTGCCTGCCCCACTCCTAAATATATATTTATATATATTATAAATATATGTATGTAAAATTTAGTTGATCTACAGTGCCCAATAGATGTAACAAATTTATGCAAGTGTAAATTATTTATGCAAAGTATAAAACAGACCAGTGGATTTAAATTTTTTTATTTATTTTTGTTTTTATTTGAAAGGCAGAGAGACAGAGAGAGAAACAGACAGAAAGAGATCTTCCATCTGCCAGTATACTCCCCAAACACCTGTAATAGTCAGGGCTGGGCCAAGCAAAAGCCAGGAGTCCAGAACTCAGTCTAGGTCTCCCATGGGGGACAGGGACCCAGTACCTAACTCTTCATCTGCTGCCTCCAAGACCAATGGATTTTAATGTAACAGGAAAGGAACACTGACATGGTTCCAGATTCACATTGCAACTAGCCTTTAAGAAACTACCACTTGTGCTCACTTTGGCAGCACACATACTAAAATTGGAATGACAAAGATAAGCATGGCCCCTGTACAAGGATGACACACAAACTAAATAAAACTCTTTTACTTAGTGTAGGGTTAACTTTAGGATTATTATGTAAACTAAAGTAGATCTTTGTAAAAATTAAGAGTGAGAAAGGGGAAAGGAGAGGAGGAAGGGTGGGAGTGTGGTGGGAGGGGAATTAGAGTGGGAAGTGTCATTATGTCCGTAAATTTGTATATATGAAATACATGAAACTTGTATAATTTAAATAAAATAAAAACAAACTACCACTTATAGGGTTTTGGCCTAGAGGACTACAAAGGGGGTCATGCTTTTGAGCCACAATTATACAAAAGGCTTGTAAAATATTCTTCCTTTTCCCAACTATGTATCTGTGTGATACTGCATTTTCTTTATACACTTGAATCAGAACAGTATATTGCAACAGTTTGAATAGAGAAGCAATTATAAGAATTCAATTATCTTCTATTAGACCAACCATTAAAAAAATTACAAAGATATTAAACAATGCCCCTCTCTCACAAAATGTTTTGTTTTGAAATTATTGTTATTCTTCATAAGAATTGTTATTTTGTTAATATGTATTGGTTTATTATTGTTATTTTAAAATTAGTTAATTAATATTTTTTAAATTTCTGTTTTAATTTTTAATACAGTAAACATACATAGATATAACCTACATAAATGAAAGTTCTTTGGGGTTTTCAATAAATTCTTAAGAGTATATGGGCTGGCATAGTGGCATAGCATGTAAAGCCACCACCTGCAGTGCCAGCATCCCATATGGGTGCCGGTTCAGGTCCCAGCTGCTTCACTTCCGATCCAGCTCTCTGAAATGGCCTGGGAAAGAAGTACTAGATAGTCCAAGTCCCTGAGCCCCTGCACCCACATAGGAGACCCAGAGGAGGCTCCTGGCTCCTGGTTTCAGATCGGCGCAGCTCCGGCTGTTGCAGCCAACTGGGGAGTGAACCAGCGGATGGAAGACCTCTCTCTCTCTCTCTCTCTTTCTCTCTCTCTCTCTCTCTCCTTCTCTCTCTGTGTAACTCTGACTTTCAAATAAATAAATAAATCTTTAAAGAAAAAAATATGTAAAAACCAAAACAATTGAGAATCACTGAAACAGCATTATGTGAAGACTGAGTTAACTCATAATGTCTGGTTTATCGAAAGTGCTTTGTTATGTTAACACTCAATACATATTTACCATGTGCAGGCACTGTTATAAGCATTCATTTAGCCCTCATAGCATTTCTATGACACAAATATCACTATTAAATATTTTAAGATGAGGAAAATGAGGCACAGAAAGGTGAAGCAACCTTCCCAAGGTTAAACAGCTAATACATGACCGAGCTTGGATTTGAAGCCAGGCGGCTTGGCTCCAGAGTCTAACTCCCAACCCTCACATTACTCTGTCTATCTGTTGCTGTTGATGTTAGTAATGGTTGTAAACTAGATTCTACAGTTTCAAGTTACTCTGCTTATTTTCCTCTTGCTATCCTATACCTTTTATAAGGTCTTCTTTAATATTTCCAGTTAGTGTCAAATGAGTCGTTGGATATTAAGGGGTTGGGATAAAGGGATAGTACTTATGGAGAAAGCAGTACCACCTTTCATTCCTGCAGAGAAGTAGTAGAAATTCATCAAGGGCTCAAAGTCCAGTCATTCTTCTTCACGCAGCGGTTTCTAAGATCAATCTTACAGGATTCATACTATGTGTGTTCACTAAAGTGACATTTTCCCTACACATGGGCCCTGGCCCACAGGAAAAATGACAACCTAACTGAAGGGGCTGGAACAAATATATATGCAATAACAGCTAGAACAGATGACAGTGTCTAATTAAGTGTTACATTAATATTAAACCAGATTGAACTTTTTAAAAAAATTCTCTTAGATAATTCAGAAAATACTTTAGGGTCTACAGTGCCTCTGGGTCATAATTAAGAACAGTAATTATTATTGTACTCCTGATGTCACAGAATTCTGAGATGAATTTTTTCACATCTCAATTTGGCAAGCTTTTTTCTCCACTGGTAATCCTGGATTTGATTCGTAGTTCTTACCTCCCACATAAAGTGCTTTTTTCAGAATGAGCTTTGCTGTGTTGCCATCAGCTACCAGCTCTACATTAGGGATGCGTTTCCTGTACACCACTGGGATATCGTCAACGACCTTTGTTACTACCCACAGAATCCTTTTTGTGGGCGATGCCTGTCAGGCAGTGGTACCAACCATGACTGGACTTCTTTGAGCTACTGCTTTTGTTTTTCTTTCTTATGCATCACGCATTTTGTGTCTGACGAGGTTTTCCTTTCTCTTTAACATACAGATATAAAGATGCTAAGTTTGTGGCTAACCTGTTGTACACAGTCTTTTATGGTGTATGTTTCTGGTTTGACCTCACTGTCAACACCATTTAAAGTAATTTGCTTTCTTCTTTTGTTCCTAATTATAATTTCCCTATCTAGCGTTTTTGTTATCCTTGAGAACAAGCTTAAGCCCTTGCAGGAATGGGTGGTTATAAATAAGTGTTCTGCTCTACTATCAATTACTGATATGACCTTGAGCAAGTCCTTCAAATCTCTGGATTTCTAACTGCTCATCTCTCATCTAATATTTGTTGATTCTTTTTTTTTAATTTTTTTTTAAATTTTTTGACAGGCAGAGTGGACAGTGAGAGGGAGAGAGACAGAGAGAAAGGTCTTCCTTTGCCGTTGGTTCACCCTCCAATGGCCGCTGCGGCCGGCGCGCTGCGGCCAGCGCACCATGCTCATCCGATGGCAGGAGCCAGGTGCTTCTCCTGGTCTCCCATGGGGTGCAGGGCCCAAGCACTTGGGCCATCCTCCACTGCACTCCTGGGCCACAGCAGAGAGCTGGCCTGGAAGAGGGGCAACCGGGACAGAATCCGGCGCCCCGACTGGGACTAGAACCTGGTGTGCCGGCGCCGCAAGGCGGAGGATTAGCCTAGTGAGCCGCGCACTGGCCTGTTGATTCTTAATAGTGAATGATAGAGAATTATGGTTAACAGGATATTTTGGACCAAGGGCTACACACTGAAATGTGCACTAAAGATGGATTTGCTGTGGTCCTTTTTCAGTTTACCCATCCCAGGATATCTGGAAATAGGTGCAGAGTGGAAGGTAGAAACATTTCTTTCACAATACTTCCCTCCAGTTCTTATCTATGGTAAGGATATTTTGCAATGCCTCATTGCAAAATGAACCTACTTTGTACAAAGTAAGCGTCTTGGAGCAGAGACAGATAACAAAATATGTAAGATCTGATCCCTACACTTGAGAAGCTTAGCAAGTAAAGGAGACAAGCTCTTAGGAAGAGAACACAAGGGACAGAGGAATGCGAAAGGGGAGAATTGCTAAGCGAGGATGGAGATGAAAGGGCCAGACTGCCTTAGCTCTTCATAAATCAAAGCACATCAGCCCTGACAGGAGGAGAGGCGCTATGGGCCAGGGAGCCCCAGTGCAAGCTGCCCTGTAGCAACAACAGAAGAGAAGACCTGAGGGGAGGGAGGCAGTTCACCCTGCTGCTGGTGCCAGGGCTCTGTTCATGTTAATCCATAATAATAATAACTTCACACGTGAGTTAACTTGTCTTTCCAGGCACTGCCAAGTTTATGTGCCAGATGGCTCTTGCCTCCCACATCTGATTTACTGTAGAGCAGACCAGCTGTGCCTCAGCCCAGGGCAGACCCACATCTGGCAGCCAGTTGGTAAAACCCTCTCCGTATAATACTTGTGCCCTCATAGCACATTCCCCGGAGCAATTCTCTATCAAGGGATATAAATACAATTTCACCTATTTTGGTTATGAGTTAGGTGAGTTTTGACAAATGTATACATCTGTAATCATCATCACAGTTAATAGACAGAACACTTTCTTCACCCCAAAATGTTCCTTGAGCTCTTTCCAAGTCCTCTCAGTTTACTTCTGAGACTGCTGTTGAATATCTGTTTCCAACAGATCTACTCAATTAAACAGCTTTATATCAGAGAAAAGACTCTCACTGTGAAATATAAATAATGCCACTAACACATTCTGTAGGAAAAAATACTCATGGATAAAGAAGTAGACATATGCACCTGCACACCTAGAAGTTATTCCTCCTTTTTTCTTGTATTTGCAAGACTGTAATTTTATTTGAGAAGAAAACTCACTCCCCTTGGGACCCCCAGCCTCCAGTCCCAAAGGATGTGAAGTGATTGCTCCAATGTGACCCCACATCCTTCCTAATAATTGGAAATGTGAAGATGATTCAGGATTGTCCAAAGAAAGTCTGCTGGAGGGACTTCTGGAAATCATTTTGCTCTCCTAAAAAGAAGGGAGACAAAGAAAGAGCTAATTCAAGATAAATGAAAAGATAAGTAGAGACAAACAAAGCTAATTCAAGATAAATGAAAAGATAAGTGCACACAAAGACTTTATCCTCAGTGTTCACAGCAACTCAACCTGTAACAGCCCCAAACTGGAAATAACTCAAATATCTAGCAGCAGGTGAGTGGTTAAACAGTTGTGGTACATTCAAACAGTGGAGTATTACTCAGCAATAAAAAGGAGTTAACTGTTGATACATGCAGCAACATGTGTGAACCTCAAAACCATTATACAGGACCTCAGAATCCATACTATATGTTCCCTTTCTATGAAGATACATAGAAGAACTAAATTTAATCTACAGTCGATGAAATTAGATTGGTGGCTGCTAGGAGTCATGGAGGGGCACTGACTACAAAGAAGTTCAAGGAACATTTTGGAGTGAAGAAAATGTTGTCTCTTGATTGTAGTGATGCTTATACAGATGTAGGCATTGGTCAAAACTCATTTAATTAGTAACCAAAATAGGTGAATTTTATTGTATGAAGTTGTATCTCAATAAATTTGAAACTAAACAAAAGACACCATAAGAAAGCCTGTACCTTCTTCCTGCATGAGTATTGCTATGCAGAGATGAATGCTTGGAGCAGAAGCACTCATCTTGCAATCACAAGATATTCATGCAGCAGTTCCCAGACTGTGTACCAAGGCACCCTCAAGTGCTGCAGTGAACCTACAGAAGCATTCTGGGGGAACTTCTCAAGCGAAAAGTTTGTACAAACAATGAAATTCAACATATATCAAACATCATACAAACTACTAGATCCAGATAGTTCATACTCTCAACATTGGATTATATTACATTGCCTTTTTCAATCATTTTTAAACAAAAAATACTGTGAAAAAAATCAACATGAAATAGGAAATGAAGAAAGCAGTAAGATGTGAGAAGCTGTTAAGTGCCCAACAGGCACAGTCACCCCAGGTGGATAAAGCCACCACCTGCAGTGTCAGCATCCCATATGGGTGCCAGTTCAAGTCTCAGCTGTTCCACTTCCAATCCAGCTCTCTGCTATGGCCTAGGAAAGCAGAAGAAGAAGGCTCTGCACCTGCATGAGAGACCCAGAAGAGGCTCCTGGCTCCTGACTTTGGGTTGGTGCAGCTCCAACTGTTGCGGCCATCTGAAGAGTGAACCAGTGGATGAAGACCTCCCTCTCTTTCTGCCTCTGCCTCTGTGTAACTCTGCCTTTCAAATAAATAAATAAATCTTATTTAAAAATTAGTGTGTTTTTCTTATGACTACTAAATTATTAGGACATACATAAATACTTATTAAATTATTTAGGCCTAACTACCCAATAAACAGAAATGTTAGGTATTTATTTTGGCCTGGTGATTGCATGAAAAAAAAATTCACTGAGACACTAAGGGCATTGTGATCTGAGAAAGTCTGGGAACCTCTTCAATCAATCTAAGAAGAAAAAGCCATCATGCTCAGGATGCCGAGCACACAGAGAAAGGCCTGGAGCCCTGGTGCTATCTCACCCTTACTACCCACATGTACTCTGTAATATCTACCTCTAGACTTTTAAATTACATAAGACATTTCCCTGTCTTTATTGCCTAAGCCACTACTGTAAAGTCAAACAAAAGAACAGAAAGAATAATCTATGTACCACACATCCTGACTATCCTCCTTGGAAATAATTTATTAATTATTAAACTTTGGGGCCATATTTTGAAAAGCAGAGAGAGACAGAGAAAGAAAGAGAGAGAGAGCGATCACTCTCCAAACGTCTGCAACATTCAGACAATCACCAGGTAAAAAACCTGGAGCAGACTCTTACTACATATTCAACAAAAAGAAAGCCAGAGATTCCATAGTCAATTAAATTTGGAAAACAGAATTCAACAAGTTTCATGACCTCAGGATGTTATAGACTTTTTTTTTTTTAAGATTTATTTATTTGAAAGGCAGAATTACAGAGAGACAGAAGCAGAGAGAGACTGAGCTCTTCCATCCACTAGTTCACTCCTCAAATGGCCACAATGGTTGGAGCTGGGCCAAACTGAATCCAGGAGCCAATAGCTTCTTCTGGATCTCCCATACGGGCACAGTTGCCCAAGGACTTGGGTTATCTTCCACTGCTTCCCAGGCCATAGCAGAGAGCTGGATCAGAAGTGGAGCAGCCAGGACTTGAACCAGTGCCCACATGGGATGCCTGCACTACAGGCAGCAGCTTTACCCACTACACCACAGCCCAGGCCCCTGCTCTAAATTTTGATAGATTTCTCGAGCCTTGTCTTCCAGATTACTCATTTGACCTATTCAGTTACTCAGTCTTTTTTTTTTTTTTTTTGTAATTTCTCTTCTGTTTCCTGAATTGTCTTTTCTTTCTCTAAGAGCAGCTGTTCTTGTTATTAATCTTGCTATTTCTGTCTCATGTTATTTGTTTTCCTAAATATTTGATACTCACTGGTTGCCTTTTCATACTATAATTACAGTGTGGGTACTGGCAAGTGGTTTTGTTGTTGTTGTTTTGTTTGAGAGGTAGAGTTACAGACAGAGAAAGGGAGAGACAGAAAGGTCTTCTATCCACTGGTTCACTCTCCTAATGGCTGCAATGGTCAGAGCTGAGCTGATCCAAAGACAGAAGCCGGAGCCAGGAGCCAGGAGCTTCTTCCCGGTTTCCCATATGGGTGCAGGGGCCAAAGCACTTAGGCCACCTTCCACTGCTTCCCCAGTCCATAAGCGGAGAGCTGAATCAAAAGAGGAGCAGCAGCAGGGCGGGGGGAGGAGGGGCAGGGGGTGCCGCGGCACAGCGGGTTAATGCCCTGGCCTGAAGTGCCAGCATCCCATATGAGCACTGGTTCAAGACTCAGCTGCTCTACTTCCTATTCAGCTCTCTGCTATGGCCTGAGAAAGCAGTAGAAGGTGGCCCAAGTCCTTAGGCCCCTGCATGTGCATGGGAGACTCAGAAGAAGCTCCTGGCTCCTGGCTTCAGATTGGCACAGCTCCAGCTGTTGCGGGCCAATTGGGGAGTGAACCATTGGATGGAGGACCTCTCTCCCTCTCTGCCTCTCCTCTCTCTAAGTAACTCTGACTTTCAAATAAATAAATAAATCTTTAAAAAAAAAAAAAAAGAAGAAGAAGTAGAAGAAGAAGAGGAGGAGGAGCAGCATGGGTTGCTAGCACTGCAGACGGAGGCTTAGCATGTTATGCAGCAGCACCGGCCCTATGGCAAGTGTTTTGTCTATGGTTGTGTTAACTGATTGCCCCAAAAGGCTGATCTGCAGAAAGGGTTTTTTATGACAGGGCCATCCTAACAGGAATGCTGTTAGGATGCTGCAGGCATGACAATGCAGACCCTGCCCCAGTTGCCAAAGCAAGGAGGACTCTATTCCAGTAATGAAGAACAGTGTAGGGCCTGTGCTATGATGCAGTGGGTTAAGTTGCTGCATGTAATGTTGGCATCCCATATCAGATCACCAATTTAAGTGCTAGCAGCTCTCCTTCCAACCCAGCTCCCTGCATAATGCCAACTGGGAAAGCAGTAGATTGTCAAAGTACTTGGGCTCCTACCATCCATATGGAAGACCTAGATAGAGTTCCAGGCTCCTGACTGTGGCTGGCCCAGCCCTCACCATTGTAGCCATTTGGGGAGTGAACCAGCATTTGAAAAATCTATTTCTCTCTCTATCTCTCCTCCTCTCTGTCACTCTGACTTTCAAATAAATAAAGTAAATCTTTAAAACACACACACACACACACACACACACCAAAAAAAAAAAAAAAAAAAAACTCAGGGATTTTATTCTTGGGAAGGTCTTTCCTTCTTGCCCTCTCTCCTCTGTGTATCTTTTTTATGAAGATTGGGATATCCTCAAGGTCACTTGGTTATTTCCCTTCCAAGTCCTCCGGTCACTTGAATTCTCTCCCCATCAGGGCACTTTCTCTCTTGTGGTTTTTAACCAAGCTTGCTATTAGCCAAGAAGTTTAGAGAGTTTCAATTAGCCTTTCTGGTTAGAATGCAGTACTCAGTTACGTTCCCAAAGATCCCCCCAGGACCCTTTTCCTGTTCATTGTATGGGGCTACTTCAAAAAGTTTAAAAAAAAAAAAAAAACAGAATTAAGACAGTTTATTTTTGTGGCAAAACAGTGTTTAATTCTTGGGGCCACTGTGATGGCATAGCAGCTGAAGCCTGCAGCGCTGGCATCCCATAAGGGCACCAGTTTGATTTCCATCTGCTCCACTTCTAAGGCAGCTACCTGCTAACATGCCTGGGAAAGCAGTGGAAGATAGTGCAAGTCCTTGGGCCTAGCACCCATGCGGGTGACTGGGAAGAAGTTTCTGGCTTCTGGCTTTTGGCCTGGCCCAGTCTCAGTTGTTGTAGCCATTTGGGGAATGAACAAGCAGATGAAAGATGTGTGTGTGTGTGTGTGTGTGTGTGTCTCTCTTCTTCCCTCCCTCCCTCTCTGTAACTCTGCCTTTCAAATAAATAAATACATATTTTTTAAAAATATTCAAAACCATGCATATGTAGGGTCTTCAAATAGTTCACTGAAAAGACATATCACGAAAAAACTAAGTACAGATTTAAAATTTTGTTCATAGCAAAAAAATGTATCTTTTAATCCCATTTTCCATGAACTTTTTGAAACCCCCACAACATGCTAAAACTGAGCTCAGAGTTTTGTGATTTTTTTTCCCTAAAAAATCTTTTATTTAATGAGTACAAATTTCCTAAGTATAACTTTAGTATTAGTGATTCTTCCCACCATACACGCCATCCCACCCCCATATCCACAACACCTCCTCCTCCCTCTCCCATTTCTAGTCCCATTCTCCAATAAGATTCATTTTCAATTAACTTAATACACAGAAGACCAACTCTAAGCTAAGTAAAGATTTCAACAATTTGCACACACACACACAAAAACTATTTGAGAACAAGTTTTAAAGTTAATTCTCATAATACAACTCATTGAGAACAGAGGTTGTGCATGGGAAGTTAGTGCAGAGTGACTCCTGTTGTTAATTTAACAGTTAACACTCTTAAGTATGACATCAGCGATTACCAGAGGCTCTTGACATGAGCTGTCAAGGCTATGGAAGCCTTTTGAATCCACAATCTCCATCAGTATTCAGACAAGGCCATAAGCAAAGTGGAAGTTCTCTCCTCCCTACAGAGAAAACTGCATCCTTCTTTGATGGCCACTTCTTTCCACCAGGGTCTCTCTCACAGAGATCCTTCATGTAGGACATATTTTTTTGCCACAATGTCTTGGCTTTCCATGCCTGAAATGTTCTCGTGGGCTATTCAGCCAGAACAGAATGACTTAAGGCCTGACTCTGAGGTCAGAGTGCTTCTTTTTTTTATTTTTTTTTATTTGACAGCTAGAGTTAGACACTGAGAGAGAGACAGAGAGAAAGGTCTTCCTTGCATTGGTTCACCCCTCAAATGGCCGCTACGGCCGGAGATACGCCGATCCAAAGCCAGGATCCAGGTGCTTCTTCCTGGTCTCCCATGCGGGTGCAGGCGCCCAAGCACTTGGGCCATCTTCCACTGCCCTCCCGGGCCACAGCAGAGAGCTGGACTGGAAGAGGAGCAACCGGGACTAGAACCTGGCACTCATATGGGATGCCAACACTGCAGGCAGAGGATTAACCAAGTGAGCCACGGCGCCGGCCCCCAGAGTGCTTCTTAAAGTATCATTCTAGGAGTCTACTGTGTGGACTGCTTCCCATGTTGAAACATTCTCTCCTTTTTAATGCTATCTATTATTATTATTACCAGACACTTAATTTTATTTATGTGATCCTTTAACACTTAATCCTATCTGTATGATCACTTCAACACCTAATATGGTAACTTTAACACTAAATATGGCATTTTTATCACCCAGGTTAATGGGATTTAGGGTCCCTGGCAAGTTTTTAAACTGTACCCTTAGAAGTAAGTCCATAGGAATGTATGCAAAACTATACAGCTTTACAGTTACAAACTTCCTCCTTCCTCTCTTATTCCCACTCTTATTTTTTATTGAGATATATTTTCAATTCACTTTATACACATATGATTAATTCTATGTTAAGTAAAGAGTTCAACGAATAGTATGAAGAAGAAAAAACTGTTCCTCAACAGTCAAGACAAGTCATTGTTTCTCAAAGTGTCAATTTCACTTTTACAGATTTCCTTTTAGGTGCTCTATTAGTTATCGCAGATCAGGGAGAACATATAGTATTTGTCCCTTTAGGACTGGCTTATTTCACTCAGTATGATGTTTTCCAGTTCCATCCATTTTGTTGGAAATTAACAGATTTCATTTTTTTGGTCACTGTGTAGTATTCCATAGAGTACATTCCCATAATTTCTTTATCCAGTCTTCAGTTGACGGGCATTTAGGTTGATTCCATGTCTTAGATATTGTGAATTAAGCTTCAATAAACATCAGGGTGCAGATAACTCCTGTATTTGTTAATTTCCTTTCCTTTGGGTAAATTCTAAGGAGTGGGATGGCTGGGTCAAATAGTAAGTCTATATTCAGATTTCTGAGGTATCTCCAAACTGTCTTCCACAGTGGTTTTACCAGTTTATATTCCCACCATCAGTGAATTAGGATACCTTTTTCCCACATCCTCACCAGCATTTGTTGTTTGTTGATTTCTGTATGAAAGCCATTCTAACTGGGGTGAGGTGAAACCTCATAGAGGTGTTGAGTTGGATTTCTCTATGGCTATTGATCCTGAACATTTTTTCATGTATCTAAGGACCTCTGTCCTTAATGTGTTGTACTATGTGAATTAATGGTAAAACTACTACTCAAGCAATACTCTATACTTTGTGTGTATTTGTGGGTGCAGTCTGTTGAAATCTTTACTTAGTATATACTAAGTTGAACCCAGCCATCCCACTCCTTGGAATTTACCCAAAGGAAATTAAATTGGCAAACAAAAAAGCAGTCTGCACATTAATGTTTATTGCAGCTCAATTCACAATAGCTAAGACCTGGAACCAACCCAAATGCCCATCAACAATAGACTGGATAAAGAAATTATGGGACATGTACTCTATAGAATACTATACAGCAGTCAAAAACAACGAAACCCAGTCATTTGCAACAAGATGGAGCAATTTGGAAAACATCATGCTGAGTGAATTAAGCCAGTCCCAAAGGGACAAATAACATATGTTCTCCCTGATTGGCGACAACTAACTGAGCACCAAAGGGGAAACTTGTTGAAGTGAAATGGACACTATGAGAAACAGTGACTTGATCAGCTCTTGTCCTGACAGTTGATGTACAATGTAATACTTTATCCATTTTAGTATTTTTTTTTGTTCTAGTACCATTGGTTGAACTCTGTAATTAACACACAATTATTCTTAGGTGTTTAAATTTTAACTGAAAAGTGATCCCTGTTAGGAATTTGGAAAACATTATGCTGAGTGAAATAAGCCAATCCCAAAGGGACAAATACCACTTGTTCTCCTTGATAGGTGACAACTAACTGAGCACCAAAAAGGAAACCTGTTAAAGTGAAATGAACACTATGAGAAACAGTGACTTGATCAGCCCTCACCCTGACTGTTGATGAGCAGCTTAATATGTTATCCCTCTTAGTATTTTTTTGTTTGTTCTACTTAATACTTTTGGTTGAATACTGTAATCAATACACAATTCTTCTTAAGTGCTGAAACTTAACTGAAAAGTGATCGCTGTTAAATATAAGAGTGGGAATAAGAGAGGGAAGAGATGTGCCATTCAGGACATGCTCAAGCTGACTTACCTCAAACGGTAGAGTTAGAAACATACCAGGGGATTCCAATTCAATCCCATCGAGGTGGCATGTACCAATGCCATCTCACTAGTCCCAGTGATCAAATTCTGTTCACAATTGATCGTAATGATAGGACTAAGAACCAAAGGGATCACATAAACAAGAATAGTGTCTGCAAATACTAGCTGATAGAATCAAAAAGGGAGAGAATGATCCAACATGGGAAGTGAGATACACAGCAGACCCATAGAATGGCAAATGTCCTAACAGCACTCTGGCCTCAGAATCAGCCCTTAAGGCATGCGGATCCGGCTGAAATGCCCATGAGAGTATTTCAGGCAAGGAAAGCCAAGACACTCTGGGGGAAAAGAAAAAAAAAAAAAAAACTAAATGAAAGATCTCCACGAGTGAGATCCCAGTGGAAAGAATGGGTCATCAAAGAAGGAGGTACCTTTCTCTGAAGGGAGGAGAGAACTTCCACTTTGACCATGGCCTTGTCTAAATATTATCAGAGTCAGTGAACTCAGGGGGCTTCCATAGCCTTGGCAGCTCATGACAAGAGCCTAGGGTGATTACTGATTTCATAAACAAGAGTGTCAATTTGTTAAGTCAACAACAGGAGTCACTGTGCACTTACTCCTCATGTAGGATCTTTGTCCTTAGTGTGTTGTACATTGAGATTTAATGCTATAACTAGTACTCAAACAGTATTTTTCACTTTATGTTTCTGTGTGGGAGCAAACTGTTGAAATCTTTACTTAATGTATGCTAAACTGATCTTCTGTATATAAAGAGAATCGAAAATGAATCTTGATGTGAATGGAAGGGGAGAGGGAGTGGATAAGGGGAGGGTTGCGGGTTGGAGGGACGTTATGGGGGGGAAGCCATTGTAATCCATATTCTGTACTTTGGAAATTTATATTCATTAAATAAAAGTTAAAAAAACAAAACAAAACAAAAAAAAGATAATTGAAAATGAATTGTGATGAAGAATGGGATGGGAGAGGGAGTGGGAGATGGGATAGTTGTGGGAGGGAGGGAGGGAGGTTATGGTGGGGGGGAGAAGCCTCTATAATTCAAAAATTGTACTTTGGAAATTTATATTTATTAAATAAAAGTTAAAAAGAAAGAAAAATGTCTGTTTAGTCCTTTGCCCATTTCTTCACTGGGTTGTTTGTTTTGTTGTTGTTGCATTTCTTGATCTCTTTATAGGTTTTGGTTATTAATCCTTTATCAGTTGCATAGTATACAAATAATTTCTCCCATTCTTTCAATTACCTCTTCACTTTCCTGGCTGTTTCTTTTGCAATATAGAAGCTTCTCAATTTGATGTAATCCCATTTGTGAATTCTAGCTTTGATTGCCTGTGCCTCTGGGGTCTTTTCCAAGAACCCTTCACCTATGACAATATCTTGCAGGGTTTTCCCAAAGTTCTCTAGTAATTTGATGGTATCAGGAGATAGATTTAGGTCTTTAACACATTTTGAATGGATTTTAGTGTAAGGTGTAAGGTAGAAATCTTGCTTCATACTTCTGCATGTGAAAATCCAGTTTTCCCAGCACTATTTGTTGTAAAGACTGTCCTTGCTCCAGGAATTGGTTTTAGCTCCTTGGTCAAATATAAGTTGATTGTAGATGCTTGGACTGATTTCTGGCGTTTCTATTCTGTTCCATTGGTCTATCCATCTGTTTTTGTACCAGTACCAAGCTGTTTTGATTATGAGTGCCTTGTTGTATGTCTTGAAATCTGGTATTGTGAGGCCTCCAGTTTTGTTTTTGCTGTATAAGATTACTTTAGCTATTCAAGGTCTCCTTCATTTCCATATGAATTGCAGCATCATTTTTTCTATATCTGAGAAGAATGTCTTTGGTATTTTGATTGGTATCAGATTGAATCTGTAAATTGCTTTCAGAAGAATGGACATTTTGATGATGTTGATTCTTACAATCCAATGGAAGATTTTTCCATTTTTTTCTATCTTCTTCTATTTATTTCTTTAATGTTTTGTAATTTTCACCATAGAGATCTTTGACATCCTTGGCTAAATTTATTCCAAGGTATTTGATTTTTTTTTATAGCTATTGTGAATGGGATTGATCTTAGAAATTCTGTCTCAGCCATGGCATTGTCTATAAATACAAAGGCTGCTGATTTTTGTGTATTGATTTTATATTCTGCTACTTTACCAAACTCTTCTATGAGTTACAATAGTCTTTTGGTGGAATCTTTTGCATCTCCTGTATATAGAATCATGTCATCTGCAAATAGGGATAGTTTGACTTCTTCTTTCCCAATTTGTATCCCTTTGATTTCTTTTTTCTTTACTAATGGCTCTGGCTAAAACTTATAGGACTATATTGAATTGCAATGGTGAGAGTGGGCATACTTGTCTGCTTCCAGATCTCAGTGGGAACGCTTCCAATTTTTCCTCATTCAATAGGATGCTGGCTGTAGGTTTGTCATAAATTGCTATGATCGTGTTGAGAAATATTCCTTCTAAACCCAATTTGCTTAGAGTTTTCATCATGAAAGGGTGTTGTAGTTTATCAAATGCTTTCTCTGCATCTATTGAGATAATCATATGGTTTCTGTTCAGCAGTTTGTTAATGTGATGTATCACATAGATTGATTTGCAAATGTTGAACCATCCCTGCATATCAGGGATAAATCCCACTTGGTTCAAGTGAATGATCTGATGTGTTGTTGGATTCTATTGGCTAAAATGTTGTTGAGGATTTTTGTGTCTAGGTTAATCAGAAAAACTGGTCTTTCTCTGTTGCATCTTTTCTGGGTTTAGGAATTAAGGTGATGCTAGCTTCATAGAAAGAATTTGGGAAGATTCCCTTTCTTTCAACTGTTTTTAATAATTTGACAAGAATTGGAGTTAGTTCTTCTTTAAATGTCTGGTAGAATTCAGTGGTGAAGGTCCTGGACTTTTCTTGTTGGGAGCGTCTTTTTACTGATTTAATATCCATCTTGGTAATGTGTCTATTTAGGTTTTCTATGTCTTCATGACTCAATTTAAGTAGGTTGTATATGTCCAGGAACCTATCCACTTCTTCTAGGTTTCCCAGTTTGCTGGCATATAATTCTTCATAGTAATTTCCAATGATTCTTTTTATTTCTGTGGGGTTTGCTGTTACATTTCCTTTTTCATCTCTAATTTTATTGACTTGGGTCTTCTCTCTCTCTCTCTCTCTCTTTGGTTAGTTGGGCCAATGGTATGTCAATTTTGTTTATTTTTTTCAAAAATCGGCTCTTCAGGCCGGCGCCGCGGCTCACTAGGCTAATCCTCCGCCTAGCGGTGCCGGCACACCAGGTTCTAGTCCCGGTCGGGGTGCCGGATTCTGTCCCGGTTGCCCCTCTTCCAGGCCAGCCCTCTGCTGTGGCCAGGGAGTGCAGTGGAGGATGGCCCAGGTGCTTGGGCCCTGCACCCCATGGGAGACCAGGAAAAGCACCTGGCTCCTGGCTCCTGGCTCCTGCCATCGGATCGGCGCGGTGCGCTGGCTGCAGCGCACCGGCCGCGGCGGCCATTGGAGGGTGAACCAACGGCAAAGGAAGACCTTTCTCTCTGTCTCTCTCTCTCACTGTCCACTCTGCCTGTCAACAACAACAAAAAAAAAAATCGGCTCTTCATTTTGCTGATCTTTCGTATTGTTCTTTTGGCTTCAATTTTGTTGACTTCTCTCATTTTAATTATTTGTTTTCTCCTACTAGTTTTGGTTTGGTTTGCTATTGTTTTTATAGATTCTTGAGATGCATTGATAGTTCATTTATCTGGTGTCTTTCTGATTTCTTGATGTAGGCACCAATTGCTATATATTTTCTTCTTAACACTGCTTTTGCTGTATCTCATAAGTTTTGATATGTTCTATTGTCATCTTCATTTGTTTCCAGAATTTTTTTATTTCTTCTATGATCCACTGTTCATTCAGGAGCATGTTGTTCAGTCTTCATGTGTTTGCATATATTTTAGAGATTCTTGAGTTGTTGATTTCCAGCTTCATTTCATTGTGGTCTAAGAAGATGTATGTTATTATTTTGATTTTTTTGAATTTGCTGAGACTTGCTTTATGGCCTAGCATGTGGTCAATCCTAAAGAAAGTTCCATGCACTGCTGAGAAGAATGTGCATTCTGCAACTGTAGGATGAAAAGTTCTGTAGATACCTCTTAGGTTCATTTGGTCTATAGTATCAATTAACTCTGCTGTTTCCTTGCTGATTTTCTGTCTCATTGATCTGTCCATTGCTGAAAGCAGGGTATTGAAATCCCCCATTACTATTATGTTTGAGTCTATGTCTCCCTTTAGGTTCCTTAACGTTTCTTTTAAATAGTCAGGTGCCCTATAATTAGGTGTATATATGTGTTTCTGTGTATAGCACATACTTAAGCATCTTCTGCAGGGCAGGATGAGTGGTGACAAATTCTTTCAATTTGTGTTTGTCATTGAAGGTCTTTATATTTCACCTTCACTCATAAATGAGAGCTTTGCAGAGTATAGTATTCTGGGTTGACAGTTTTTTCTCTTAAGACTTGGAATATATCTCAGCATTCTCTCTTAGCCTGTAGAGTTTCTGATGAGAAGTCTGCTGCTGTGAATTTAACTGGAGATCCTCTGAAAGTAATCTGGTCTTTCTCTCCTGCACATTTTAGAATCTTTTATTTATGTTTTACTGTGGAGAGTTTGATTACAATGTGTTGGGGTGAAGATCTTTTCTGGTCATGTCTATGACCAGTTCAATGTGCTTCCTGTACTTGGATGTCCCATTTTTCCTCAAAATTAGTCAATTTTTCTGTTATTATTTCACTAAAAATGCCTTCTAATCTTGTCTCTCTTTCCATGTCTTCAGGAACTCCTAGAACTTATATGTTGGGTTGTTTGATGGTATCTTGTAGATTCCCAACAGTGTTTTCTAGTTTTCTAATGTCTTCTTCTTGTGTTTTGTCTGATTGTATAATTTTCTTTCTTCTGCTTCACTGATTCTGTTGTTAAGGCTTTACACTGCATTTTTTATTTGACCTATTGAATTCTTCATTTCCAAGATTTCATTTTGGTTTCTCTTTAAGATCTCAATTTCGTGGGAGGAATTTTCTTTCATGTTATGTATGGATTTCATTAGTTCAGGCATTTGCTTCTGATTACTTCTAAGTAATCCTATGATCAATTTTTTGAATTCCATTTCTGGCATTTCTTCAACCTCATCCTCTTCACAATCTAGTAGTGAAGTGTTATATTCTTTCATAGATGTCATGTTGTCTTCCTTATTCTTGTTTCTTGAATTGATATGTTTCTTATACAACATTTGTGAAGATGATTGGTTTTGTCTGTTTTTTGCTGTGCCAGCTTTTATCTTTGGACTATGTCTGTGCAGATTAGTGGAGTGTCTGCTTTCAGGGAATACCTAGAGGCATGTGGTAGGTGTGGCCAAGGAGCTTTGTTTAATGCTCCAAGGTGAAGGGCATGTCTGAGGTGACACACCCAAGCTTGGCATGGTAAATCTCTTTTTTTTTTTTTTTTTTAAATCAGAGGGAAGGTTTGTTCTTGTCTGTTTGCCTCAGCTGAGCTCCTCTCAAAAAAGGAGACCAGCACCTGGGTGCTAGCCCCAGTGGGTATTTTATTCATCCACTCTGCCACAACCACACAAAGGATCTGTGTAGTACTCAGTGTAAGCTCAGATTCCCCAGCAATGTCCCTCACCAGGTAACCAAGGAGCCATGATCTTATGGAGCCTTCCACAGTGACTGCCCAAAGTCCCAGCCACACCCTGGGTCCTCCTAAGCAGCCTCAGTGTTTTCACAGTCCCAGCATACAAGCCTCCCACAGTCATGAGCACTCAGCACCCTGTCTGTTCTCCCCATCAGACTCAGGAGTCTCCATTTGACTAGTTGATGAGCACAGACACAAGCTGGCACAGCTGTTATGTATGTCCAAAATGGTACCTGCTCTCTATCAGCTTTTTACAAGACACCCTTGCAGGGTGATCAGGGAAAGAAAAACATGCTCCCCCCTCCTTTGTTTTTTCTCCTCTAGTTTGGCAGGTACACTATTTCCCACAGAGCTCCAAGCCAGATTCCCTCTAGGCTCTTCCTGCAGCTTTTACACCATTGGCTTGGGCCACTAGAGTCTGGTCTTACCTCAGTCTCCAATACTGGTACAGAGGCTCTTGGCTGCCAGGGTCCTGAGTTATGTGTATTCTCGCCCTCCATGTAGGTCCACTGTGTCCCTCCAATTTGTGTAGAGTCTGCTATGCTGTTTTCTCCCTAACTCTTTCCTGGACTGCACTCCTTCCACTTTTTTTAAACTATTTTCTCCTAGGCTAGAGCAGCAAGTTCCCTCCCTACTCCACCATCTTAATCGAATCCCTGAGCTCAGAGTTTGTTTCATTCTACACTTCCTTTATAGTAGTCTTCTCCTGGGTTGGTTTAGGATTGTGGTTTTCTTTCCAATCTCATTCATTTGCAGAATTCTTTTCAGTTTCTGGTGTTAATCTCCTCTGACTGCATTGCGGGGATGGGAGAGAAAGATAAGTCACCTCCTAGGTTCTGATGTGTTCCTGTATGTTCTCCAAAGTATTCATTATACAATTATTTCATATATTCAATCCTCTCAAGAAGCACTGCAAAGGAGTCAGTTTGCAAAAATTTGATTTATATATAAACCAGGATAATATGAACAAAGTTTTTGGTTTTAATATTCATTAGGTGTCAGGCTCTGTGTTAGTCACTACATTTCCTTACTTAATGTACTCTAATTCCCATTTTACAAAAATCTCTGCAAGCCAGCAATGAAAGCTAAGATGAGAGAGATAAAGAAACTAATGATACTCAAAGTCACAGAGCCCAAAGCTATACAACTAATAACTCACAAAGACTCACACTGAGATCTCCCCAATCTAAAAACCCAAAAATATCAAGTGCTATATACAATATCTCCAAGAAAGTGACCATATCAGTTTGTAATGTAAATGGCCATGTATTTTTGTGACATTATGTAAATATGAATCTTGAGTGCTGAAAGAGGTGACTCAACATACATCTGCAATGCTGTAATTTAATCTTTTGCAACAGAACTGAACAGAGTCCACAAAAGAAGACCCTCACTCTCTGAGGTGAAGGAGAGCTGAAACATGTAGCATTCTGGGAATTAAAAGCAAATTAAGTTCCTTTCCTCCTCAGGGATTTTGCATGTGTGGGTGTACGCTGTCCTCTCTCTGCTTGAAATGTTTTTGTGCACATCCTCCTCTCTACATCTTTCATGTCTGGTCCCTGCAGACTCTACTAAGAAATCAACTCCCTGGAGCATCTAAGATAGATCCCCTCCTCCTCAAGCCATCTTTTTTAACTCAGTTCTCTGTTTCCTCTCTCAACTTGTAATTAGTTTGTTTACTGTTGAGTTTTTTTGGGTTTTGTTTCCATTTTTTTGTCTGGCTCCCCCACTAAATTGTAGGCTCCAGTAGAGACACATGCATTTCTGATATCAGCCCCTATTTATTAAACTATTAGTTAAACCACAGTTGTTGTTAAGAGGTAAATTAAAATAATTTCCCACAAGTTAACAGGCAGTAATATGGTCAATGTTATGGAAAGAAGAGAAATTGTAAAGAAAAGAACCTGGAAATCCCCACACTATAATATACTTGCATAAACAATCAGGAGTAAACAGATATTGCATGTTCTCCCTCATATATGGAAGCTTAAAAAAAAAGTAAAGGGCCGGTGCTGTGGTGTAGCGGATAAGGCCGCCTGCGATGCCAGCATCCCATATGGGCGCCAGTTTGAGACCGCTGAGCCGCTGCTCCACTTCCAATCCAGCTCTCTTCTGAGGCCTGGGAAAGCGGTGGAGGATGGCCCAAGTCCTTGGGCCCCTGTATCCTGGCTCCTGGCTTCGGATCAGCGCAGCTCCAGCTGTTGCAGCCATCTGGGGAGTGAACCAGTGGATGGAGGACCTCTCTCCCTCTCTCTCTCTCTGCCTCTCCTCTCTCTGTGTAACTTTGACTTTCAAGTAAAATAAATAAATCTTAAAAAAAAAAAAAAACACTCTGAACACAGAATGGTCATTACTAGAGGTTGGGAAGAGTAGGAAGAGGATGGAGGAAGTTTGGATACTGGGTAGCAAATCAGAGCTAGATTGAAGGAATTAAATTCCTGGGTTTACACTGCATAGTGGGCAGACCATAGTCCTCAATAATGTAGTATATACTGTCTTTACAATTTCTCTTCTTTCCATAACCTTGACCATTTTACTGCCTGTTAACTTGGGGGAAATTATTTTAATTTACCTCTTAACAACAACTGTGGTTTAACTAATAGTTTAATAAATAGGGGCTGATATCAGAATATAGTATATTAACAAATAGGAAAAAGAAGCTCTAAGATTCCAATCATAAAGCAACTGTTGAAAAAAGAGAACTGCTGACTGCCCTGATTTGATCAGAATGCATTGTATACATGTGTTCAAATGTCACACTGTAGCTCATATATATGTACATTTATTAATTTAAAAAATCAACAAATATTGAATGAGATTTTCCATTTCTCTACCTTTTGTCCATTTATTTCTCAAGAAATGGCTTCCCAAGTCTCCCACTGAGACCCTCCAGCCAAAGATGATAAATCTAAAAGTACTCACCAGATTGGACCATGCTGATGGGACCAATTTGGTCAAATGTCTACCTTTTGGCTAATCTGATTATTCAGACAGAGTTGCTTATGTTGGGAATTTGGCCTTGGGGCCCTGAAGTTCTCCATAGGTCAGGCAAAAGGTAGATAAGCTTGGTACATGTGTGACTTACAAAAACCATTCAGCCAAGGAGAGGAAAATGAATCAGGCTGATGGAGAAGCTGAGAGACCCTGACGTCTCTTAGTAGATTTTCTGTTCAGGAACTGAACCCTATTCAATCCTGTATGAGTTCACTGCCATCTTGGCTCCTGGCTCTGGGAAACAAATCTTTCCTTTTGCCTATACCCTCTTGAGAAAATTGTGATCAAAGGACCCCTGATTAAGACATGTGTAAAGTGATTGTTATTCCTCACTTCCTCCATGTGTGTGTATGTATACACACATGTGCTGATGGGGGAATATTAAGATAGGGGCTATTTAACCTCATCCCTAGGGCCTCCCTATTTATAAACAGAGATGGTAAAATTCTTTCTTATATTCAGGATTTGTCTTACATACAGCAATGTAAGCCACAGGGTGTGACATCTGAGATACCCCCAAAAGTCATTTGCCCTCCCCAAAGTCTTCCCACCCTTATAACTGCATCATTACTGGTAAATTTTTAAGCTTAAGCTCTGTTTCCCTGAAATGCTATAGCACATGCATAATAAAGTAGGTTCCCTATAAGCAGAGACTGGCCCCACTCATATTTGAGTCCTCACTTTGTACACAGGATCATATTGGAGAGAAACCTGGCACTTACTTCCTCACATGGGAAAATATGGGCAGGAGGGGAAGGTGAGGGCACCACACTCACACATACCCAACTTCACCATTTTGAGCAAAGTCAGTTCCAATCACAGCTGAGTTGTAAAATGATAGCTATAAAGAATTGAAAATTTCTGAACTAGGTGAGAATACACATTCATCTTTGCAGTTGCCATTGACTTTCATAAGCATTAATGCCACTTGGCCAGATTCATTTCAATGAAGAGGAAAAGAAAGGTTTACATGTTCAAGAGAATTGAAGGGCATTAGGGGAGCAAGAGAAGAAAAATAAAGCTGCCAGCAGAAAGGTGAGGTTGCCAGAATCTCTCCCTCCTGCTCTCTGTTTCCCCCACTCTTACTCTATTTCATAAGTTTTATTGCCATCCTGACAGTAACTAAATTATGATTTGAAAATCATTCAAGTAGACTAACTCATGGTTAGTCTGTGAAACTAAAATTTGAAAAAACAAATTTAATTTCTTTCTTTAGAAAAAAACTGCAGTATTACAAATACAACTGGTGGACTGTTCATGTGCACCCAGTGACTGGAACAAGCAGATGCATGGTTTTAATATCCATCCTCCTAAGCCTGAGGGTTAGCCTCCCAATGGTACCCAACAGGATTCCATATGATCTTTGCAGAGTACTTCACTAATGAGCTGCCATTATCTGCACCAACAGCCCTCCGACAAGGGGGAAGTGGTATCTGTTCCATCTGTAAATGAGATTGAGGTTTAAGGAGGGGAGGTAGGTTTTCCCAACTGCATAGTAACAGTAACAGGCCACAAAGCTCTGAGCTCCCTGTGTTTGATCCCATGAGCCAGGATACTATTTGAAACTAGACTTCTTCAAACAATTTAATTCTTAGATTCCAACATGGCGATAGGGCAGAATAGAGGTAGAAATTCCACAAATGGAGCAGATTCCACAAATTCCACTTAAATTATGTGATACATAACATCCATGCACATATGTCAGAGGTAAAAAACAATAATTTTTTTTACATGGCTCAAGGACGAAGAACTTTCAAGTCATGGCAGTCTCAGTAAGATTGTTCTTCTTCATAAATATGAGTGGCAGGGCCAATGTGGTGGCAGAGTGGGTAAAGCTGCAACAATAGGGACACCGGTTCAAGGTCCAGCTGTTTCAGTTCTGATCCAGCTCCCTATTTATGGTCTGGAAACAGCAGTAGAAGATGGCCCAGGTGCTTGGGTCTCTATCACCCATATGGGAGACCTGGAAGAAGCTCCTGGCTCCTTGGCTGTTGCAGGCATTTGGGGAGTGAACCAGCAGATGGAAGATATCTATCTCTCTGTCTCTCTGTCTCTCTCTCTCTCTCTCTTTCCCTCTCTCTCTCTCTCTGTATGTATGCATGTGTCTCCCCCTTTCTCTGTAACTATGTCTTTCAAATAAATTAAATAAATCTTTTAAAGGGGGAGCTGGCAGGTATGGCAGTATATGTGTTATAGCGAGTGAGGCTGCCACCTGCGGCACCGGCATCCCATATGGGCACAGGTTTAAGTCCTGGTTGCTCCATTTCTAATCCAGCTCTCTGCTATGGCCTGGGAAAGCAGTGGAAGATGGCCTAAGTGCTAGGGCCCCTGTACCCCCGTGGGAGACCTGGAAGAAGCTCCTAGCTCCTGGCTCCTGGTTTTGGATCAGTACAGCTCCAGCCCTTGCAGTCATCTGGGGAGTAAATCAGCAAACGGAAGACCTCTCTCTCTCTCTGCTTCCATCCCTCTATAACTCTGCCTTTCAAATAAATAAATAAACCTTTAAAAAATATATGAGTGGCACACTATTCCACCAGGAGGTAGAGACCAAGGTGTATTTCTGTGTGCTATTCTTAGTCTGGCACAGGATGTGAGTCTGATTGGGACTGTGCAGATCCATATCTGGAGTTTTCCAATAAATAATCCATTGCTTAATTGGCCCCTAGAGTTAGCAAATGGTTGTTATTAGGATGACTGGGTTTCTCTATCTGTAACAACATTTTTTACTCCATTTAGTTCACCATTCATTTACTGGGCAAGATATAGTGTTTGATATCAGGGAAGGTAAGGAAGGAAAGAAGAGCTGAGAAGCTAAGACAAATAATATGCAGCCTGTTGTCTCTAAGGACATAAATTCTATCTGTATAAATAGCAGTTATAAGGCAAATGGAACAATATACTAAAAAAATGCAAAGATCAGAAGGCAGAAGAAGAAATGATGAATGTTATAATCAGGAATGGCAGAAGGAGAGAAATTGTAAGGCTTTCTGAAAGAGGCAGCATTTGAGCTATTCATGTAGAATGAATAAAATGTTGATATTTGATAAAGAAAAGGGCATTCTAGGGCCAGTATCATGGTGCAGCAAGTGAACCTACTGCTTGCAACTCTAGCATCCCATATGAAGTGCAGGTTGAAGTTCCAGCTGATCTGCTTCCCAACCAGCTTCTTGCTAATGCACCTGGGAGGTAGCAGATGATGGCACAGAGTTTAGGCCCCTCCCTCCACAAGAGACACAGATGGAATTCCTGGCTTCAACCTAGCCCAGCCCTAGTTGTTGAGGCTATTTGACTAGTGGATGGAAGATCTCACTCCCTCTCGTCCTCCACCTCCCCTTCTTCCCCCCTTCCCCCTCCTCCTTCTTCTCTCCTCTTCTCCCTCCTCCTCCTCCTCCTCCTCCTCCATATCCTCCTCCTCCTCCTCCTCCTCCTCCTCCTCCTTCTTCTTCTTCTTCTTCTTCTTCTTCTTCTTCTTCTTCTTCTTCTTCTTCTCTCTCTCTCTCTCTCTCCCTCTCTCATAAATCTTTTTTTAAAGGTGGGTTATTATGAACAGAACACACAGCAAAGATACAGGTGGAAGTAGAAAGGCCCAGAGTTGATGAGTTGAAGTGTAGGTTAGGGTCAGATTGTGAAGAAAGTGATAAAGCTGCCCAAGCTTTTGAGTAAGGGAGTCAAGAGTTCCCCTGTCATCCTGAAAGTTAACTCTAAGAGAGAAATGAACTACATCATATTAAAATCACCACATTTGGGGGCTACACCAACTTAGCCTTACCCTACCTAATAAAAATAGCTTCATTTTATAAATGGGGAATCTGAAACCAGAGAAGACAAGTGACTTAACCAGCATCATATTACCAGTCTTGGCAGAACCAGGACCAGAGAACAGTGATGATGGTGATGATGATGGTGATGATGATAACAACTGTGACAATGGTGGTGACCGTGAACATGGAGATTCTTTGTTTTTGATAAGTTGGTCTTTAGAGGTTTTGTTTTCACACTTCCTTTTCCGTACATTTTTCTATCCTTTAATGTAAAGACACAGAAGAGATTATCTAAGTAATCACTTTAATCAATTTCTTCAGGTGTTAACTCCCCTGCAACTTAATTAGCAAAGCTGTTTCCTAGCAGTACTACAGCAACATCTAAAAGTCACCTCTAAAAGACAGAACAATTCATTAAATATCACTAATGTCTGCAGGGTTTGGAGATGTACAGTGTTCATTTGGAGAATGAAAAATCAACGCACATTGACTTTCGCCATCCGGGTTTGTCACGCTCTGTGTCCATGGGATGACTCACGTTGCTAAAGCCCAAGTTTAATTAACATGCTTATTCTGTGCTGCTACTTCCATTCTAACAAATTAAATGTTTAAACAGCCAGTGCAAACATTTAGATCTGAGTCAAAATTGTTTGCACTCTGCCAGTTTAGGCATTTAATTTATTATAATCCTTTACATAATACATGCCTTGAAAGTCATTTTTTTTGCACTGAAAAATATCGTTAGTATTTCAACTGATGATATTGAATCTGAAATATCAGAATGTGATGTGAGAACTAATTTGAACCGTAGACAAGGGCAATGAATGAGATAATAAATGAATCCTCGCCCGTCTCAACTTCCCCAATTGACCAGATGATAACAATGACAGGTGCCAACCTCGGGCCTGACTTCTGCCCCATATATTTCTGCTCCTGGCGAGAGATGCAATAAGACGAAACAAGGATCTTGCAAGGCTCTCAAACATTTCATCTTAAGAGGCTTTCCTTAGATCCTGACCTCTTCCTCCCTGCAGATACTTTTTTCTGAATACAGATTTTTGCTGGCTTTCAACAATTTCCCCTTTCCTGGGGCTAAAGAAAGTGAAAATGTACAGGAAAGAGAAACGATAATAAAAGCTCCATTGAAGCAACACTGACTACCCTGATAGAGATCTCAAGCAAGCAGCCAAAGCTAGACAGACTCCAGAGGCACGACCCTCTGAGGCCCCAGGTGACCACAAGGTGGCAGTGGAGGTTTTCATCACCTTGCCCATTGGCACCCACCCCAGCCCACCTACACACACACCAGGACCCCAGATACCCTGCTTCCTTCCCCCTGTCTCCCAGGGACCAGATGGGTACATCCAGATCTAAAGAGTTGATGCTTTTACGTTTTTAATAAGCAAACTTTTCTGTTTGATTGTGAACAATGTGGAAACAGGAAACTGGCTGGAAATTCTCTCAAAAGCTCATGCTTGAAAAAAATGGAGCACTGTGTTGGGGCCAAGAGGAAAATATAAGAGTAATAGATGCTGATCAGGCAAACTCATTAAACCTCAGAGTCCTCACTACAGCATGAGGAGGTTGGCTCCTCTCATCCCAAGGCTTCTTCAGTGAGCCTTCCAGAGACTGAGCAGAATGGATCAAACTCATTGAGATGGGCAGAGGCTGGGTTACTGGGGACAGTAATCGGTTTGTTGCTGTGTGCTAATCAAGGTCACCTGAAACTAAAAACCCGAATTCATTCATTCTCTGGCTCTTCAGGCTTCCATTTCCTGCTCGGAAATCATTCAAGGTCTTCCACAAAACCTTGCAGATTGTTTATACCCTGAGATTGAATTATCCATCCAAGCTCGGTCAGATTTCATAATGAAGCTATATCTACCCAAAAATTGGCTGGTAGAAGAGAGGAAATAGTTGAATTCAGCCAATTTGTTATTTCTAAAAGCAATCAACACAGATCAATCCAGCTTTGTTTGTTTTCCCTAGTGTGGGTTCTTTAGACACACGAGAGGATTTTCTCATAGCGCCAGCTCGAGAAACTGACTACTCATTTGGGAGAGCTCTGCTAAGTGAGCTCTCCCTCCACGGTTTGACTGCCTCGGTGTACCTGAGAAATAGGTGATAAAAATTCACTCCTGCTGCATATCTAAGGGTTATCATTATATCAGGCATTAGTTATCCTTTTTGGAACCATTTTTAAATCATAATTAGCATTAATTATTTAGTATGTAACAGGCAGTTTGCTAGGAATATTCCATTTAGTACTTCACAATCCTATAGAGGAGGAACTGATATTTCCCCCATTTTATAGAAGCAAAAACTGAGGTTTTGGGGATGAGGTCATATGCACAAGGCCAGATAGCTGGAAAGCACATATGCAGGCCTGACTGCAAAGTCCCAGCTCCTCAAAGCAGTTTATCCAGCTCCAATTCCATGTTTGGTTTTCTCATGACCCTTGAGGATGAGCTCTCTTAGTTAATGGGACCTTGGGAATTAAATCCATTTAATATTTACAAAATGAGACCAACTCATTAAAATTTGCAGTAGGAGGCCCAGATTCCTTATCATGGAAAGGATACCAGGGGTCACTTAGAGTAGGTCTGGTCTCAGGCCCTGTTTCAAATCTGCCACCCAAGGAGATTGCACATTCTTAGATTTAAAGTATCCACCCTCAGGGCCTCAGCTACCATGTAGGTGTCATCCCTCTTATCTTAATGCTCAGTGGGCACAGAAAACACTCAACTTCTTCTGATACTGAACTTGAGGACTACCAAGAAAATACGCAATTCTTGAGCCAGATATAACTTCAAGAGGTACTTGAATCCTGTCCTCTGCTTCTAGACAGGGATTATATAACTAAAAGCAAATGAACTCCTAAACCACAAAGTATCCATAACCATCACTAACTTTTTTGACCACTCTACACACTATAGCACAAGGAGCTTTACCTGTTATCAACTCACTTTGATAACTTTGAAGGGGGGGGGGGGGCGGAGACTGAGGCAGAGAGAGGTGAAGTGACTTTCCCGAAGTCACTAGACAATGACAGAGCTGAGATTCAAATCCACTGTGCTCTTGATTTGATTTCCAGAGTCCCTGCTCCCTACTCCTAGCCTCGATTGATTCAGGGAAGACAGGGGCAGGTGCCTGCAATAGCAGAATCCTGAGCAAAGCACTAAAATGGGAGTTAGCTATGAGCCACCCCTGCCTCTACTGGTAGCATTTCTTTTCATGAGTCCCTTTAACTGACTGGCCTTCAACATACCCTAGGGATCCTTTTTAAATTCCAAGATTCTAGGACTTGGGGTCAAAAAGGATGTTGAAGAGAAAAGGGAGTCAGGAAAGTAGCACTTGGGAAACCTCAGTCTGGCCACTGGATATAGCTGCCCTGACCATTCTGCCCCTGCCAGGGACTTTTCTCCCATTGCTCCACATTTTGCATTCTGCATCAGACTTCTGTTTTATCTTCAGCATGTTAGTATTACACATTTATATTTTGCCAGTTATCACTTCTATTAACCCGGGCACTCTGCAAAATGACTTGTCATTAATAATGTGAACTGGCTTTTTCAGTTTAGACAGAAAGGAAGATAAGGAATTGAAGGAAGCGTGTTATCTAATGCATTTTCAAAGAGATTTGTTTGGAGAGAGCGCTTGCTCGAAATACCTAAGCAGAGAGCATCAAATCTTTGACAAAACATATATTAGAAATATTGCTTAGAGGACTTTCAGGGATTAAAGTCTACCAGCACTCATTGCGTCAAGTTTTCTAACAAAAGTTTAGCAGCAACCATATTAGAATCTTACAACCACTTTCACCAATGCCACAGCCTAAATCACAAATGCCTTCCCTACTAGATGCGGATTTAAGGGTGTTTCTGTTCACAGAGTATTTCAGGCATTATTGTTTAGACTGTTTGCAGGTTTTTTAAAGACATGCATAGAATTTTAGAATTGAAAGGAGTCAGGTAGATTACTACCAACTCCTATGTTTTATAGATGAGAAAATTGGGCCCACATGCAAGAATGTCCCCAAGGTCATGCACCACCATGCACAGCCAGGACTCGCACCTAGTCCCCCACTTTATCCATTGTGCCAGCTGTCACATTCCCCAAAAGAACAACAACAAAAAGAACAGACGCATCAGAGAACCCTGCCACTAATCAAACAATCTCCAAGCCTAGAGACAGATGTTCCATGATGCTCAGAGTCTCAGAAAAGTGTTAACAAATCCCAAGTAGGGAATGAGCCTCTGCAGCTGTGGGGAGCAGCTGGAGAGGGCTGAGTTGGTAAGTAACCCCCAGGGGCAGGGACTGAGCCTGGTGATTGACTCAGGAGCAGAGGTTTATACATAACATGGAGACACTGACAGGTCCTTGACTGGAAATGCAATAGGAAAAAGATGGGATAAGGAGTCAGGGGAGTCTTGAACCCCAGCTTTGTCTCTCACTGCCTGTGACCTCGGATCACTCCCTTGCTTCACTTCTCTGAGTCTCGGAACCCCCATCTGCAAAGTCTGATGTCTTTGTGTGCTGTACAACACTGTGAATGTGTGAATATTAATACTGTAGTTTACATTTTAAAGTATCCACAATACAGCCAGCAATCAGCCAATTGACTACAGCTTGCTGCTTTCCAAGGACACAAGCAGCAAACTGGGATTCAGGAAAACAGGACCCTCGACTGGATTCTTAGAACCAGGAGTAGCCACAAATTATTCAGTGTTGGCCAGGACCCCCACCAACCAGCTGTTCTGCCTATGTTTTCTTAAGTTAATTCAAACACCATCCAAGCCAGGGAAAACACTGCTGCTATTGTAAGGGAGGCCCAGGCCTGGCGGACGGGACACTAAATAGCCCTGACTGGTGGCTGCCCTCTGGGTGTGTAGGAGAGGGCAGGCAAAGCAGTCTGCCCCAGTGGGCTGGGAAGGAGCCTGCCATGGCATTGAGCCTAAAGTCAAGCAAAAGACAGCTGCCCTTCCAGAAGCATGCACCCTCCAAGACCCTGCCAGGGGATCAGCTTACCACAGAGGACCCGAAGGGAGCCCAAGGCCATCTAGGGACACATCTGCTATGGATGTGCCTGTGTAACATTTTAGATCAGCTCTGAAACTGAGAGACCTCAACTGCACAGCCTGTCTGGAGGAAGATAATGAGGAGGAAAACAAGGCCCAGGGGAACTGAAGCCCAGATAAAAGGCCCAGAAGCAGACCAGGTAACCCCACATTTATCGTCATGGAAGGATCATTCTCTGAGAGGAGAAGACCTGTGGTGCCGTCAGTAAACAAATCCACCTGGGGATTGCTTTATTACCCTGGGCTTCAGTTCACCTCCTGAGTCTCAGTTTACCTCCCTGAGTCTCAATTTTTCTCCAACATAAAAGATAAGACCTTGATTATACAATCTCATGGTTATCTTTCAGCTCTGACACCAAAGGTGTCCCTGATTCTAAGTAGAAAGAAATATAAAAATAGAAGATAAACAAAAGGAGTCGCCTTGAAATATTCATCAATTGTGCTTTCCTTTTTGTGACTCATTTTTTGGATCAATCAGAGGCATTCTGTGTGGCCTCAGGGAGAATTAGGAATGCTTTAGTGGGAATGAAATGGAAAGAAATATCTTTTTACTTTCAAAATAGGCTTCCAGAGCTCAGTGTGAATCCCCGAGGAGATTTTGTCCTAACAATGGGCTGGAAAGAAGACAGGTGGCCACTAGGTCAGGATTATCTGCACTGGGATGGGACCCAGACCCAGGTGGGAAGGGAGAACGGAGTTGAGCTGGTGGGCAGGGAGGGCACATCATAGCAAGGGGCCTAATGAGCACGGACCAGAACCAAAGTCTCACGGAAATCAAGCTGTTCTTGACTCCTGTCACGGCTCACCCCCCACACCCTCTCCATCAGGAGATCCTAGTTTACCTCCCAAATCCATCCAGAATCTGAGCATCTTCACTGCGACCTTCCTGGTCCCAGCCACAGCATCTCTTACTTGGTTTATGACATACCTCCCAGTGGGTCTCATGCCTCTCCCCTTGCTCACTCCAATCTTGTTCAACACAGCAGTTGGAGCTGTGTAGGACACAAATCTGATCATGTGACTCCTCTGTTCAAATCCTCTGATGACTCCCCATCCCACCTATTAAAGCAAAGCTCTGCCACAAATCTGGCTCCTGTTACCTCTGTCCCCTCCCATCCTCCTGTTGTTCCCTGAAGGTGTCAGGCATCCCACTGAGGGCCTCTGGGCAAGCCCTTCCCTCTGTGGATATTCTTTAGACATCCTCATGGCTGCCTCCCTCACTTTCTTCAATTCTTGCCCAACCTCACCTTCTCATCCTACCGCCAACTACCCCACAAACATTTCGATTGGTCTTTCACAAAACGCCTTCTAAAACACTGGAAAGTACACAATACAAATAATTTAAAATACAATGGTGTTGTGGAGCAGCTAATTAAGCCACAGCCTACAACACCAGCATCTACTCTCTGATCAGCTCTCTGTTAAGTGTGCCTGGGAGGTCAACAGAGGATGGCCCCTGCCACCCAAATGGGAGACCCTGATGGAGTTCCAGGCTCCTGGCTTTGGCCTGGCCCAGACCTGGCCATCCTGGCCATCCTGGCCATTGTGGCCATTTTGGGGAGTGAACCAAAGGCTGAGACACCTCTCTCTCTCTCTCTCTCAAATAAATAAATTTAGTAAAAGTTTAGCATGTTTACCCCTTATTGTCCATGCAAATTCCTTGAGGACAGGATATTTGTTTTATTCACCGACTTAGTTCAAGTACCTAGAAAAGCATCTAGAAGGTGTTTTATAAATATTTGTTAGACAAATGAGGGAATGAATAAAAGCCATCTCACCACTGGAGTGATGTCCATGAGGTCCAGGCTAATGTCCCAGCAGTCACTCTCACATGGGAGTCTTCAACTGATAGTTGTCCAGCAGGAAGAGGCCCAGCTGGGCCCCAAAGGTTTTCAGGGCCTCATCCAAACTTTCCCCATAAATATATACCCCCTTTACCTGCTCAGAAAGCTTTGATGATGGGAAAAGAAGGCACTGCATTGTGGTGAAGCCCACCTCATGGCTAAGGTTTTGACAGTGCCCTCTGTTCCATATTACACAGCAAAACTTTTTGAATGTGAAAAGCAATAGTGAGGGGCCAGCATTGTGGTACAGTGGATAAATCAACCGCCTGCAATGCCAGCATCCCATATGAGTGCCAGTTGGAGTCCCAAGCTCCTCTACTTCCGATCTAGCTCCCTGCTAATGTGCCTGGGAAAGCAGTGGAGGATGGCCCAAGTGCTTGGGCCCCTGCACCCATGTGGGAGACCTGGAAGAAGTTCCTGGCTCCTGACTCCAGCCTGGCCCAGCCCCAAGCATTGCGGCCATCTAAGGAGTGAACTAGCAGATGGAAGATCTCTGTCTCTCCTTCTCTCTCTATGTAACTCTGACTTTCAAATAAATAAATAAATCTTTAAGAAAGAAAGAAAAGCAATAGAGTTCAGGCCTAGGAGAAATTCTAAAACAGGTCTACACCAATAAAGTAAAGAACTCTTACAAGTCAATAAGAAAAATACAGAAAATCCAACAAATATGGGTAAATGACTTAGATACCTCACAAACGATCATATCAAAATAGGCAATAAACAAAGTAAAAGTGTTCATTAGTCACAAGGGAAATGCTAAGGACAACTGCATTTGGCAATACCACTATACAGCACCAAAATGCCAAAAATAAAAGGTAGGAAATTAACAAGTGCTGACAAGGAAGCAAAGTAACCAGAACTTTCATGCACTGTTGGTGCGCATGGCATTGGTGCAAAAACTTTAGAAACAATTTAGCAGTACCAACGAAAGTTGAACACATACATACCATACACTCCAACAATCCCACTCCAAGGTGTACACCCATCAGGAAGGCATCTACATGTTCATCAGTAGTTATGAACAAGAATGTTCACAGCAACACTATTTGTAAAACATAAAACTGGAAACTACCTAAGCACTCATCAACAGTAAAATTAATAAAGAAATGATATTGTGTTCACACAATGGAATACAAAACCCATGGCTACAAATACATGGACTATTCTTACAAATGTCAGACATGAGCAAGCACATACTATAGAATTTCATATGAGTAAATTACAAAGCAGATGAAAATAACCCATGTTGGTAAAAGCCAGGATACTGGTCATCCTGATGGAGGTAGTGACTTGTATGGAGCCTTAGGGAGGCCCTGGGGTACTGATAATTCTGTTTCTTGATTAGAATATTGCCTTTAGGTGTGTTAAGTTTGTAACAATCCATCCAGGCCAATAGTCATTCCATTCCTACTTTGTTAGGTATAATATACTTGGATACAAAATTTCAAAAATAAATTAAGTGTGCCACCTTCCTTCAAGGAATTTTCTTCCAATGAGGGAGACAGACATGAATCACTCCTCATTTATGGTAAAACAGGATAAAGTAGGTGAAAAAGAGAGACAGAAGCCATGTAACATTAAGGTTAAAAGAGGGAAGAATTTATTCTGACTTGGATGAGATACAGTTCACAAAGGAAACTTGGCTTTAGAAAAAATGCTGAATAGATGAGAATAATCCAGCAGAGCAGTATGTGCAAAGGCCAGAAACACAATACAAAGTATCGCTCATCTGAGAGCTCCAAGAAAAGCTAAGAAGCCAGAGCTGGAGGGGGTGGAGGGAGGAAGGGAAGAAGCAGCCCACAGGGGTCCCCACCTTTCCTTCCCAGTCCCTAACACTCAACACCCAACTCTGAATTGTATATAAGCTTTCCTCCAACTCTTCTAAATACAATGTGTTCCTAAGTATTGGTAAAAAAACAAAAATCACATAGTCGAAGACATTTATAAAACACTACACACAGTATTATCTTGGAGTATATTAAAAGTCTGTAAAAGGGGACAGTTCTGTGGCATAGTGGGTAAAATTGCTGCCTGCAGGGCCAACATCCCATGTGGGCACCAGTTCGAGTCCCATCTGGTCTACTTCCAATCCAGCTCTCTGCTGTGGCCTGGGAAAGCTTTGGAAGATAGCCTAAGTCCTTGTGCCCCTGCACCCACATGGGAGACCCGGAAGAAGCTCCTGGTCCTGGATCACCACAGCTCTGGCCAATGCAGCCATTTGGGGAGTGAACCAGTAGACAGAAGACTTCTGTCTTGGGCCGGCGCCGTGGCTCAATAGGCTAATCCTCCACCTTGCGGCGCCGGCACACCGGGTTCTAGTCCCGGTTGGGGCGCCGGATTCTGTCCCGGTTGCCCCTCTTCCAGGCCAGCCCTCTGCTGTGGCCAGGGAGTGCAGTGGAGGATGGCCCAGGTGCTTGGGCCCTGCACCCCATGGGAGACCAGGAAAAAGCACCTGGATCCTGGCTCCTGCCATCGGATCAGCGCGGTGCGCCGGCTGCAGCGGCGGCCATTGGAGGGTGAACCAACGGCAAAGGAAGACCTTTCCCTCTCTGTCTCTCTCTCTCACTGTCCACTCTGCCTGTCAAAAATTAAAAAAAAAAAAAAAAAGACTTCTGTCTCTCTCTATTCTGCCTTTCTGTAACTCTGCCTTTCAAATAAATAAATCTTAAAAAAAAAAAAAAAGTCTGTAACATCCTAAGATCATGAAACCTGTTGAATTCTGTTTTCCAAATTTAATTGACTATGGAATCTCTGGCTTTTCTTTTTGTTAAATATGTATTAAGAGACGGCTCCAGGTACACCTGGTGATTTTGTTAGAGTAATGCCAAATGCCGTAACAACGAAATCCCAGAATTTCAGTGGCTTCCACATAAAAGCGTACTCCTTACTCATATGAAACTGTCAGTCCAATGCAGGTGTTATTGGTTAGTGGGCGGCCTTCCACATGGGCATTTCATGACTTTTCCCTTACCAAGGATTCAGAATCTCTAGCATCCAAGTCAGCAGATGGGGAGGACAGTGCAGAAAAGCAAGTTCACTTCTTGACTACCTTAACCATTGATGAGAACGTGTTTCCGTACAGAGATAAATGGTCTGGAAAATGTAGTCCCTAGCTGTGCAGCTGTCCTATGGTATTCAAGGGAGAGCACAAATTTTGGTGGGCTTTCTCTACCATACCCAATAACTAAATACATTCCCTAAGCCATCCATTTATAGCATCGTGTCTTTAATCATGCCATTCCTTTTGCCTAGAAAATCCCTCCTCCTCCCATAAACCCTGTTTCTCCAACTGGCAAATCCCTATCCTCTGGAATGCGAGAGAAATGTACTCTTCCTGGTATGCCTACAAGACTTTGGACGGAGATCATCTAAACCTTATGTCTAGTTCCAATCAGAAGAGGAACCCCCATACAGGCAGAATCTGCACCTCAGGCACCTGCCTAACCCTAGCACCCAGAGTACAGTTTGATGGTCAGAGCTAAATAAATAGGAAAGGAGGGAGAGTGGCAGCAAGAAGGGAGGGAAGGAAAGAGGCAAAGAACTTAGTGGGAGGAAGTAGACCTCTCCAACCTGTTACTCTGTAATTAACAAGGGCAGAGGGACTTTTTATAAAAGTTTTGCTCCACTTAGGAGCCCAAGAGTTAAACATATGCCGCTGGAGGCAAATTATGCTCTCATCTTTTTCTCTGAGTGTTTTTTTATAGGTGGCCTTTAACAGCATGTAAATTAGCACCCCCTTTGCTCTTTCAGTCTCAGGACTGACACTAGTGTAAACAATTATTGAAGTTCCCTATCTGGAAGATGCCTGGGTTATTGTTTTGATCTGAAAGTAGTCAGCCTGTACTTGATGGTATATAATTTAAAAGAACATAATTAAAACGGGTAAGAAAAATCTGGACACAATTTACTGCTATAAAAGGAAACTTTCAAAATACAGTCTCACACTCTCTTTATTGGTATTCTCAGGATAAAATATTATTCCCCACAAAGTATGTCAGTTTTGCTTTCTTGTAAACCAGAGGCGGGATCTGACCAGGTGCAGGCACCAGAGAAACCGTATCAGTCTCCATCCAGGGTAATGAAGGATTTGGCTGCTCCCACCCCACCTCTGCCCCAGGAGCCCCTTCCTGATTTGGAGTTTGATTTACACAGCTGAGACAGGCTTCAAATCCAGAACCAGAAAATGAGCCCTCATCAAGCTTGTGTTGAATAAGAAATACAGACATGTATAGGTCCTGAGGTCAAATAGGTAGACTGGGGGATCCCTGAGGAAGTCTACCCTGACTGGTGGGGAGGATAGATCAGTGCCTGGTTTTTGTCTCTAAGACATATCACAAACAAGTTACTTAACCTCTCTTCACCTTATTTTCCTTACCATTAAAATGGAACTAATTATGTCAATCCTCCGTTACCACCTGCATGTTGAAAAATCTAATCCACTAACGTATTTACATTAATCTAGGAGTAGTCAGGGGAGAGGGGATGTATCCAGAAGTCCTTGCAACCATGGTAGTTCTATGCCTTCCAAACAGGTACGTTGTTCCACACCCACTTGCCCTAGGGTGTCCCTTCTGGAATCTCACTTATTGCCCATCCACACAGAAACAACCATTCAGAAGAGCTGCCATGAACAACAGTTGGAGCCAGAGTTGATTAATATGCAAGCTTGACAGTGGATATGACTTTGGCCAGAGTGTCAGGGGGCTATTGATGACAGCCATGACCTTAACATCTGATCCCTCATTTCACACCTTCACTAGACTTTACACAGGGCCATCGGCCAAAAAGCTGATTTGGTCTGGTGCCTGATGCCTTGTTTTCAGCAGATTTCATCCCTAAGACACACTGGCTTCATTGATAAGTGTTGCTAGCTCTTTATCGACATCATTTTAGAATGGGTTGCCAAGGAAACAGGATTCAGGAATGATTCTCATTACTGTACAGTCCCCAACAAATGAGTGTCTGCATTTACATGATCTCAACCAGTATTAGCTCTCCCCTCTCAAAGCTACAATGCCAACACTTACCGTTTGTAGCACACAATTCAATGTGTAATTATATATTGTCTCCTAATAATTATACATTGTCTTAGTGAACAATACAGCTGTGGGCACCCATGCCAAGCCACATTAACACTTCCTACAGTAACACCCTCCCTCACTGATGGGCAAATAATACACATTTGTAGAAGCCATAAAGAAAACTGAGATATTCACAAGAGTGTATTTCTAGAACAAACCTACCCAATGATTCCTAAATGCTTCCTCAGTTTCCATCATACAAAACCTTATATGCTTGAATCGGCCAAACTGATATTGTTTTTGTTTGACCCAGTGGTTTTCCTAAGAGGTAACACCATTATTCTCAGCACAGCCAGGCTTTGACAAAGATCAAGTCAGCCCAATCAAAGTGGGACAGATTCCTACACATTTTCTTTCTTTCTTTCTTTCTTTCTTTCTTTATTTATTTATTTATTTATTTATTTTTTGACAGGCAGAGTGGATAGTGAGAGAAAGAGAGAGAGAGAGAGAGAGAGAGAGAAAGGTCTTCCTTTTGCCATTGGTTCACCCTCCAATGGCTACCGCGGCCAGCGCGCTGCGGCCAGCGCACTGCGCTGATCCGATGGCAGGAGCCAGGTACTTCTCCTGGTCTCCCATGGGGTGCAGGGCCCAAGCACTTGGGCCATCCTCCACTGCACTCCCTGGCCATAGCAGAGAGCTGGCCTGCAAGAGGGGCAACCGGGACAGAATCCGGCGCCCCGACCAGGACTAGAACCCGGTGTGCCGGCACCACAAGGCAGAGGATTAGCCTAGTGAGCCGCGGCGCCGGCTCTAGATTCCTACACATTTTCTAACCCTATGGAATGGGGGTGAAACCATGAGAATAAAAATAAGAATCTCCATGTAAAATGAAAATAATTTAAAATCTCCATGTGGATTATAATATACAGTTCTTTTTTGATCCCTGTTCTCCCAACCCCCAACAAAAAAGAAAAGAAAAAAGCTCTGAAGGAGACAATTGGACTACAGAAGGTCTGAGGTTGTGAGCATTGAGTTGCATTTTAAAAGAATTGGTGACTCCAGGTCATTTTAATCAAGTTGCATGTCAGCTTGCAAATTTTCTAAATTAGCTGTAGCTGGAGGAGAGCAAGATGTTGTTCTTCTTTCCTAAAGAATAAAAACAGATTGTTGTGACATGTTCTCAGTCATAATGACAGATTGGAGCCGCTGTTTGTGGTACAAGTCAGAAAACAAACCAACTATTTTTTCCCCAAAAATTGTAACGCTTGATTGATTTCTGTTGAGATTTGGGCATCTCCCAGTTTGTCAGTGATGTTGATAAAGTTCACAAAAGAATCTTATTGAAAGCCAGAGCAGACACAAAGACTAATTTAAAACAAGGTTGATTTTCACTGAGAAAGAAGCCTGGTGGGCTCGAGGTCATGCTCTAGGGACGCTTACTTAGTTGGGCTGCTGCTCAGATGGTGCTGCTACTGGGAAGAGGGTGGTCAGTGAGAGGGGGTACTCAGTACTCCCTCTTCCTGGGCACCTCTGCTTCTGAGGCAGGAATACTCCTGCCAAGCAGAAGCGCTGTCAGCCATTCTGAATAAGGCAGGCTCTGTATATCAAACCACCAGGTCACTGCCAGGGTCTGTGTATTCCCCCATCAGCCCATTCAAAGGTCAGTTATACATCACATCTGGTCCAAAAGGCAGCAGCACAGAAGTTTGGTTTTTTTTTTCACAAACCAGACAGGAAGAGATATAGACCTGCCATTCATCTTGAAGTCAACCAGTCAACAACACAGCTTAAGACTCTTGATTCCAGAGTCCATAAACAAAGTATTGAATGTACATTTGCATCATGTAAGTTAGGAAGACACAGAAGCCAGGAAATGAACAACAATGGGACACACTGGAGCAATCCCTTCAAATGCCAAGAAACCCAAAAGCAAACAGATGCCTCCTATTCTCACTATCTCAGTTTCCCTTACCAACTAATTCCACAGAGCTTAGGAATAAGAGAACAAATGAGTTTTCAGAGAAATACTAGAAAATATGAGATCTGTAATAAAAAGAAGAAGATTTGCCTTGGGAATGAAAAAGCAATGGGTGAGAAACATGATGAGAACTCAGAGTTGAGGGCCATGGAGACCCACCAAGGAAAGAGTTTCAAGGAAGATAGGTGGTTAAGAGTGTTCAAGGTTACAAAGCCCTGAGTGATAAAGATTGGGAAGTTTTACCCACATCTCTGACCTTCAGAGGTGCCATTTGAGTAGAAGCTAGGGGAGATGGCCATCAAAGAAGTTTGAGAGGACACAGGGGTGAGAAACTGGTGGGCGCAGTGTGGATAACTGGTGAAAAGGAGTAGAGATGAGGTGGGGAGATACAACCGGATCAAGTGCATGTCTGAGGGTACAGTGGAGAGAGAAACAATCTGGACTACAGGAGGATCTCAGAGGGTCCAGGCCAAAAGGATGGCATCTGAGGCTGGCTCTGTTGAGGAGAATGTCCACTTCATTTTCTGAAAGTGGAGGGGACATGACAAATCAGAGACAGTGAAGTAGAGGAGATGACCAGAGGTCGCTCAATGGGTCTCAGTCTTCTCAGGAAAAGCAAAGGCAGAGCAGGCCATCTGCCAAGTTGAGATGGGAGGTGTGGAGCTCCTGAAGAAATGGAAGCATTTGCAAGCACCTTGGATGGAACACAATGGAACGTGCAAGGCAGAAGTAGTGGCAGATGATGAGAATTAGATGGAGAATCAAAGTGAGCTGGGTAGGAGGATAATACATTCAAAACCCTGAAAACTCAGCAGGGGAAACTGTTCCCGAGCTCTCACTCTCTTCTCATGCTGGCCGAAACTGAGGCCACAGACCAATCAGGCTTCCTAATATCCAATAAGATCAGTAGTGCGTAGGCTGTTCCACAGAGCTCAAGTCCTAGACTCCAGACTTAATGAGTCACCTGCTTGATATTTTCTACTTCAGGCCTTTGGCTTTCTGGGGCCTCAGTCCACTCAGCTGCAAAATTGACTTACGGGATCGTGTCAATTGCCAGATGCTGTGGAGCAGAGCAGCGGGTCCAGCTTCTGCAGGTAAACGAACTGCCTGAAAGGAAATGAGCAGTGATTTCCCAGGGAGTCCCTTCTGCAGTGTCGTTATCATGTCAGCTTCTGACAGCACAGCGGTTTCAGTGGAAGATTCTGGAGCATCCCATCATTAAAATGATGTCAATGCATGCTACATTTCACATCTCATGCGCATGAAAACCCCACAGCGGGAAAACTCAATCACTCAAACACTACCAAGATGCCTGGACCCTTATATGCATTTGGGCTGTAGTATCCCCCCATGATCCCACAGGCATTTTGGATGCAGAAGTGTCTTTGGCTTCAGCTTCAGACTCCCATGTTCGTGTTTCTGTGATACTGTGCCGCCTTTCATTCCCTCTTCATTCTTCTCCAGGCAACAGGCCTGGAGAAGGTGGTGCCTCTGAGCATGGTATATTCTATTTAAAAATCTTCCCTATGAAGCCAAGACACTCTGGCAAAAAAAAAAGGACCTAAATGAAAGATCTCTGTGAGTGAGATACCAGTGGAAAGAACAGGTCTTCAAAGAAGGAGGTACCTTTCTCTGAAGGGAGGAGAGAACTTCCACTTTGACTATGACCTTGTCTAAATAAGATAAGAGTCGGAGAACTCAAAAGGCTTCCATAGCCTTGGAAACTCATGACTGGAGCATAGGGAGATTACTGATGCCATAAACAGGAGTGTCAATTTGTAAAGTCAACAACAGGAGTCACTGTGCACTTACTCCTCATGTAGGATCTCTGTCCTTAATGTGCTGTACATTGTGATTTAATGCTATAACGAGTACTCAAACAGTATTTTTCACTTTGTGTTTCTATGTGGGTGCAAACTGTTGAAATCTTTACTTAATGTATACTAGACTGATCTTCTGATATAAAGAAAATTGAAAATGAATCTTGATAAGAATGGAAGGGGAGAGAGAGCGGGAAAGGGGAGGGTTGCGGGTGGGAGGGAAGTCATGGGCGGGGGGGGGAAGCCAATGTAATCCATAAGCTGTACTTTGGAAATCTATATTCATTAAATAAAAGTTAAAAAAAATCTTCCCTATGGCCTCTGCTATAAGCTTGGCACACATGACCTCATATTGTCCTCATGAGCAGCCCATGAGGTAGGTGCTTTATATATATATATATATATATATATATATATATATATATATATATAGTAAATGGGAGAACAGAAGCTCGAGGAGATTGGGTGACAAAACATGGCCACACATCAGTGAAGAACTTGAACTTGAACTGATATCTGTGCAACTGCAAAGTGCCTGCTCTTAACCATGATACCCTTAAAATTCCCACATCATGGTGGATGAATTGGAACCAACCATACGGGGCTAGAACCTACTTGCTGTCAGGTGTAGGTAAGCTCAAGCCCACCTGTACGTTAGCCAGCTTCACAGTCTCACCCAGATGATGACCAAAGGAAGGTCCCCTCAAACTTCTAGCCCAGTTACAGGAAGGCCATCTAGTAGCAGTGGGCTTGGACACTACGGGCTACACATCCACACCTGCCCACCTCTCATAGGGGTACCAGGGCAGTCAAAATCATGTGACTCCGAAAGCCATCAGCATCTATTTGTTCAATGAACTAAACAGGGTAGAACCGACTAAGCAAGCATAGGCTGTTCATCTGTCCTCTGTGTGTCAACATATTCTCAGCATCCTAAGGCTACAATGAGCAGCCCCAGCTGGCTGGGTCCTACCTGGGCTCTGCACTCCCATGTCACTGGCTCACACGTGCCTTCTCAGAGGCTGCCCAGGGTTGGGCACCTGTGCCTTCTGTCTTCAACTGGAAGAAAGAGAAGAAAGCAGCATACAGTGACACCTTAAGACACCATCACAGCAATGAAAGAGCCTATTATCATCCTCACTGAGGTGATGAGGAAACTGGGTCATAGTCGGGGGATCACTTACCCAAGTTCTCCCACTGGGCTGCGATGGAGCCAGAATCTGATCCTGGAGTCTATGCTCCAAAGTCTGAGCTCCCAGGCCCACACCCCCTTCTTCCCCATAGGCTTGCCAGAGAATACCACTCAGCTCAGAGGAATCTGCTTACCCTGGCCTAGACCTTAGTCCTCCAGGAAGCTTAGTTAGCCTGATTGGCTAATTTAGTGTCTGCACTAGTCAACAAGTATTTTTTTAAGCACCTTCAAGGCACTGAGGGGAACCAAAAGGAAATAAGGGTTTATTACTCCCCTGTATGACAATGTGGGAGAAAGAGAGGTCCAAGGGAGACAAACTGGCACAAAACACAAAAGCACAGGCTGGCTCTGGCCCTGGGCAATGAAGCACAGGGCAGGCAACTGAGCCAGGCACTGGGGATGTGGGAAGGCTGGCAGGGAGTGGGTGTGCACAGCCAGCAGCACTCAGATATACCAACAAGGCTAGGCAGGGCCACTGCTGCTCTCAGGACTCAGTGAAGGTGGTGCCCCTCCTTCTGGGAGAAGAGATCAGAGAGGAAGCTGAGGGGGCAGAAAGACAGAGAGACAAAAGGCAAAGAGTGTAAAAACATAAGAGAAAGGTTAAGGTGGAAGCAAAGAACAGCAAGGAAGGAAAGAGAAGGAAATAGAAAGTGAGGGACACAGTGGAGGAAGAAAAAGCTGTCTCAAAAAAGGCACAGGGGACCCGACGGGAACTCTCGTCAGAAGACTGTGGGCTGGGCCCATGGCAGGAATAAAAGAGAATCTCCCTGGGAGCCTCTCTCCTAGTCTGCCCTTTCTGACTCTGCACTTGAAGCCAGAGGGCAGTCACAGATGAGAATGTCTTGGGCAAGAGGTGGCGAGTATGATCACTGCAGTGCCCAGCTGATGGCCTTCTTTGCAACCAGCTTCTAGAAGGTGGAGGCTGCCCGCTCATCAGTACCTTCCAGGCTAGGGTAGGGGCGGTGGGTAGAGCGCTGTGTACTGGGGCCTCCTGGGTGAGGCCCATGCAACAAGGCCAAGAGCACTCTGGTCACTCAGGAGATCTAGTGGGACTCCCAGAGAAAGAGAGCTCAGTTGTAGGATGCTCCTAGGCCAGTGTGGACAGAAGAGGAGCATGAGTCTGGGCTGACCCCACAGCTCCTTCCTCTCCAGGCTGTAGCTCCAAGGAGGGAATCCTGAAAACCTCCAACTCCACTCTCTTGAAGCCCCTGGAAAAACGCTGGCACAGAAGGGGAGCTCTAGATCCTGGTATGTGGAGGGCCAGCCTCTGCTGAAATAAGGGAAATCAAGACCTGAGACATGAATGGGAGGGATGAGGGATGGACAGCTTCATGGCAGACAGGATTCCAAAGTCCGTGGGCATGACTCCTAAGTTGGATTTAGGCTAGGCCTCCAGATAAGTCTGACATGGAAGATATAAAAATGCAAATACATTTGTTTAAAACTTCCTTAAGCAAGTGGCCAAAATAAAGAGGGGGTACGGTAGAGCTATTTTCTTCAGTTGGGTGGCATTTGTAGTTCTCCCCTTATCTCCATCTGAAGCAAATGCATATGTCTAGGCCTCACTGCTTTGGAGATCATGAGATTTAGTGATGAACACAGCCTGGGTACTGATCATTCAGAATAGAATATGGGCCGGCGCCGCAGCTCACTAGGCTAATCCTCTGCCTTGCGGCGCCGGTACACTGGGTTCTAATCCCGGTTGGGGCGCCGAATTCTGTCCCAGTTGCCCCTCTTCCAGGCCAGCTCTCTGCTATGGCCAGGGAGTGCAGTGGAGGATGGCCCAGGTGCTTGGGGCCTGCACCCCATGGGAGACCAGGAGAAGTACCTGGCTCCTGCCATCGGATCAGCGCTGTGTGCCAGCCGCAGCGTGCTGGCCGCGGCAGCCATTGGAGGGTGAACCAACGGCAAAGGAAGATCTTTCTCTCTGTCTCTTTCTCTCACTGTCCACTCTTCCTGTCAAAAAAAAAAAAATTAATTAATTTAAAAAAATAGAATATGGATCTAACAACCCTGTGCCCTTACTAGGGTGTGGCAGCTGAACCTCAGCCTGTTGGAATCTTGCTTTTACGCATGCATGTCTACACACAAACATACACATACACACACATGTCACTTAAGCAAAAAAAAATTTCCACAATGTGCTCCTTGCACAAATGTAGTTCCAGTCTAATTTAATGGGCCTTAGTGATTGTCTAAAATTAATGCTCCAAGCCAAAGTTCTTTAATCCTCTAGCTGCAGTTTCTAGACACAGCTCCCCTGACCTTTTCAGATTCTTGCTATACAATTTTCCTCTTGTTCAAATAATTTGCAATTACCAGACACAACTCATTGCTGATAAAGGCTAAATTTAAAATACCAACTGTATCCAACTTCAAAGCGGGGCTTAAGATCAGCATGGTTACTAACAATAAGGGATCCAGAGGATGGGAGGAAAAAAACCTGTGGGTTTAATGATATATTAGATTGTACCATCAAAGCTATAAAACAAATGCTGCAGTTCTCTGTGAGACAATCCATTACCTATCTGCTTCTAGGGTGGAAATTCAAATCCAGAGGACTGTACACAATACTAGTTTACTTTTAGAACCAGCTTGGCAGGCTGGTGTTGTGGCATAGTAGGCTAAGCATCTGCCTGTGGTGCCAGCATCCCATACAGGTGCCGGTTCATTTCCTGTCCCTGATGCTCCTTTTCCATCCAGCTCTTTGCTCATAGCCTGGGAAAGCACTAGAAGATGGGATAAGTCCTTGGGCCCCAGAAACAGCGTGGGAGACCCGGAAGAAGCTTCTGGCTCCTGGCTTCAGATCAGCCCAACTCCGGCTGTTGCAGCCATTTGGGGAGTGAACCAGCAGATGGAAGAACTTTCTGTCTGTCTCTCCCTCTCTGAGTCTGTAACTCTGCCTCTCAAATAAATAAGTAAAAATCTTTAATAATTAAAAAATAAAGAACCAGCTTGGCAATTAGGTAACAGGCTAGTTGCAGAGAGCAGAAACCAGACCCCCAACCTGTCATTTCTTCTTCCCTCTCATGTCTTCCTCTCTCTTCACCTTCCTTCCCTCCTGCCTCCTTCTCTCTCAACACTTTCCACCCATCTATGAGACATGCTTGACACTGTGGTAGAAATGTAAAATAAGACAGATTACCGCCATCCTCAGGAACTCACAACCCACTACAATGAGACACTCAGCATATTCAACCTCGGCGGAGGGCAGGGCCAGGCACTCCCGGAGCAACTGCTAGAGGGAACCCATCCCACAAGAGTTAAGATTCAGGGGCCATTGCCGTGGTGCAGCGGGTTAAAGCCCTGGCCTGAAGCTCCAGCATCCCATGTGGCCACTGGTTCGAGACCCGGCTGCTCCTCTTCCAATCCAGCTCTCTGCTATGGCCTGGGAAAGTAGTAGAAGATGGCCCAAGTCCTTGGGCCCCTGTGCCCATGTGGGAGACCCAGAAGCAGCTCCTGGTTTCAGATCAGCACAGCTCTGGACGTTATGGCCATCTGGGGAGTGAACTAGAGGATGGAAGACCTCTCTCTCTCTGTCTCTACCTCTCTCTGTGACTCTGTCTTTCAAATAAATAAAATAAATCTTTATAAAAATAAAAGAGTTAAGATCCAGCTCCAGCACACAGAAGAGCCTTAAGAAAGCGCCAGCTTGGGAGGACTCTGGAAGGGAAGGCCTGCTCTGAGTGCTCTGAGCAGGGGGACCCTGGGGCTAGGGAAGAACTGGGGAGCGGTGAGCAGGAGGCAGGGTTGCAACCTGGAGATGCCCAGGGCCCTCAGCCAACATTGGAGGCAAGACAGAAGGTGCGCCCAGACTAAGGCCATGGCCGACTTCCTGGCTGTCCCTGCCCGAGCAGCCTCTCAGATAGTCCTATGTCCCAGGAAGCAACAGCCCTGTACAGCAGGCGTGAGCAGGCTGCAGAAACTCTCCCAACAACTCCGCTTTCACCTGAAGGGAGAGAGCATCTGGAATTCACCACTGGCATTCCAATCTTTACAGCCTAGCAGTCCGGCATCCTTATTACCGCACAGCGTTTCCTGGGAAGCCCTGCCCTCAAGTTGAGAGGGTCCCAGTTGAAAAGCAGCTGAGAGCAGCTTCCTGTGAGGTGCCAGGGAGGGCAAAGACTCCTGGGAAAGGCTGCTGGAGGACAGCAGGGAAGGGGCAGAAAGAGGAGAGCAGGAGGGGAGCAAGAAATGTACGCTTTGAAGCCCAAATGAAAGAGACATTTTTCCCCCTTCTATAATTTCAAGAGGAGTGGGTGGCACTGTAGGCTGCCCCTTACCTCCACCTGAAGCAAGCGTGGATGCTTAAGCTCACAGCTGGCGAGCGGCTCATTCTTTCATCCTGCAGACCGTCTGTAGGGAGCACCCACTGTGTGCCAGGCTCTAGGCCAGGCTGGTGCTGGGGCATCTGGAGGGCTCCCCTCCAATCTCCTGTCACTTTGTGCACTTGGAGCCTCTGGAGCTGGGGCCAGGGATCAAAGGTGCCACGGCAGTGGGCAGTGGTGCCCTGCAGAGAGGCTCCCTGAAGCTGGTCTTACCCAATGGTCTTACCCACAGCCAGAATACAGCAGAGGGGCATGGACCACCATGGGATGCATCAGCACACAGCACCTCTCCAAGGCTTTCCTAAAACCCGGCGCCTGCAGGTTAAAAAATAAATAAATAAACCAACAGGTGAAGTGAACATTAGAGTAGCAACCTGCGGAGCCTCTTAATCTGTCACTTAAATCTAGGGCTTTTAGCTATAATTGAATGTCCTACTGTGACTATTATGAAGAGGGGGAGGAGGAGGTGTCAAAGTTGTGGTTTGGAGGGCGGGGGAAAATAAATTTTCCTTCAAAACTAGTCAACAACAATGCCTTTGTGTTAAAGGGACAGAGCGGAGGCCTTGTCGCTGCGCAGGAAAACAATGCATCCAGGGCACTTACGGAGGCCGCTGAGTCACTGCCGAGGTGGTCATTATCCTGCGTGAGGCCAGAGGAACTGCTGTGCAGCCCGAAGACTGGAAAAGTACCACTGACTTTTTATAAATTGAAAGGCAGCTGCCTGGCAGACGACTATAAGCATATCATCCAAACTGCTCAATCTTACTAAGAGAATGAAGGAAAAGGCGGCATGGAGGGAGGGAGGGAGGGAGGAAGCAAGCAAAATTCTACATTAGAAGGTAGCATGAAATATTGCATTTACAAGTGCTGAGAAGATCACAAGGTATGGTGATGATTTTGTGAGGAACAAATCCTTTCAGGTTAGTCATCAGGGGGCCTCTTGGGAGCTCAAGAGGGAACAGTGGCTCCTTGCCTTCTGGAATGAGAAAGGAACTTTAACGTGTTTTGTCCCTCTGGAAAGGCAAAGTGATATAAATGCAGGAAGTGGTTATGGTCCCTGAATTACTATTATTACTGGACTGAATTGTCTTTGAGAGATTGTTCTCCTGACTAAGAGGGGGAAGCAGTCTGAGGGACTGAATTGCTTCTCCAAATGTCTTCTTTTAAAAAATTGGGTTCCTGGGGTGTGAAGAGCCATACTGAGGGGTCCAAAGTTGACTCTCAGCAGGCAGACTCATTGCCTCCTAATCTTCACCAAGAACCAACTTGAGCGCTGGATGTGTGACCTTGCGGTTGCTCTCTTCACAAAGGATCAAACTGAATATTGTACTCTTCCCATCAAAGCTTTCCCTAACAGCAACTGCATTTCTGTCCACCCAGGGTCGCTGCTTGTCCAGCAGTCAGAACAGATCTTGAAACCCTCTTTAAAGACTCATGATCACAACCAAGGCAAGAGGAGCACTAATTTCCTTCAGCCATCCTTTGAATGCATGTGGGTTGCTCAGAACACTCCCTTGAATTCATCATGCCAGAAACACAAGGGTCAGTGCCTTGTACGCAATTTGCATCTTAATTCTTACCTACTATAAGACCTCCTTGATCCCTTCATTGTCAAGGGATGAGGCATGCTGGAGGAGTGAATGTGCCATGTAATATGGGCTAACCCCTTAAAGCACTGAATCATAAAAAATAAATAAGCAGACTGGTTGTATCGCACAGTTGCCTTCTGAAATAAACAGAGGACATTTCATACTTGAGATTTTATGATCCAGGCCATCATCTTGAATGAGAATTATATTGTGTGATTGTAACTCACAGGTAGTAGGTAATAAAAGGTTAAAAGTAGTGGTGATTTCTGCCTCTCTGGCTGATGTCTTTAATGTAACCTGATTTCTGAAGCATTACATATTATTAAATACTTTTCTGTATGTCTGCTCCAGGTTTATCAGGGTTAATGAAGGAAGTGTTAAAAAGACACGGCTCAAGGTAAGAAGCTCCATTACAAAGATTAGAAACGGTGTCAGTAATTAATTCCCAGCATAGTTGCAATGAAAGACCTGAATAAATGTTCTTCTGTGTAATCACGGTGGCATCCAGGGTATGCAGAGGAAGCTTATCAGTCAGGATTCTTTGGTGTCAGCAATAGAAACCAACTATGAGTAACTTAAGCCAGAAAAGATGTATTGGAAGCATTCTAAGTAGGTCCCAGCACCAAAGGAAGAGTTGAACAATCAGGCCCCAGGAAAGACTAAATGAGGGCTGCACCAATGAGCTCAACGACAAAACTCATGACCCCCTCCCTAGAACACGGACATACCATAACTCTGCTTCCAATGCCAGTCACTCTCAATGCCTGTGTGCCTCTGCTTGAGTCAGTTCCTGCGACAGAGATCATCTAATTGGCCCATTTGGGGTCAGGGATCTTATCCTTGTGGCCAAATGGATGAACTCCTGTAACAGAATCCACAAAACCCACAGAGAATGAAGAGGGGCATTTCTCCCAAATAAAGTCATTATTTGAAGAAAAAACAGCACAGGTCCTCAAGACTGCCATACTAACCCAAGCCCACACTTTATATTCCCTAAAGTTGCTTCTAGTTCCACTTGAATGTTGCTTCTTATCTCAAGTTTGCCTCTGTCTGTTCTTCCTTGAAAGACTATGGTAGGCAGAACATACCCCTGAAATGTCCATGCCCTAATCCCTACAACCTGTGCCTGAAGGGCTTTGCAAGATGTGATTAAGGTTATGGATTATAAGACACAGAGATTGGCCTGTATTATACAGTGGGCCCAATGCAATCGTATGAATCAGAGAAATTCGGCAGAAAAAAAAGTTGAAGAAATTCTAATCAAGAAAGGATCTGGGGCGCCGGATTCTGTCCCGGTTGCTCCTCTTCCAGTCCAGCTCTCTGCTGTGGCCCAAGAAGGCAGTGGGCAGTGGAGGATGGCCCAGGTCCTTGGGCCCTGCACCTGCAAGGGAGACCAGGAAGAAGCATCTGGCTCCTGGCTTCGGGTTGGCGAAGCGCGCCAGCCACAGTGGCCACTTGGGGGGCAGGGGGGTGAACCAACGGAAAAGGAAGACCTTTCTCTCTGTCTCTCCCTCTCTCACTAACTGTCAAAAAAAAAAAAAAAAAAAAAAAAAAGAAAGGAACTAGATCCCCTTTTGCTGGAAGGTAGGGGAGCACATGGAAAATATAAGAAGGAATTCAAACAGCCTCTAGGGGCAAGGGTCGACCTCTGACTGACAGCCAGGAAGGAGACAGGGACCTCAGCCCTATATGCAACTTAATTTAGCCAACAGCCTGAATGAGCCTAGAAGTAGGTTCATGCTCAGAGCTTCCAGAAAAAAAACAGGCCTTGTCCACATCCTACAGCATTATGAGACTTAAAGTGGAGGACCCAGTCATGCCACACTGTATCTGGACTTCTGACCTATGGAGCTAAGTTTAAGTCACTAAGTTTATAACTTCTTCCAGCAGCCACAGAAAACCAGCACAGGGGCCATGCAGATGTCTCACCTGTTCTAGCATCTTTACTAGCATCGTATGATGTTCTTGGTGATCATGTGGGGAGAGAGGCTCTCTGGCTCTATCGGCCTGGCCATAATTCCTTTACTGCATCATCAGCAAAAACAACAAAATATTAGACACCTATCATATGATAGTAGGTACTCAATTTACAGCCATTATAATTTTAGTGCTCACCCCAACCCCTCAAAAAAGTCCTCACTTCACTGCATGCTAGAACATGGAGATAATAATGCCTACTTCACTGGGCTTTTATGAGTATTAAATAAGATACAGAGTAGTTACATAGCTCACCCAGATTCACTCAAATAGTAAGAGAAAGAACTCGGATTAAAACTTCATTCTGATAGACCCAAACCCATGCCCTTTCTACTAAGCAACACTGCCTCAACATCACCACTACAGAAGTACCCAAAATAGTATGTAGCTAAACTGACATCCAGCACCACCATGGCCTCGGGATTTTCCTGTCAGACATACAAGGCAGTAGGAAGAGCACTGGACCAGGAATCTCCTGACTGGGCCTGCGTTGTAGCATAGCAGTAAAGCCACCTCCTGTGACACCAGCACTCCAAATGGGTATCAGTTCTTGCCCCAGCTGCTTGACTTCCCATTCAGCTCCCTGCTATGGTCTGGGAAAAAGCAGTGGAAGATGACCCAAGTGTCTGGGCTCCTGCCACCCATGTGAGAGACCGGATGAAGCTCTTGGCTCCTGGCTTCCACCTGGCCCAGTCCTGGCTGTTTCAGCCATCTAAGGAGTGAACTAGCAGGTGGAAGATCTCCCTTTCTAACTCCCCCTCTCTCTCTGCAACTCTTTCAAATAAATAAAGAAATCTGCTTTAAAAAGATTATTATAAAGATTAAATAAGACAATTCTTTAAAAATATGGAGGAAAGAAAAGGAAAAAAAGTTGCAGCCAGTTCTCAATCGGCCTTGTTTTCTGTCTCAGCTAGGCTCTCTTGGGTCTGCCTCATGCATGCATAATTTGCTAGTCAGCCAGGAATAGGTAGGGAATTTATCTCAGCCCTTTTGTAGCACCATCTCCTTCCTTGTTGGTTGTTTGTTTGTTTTGTCTTGTTTTTTAAGATTTCTCTATTTATTTGAAAGGCAGAGCTAGAGAGTGGGGGTGGGGGGTGTTCCTCCATCGGCTGGTTCACTCCCAAGATGGCCAAAACGGCCGGAGCGGCGCCAATCTGAAGCCAGGAGCCAGGAGCCAGGAGCTTCCTCCGGGCCTCCCGTGTGAGTGCAGGGACCCAAGGTCTTGGGCCATCCTCCGCTGCCTTCCCAGGCCATAGCAGAGAGCTCAAGTGGAAGAGGAGCAGCCAGGACCCGAACCGGTGCCCATATGGGAAGCCTGCACTGCAGGCGACAGCCTTACCTGCTACACCACAAGAGCAGCCCCAACATCTCATTTCTGAGCTCTCAGACGTCCCTCCTCTCCATTAAATTTCTGGCTAGTCCATGGCTCCCCCCAACCGAGAACACACGGTCGAGCAAAGTGACAGGCTTTCCTCATTCTTTCCCAACTGAGTGTTCCGTTTTTAGCCTGTAAAGCCGCCCCGGTACGCACATGCGCGCGTGCGCACACACACACACACACACACACACACACCCCGAATTGAGTCGGTCCCTTCTGGCAGCAGAGTTGCCCATCTTCGGGGCCAGCGCCCCGCTTCTCAATCCACCTTCTCAATCCACCGCTCCGGCCTATGGGACAGGCAGGAGGGGACGGAAGCAGCTTCAGGCAAGAAGGCCGCAGACTCCTGTTGCTCTTACCCGAAGCTCCAGTTCTTCAAGAATGGAACTTTGTTGTCTGCCTTTGGTCAATTTACAACTCCTGGAAATGATTTGCTGGACTTCCTGCTTCCAGTTTTCTACTTGTCCTGTGAGGATGAACCACTAACCCCTCAGGCAGCCCTCGCCGGAAGTCCCGCCCTCCGTCCTTCCAGGAGACGGAAAGCCTCCTTGACTTGGGAACAGCCCCAGACAGGGGAACTCTTACCCTACTCACTCTATTAGGTTGTCCTGTTCACTGGCCCAGACAGCTCTGAAACCATTTTTGTTTTAAGATTTATTTTATTTATTTAAAATGTGGAGTTACAGAGAGAGAGATTTTTCTATGCTGGTTCACTCCCCAAGTGGCCGCAACGGCCTGGCTGGGCCCGTTAAAGCCAGGAGCTTCTTCCAGGTCTCGCATATGAGTGCAAGGGCCCAAGCTCCTAGGTAAAGGGGCCCAGGGACTTGGGCCATCTTCTGCTTCTTTCCCAGGTGCATTAGCAGGGAGCTGGATCGGAAGTGGAGCAGCCAGGATTTGAACCATGGTCAATAAAGTATGCTGACGCTGCAGGTGGTGGCTTTACCCAGACACCACGATGCAGGTCCCTCCAAAACTGTTCTAAAGAGCCGGAGGTCTGGGGCTAGCGCTGTGCCATAGCAGGTAAGGCCTGGGAAAGCAGTGGAAGATGGCCCAAGTTCTTGTGCCCCTGCACCCATGTGGGAGACCGGAAGAAGCTCCTGGCTTTGGATTGGCCCTGCTCTGCCCGTTGTAGCCCTTTGGGGAGTGAACCAGGTTATGGAAAACCTTTCTCTCTCTCTCTGCCTCTCTATAACTCTGCCTTTCAAAATAAATGAATTAATTAAAGAGAGAGAGAGAGGCAGAGGTCTTTGGCCTTCAGAACAATCTCCCAGAAACTTGGCTTTGCTTGTTTCCTAGCCCTTCCCCAGAATACACAAAATGGATTTTGCAATTTAAATCTGTTTCTATGATATGCATATTATCTAATATTAGAAAACATACAAGTCTGGCTGCAGGAGCTTCAGCACTATCACTCTTTTTCACTGCAGTTAATGAACCATAACTGCCCTTGAATACTTTGGCTTTCAGACTGTTGGGGCCAACATTCCAAAGTGGGTATCAATTTATGGTTGCATTATGTGAAAGAACAAGAAAGAGCTTTGTTTGCTTTTTTGTTGTTGTTCAAGTCTCATTCTTTGAAGCTGACAGGCTAGCGTTGGACTGTTTTTGAGAGAGGGCCAAAATGATTTAACCTGCTGCATCTTTTTATTTTTGCTACATTTCCATCTTCTTTTTGGGGAACTCTCAGAAAGTCAAGAAAACCAACAGCCCCTCATGTCAATGTACATGAAAGTTACTCAGTGAGGTGGTGAAGTTATTGCTAGCTATTTATGAGTCTAAATTCCATCTGATCCTTGTCTGTAGTGTGAATGAATAATATAAGTACAATCTGTTTTCAAATGCATGTATGTCTTCATTGTAAAGCACTGGCAAGTTTACGGTAACTGGCATTATCATACTTTGATGTTGGATATCAAGTCTGCAGCTATTATAACATTCTGAAGGGGGGGGTAATGAGATCTGTTAATATTAGAAACTAATCCTCATTCTCAGAAAGACTGGGTATTGCTGCTCCAGAGAAAGTGGACCTCTATCAAATAGCACCCCTTCCCTTTTTGGCCCAAGGAAAAGGAATTCTTACAGACAGTGTGCATCCCACCTGCCACCCACTCACCACCTCTGGCATATGCAGAGCACATTGGCCAGCTGTCAGGTGTGGTACGATTGTAGAATAAGGTAGACACTAGTCTGGGAATGCAAAGAGCCAACTTCTACTCTAAGGCCAGGCATTAACTTGCTTGAAAAGTTTAGGTCTTTCACTTAGTTTTCTGGGTCTCCATTTCTAAAACAAAATTACTTACTGATGTCAAAGACCCTTGCCCGCTCAGCCATTCTGTGACTCAATAAATAGGCACTCTAGGCTCCTTGCACATACACCTCAGAAAGGCCACATGTCTTCTGCAGTATTTCCCAGCTAAGTGTTAATAGTCTCTTCACTCGGGCTGGCACCATGGCTCACTTGGTTAATCCTCCTACTGCAGCATGGGCATCCCATATGGGTGCCGGGTTCTAGTCCCGGCTGTTCCTCTTCCAGTCCAGCTCTCTGCTGTGGCCCAGGAGGAAAGTGGAGAATGGCCCAACTGCTTGGGTGCCTGCACCCGCATGGGAGACCAGGAAGAAGTACCTGGCTCCTGGTTTTGGATCGGCGCAGCACCAGCCGTAGCGGCCATTTAGGGAGTGAACCAACGGAAGGAAGACCTTTCTCTCTGTCTCTCTCTCCCTCACTATAACTCTGTTAAATAATAATAATAATAATAATAATAATAATAAAGTAGTCTCTTCACTTGGCTACTGCTGATACAAATGAAGTGAGGTTCAGGGTACAAGTGACCGACAGCATCAGGGCTAAGGTGGGGGAACACACAGATCCTCACACCTGTCCTAGTGGCCACCATTTACTGAGCCCTTCCACACGCCGGGAAGAGATAAACACTTTTTTGTGTAGGAAATCATTTGATCTCCTCAGCAGGCTATGAGGTATCATATTATTTACCCCCTTTATGGGAAGGAGCCCCAAATCCTTCTGCGGCTGGCAACTGAACTGTCTTCACAGCTTCTAGTTCAGCTTCCTCTTACAGAGAAATGAAGTATTTATTTGTTCTTGGAATATAATTCATAAACATATAAGCCATCACCATGTGAGGCCCTGTCAGGAAACACAGCAAGATTCAGGGAAGAAAATAAAAGGTTCATTTAGCTATTACCATTTAATATTTCCTTCTCTGAAGCAAATGTCAAATGTCTGTGTAATTATTCTTAACTCTCACTAGCAGCAGGAGAGAATTCAGTAATTCAAAGTTTCCCATTCCTTTTAGTTAATCTCAAGAGGAGAACACATAAAACAGCAGGGAAGGCTTAAACTGGACAAAGTTCTTGGCAGCTGAAAGCCTTCCATGATGAAAGAAATCATGACTTCTGCCACTGACTCAGTCAGCCCCATCTCTAATCCCTTTGATAACTTTCTCAACCAGAACCCAATCCAAAGAAAACTGTGCTCACCCTACATGCACTAAATTGGAACAAAAATAAGCAAATGATTATGCACAGGATTGGTAATGTTGTGAAGTCATCCTCTCTATATAATTCTTGAATACATAATACGTGTGTGGTTATAGACTTGGAAAGCAGTATGGCCAAACTAAGCAACCATAATTCTCAGCAATCCCACTCCTGAATGTCTATGCCTAGAAAATATATCAAAAAAAAAAAAGAGGCCTATTTGAAAATGTCAATTTCAGCATTATCTACAATAGCAAAACACAAGAAACAACATAAACAAAAACACACACAGTTTTTGCAATATTCACTGATTGAATGCCTATTAGATGCCAGGCAATGTTCACGGCCCCAAGATGAATATAATTCTCCTTGAGGAGTATGCTGAATATTGAGGCCTTTTTTGTTTTGTTTTGTTTTGGAATTTTTGTCTTTATTTTCAACACTCAGCATACACTCCTTTCTCCTGCATATCATAGGGACTGCAAGACTGGGTCCCATACAGCATCAAGGATCTTGGATATGACTTTCACTCTGCGCAGGGGATGTGTTTGCAAGAGATTTGGAAGGCAGAAGGAAAGCAGAACCTTTTAACTCTTCCTCCAGCAGCCATAGTAGGCACACGGGCACATCAGATCCAAATGTTTGCAGAGACCAGCTAAACCCTTGTGCCAGCCATCCACTTGGGTGTTGTGGGGAGCTGGGATATCAGCAACATTTTCTTGGAATTTTCTGACCCCTGCACTGAGCAGTAACTTCCTAACACTCTTTAAGCTAGTTGTCACCCTGAAAGCCAAAGAGATCTCTTCCACCTACTGATTTTTCTCCCACCTTCAGCCTTTTCAGTAGTTTCACAAACACCAAAATCCTTGTATAAAATTCCTTTCTGATTAAAACCATATCTATTTTCCTTGATCCTTTTTGCTGACAGATAACAGTAGAAATATGATATAAGCCACACGTGTGAGTCAGCGGCATCATTGAAATTTTTATAGTAGCCATATTAAAAAAGTAAAAAGAAACAGATGAAATTTGTGTCAACAGTAGATTTATTTAACCTGATATATCCAGAATATTGCTATTTCAACAGGTAGTCAATATGAGAATATTAATTAGGTAATTTACTTTTTGTAACAGGTTTTCAAGATGAAGTATATAGTTTATACATATAGCATGTCTCAATTCAGACAAGAACTTAATATCTGCAAGTGATTGGTGGCTCTTGTATTTCATAACATAAATCTATGCAGTAATACAATGGCAGATGACTGTGCTGCCATTTAAATGAACTTTTGGCCTTGTTTCTGCTACTGTGGTTGGTTCATCTCTTCACTTGGTCCATGGGTATCTGTGAAATGAGATCTGGCTCTCACCGCAGTTGGATCAAAGACATCAACCTATAAGCAGCCTTTCGATTAGAAGACTGGAATTTCTATAAGCATTCCCAGAACTACATGGAAATTCCATCAGGCAAGAGGGGCAGGTTCAGTGTGGCTGGAAGAGATCTGCTTTGTGCCTGGGTGACCTTAACTGTAGGACAGGAAGAAGGCAGCTCCCAAGGGTTGTAGCCTTATGCTGAGACATGGTCCTGAGCTCTTCCATCATGCCCACTGGGGAATGAATGGTCTGAAAGAAGAGAATCAGCAAGACTTGTTTGGAGAGTTGCTAAGATAGACACGTGGATCTAGAACAAGAGCTTCATTCCTAGGCATGTCAAACCACAGGAACAGAAGAAACCCTTCTCTGGTGATTATATCTTGCCAACAGTGGATCTGAATCAGAAAAAAAAAAATTAGACAAAGAGTAGCAGCTGCTAAAATCAGGTCAAGCCAAGATGGATGCAGAATGCAGGTAGACTGTGGGCTACAAAAGCAGGCATGAGAGCAACTGATACCCAGTAACCAGAATTAGGTAAGACCAGGGTAAGTGCAGAAGAAGCTGAGTATGCCAGCGCTATGGCTAGGATGCACTAACGTACATGGCTGCCCATCTTTGTGTCTACTGGCTGTTTTTTTATCATTTCCTTTTTTTAAATATTTATTCATTTATTTGAAAGTCAGAGTTACACAGAGAGAGAAGGAGAGGCAGAGGCACAGAAATAGAGAGAGGTCTTCCATCTGCTGGTTCACTCCCCAGTTGGCCACAACAGCAGGAGCTGCGCCTATCCCAAACCAGGAGCCAGGAGCTTTCTCTGGGTCTCCCACATGGGTACAGGGGCCCAAGGACCTGGGCCATTTTCTACTGCTTTCCCAGGCCATAGCAGAGAGCTGGATTGGAAGTGGAGCAGCCGGGACTCGAACCAGCACCCACATGGGATGCCGGCACTGCAGGTGGCAGCCTTACCTGCTACACCACAGCACCGGCCCCCTTTTGTATCATTTCCTGCTAACATAACTGCACACAGCTTCTGACACACAATGATAGCTAATAGCCTGTTCGTGAGTTCTTACCACGTGCCTAGTACCAAGTCAACACCTTTACACACACAATCCTGACTTCATCCTCCCTGAGCTCTATGAGGCAAGTATTGTGAGCCCCAGTTTTACAAGAAGGCTGAGAGGCTAAACCCCTTCCCAGAAGCCATGTGCTTAGTGCACGTGGCCGCTGCAGATCGCACTCAGAAATGCTCGTTCTGCAATCCTGTGCTCGTGGCTGTGCTGCGCTGCTTCAGGAGAAGTTTGCTGACTTTCCTGGAACTGAGAAGGGAAAGCTGTGAAACACGGTGGGGCAAATTTCCAAAGCCCAATTTTGCCAAATTCACAGACACTGTGCGGGGCTGGGCCTGGACAGGGAACGGTGGAAAGCAACAGGAATGGCACCATCAACAGGGCCGGTCGCATCCTCAACTGCCCCTGAGGTGACCACCCGAGCACGCTGGGAGCTGCCCGCAGAGACCTGGGTTGGGTGTGGAGGTGCAGATGGCTGCCTTACCTCGGAGAAAAGAATCCTTCCCAGGTAGAAGGAGCAGTTGCCATGGCTACCACACATTCTTGGCCCAATCCTAGGGCAATGGCTTGAGTCCAAATCAGAGAGGTCTGGTTTTCAGGGGAAAAAAAAAAGTGAAATAAAATTAAAAAGAATCACAGTTTCTTTCAGCCACCACAGCCTTCCACAAAGGTGCAGTGTCTCCGCAGCTCGAAATCTAAACAGAAGAACCGCAAATGCCCGGGGGCCACTGCACAGTGCCTGCAGAAGATGAAGTGCCCTTTCATAGCGGACAGCACCCCAGATGCGGCTCAGCACGGCTTCACCAAAGGATCTGCCAGAGTCAATACAACCCGCCGCTCCGACAGGATCCCCCTTCCTGCCGTGGGGCTCCAGCAGCAGCCTGCAAAGGGGTACTCACAATGCTGGCTTTTTCCAAGCTGGTCAGCCCTCATTTTCCTAACCAAGCTGTGCCCTGGTGGCTTGGGGTGCTGCCTGTTCAGCTGCCCACAGCTCAGCCTGCAAATCTGCATGTTCCTAAAAGCCCCAGTTTAAACAGAAGCTGGTTGTAATTCCTCCCCACTGAAGACTTGCTTGTAAGAATTCAAGCCAAGCGTGAGGAGTCCTCAAGCGCCATTCTGTGCCCCCAAGTGGAGCCTGTCCTGCTGCCCACACTGCCCTACCAAGCATGCACCCATCCATGCACCAGCTACATACCTAGAAGAGCAACTCAAAGTCCCAGCACCAGAAAACTGATTGCAGGTGCTTACCTGCCCTCTCAGGTTGACCGTGACCGCCATGCTGTTCCAGAAGACAACCACCAGCCAGGAATCAAGCAAGCCTGGTCCTGCTTTTCTATCTTTTGCCTTGGCAGTGAAGTGCCAACAAAATCACTCAGTGCCTAGAATGGTAGGGGAAAAAAATCTATCTAAATCCTAATGCTTCCTGGACGTCAAAAGGGGTCAAAATATTGGAGCCAACTAATTAGAACTTGTTGACAATAGATTCCATAATCCTTTATTTGTGCATTTGCAGAAATTATTGAGGCATTAAACAGAATGCTAAAAATGTAAAAGAAAATGTTTATCCTGAGTTGCTTTGGGAGTTATGGGTTACAGTGCAGACTTGGCCAAGTCCAAGAGCCACATGACACACAACCAGTCTCAAGAATGGCACAGAAATGGCATCAAGAAACCCCAATCACAAAAATATGAATTTCTTAAGGGAGTAGACCCCAAGTTCCTGAGGAACATGCATTTTGCCAAGAAGCACAAGAAGGACCTGAAGAAGAGGCAGGCCAACAACACCAAGGCTATGAGCCGGGGAAAGCAGGAGAAGATGGCCCAAGTCCTTGGGCTCCTGTACCCATGTGGGAGACCCAGCAGAAGCTCCTGGCTCCTGGCTTGAGATAGGTGCAGCTCCAGCTGTTGCGGCCTTCTGGGGAGTGAACCTGCGGATGGAAGACCTCTCTCTCTCTCTGCCTCTTCTTCTCTCTCTGTGTGACTCTGGCTTTCAAATAAATAAATTAAAAATCTAAAAAAAAAAAAAAGGAAGAAAGAAAAGAGTTAACCCATTCTTGGACCCCCCATGGGGTAAACTGTTTTCACTTGTCTTCCTTCAACTGCTGTTTTCCAGGTAGTTCTTATTATTACATTTTATACAAAGTTTAGCAGACCACACGAGGAGAGCAGGGTAACTGGCTTTAATACCCCATCCTGAGGGTGAGGCAGCTGAAGCTGAAAAAGTCCCAGTGATCTACTCAAGATTAGTGGCTCAGCTGCACTCTGACAGCGGGGCCAGAGCACATCTCTGTGAGCTTCCATCCAGGGCTCTCGCCAGCTTCTCCAGAATATCATAGGTACCTGCCAGGCACAACTCCGGGGCTGACCTGAGACCTGAGTGGATTAGGGAGATAGGCTTTCCTTTCATACACAGTGTCAGCAATTGTCTCGGGGAACAGGGGCTGGGTGGCTGGAGCCTAGGGTAATGGGAAGACTTGTTTTTTATTATATATCCTCTTGTGCCTTCCAATAGCACATCATATGCATGAATCAACTGTTGAGAAAATAACCAACATTTAATGTTAAAGACTTTCCTTTTACAAATCAATTTTCACCTATCCCCAAATTAATGGACTCAAAATGTATTTTGTGGTTATTGTGATTCTTAAGCCCACAATATGAGCTGCGAGCCCACATCATGAATGGGCCCACAGCCAGACTCAAATGGAATGGACTGAGATGGAAGTTATAGATACAGGATTATGCCTCTACACCTGAAAAGTGCATAGTTCAGCGGATATAAAATAGCCAGCTCTCAATTCTCTGCATTAGCAAAGCAAAGTCATGGGGTCAGTAGTCTAAAATGTAAGTAAACATGAAAAGTTATATTTAATTTATATTCAGCTTTAGAATGTGTCTGTACATTTTGGAATATAGATCTGGTTTCCTTCATGAACCTCCAACACCACATACTAAACCCAAAGGACTGGAATTTGAGGAAACTGTCCATATTTCCCCCTTTTATCTCTTACAATGTCTTTGGCTGCCAGAAATAAAAATTCTAATGGAAGCTGACTTAAGTAACAAGGCAATTGACTGTCTCACAAAACTGAGAGCCTGCAGCTCAGGATCTGAGGGTGTGTTGATCCAGCAGCTCAGCAATGTCGTCCAGGTCCCAGGTCCTTCTGTTCATTTCATCTTCTGTCCTCAGTGAGGACTCCCAAAATGGCCACAACACCCAGATCTGGGCCAGGCCAAAGCCAGGAGCCTGAGATCCCATCCAGGTCCTCCACTTGGGTGGCAGGGAACAAGTAGTACTTGAGCCATCTTCTGCTGCTTTCCTAAGAGAATTAGTACAGAGCTGGATGGGAAGTAGACCAGCAGGGAATCAAACAGGTGCTTTACATGGGATGCTGGCATCACAGGTGGCAACTTAGCCCTCTATACCACAACACTGGCCCCTAATGCTCACGTTACTAAAAGGCAACTTAGACTGAGTAGCAGCTATGTTCAGTAAGCCATGAAAAGATTTTCCATAAGAGAACACAATAATCAGCCAGCCCCAAGTTCAAGGTGAATATGTCTATTAGGAGAGGTATCATATTCCTTATCATCGTTTTCAGAGATCCACCTGAGCCAAAGGTATTCTTCAAGGCTAATGATCAGTTGACATACGTAGGTGTCACTGATTCAAAGTGTTCTTGTGCTGAGTGGGTTGGGCAGGTCTTGACCTTGCCTACTGCACCTGCCCCAGGACACTCAGAAGAGGACACTCAGGGAGTGTTCTCATTACAGGCCCTCAATCCCACAGGAGAAGGGATGGATTGATGTCACTAACTTGCTGAGATAATAACCACCTCAGCTGCACAAAGCCCCAGCTGGAGGTTAAGAAGGGAATTGCCTACAAGCAATTTCCACCAAACAGCTAAGAAATAAAATATAGTGTCAGATGGGCCACGGAAAACCAGCGTGGGACTCTGTTCCTGGGTGGTTTTTTTTTTTCTAGAAAGAAACAGAAGGTACAGCCACTGGCTACATTTATTTTTGGAGCTGAGAGAAGGGAAAAGAAGAAAAATAGAAAGAAAAAGATGTAGACATATGGATTAATCTGATTCAACCCTGGAGAAAAACATCCATCTCAGCATGTCAGGGTTAAGAAGAGCCACAGACGCATGACCTGTGCCATCAGAACTGCACTGTTTGGTCTTGCTCTTTACCAGCAGAAAGGGCAAGAAGGCTAGAATGGGATGATTCTAGAATCAAGAATTGAGAAAAGCAAATGCCTGTTTCATCTTACACACAGCCACACAGGGCTCTTGAGCATCAGCGTCAGAGAGCTTTGTACACGTGCAGGCTGTGACTCAGGAGGTCGGGGGTGGGGCCCAAGCGTCTGCATTTCTAACAAGATCCCTGTGGATGCTGATGCTGCCACTCTGGGGATTAGAGTCTGACTAACTAGGTGGTAGGCCAGCTATGATTAAGCATGAGTGTTACTGACTCAACAGTTGATATGGTCTTTAAGATGTGTGCCTTTTAAGATAGGAAAAAACCTTTAAAATCAGCTAACAGAGATTAATATTCACAGCATATATAGAACTCCTATAACTCAACAACATCAAAAAACCCAATATAAACATGGGCAAAGGACTTGAGTAGACAATTCTGCAAAGATGTACAGATGGCTAATAAGCACAGGAAAAGATGCTCACGTTACTGATCATTAGAGAGTGACATGTCACTCCAAACCCATTTGGATGGCTATTATCAAAAACACAGAAATTAGCATGTGTTGGAGAGGGTGAGGAGAAATTAGAACCCTTGTGCATTGCTGATTGAAATGTAAAATAGTGCAACCACTACAGAAAACCGTATAGCAGGACCTCAAAAACTTAAACACAAAATTACTATCCTCCAGGAATTCCATGTGTAGGTATACATACAAAACAGAACTGAAAACAGGGGCTCTCAGGGCCAGAGCTGTGGCTCAGTGGGTTAAAGCCCTGGCCTGAAGCACCAGCATCCCATATGGGCGCCAGTTCTAGCCCCGGCTGCTCCTCTTCAGATCCAGCTCTCTGCTATGCCTGGGATAGCAGTAGAAGATGGCCCAAGTCCTTGGGCCCCTGCACCCGCATGGGAGACCCGGAAGAAGTTCCTGGGTCCTGGCTTCAGATCGGTGCAGCTCTGGCCGTTGCGGCCATCAGGGGAGTGAACCAGCGGATGGAAGACCTCTCTCTCTGTATCTACCTCTCTCTGTAACTCTGTCTTTCAAATAAATAAATAAATCTTAAAAGGGGGGGGGGCTCTAGCAGATTTTTGTGCACTAGTGTTCCAAGTAGCATTCATTCACAAAAGCTAAAAGGTATAAGTTACCCAAATTTCCATTGATAGATGATTAGATATACAAATGGATTAATTACATACAACGGAATATTATTTAGCCTTTAAAGAGGAATGAGATTCTGACACCTGCCACAGGCTGGATGTGCCTTGAAGACATTATAAGTGAAATAAGCTGACCACAAAAGGGCACTACTATATGGTTCTGCCAACAGGAAGTACTTGGAACAGTCATATTTATGGAGACTGAAGAGAGAAGGGTGGTTGCCAGGAGCAGGGGAGAAAGGAGAATGAGGTGTCATTGTTTCATCAAGTTTCAGTCTGGGAGGATAATAAGTTCTCGAGATGGACTATAGTTATGGTACTTAATGGCTCGGAACGGCAAATGTAAAAAATCATTAAAATGATTCATTTTATGTTATTTCTATTCTTTAAAAAGATTTATTTATTTATTTATTTATTTGAAAGGTAGACTTACAAGGGAGAGAGAGGGAGAGAGACAAAGATCTTCCATCTGCTGGTTCACTTCCCAAATGGCCAGTCAGGAATCAGGAGCTTCCTCTGAGCCTCCTTGGGTGCAGGATGTCCAAGAACTTGGGTCATCCTCTGCTGCTTTCCCAGGTGTATTAGCAGGGAGCTGGATTGGAAGTGTAGCAGCTAGGACTTGAACCAGTGCCCATATGGGATGCCAGCGTTGCAGGAGGCGGCTTAACCTGCTATGCCACTGTGTCAGCCCCAGTTATATATTTTTTATCACAAGAAAAAAATAGTCAGCCAACTTAACTCTCCAGTTTTAGACATGTAGAAAGGGAGACAAAGGATCCTGTGAGTGGCTGAGCAGAGAGGCACAGTTGGCTGGTGAGGGAGCCCCGTCAGAACCCTGAACCCTGAGTCCCAATGCCATGTTCTCTGACCTCAGAACCATGACACTGGTCCCTCTGGAAGGATGCAAAAGGGTGCAGTGAAAAGACTCAAGGAGCAGGCAGCAGGAAACGGGAATTCTTGTAGTTCTGCCAGACACAACTGTGACACTTTAGACAAATCCTTGACTTTCCTGGGATTAATCCTCTTGTTAGTGAAACGTAGAGCCCGACAACATTCTCATCAGTGAGAAAAAGGGAATATCTTCCAAAGTATTTGCTTGGAATTCTGTTCTCAGAAAGTTTTGCCTGTGGGCTGATGTTGTGGTATAGCAGGTTAAGCCACCACTTGTAAGGCTGTCATCCCATATCAGAGGGCTACTCTGCTTCTGACCCAACTCCCTGCTCATGTGCCTGGGAAAAGCAGCAGATGATGGCCCAAGTGCTTGGGCCCCTGACACCCATGTGGGAGACCAGGATGGAGTTTCTGGCTCCTGGCTTTTGCCTGGCCCAGACACATCTGTTGTGGCCATTTGGGGAGTGAGCCAGTTGATGGAAGATTCTCTTTCTCTCTGTACCCCCACCACTCTGCCTTTCAAAAAAATAGTTTTTAAAAAGAAATGCCCAGGGTGGAGGAGTGTCTGGTTTTGTAGTCATGTATTCAGGAAATACAAAAGGGGCAGACTTAATGCCCCTTTTGGGTATTCACAAAACACATTAGCACATGAAAGACTCTGGCCGGTTCTATAGTAAAGAAATCTGTTCATGTTTCTTGATGCAGCCATCTTGCTTTGGGCTCCCAAAGCAAACACTGAGACAAGGATTTGGGTGGAAGTGAAGGAAACATGGTAAGGCAATCAGGAAGCCCCTCAGGAAAGGGAAGGCAGTCTTGGAAGATGTAAGCCAGCTACGCTGGAGCTCAGTTCCTCCAGGGAAATCCCAGAACCCAGTGTAGAACACACATTTCAGTTATCACACAGGATGGCTAGAGACCTGGGGTTTTTATACACCAGCTCACACTGTGAGGAGTTAGACGGGGCCAATAGGCTCTTCGGTCGGGTTCCTTTAAGAATGGACAAAATGCTCAGTTCTCCCCAGAAGCTGCCTTTAGCAGGACAAAATTACTGACAGCAACCCTCTGAGTTTCTAGTTTTAGCATGAGAATAGCAAGACAAAATTACCTATCCCAGCCTTCCCATTGGTTTTTGTTTCATCAGGAGCAGGCTGGCCAGGATTACAATTCCTGCCCTCTGGTGTGTTTGTCCCCGCCCTCTGAATGGCTGTTAGCTGGTTTTTTTTGTTTTGTTTTGTTTTGTTTTTTGACAGGCAGAGTGGACAGTGAGAGAGAGAGACAGAGAGAAAGGTCCTCCTGTGCCCTTGGTTCACCCTCCAATGGCCACCGCGGCCAGCGCGCTGCGGCCGGCGCACCACGCTGATCCGATGGCAGGAGCCAGGTACTTCTCCTGGTCTCCCATGGGGTGCAGGACCCAAGGACTTGGGCCATCCTCCACTGCACTCCCTGGCCACAGCAGAGAGCTGGCCTGGAAGAGGGGCAACTGGGACAGAATCCGGCGCCCCGACCAAGACTAGAACCCGGTGTGCCAGCGCCGCAAAGCGGAGGATTAGCCTAGTGAGCCGCGGTGCCAGCCTGTTAGCTGTTATTCCACTCCACCCAAACTGTGCACAGAAGACCCCACACTGGCAAGTTCCTTCAGGCATTCCTCCCTTGGAGCCCCCTCCTGACTGCTGCACTAGGGGGTTTCTCAATAAATCTACTTTGCTCCTTGTCCCTGTCCACATGGAAATTCCTCTTTTACATAAGACAAGAACTGAGATTGCCTTCGTTGTCCCCTAACACCATCAGCTGCGGTTTGCGGTTTGCAGACTGCTCATGGTGGGCGTCAGCCCCTGAAAGCTCCCATCATCCTGTAAGGACAAAACAGCTCTCCCTGGCTTCAGACTCCGGCTGCTGGAAGTCCACCTCTTGTGCTGACATGGTAAGGCCAAAGGGACATAGCAGGGCACTTGCAGTGTTTGCCACACCAGCATTTCCCAAACTTAGATGACCACAGAACACCTCCTCCTTATTGCAATGTTTTTAAAGATTTGTTTTATCTATTTGTAAGGGAGAAAGAGAAAGAGATATACTAGCTGCTGGTTCCCTCCCCAAATGGCCACAACAACCAAGACTGGGCCAGGCTAAAGGCAGAAGCCTGGAACTCCAACTAGGTCTCCTACATGGGTGACAGGGATCCAAGCATTGAGCCATCTTCTGCCTTCCCAGATGCATTGGCTGGGAGCTAGTTTGGAAGCAAAGCAGCCAGAACTCAAACCTGCATTCCAATATGGGATGCAGGTGACTCAAGTGGCAACTTAACTCACTGTGCCACAACACTGGCCCCTCCTCATTATTTTTGAACCCTGAAAAATATTTTGCAGAACTTTGGGAAACTAGGCAATCTCTACTGAGATCCCTCTTGGTATAATGTTTTAACTTCCTCTGATTCTGATATTTAAAAATGACTTAGGATTCCTGTTCAGAGCTGAAATACCATTCTGTTTCTCAGCATTGACCCCACCTGTCCCCATGTGCTGCCAAGCGGATCGCCTGCAGGACTGGCAGAGGGATGGGTTCTGTCCAGGCACAGCAGGGGGAGATTTCAGGGACCCACCCTCTGCTCCCATCACTCTTGTGACTCGTGTTTGTCTCCCAAAGGTGAATGTGCCACCTGGGAGGAGCTGGCACTCTCTTCTTCAAACATGCACTTTCCTGTAAAAAGGAAAGTGCTTGTCTGGGTTCCCAAGTTTGCATATTTGACTTTTTTTTTCCCCCAACAGCAAACTGGCCACCCGAAATATTTTCTTGTATTCAAAAAAGGGAGCTCTTATCTGAGCCCATGGAAAATGTGAGACCAGCAATCACCCAAATGTAATATCACACTTGTTTGTAATGCAGAAAAGAATGAAGGGCAAATCCTTAACCGAGAAACGTGGACAATCCCTCCAGACAAACGGGCGTCTGTAAAGAAGTCACACGCGGACGAACAGTCAGCCCCATCCAACCCTGCCGTCAGCGTTCTCGCTGTGAGCCAGGCATTTTGAAGGCTGCCTTTGGTTGGAAAAAATTACATTGGCCTTGGTTCAAGCCTCCTCACTCTCTTTAGCTGACAAGTCTTAAAAAGAAATCAAGAACCAGAAAGAATTAAAGGTTTGCCTATTTTTCCTTGCAGTCAGAAGCTGTACTGCTTCTAGAATTCATCTTGAAGCCCCATTTTCAATCTCTTTCTCTCTGCACAAACATATCAATAATTGTCCCATTATACACACACCTGAACTATATTTACCAAATGGGAGTATAAATTATCCTGCAAATCGTATTAACACTGTGAATAAATTTAAGGATGCTTGTAAGAGACAGCAAACCAGCCTATTTCTAAATAGCAAAAGCCAACGTGAAATCAATTCTAGTTGGTTCAGCCGGGAGCTTGGCACTGTGCTGAATGTGCAGGAGACAGCAGTCTGGACTTTATGTACACAACCACTGCTTTCATGGGCAGAAAACAGTCAGAAACAGCAATTTCGTATGTTTCTTATACAAAAATGAATCACATGAGTCAGTGTCACAGCACAGTGGGTTAAGCCACTGCTCGCTACACTGGCACCCCATATCGAAGTGCTGGTTCGCGTCCTGGTTTCTCCACTTCCCATGCCTGTTAATGTGCCTGAGAAGGCAGAGGAAGACGGCCCAAGTGCTTGGGCTCCTGGCATCCACTTGGGAGACCCAAATGAAGTTCATGGCTCCTGGCTTCGTCCCAACCCAGCCCTAGCTGTTGTGACCATTTGGGAAATGAACCGGCAGATGGAAAATTGACCTCTCTCTCTCTTCCTCTCTCTCTCTCATCCTCTTTCTAGATCTCTCTGCCTTTCAAATAAATAAATCTTTTTTAAAAATAAATCGCACGCCGGTGCCGCAGCTCAATAGGCTAATCCTCCGCCTAGCGGCGCCGGCATACCGGGTTCTAGTCCTTGTCGGGGCGCCGGATTCTGTCCCGGTTGCCCCTCTTCCAGGCCAGCTCTCTGCTGTGGCCAGGGAGTGCAGTGGAGGATTGCCCAAGTGCTTGGGCCCTGCACCCCATGGGAGACCAGGAGAAGCACCTGGCTTCTTCCATTGGATCAGCGCGGTGTGCCGGCGCAGCGCGCCGGCCGCGGCAGCCATTGAAGGGTGAACCAACGGCAAAAGGAAGACCTTTCTCTCTGTCTCTCTCTCTCACTGTCCACTCTGCCTGTCAAAAAATAAAAATAAAAATAAATCCTTTTGTTTGCAACAAAATGGATGCAACTGGAAACCATTATACTTAGTGAAATAAGCCAGTCATAAAAAGACAAATTCCATATGTTCTCCCTGATCTGTGGTAACCAACAGGGTACCTAAAAGGTAGTCTACAGAAGTGAAATTGACACTTTGAGATACTATGATTTCAGTTTTTTTTTTTTTAAGATTTATTTATTTATTTGAAAGAGTTACACAGAGAGAGGAGAGACAGAGTGAGAGAGAGAGAGAGAGAGAGAGGTTTTCCATCCAATGGTTCACTCTGCAATTGATCGCAACAGCCAGAGCTGTGCCAATCCGAATCCGGGAGCTGGAGCTTCTTCTGGGTCTCCCAAGCGGGTGCATGGGCCCAAGGACTTGGGCCATCTTCTGCTTTCCCAGGCCATGGCAGAGAGCTGGATCAGAAGTGGAGCAGCCGGGTCTCGAACCAGCGCCCATATGGGATGCAGGCACTTCAGGCCAGGGTGTTAATCCACTGCGCCATAGCACCAGCCCCAAGAAACCATGATTTTGAACAGCCTTTGTCTCAACTGTTGAAGAAAGTATTTTTTTTCATACTATTTGTTGAACTCTTTACTTAGTGTAGGGTTTATCTTATGAGTATAAAGTTAACTGAAAGTAGATCTTTGTAAAAAAATAAGGATGAAAATAGGAGAGGAAGGAGGAAGAAGGGTGAGAGGATGGGTGGGTAAGAGGGTAGGGTGGGAAGAATCATTATGTTCCTAAATTTGTATATATGAAAGGCAAGAAGTTTGCATTTCTTAAATAAAAGGTTTCTAGGTTAAAAAAAAAAAGAACAAGAAAAAAAAAAGAAACAGTAGCTGGTTAACCTGAATAATGTCTATAGGGATTAACAATTATTAAAAGTTGTAACTCCTGCTTAGTAGAATCAGGGAAAGTGACTTGCTCTTGAATGATGTAAATACTGATTGTTTTAATTTTCTTTGAAAATTAACCTCAAGGGTATCTACTAAAACTGAATAAAAGACAAAAATGTTATTGCTACATCTTTGTGTAACCAAAATATCTAAAAACACATTTTGCTGTTGACTATGATGGTATACATATATGCAAAATAAAAAATAATTTAGACCTAAAAAAAGGAAAATGTGTTCATAAAGCCCATACTGTTTTTGAGCCTGGTCTTTATTTTATTTATCTTGAACACCTTTCTTGGGTATATCAATCTCTCTCTTTTGTTTCCCCCCAAACCACTGCATTGTATTACATTGAGAAAGTATCATAATTTATTTTACCCTTCCCTCTAAATGACATTTGGGTTGTTTCTAGTTCTTGACATTTCAAGAAAAGGTACAGTAAACATCTTTAAATGTAGATACTTGCATCCATACTTTATTTTTCTCATTTAAAATCCTAGAAGTGAAATTGTTCAATCAAAATATACAAACATTTGACATCTAACAAATGCTGTCAGATTACAGGAAACATTTTCAGCTGGGCCTCAAAGATCAGGAGGTTTAAAAGTGAGGACAAGATTTCAGAGAAAGAACATAGAGCTGTAAGATTAAGCAGCAAGCTGTCTTCTGGGATTTGTGACTTTATTTTAAAGATATTTTTATTTATTTGAAAGGCAGAGTTGCAGAGACAGAGAGAGAGAGAGAGAGAGAGAGAGAGAGAGAATCTTCCATCTGCTGGTTCACTCCTCAGATGGCTGCAGCCACCAGGTCTCAGCTAGGCCAAAGCCAGGAGCCAGAAGCTTCCTCCAAGTCTCCCACATGGATAGCAGGGGCCCATACATATGAGCCATCTTCCTCTGCTTTTCCAGGCACATTAGCGGGAGCTGGATTAGAAGTGAAGCAGCCTAGACTCAAACTGGAGTCCATAGGGGATGCCAGTGTCAAAGGCAGCAGCTTAACCCACTATGCCACAATGTGGGCCCCGAGATCCACAATTTAAGATAATGGCAGATTAACTGAAAATGTAGCTCAGAGGCCAGTGTGTTTGGAAGAACAAGATTGCCACAATGCCTCATCCCAACTCAATTTCATTTCATCAAACTCACACTCACCAAGGTTGTCAGTAACTGAGCTATTACGCCAAGTGCTGTGGCTATGGCTGCATCCCTCTGTGATGTAGCATCTCTACTTGTTGGCATCCCATGAGGAGGGGAGACTTCCCCACTCCCTCTACCTAATTTCTAGCCACTATCCCCAAGGGACCTGCCCATGGCTATGTAGAATCAAATGACCAGGACCTGATTCCAACTCTGACACACGTTTCCAGTGTGGCCTTGGGCAGACCTCCTCTGTACCTTGATGGATAAGTGCATGTGTTGCTATCACACTCCATTGGGTTGCCCCTAAACAGCCTTCAGAAGAGAACCTAGTGTGTATAATAGCCCCAGGCTTGTCAGTCCATGTGCTTATTGTTACTCTGTGGCAGGCCACCTTCGATCCTCTCCCTTTCAATGACAGCGGTTGAACACCTCTCAGGAAAGCACGATTCAGAATTCTGGGCCCAATTGTAAAATGGATATGCTACTATCTACTTTACAGGGTCATTGTGGTGATTCGAGGTGTGATATATAAGGGACCTGAGACTCACTAGTTGTTAGCTGCTAACATTATTACTGCAGAGGTTGTCATAAATGCCCCTTCACTCACACTTCACCACATGAGCACAATTGTCTCCTCTATATCTTAAAAGGGCATTAATTCCCTGAGCACTTCTAAGTAGCAGACAGACTCATGGTGCAGCTCAGATAACCATTTATCAAGTAATAGAGCAAGAGGAGCTTAAGGTGGCTTCGTTTGGAAATCAAGGAGCCCATGACAAGAACCAGAGTGGGGATATTAGAGATGTAGGCAAGGGTGGTAGAATTAATAGGGACAGGCGGAGGCTTACCAAGGACCTTTCTTCTTCCTTGAGAGCTACGTGGAGGCTCTTCCCTCGAAGTGAGAGAAAGTGTTACAAGAGAAGGCAATGCCCTCAAAGAGTGTGTGGAGCCAAGAACAGTCAACCTTGGGAACCCGATCCAAGTAGGCAAAGGCCTCCCAAAGGCTCTGTGGGCACAGATGGTCCTGGGATGAAGGTTCACGTAGTCCATTTCCAGGCCCTGATCTGCCCCAGGATGTGTCTGTGGGGATTGGCTCACCCCACCAGCCCCTTCACGAATGCCCAACTCCTTCCATAAGCTGTGATCGCTGCTACTGTTGTCGTTAACTGTTTCCTCAGTGTTTCTATGAGTAATGTCTACACTGGGACACAATTCTTCCCAGAGGTGAGTGTGGCAAGACTCCCGTGGGGAGAACAAGGAAAAGATATGCTCTGTAAATGTCAAGAAGCTGGGAGAGGCTTTCTGACATCCTGTGTGTGATGAGAGATAGCCAGAGCAGGGCTCTCATCACATGCTGTCTGATCAGTGTATCAGAAGGGGGTCCCACCATGCGCTGGGCTGGATTCTGTAATCATTGATAAGTTGTCAAAAATGATTTCTTAAATGAATTGCTTAGACTGGAAAAATTGCTTGGACCTCAGAAAAAAATGGTCCTGTTTTCAGAAAAATCTCATATTTTTAGAGAGGCAATTTTAGTAGCTAAATATTTGAATGTGGTTAAATATTTATAGACTCACAACGTTAAATATTCAGGTTACCTCTGGTAGGCGGATGTTTCTTATCATCAGTCCTAGACTACGGATTCCTGTATCTCTCATTACCTGCTTCTTCAGTTATTCTTGTAAGTTCTCTCAAGTGATCTAATTGCTCTGGCAACCAGGACATTTTTATCAATTCCTATTCATTAAAAGGCTCATCTTCTAATGTGTCATGTCAGAGCCAAAATTAGTCTAGAACTGTAACCTTTCTTCAGCTTAGTCATTCACTTCCCTTCCCTCCCGCCCCCGCTGGCTTCCACCATCATAACTGGCCACCCGTAGCGGGTAAAGCCACCACCCACAGTGCCAGCATCCCATATGGACACCAGTTCGAGTCCTGGCTGCTCCTCTTCTGATCCAGCTCTCTACTACGGCCTGGGAAAGCAGCAGAGGATGGCCCAAGTCTTTGGGCCCCTGCACCCACATGGGAGACCTGGAAGAAACTCCTGGCTCCTGGCTTTGGATTGGCACAGTTCAGCTGCTGCGACCACCTGGGGAGTGAACCAGCAGATGGAAGACCCCCTCTCTCTCTCTCACTCTCTCTCTCTGTCTCTGCCTCTGCCTCTCTGTAACTCTGTCTCTCAAATAAATAAATAAATAAATCTTAAAAAAAAAAAAAAAAAAAAAGATAACTGGCCACCTCCAGCTCCAGCTCCAGCTCCAGCCCAAGAGCTCTGCTACTTGTTCCTTCTGAGCCTCCTTGACTTAGTCTAGTCAGGCTCCTAGAACAAGATTCCATAAACAGGACAGCTTATGAGCAACAGAAATTTACCGCTTGCAGTTCTTGATGCTGGGAAGTCCAAGATCAAGACACCTGCAGATTTAATGACTGGGGAGGGCCCGTTTCCTGGTTCACAGATTGCCACCTTCTTGCTGTGTGCTCACATGGTGGGAGAGGCAAGCTAGCTCTCTGGATCTCTATGAGGCACTCATTGTTCATGAGGGCTCCACCCTCAAGGCCTACTCACCTTCAAAGGGCCCCATGTCCTAATACCATCACCCTGGGGATGAATGCCACCATTTGAATTTAGGGGGGACACAAGCATTGAGACCATAGCATTGCCACTCTCCTATCCGTGAAAAAGGAACAGACAGGCTTCCCCTGTGGGTCTGTGTCGCTCCCCCTCTTCGTGGAGGAACGACACAGGACCCTGCGCTGTTCTTTCGTCTGCTCGGCCCTCCCCGGGTTTGCTGCTGGTTCTTCCCGGGTTGGCTGCCGTCCCTTCCACCTCCGTGGAAGGGCGGTTCCCCCTGCCACATTCCCCACTTCCGCGGGGGAGTGGCACACCGCCGGCCGGCTCTCTCGGGGGCTGCACAGGTGTTCCTTCAGATAGATGTTCCCCTTAGATGTTCCTGGTGCATGTTGTCTCTCTCCTCCTTTATAGTCCTCTTCCGCCAATCCCAACTCTGCTACCCACACGCCGAGTACACTGCTCTCCTCCAATCAGGAGCAGGTCCTGCTGCTTATTGGTTGAACTGGAGGCAGCTGTGTAGAAGCTGTTTCTCCCTTCTCAGCGCCATATTGTGGGAGAGCAGATGCATAGAATAAGTCTTAATTCCAGTAACTTAGTCTAGTCCGAGTTGCTCCCAGTTGCTCCCCACAGGTCTGCTTTCTCTGCAGGAGCCAAGGGACATAGTTAGGGACTCTGGAGGTTATCTGATAAAGCTCAGAGTCTGGGCAAAAAGCATTGCAACTGAGATTGGTCATCCACTGAACCGCCTTATTTGATCATGTATGAGCCAGATGAGTTGTCCCATACTTCTGTATCCTTTCCCATCTCTCTCCCCAATCCTTACCTTAGAGTTAACTCCCAGAGAGAAATCAAGGTGAGATGAAAACAGCATCGCTGCAACACCCAGAGCTGTTGGTTCCAGGCCTTAAAGTTTTGCTGGCTCCTTCATGTTTTTCTTTAATTCTGAAAACTCATGTTCTTCCAAGAAATCTCTTTTTTTTTAACAGGCAGAGTGGACAGTGAGAGAGAGAGACAGAGAGAAAGGTCTTCCTTTGCCGTTGGTTCACCCTCCAATGGCCGCCGCGGCCAGTGCGCTGCAGCCGGCGCACCGCGCTGATCCGAAGGCAGGAGCCAGGTGCTTCTCCTGGTCTCCCATGGGGTGCAGGGCCCAAGCACTTGGGCCATCCTCCACTGCCTTCCTGGGCCATAGCAGAGAGCTGGCCTGGAAGAGGGGCAACCGGAACAGAATCCAGCACCCCGAGCGGGACTAGAACCTGGTATGCCTATTGAGCCACGGCGTCAGCCAAGAAATCTCTTTTTTAATAAAGCTTATTTTTCTTAATTTTATTCAAAAGAGAGAAATGAGAGATTGAGAATGAGAGATCTTCCATCTGCTGGTTTACTCCCCAAATACCCACAACAGCCAGGGTTGGGCCAAACCAAAGCCAGAAGCCTGGAACTTCATCTGGGTCTCCCACATGGGTGGCAGGGACCCAATTTCTTGAGCCACCACCTGCTGCCTCCTAGCGTGCACATTAGCAGGAAGTAGGATCAGAAGAAGCAGCACTCCATCCCAGGCACTCCAGCATGAGGTGTGGGCATCCTAAGCAGTAGCTTAGCCATCTCTACCCCAACATCCACCCAAGGTCCTTCTTAGAGTAAATTGGATTTCTATTCATACAGTGTACACTATAATAATTGACAAACACATATGCAATGTGTGAATTTCTACTGGCTTATCATCACACTGGTAGATTACCTAAGGGATCTCAGTTCTAGTTTCCCATACAAGGTCCTCTGTTATGTACTAAGGCCAGGAATGCACAGCTGGGTGAGCTCATCACCAGAGTCAACAGACATGAGTGCCTGATGTAAGTCCCTGCCCTCATGAGCTTGTTATCCAAAGAGGCACTCAAGACTAATTATGACAACTGTCATAAGAAAGGATCAAGTACCTGCTATGGTGGCTCATGGTAGGGGTGATGATATCCCATTGTGAGGGTAGGGAAGGCTTTATGATTGAGGATGCATTTCATCTAGGTCCTGAGGGAGAGGTAGGACTCCATCCGATGAATATTTCAAGAAAGGGCCTCCCAGCCAGAAGACCAAGAGAAGCAAAAGCAGAGAAGCAGCCAAATATAGGGCAAGTTTTCAGAACAGCCGCACCCGTTCTGGATGAAGGGTCAGGTGTGTGAATGTGAATGTGGGAAAAATGCAGGGAGAGAAGTTGAGGCCATCTGGTGGAGCTGGGGAGGGCCCTATCTTGTGCCAGGCTGGAAGAGTGTTTTCTTAATTTCATAGACAGAGGGAAGAAATCACAAAATGTTTCTGAGGCAGGGAGTGACTGAATCTGAGCGATACTTTAAGAAGATTAATCCTGCAACATTGTGTGGAATGATTTCAAAGGCAGCAAGAATAGGAACAGAGAAACTAGTAAGAAAGCAGATGCAAGAATCTTAGGCAGGAGATAATGAAGGATTGAACTAGGACAGTAGAGATGGGAAGGAAGAAATTGATGGATGGGAGAGATATTGCAGAGGTAAAAAACTGACATGATGTGACAGCTCCAAGTATGAAATCCTTCACAAACAAGTGTATCATTCTTACTTGGTGTTACTTAGGGTAGTCAAGATTTGCGGACCATCTGTCATTGATGCTAATGAGTAAGTCGGATTTTATTCCCATTTAAAGCAGGCTGTCAGAAACCCCGAGACCCCATGCTCACAGTAAAGGAATAGCACAGAGCCAGGCATTACCACGACCAGTCATCTACTTAGTGCAATACCCAGAGCAAGATCAGACTCCTGTCTCCCAGGACCCCCAAGAGTAAAACACTTCAGCAGGTACTTGAACCATCACTGTGCTCATGACGTGTCCCAGGATCACATGGGGCTATGCTGTACCCAGAGGCAAACCTGCTTCAGAGCTCCCCACAGGGAGCAGGTGTAGGATTCAGGGGAGGGACGACAGCAGCTGGAACTGCCTGTTTTTCACCTGCATCCCTGGAACCCAGCACAGGGCCTGGTATTTGGTGTTGGCACAGTAATTAAAAGAGTTGTAAGATTCTTAGTATGTCCAAGCACTCTAAGGAGTGCGCAGCAGCAGCTGCTCATCCTTTCCCACCAACACCACATTCCTGTCTTTGAGACACCCCAGAAAAACTGAGTTCTCCAAGGGTTCTGCTGCAGCCTGGGAAGAAGCTAAGCCTGGCCCTAACTCCAGGATGGAGGAGAAGCAGGGCCAGGTGACAGGGATGGGACAGAAGGGCCTTGCAGAGATACAGATGCAACCATGAGACACTCTTCTAATGTGGAAGGCCATTGTGCTTGCTCTCTCAAAGGTCAGCGGAAGAACTGCACATATTTTTTTTTTTTTTTTTTTTTTTTTTGACAGGCAGAGTGGACAGTGAGAGAGAGAGACAGAGAGAGAAAGGTCTTCCTTTGCCGTTGGTTCACCCTCCAATGGCCGCCGCTGCAGCCGGCGCACCGCGCTGATCCTGGCAGGAGCCAGGAGCCAGGTGCTTTTCCTGGTCTCCCATGGGGTGCAGGGCCCAAGCACCTGGGCCATCCTCCACTGCACTCCCTGGCCATAGCAGAGAGCTGGCCTGGAAGAGGGGCAACCGGGACAGAATCCGGCGCCCCAACCGGGACTCGAACCCGGTGTGCCGGCGCCGCAAGGTGGAGGATTAGCCTATTGAGCCACGGCGCCGGCTCCAAGAACTGCACATATTAAATAATCATTTTTTAATTTAAGTTGGTAAAGCATATGGGAATATCAAGAGTGCGAACAACTCTCACAACCACATAATATTCAGGGCGCCCACCAGTGACTGCTCATGTCTCAACACTTGTTTCCTCCCTTATCATCCCTCTATTGCTTCAAGCCACAATTTGATGAATCTCAGTGCCAGAAATAAAGCAAAACTTATTAAAATTATGCTGTCAAACTGTTGTAATTTTCCTTCATCGTGCTTTTAGCTGCTTAAAAACAATGCTCCCTCTCCAACCCTTGGGCCCTAAGCTTGGGAATGACACCTGCCTTAGGGCCTTCATTTCTTTCTTGCACATAACAGAAGTTTCTCATAAAATATCACAGTCTACAAAGGTCCACAAAGAAAGGTCTCCTTCTATTCCCTCTGACTAAACGTGGTGGGTGCCATTACCACATGTACCATGTGTGAGGCATTTTGAGGTTGAAACATTACAGCAATCAGAATTCTGTCACACCGTGCCCCAGGTGGAGCCCCTGGGAAATGTGTGTGTGTGCGTGTGTGTGTGTGTGTCTGGTGTGTAGTCTTCAAAAAGTTCATGAAATGCATATTATGTAAAGACTATGCATAGATTTCAAATTTTTGCACCAAAATAAACGTATCTTTTAATTCCATTCTCCATGAACTTTTAAAAGTATCCTTGTGCTCGTGTGTGTGTGTGTGTGTGTGTGTATAGCAAAATGCCTTGATTGCCATTGGATTATGGTCATGTCAGTGAACTTGGCCCTGCAGAAGAACTCAGTGGAAGACATACAGGGGCTTCCCAAGTGATCCTATGCAATCCTAGATGGTGGAAGTTATGGGGGCCTCCCGGTGTACTCAGGAGATGGAGCACCATTATCAAGGGGTGATGGAGACCATGTAACCACTGGTAAGCCCAGGACTTCAAGATCAACTAAATTAGACCTACCCCAAGGAGGGCCCATCCTCAAGACAAGCTGGTGAGCACACATCTAGGGGACTATTCCAGGCAATGCTGGGAAAACAAAAAGATTTTCGGGCGTGGTGAGCAGCCAAACAAGCTGAGAGCAGAGCTTTCAGGAAGCTAAGACCAAGAATCAGCTCTCTATCCCCAGATTCACTTCCTCCCTCCTGTTTTTCCAATGCATTTCCTAGTAAGATTCCTTTGAGGAAAAGCCAACTTTACTTCAACTGGACTAAGGGTGGAAGGATGCAGACATCTGGATCAACATGACCAATAGAGATCAAGCACAGCCTCTCCCCAGGCACTTGGAGGTGGTAGTCATGGCAACATCTCAGGTGGAAACAGGGAAGCAGGTAGATGCAGGTGAGGTAGACAGAACAAAGAGCAAAATGTGGGAGCCAGAGGTTAGAGCCCCACTCCCAGTTTCTCTCCTCCTGGGATGCGCCTGCTCACCCCCTCTACTCTCTTTAGTCTCTAGCCTGCAAAGAAAAATGTGGACCTCAGACTGGGGAAAAGAAGAGTATGTTTTTGAAGATTTACTTATTTATTTCAAAGGCAGAGTGACAGACAGCAGGGTGTGGGGTGGACAGAGAGACATCTTCCATAATTGGTCTACTCCCCAAATGCCATAACAGCCAAGTCTGGGCCAAGCCAAAGCCCGGAGCCTGGAACTCCATTCCAGTCTCCCACATGGGATGCCAGCTTCGCATGTGCTAACAACCCACTATGCCACAACACTGACCCTGAGAGAAGGGTATTAAAAGTGCAGACTAGGCTGGCCCCACCACTCGCTAGGCTAATTCTCCTCCTGTGGCGCCAGTACTCTGGGTTCTAGTCCCAGTTTCTCCTCTCCCAGTCCAGCTCTCTGCTGTGGCCCAGGAAGGCAGTGGAGGATGGCCCAAGTGCTTGGGCCCTGCATCTGCATGGGAGACCAGGAGGAAGTACCTGGCTCCTGGCTTTGGATCGGTGCAGTGTGCCGGCTGTAGCAGCCATTTTGGGGGTGAACCAATGAAAGGAAGACCTTTCTCTGTCTCTCTCTATCACTGTCTAACTCTGCCTGTCAAAAAAAAAATGCAGACTTTAGGGGCTGGCACTGTGGCATAGCAGGTAAAGCCGCCACCTGCAGTGCCGGCATCCCATATGGGTTAGAGTCCCGGCGCTCCCCCTCCAATCCAGCTCTGCTATGGCTTGGGAAAGCAGAAGAAGATGACCCAAGTCCTTGGGCCCCTGCACCTGTGTGGGAGACCTGGAAGAAGTTCCCGGTTGCTAGCTTTGGATCGGCTTGTTGTGACCATTTGGGGAGTGAACCAGCGGATGGAAAATCTCTCTCTTTCTCTCTCTGCCTCTCCTTCTCTCTGTGTGTAACTCTGAATTTCAAATAAACAAATAAATCTTTAAAAAAAAAAAAAGAGTGCAGACTTTATACTCAGACTGAATCAGGTTCCAGGACTCACTGCTACACTTGGCTGTGCGACCTTGGACACGACATAGATTCTCCCTAAGCCTGTATTTTCCGTATTAACAGGGAGGAAGAGTGATGCCTGTCTCATCAAAGGTTATTGCTGGATTCACAGAGATGACAGCTGTAGAAGTTGAGTGGAGTTTTGCTGTTTAGCCAGCCCATCACTCTTCCTTTTGTGGGAAAGCCTCCTCTTTCTTTCAGAGAACTCCTCTTCCTCTCACACTTCCACTGTGACATCCAAATGGGAGTTGCTACTTTTTTAAATACATATTTTATTTGAGAGGCAAAGTTACAGAGAGAGAGAGAGAGAGAGAGAGAGAGAGAGAGAGAGAGAGATCTTCTATCTGCTGGTTTACTCTCCAAATGGTCACAACAGCCAGAGGTAGGCTGGGCTGAAGCCATGAGCCAGGATCTTCATCTGGGTCTCCCACATGGGTGCAGGGGCACAAGCATTTGGGCCATCTCCTACTGCTTTCCCAGGCACGTTAGCAGGGAGCTGGATTGGAAGTAGAGCAGCCAGGGCTCAAACCCATGCCCATATGGGATGCCATAACTGCAGGTAGTGACTTAACCCACTGTGCCACAGTACTAGTCCCAGTGGGTTGCTACCTTTTTACCCGACCTTGGCAACAATGACTGATCAAGAAGTAATCACCCATCCAAGTTATGCCAAGCACAGTATATGTCCAACAACTACTGCCATTGGTCCAAGGATGGCCATGTGTCCTCAGCACGTCACTGAAACCCTTCAAAAGGATCCAAGTGTGCAGATGTTGAATCATTGCTCCAGTCACCCAGCTACCTGTTAATTTGAATTGGGGTTATGTCACATGCAACCAAAAGATCTTTAGACGGGGCTGGGACTGTGGTGCAGCGGTTTAAAGCCCCAGCACCAGCATCCCATATGGGCACCAGTTCGAGTCCCAGTTGTTCCACTTCCAATCCAGCTCTCTGCTATGGCCTGGGAAAGCAGTAGGAGATGGCTTAAGTCCTTGGGCCTCTGTACCCTGCTGGGAGACCTGGAAGAGGCTCCTGACTCCTGGCTTTGCCTCGGCTCAGCTCTGGCTGTTGCCATCATTTGGAGAGTGAACCAGCAGATGGAAGACCTATCTCTCTCTCTCTCTCTCTCTCTGGCTCTGCCTCTCTCTGTAACTCTGTCTTTCAAATAAATAAAATAAATCTTTAAAAAAAAAATCTCTAGACAAGCCATAAGCAGGGGAAAGTGGGAGAACTTAAACATGAAGAACTGGCTGAGTTAAGATGGGGCAGTTTTAACACATATTTGAACATCCCATGGCACTCCTTCCATCAAGGGGTAGTATTTCTGTGTACTCCTCTTAAAACTGGAGAGGCCCCTGTGACTGCCTGGATGGACACAATGCATTAGAAATGACACTGTAGGATTTCTGAGGTTTGGGGGAGAAAGTAAGTGACCTTCTGCCGGTTTCTCTAGGGACACTCACTCTGAAAGCCTCAGTCTCCATGTAAGACATTTGGAAACCTGCAGCTGACATATGGAGAAGCCATGTGCATGGACTGCCCAAGGACCCCCTGCACCCCAGCTGCTGGGGTGTTCCCAGCCAAGGCAATCCTTAGACAAACGAAGCAGACCTGGGGGGAAACTCTGGCCTCAGCCTCCGAGGCCATGAGTGAGAACTGCCTCACTGAGTCCAGTCAATGCCTGGAATTACGAGCAAGACAGACGTCCTCGTGTTCACTGCTGTGTGCAATGGCTTGTTGTACAGCAACAGATCTCCAGAACAGCAAGTGGAGCCCTCTACTCTGATGGCCATTTTGATATGAGTCAGTGAAGTTGTTTGCCAAACAATTAGCTGCCACATCTGGGGACCCAGTCCACTGAGATTAGTGCTTTAGGGAGGTGGACGAGTTCAGAACAATTAAATGTACCAGATTGCCTGTAATCACAAGGAGCCGTTTTGGAACTGATGAGAAGAAATGGGCACCACCATAGTGTAGCAAGCAGTGGAACCCAATTCTGGAACATCTCAAAGTGCTGAGGAAGTAAGTATGTCATTTTGCTGGGGGGGGGGGGGGGGAGTTGCATTAAGTTGGATGAGACATTTCTAGAAATGCCCAGGAGAAATAGGCAGGGTCTGGGTGACTGTCCTTTGTTAAAATCCATGCATCTGTGGCCGGCGCCGCGGCTCACTAGGCTAATCCTCCGCCTTGCGGCGCCGGCACACCGGGTTCTAGTCCCCGTCGGGGCGCCGGATTCTGTCCCGGTTGCCCCTCTTCCAGGCCAACTCTCTGCTGTGGCCAGGGAGTACAGTGGAGGATGGCCCAAGTGCTTGGGCCCTGCACCCCATGGGAGACCAGGAGAAGTACCTGGCTCCTGCCTTCAGAGCAGCGCACCGGCGGCGGTGGCCATTGGAGGGTGAACCAACGGCAAAAGAAGACCTTTCTCTCTGTCTCTCTCTCTCACTGTCCACTCTGCCTGTTAAAAAAAAAAATCCATGCATCTGCATGCGGCACTGGACAGCCGAGGGTCTGGACTGTAATGGATTTGTTCTTCTCTTTACCCAGCCCTCCTCTCTTCTGAAAATGACCCGTTCTCCCTCCTCCCTTGGGTTGTGCTTAGGAAAACTGTCCTCCACCGGAGGGCTGAGGCAGCCATCATCTTACGTTTACCACGATCGGTCAAGAGGGAAAGCCTGGTTCAAGGAGGCCACGCAGGGGTCTTCCCTAGCCTTGTCCAAACCTGAATGGAGAAGCTACTAGTGGGCTTGGGGGGAGAGACCCTTGCGCTCTAGACTAGAGTCGGTACAGGTGGAAGAGCAGACCGACGGTGGAAGCAGCGGTGGCCTCATGAAGAGTGAAGTCAACACTCAGAGAAACAAATTGGTGGGAGCCCAGGAAAGCCTCTGCGGTGTTGGAGCCCCTGCCTTTGTCACCATCGATTTACATCAGCCAAAAACTCACAGCCAAAGCTGTTAGATGCGATCATCTGCAATCGGAAGAATCATTTAGCATCGTGCCAGGGACATAAAAAGCTCCCAATAAATGCTTTTCACACGGAACTGCTTTCTACCACTGTGCTTCCAGCAAGAAGGAGGGGCATCAGCTATGCCTGAAAGAAGTGTTCAAAGCCACACTCCCCTGGGGCTCAGTGAACAGCAAGGCCGCCCACCCCATCAGCCCGGTGTAAGCCCTTAAGATGGGAGAATGACCTGATCCCACCACAGGCCCCCAAAACAAAATCTAGGATGGGATCTGTGCGCCTGCAGCCTGGAGAGTGTTAAACTTCCGTGGGTGGACTTCTGATTAAATAAACACAGGTGTTTATCTCCACTTCCTCCTAAAATCCCATGAAATGACAGCAAAGGAATTAAGGAGCTAAAAATATACAAAAGCAGAAAGAATAGGAGACAAGCCAGCAGCAGATGAGGAACGTTAATAATATGCAACTGCATGGAAGCTTCAACAAAGGAGGCAGAATCTAGGCTCCTGCAGGGGAGGCACCCAGAAGTGTTTGTGCTACTGGACCTGGAAAGGCTCAGGAGTCAAGAGTACTCGATACCCTTGAAGGCAGAGGTGCAAGGCAGGGCTTACAATGGGAGGATCAGGGCAGTGTTGTGGGTTAAGCTGCAGCTTGCGACATCATGGGCATTTCATATCAGAGAGCCTGTTGGAGTCCTGGGTGCTCCACTTCCAATCCAGCTCCCTGCTAATGCACCTGGGAAAGCAGTAGAAAAGGGTTCAAATCCTTGGGGCCCTGCCACCCACGTGAGAGACCCAGATGCAATCCCTGGATTCAGCTTGGCCAAGCCCTGGTTGTTGAAGCCATCTGGGAAGTGAACCAGCAGATGGAAAAATCCCTCTCTCTGTCACTCTGCCTTTCAAATAAATAATAAAATAAATCTTTCAAAAGAAACAAATAAAAACAAGAGGATCCATCAAAAAATCTGTGGAAGAACCATTCCATACTTCGATGAATGTTCTACCCAAGCCTCAACTCTTCCCCTGACAGACACGACCCAGTCTCTGGAGAGGATCAGCAAGCAGGGTGCTGGATTTTGGGACTGAGACAGAGATGAGAGGAAGGTAAAATGCCTCTGAGAACAAGAGAATTAAAAGAAAGATTGCAGGCCAAGTGGAGAGAAAGCCCAGCCCTCCTCCGTTCTCACTCCCAGAGTGTTACACCCTGGAGACGCGAATGGACAGAGGACTTCTCTTGGAGTCCAGTTAGAGACCTGTGGATGGACCCAACAGAAAGCTAACTCCCTTCCACTTAGTTCATAGTCCAACCATGCACACTGAGCTTCCCTTTAGCTTTCCAGGGCTCCCACTTGAACACAAATGACCCCCAGGGATCCTCAGCATGGGAGGGAAATCCTTCAGGAAGCCTGGAAGAAGAGAATACAATGCAGGTAGTAGAAGAAACTTCTTTAAAAATTGTAATTAATATCCTCACAGACATGAAAGATAGTCCATCAAAGAAACTAAAATAAAATACTATTTTAAGAACCAATTGAGGACAAGAAATATTACAGCGGAATAAAAGAAGGAGCAGAAGATAAAGCTGTGAAAAGCCCACAGAAATTAGAGTTTTTAAAATGGAAAATAAAAAAGAAAAGATGAATGGCCTTTCAAAGACTATTCCAAAAAATGAAAGCATTGGGAAGGAAACGGACACAAAATAGTGTAAGGAAGAATTTTAGAACTAAGGACATGCATTTTCCTTTTATGATGGTAGGAGGTAGAAACCTCAACATAAAAGCCCAAAACTGCTGGGTAATTGTTCATTTTGTCTTCATAATACTTGGATTCAAAAGTACTATGTGGGCATAATAGTAATTATGGGATTACTTGCTGAGGGCTTGCTCTATGTCAGGAACTTGCTGTGCTTTATAAACCTTATATCTCATTTAATCTTTATGACAAGCCTATGAAGTAGGTACTATTCTTTTTCCTGCTTGCAGATGGAAAAACCATGTCTCAAAGAAGTCCCTGAATTTGGAAGCCTATGATGCATCCCGAGACTACCTGTTCTCCTAACTGTGGAACTCTTCTGCCTCTTATTCATGCAAACTGCATATATGTCTCTCTCTCTCTCTCTCTCTCTCTCTCACACACACACACACACACACACAAATACACACACACTACCCGTATGTTCCTTGTTTTTACTTCTTAGGCAGCTGCTACCAACTTCTGTTATTTGCTGTTGCTGTTGCTGTTATTTTACTTTTACAACTCTTTGTGTCCCTTCACATTCTCAATTTTTAACTAAATTGACCACGTTCTGCTTTTTGTTTGGGAACTCTGAACACAGAAATGTGGAAAATAGCTCAGTCTTTGGGTTTGTCATGCCAGCTCATGTGACCCTTTAACCTGCCAGTCATTCTTTGAAAGCCAAAATCCTCTGGAGAAGAAAAATCTTCTTTTTGCCCCTATTTGATTAGTCAGAGGCTGCTAAGGAGAGACTTTGCAGAAGCAGGAAGAGTTCACCTCCCCTGTGAAAAGCAGAGGCCAAGTGGGAGCCAGATGTTAGGGTAGGAATAAGACTACCTTTCACCAAGCAATGTTTTATTTGAAATCATGAACAGAATATCAATGGTGACTGTCCTTGGGCTTCCCTCTAAAGAAAGGCTATGTATTCAGCGGGGCTGGCCAAATCTCCTGGAACAAAGGCAACTACAGGAACTTTCAAGGTATATCAGCTGTTACATGAGTGCTATGGGAACATACAAGTACCTCAAAGGCTACACTATTTCTGAGCCACAAGAAGAAGCCTTCTTCAAGAATCTACATTTATGTTAATTTCCTGAGTTCTAGCTTTCTACCCAGGTATTCTTTCTTTTTTTAAGATTTATTTATTTATTTGAAAGTCAGTTACACACACACACAGAGAGAGAGAGAGAGAGAGAGAAAGAGAAACAGATCTTCCATCTGCTGGTTCACTCCCCAGACAATTACATCTGCTGGGGCTGGGCCAGGCCAAAGCCAGGAGCCAAGAGCTTTTTCTGGTTCTCCCATGTGGATGGCAGGGGCCCAAGGACTTGGGTCATCTTCAGCTGCTTTCCTAGCCCATTAGCAGGCAGCTGGATCAGAAGCGTAGCAGCCAGTACCTGATCATATGGGATGCTGGCATACAGGCTGCAGCTTTACCCACTACACCATAACACCAGCCCCTACCAACAAGCCAGTTTCCCTCATATGTCTGAGTCTCCTCTTCTTTTCAGAGTGTATGCCCAACACGAAGCAGAGACCAACCCTTCCAGACTTCCAAAGGGTGAAAGGGGCAGCAAAGAAACTAGGGTCGACTTTGGGCCAGTATATTAGATGTGTATCAGTGAAGCAGATAATGGGGAGATTAGAAAACAGAACATGACAACCAACAAAAGGAGAAAAGGAGACACAGTGATGGACCAGATTTATTTTTTTAATTTGTTTTCATATTATTTGAAAGGGATGTGAAGTGGGGGAGGAGCGAGAGAGAGCTAGAAGAGAGGGAATGGGGGAGGTAAGGATGGGAGCAGAAAAGGGAGCTGGGGGGCTGGCGCTGTGGTGTAGCAGGTAAGGCTGCCATCTGCAGTGCTGGCATCCCATATGGGCGCCGGTTAAGTCCTGGCTGCTTCACTTCTTTTTTTTTTTTTTTTTTTTGACAGGCAGAGTAGATAGTGAGGAGACAGAGAGAAAGGTCTTCCTTTTGCCGTTGGTTCACCCTCCAATGGCCACCAAGGCTGGCGTGCTGCGGCCGGTGCACAGCGCTGATCCGAAGGCAGGAGCCAGGTGCCTCTCCTGATCTCCCATGGGGCTGCTTCACTTCTGATCCAACTCTCTGCTGTGGCCTGGGAAAGCAGTAGAAGATGGCCCAAGTCCTTGGGCCCTTGCACCCACCTGGGAGACCCAGAAGAAGCTCCTGTCTCCTGGCTTTGATCGGTGCAGTTCTAGCTGTTGTGGTCATCTGGGGAGTGAACCAGCAGATAGAAGACATCTATCTATCTATCTATCTATCTGCCTCTGCCTCTCTGTAACTCTGCCTTTCAAATAAGTAAATAAATAAATCTTTAAAAAAAGAAAGAAAGAAAAGGGAGATGAGGGAGGGGAGAGGGGAAAGGTTTCCCATCTACTGGTTCACTCCCCAAATGCCCGCAACTGCCAGACCTGGGACAGTCCAAAGCTAGGAAACCAAACCTCCGTCTGGGCCACCCGTGCGGGTGGCAGGGACCCAAGTACTTGGACCATCATCCGCTGCTTCCCAGGGTGTACATTAGCAGGCATCTAGGTCAGAAGCTCGGATTCAAATAAGGTGCTCCAACATGGATGCAGGCATCCCAGGCAGTGGCAGCTTAACAACCACTATGCCAAACCGCTGCCCTGGGCCAACTCTCAAGAGAGGGTTGTCCTGTGAAGTGGTTTAAAAGGACTGTGTCAACATTTGAGTATTATTTTCTTTAGCCACGCAGTTGTAATTATGCCTTTGACCACTGAAGGAATTATTGAAATCTTGGATTAAACAAATGGCAGGATTCAACAAGGTATAGAAATCATGAAACCATCTTCATATGGATAATGTACAAAGCATTCCACTTGAATATTTTTAAGTTAATTTGAGGCCGGCGCCGCGGCTCACTAGGCTAATCCTCCGCCTAGCAGCGCCGGCACACCGTGTTCTAGTCCCGGTTGGGGCGCCGGATTCTGTCCCGGTTGCCCCTCTTCCAGGCCAACTCTCTGCTGTGGCCAGGGAGTACAGTGGAGGATGGCCCAGGTGCTTGGGCCCTGCACCCCATGGGAGACCAGGAGAAGCTCCTGGCTCCTGCCATCGGATCAGCGCGGTGCGCCAGCCGCAGCACGCCAGCCGCGGTGGCCATTGTAGGGTGAACCAACGGCAAAGGAAGACCTTTCTCTCTGTCTCTCTCTCACACTGTCCACTCTGCCTGTCAAAAAAAAAAAAGTTAATTTGAAACAGTTGCTAAAGTAATAAAATATTTTGCAGCTTACCCATGTTTTCCCACAGCATTTGATAAGTCTGCCATTATTCTCCCCATTCTACAAATCAGGTAACTAAGGTTCAAGAAGGCTAAGAGAGGGGCCGGCACCATGGCGCACTAGGCTAATCCTCCACCTGTGGTGCCCGCATCCCATATGGGCACCGGGTTCTAGTCCTGATTGCTCCTCTTCTAGTCTAGCTCTCTTCTGTGGCCTGGGAAAGCGGTGGAAGATGGCCCAGGTGCTTGGGCCCCTGCACCTGCATGGGAGACCAGGAAGAAGCACCTGGCTCCTGGCTCCTGGTTCCTGGCTTCAGATCGGCATTGCTCCGGGCGTTGCAGCCATTTGAGGAGTGAACCAACAGAGGGAAGACCTTTCTCTCTGTCTCTCTCTCTCTCTCTCTCTCTGTCTGTAACTCTGCCTGTCAAATAAAAAAAAGTCTTAAGAAGGCTAAGAGATTGGTCATAGAATTAGTAAAACCAATGGCTAACTTAGAATAGTACCTTATAAGATGCAAAGCACTTTCAAATATATCACATCCCAAAATTGCATTGGGGCTGGTGCTGTGGCATAGTGGGTAAAGCCACCGCCTGCCGTACCAGCATCCCTTGTGGGCAGCAGTTCAAGTCCCGGCTGCTCCACTTCTGATCCCGCTCTCTGCTATGGCCTAGGAAAGCAGTGGAGGATGGCCCAAGTCCTTGGGCCCCTACACTCATGTGGGAAGACCCGGAGGAGGCTCCTGGCTCATGGCTTCAGATCGGTGCAGCTACAGCCATTGCGGCCGATTGGGGAGTGAACCAGCGGATGGAAGACCTCTCTCTCTCTCTCTCTCTCTCTCTCTGCCTTGCCTTCTCTCTCTGTGTAACTCTGACTTTCAAATAAATAAATGAATCTTTAAAAAAAAGAATTGATACTCATCTTTAAAAAAATGCATTGAATATGCCTAACCTATTGGACATCATAGCTTAGCAACACAGCACACTGTAGGTTTCAGCTTTATTTGTGATCTCTTGGCTGAATGGGAACTTCTGGCATTGCCACTGCCTAGCATCACGAGACAGGATGGTGCCACATATGGCTAGCCTGAAAAAAGACCCAAGTTCAAAGTTGAAAGTACAATTCTAGGGCCGGTGCTGTGGCACAACATGTTAAAGCCCCAGTCTGCAGCACCGGCATCCCATATGGGCGCTGGTTCAAGTCCCAGCTGCTCCACTTCCAATCCAGCTCTTATGGCCTGGGAAAGCAGTGGAAGATGGCCCAGGTCCTTGGGTTCTTGCTCCTGAATGGGAGACCCGGAAGAAGCTCCTGGTTCCTGGCTTCGCATCAGCTCAGGTCTGGCCATTGCAGTCATTTGGGGAGTGAACCAGCAGATGGAAGACCTCCCTCTCTCTCTCTCTCTCTCTGATTCTGTCTCTCTCTGTGACTCTATATTTTAAATAAATAAAATAAATCCTTTAAAAAAAGTTGAAAGTACAGTTCATATGATCTGTGTATCACCTTCTCACTACCATAGTTAAAAAAGCATGAAGGCAAACATTTTAAGTTGGGAACCATATTTAGTCTCAACAGTCAACTTACCCTGATTCACAAATAGAAGATGCCTTAGAAACACAACAAGTCTTAACACGTGCGCATTTAGCACAGTATTGAAAATTTAGGAGCCAGCGTTGAGGCATAATGAGTTAAGCCAGCACCTGCAGTGCTAGCATCTTATATACATGCCAGTTTGAGTCCCAGTCATTCCACTTCCTAGCCAGCCCCCTGCTAATGTGCCTGGGAAAGCAGCAGAAGATGGCCCAAGTCCTTGGGCCCCTGCACCTATACAGGAGACCCTGAAGATGCTTCTGGCTCCCGGCCCGGCCCTGGCCGTTGTGGCCATTTGGGAAGTGAACCAGCAGATGAAAGATTCTCACTCTCTCTCTCTCTGTAACTTTGCCTTTCAAATAAATAAAATAAATGTTTTAAAAATTATCTTATGTTTAAAATATATAGAGATAGTCAGACAGACATAGAAAATTTAAAGCCAACCAACTAAGGCAGTGGTTTCAGAAGATTTAAGTGTATCGTGGTGTGCCCACACTAAGCACCCCCACAGGTCAATGTGCCAAATTAAACATTGTGGTTAAGAGATTATTGAGCAATATGCTACTCAAGTGATCATCTGCAAAATACCCAGTTCTCATGGGTATGGTAAGCACACTCCTTAAAAGGATCTCCATCAGGATCCAATGTGGGAGGCAAGAAAGTATCTACTAACAAAGCCCAAAGCTTATTGGTCTTAAGTTCTCATTCTGGGATTTTATTTTTTTAATTCAAAGTTAACTTTATTTTGGCATTGATTTGGGTGTCTAGTATAATTTCATTTTTCAAGCAAAATTTAAAGACTGTCATTTCCACACACTTGCACCCAATGAGAAACAGCATTAGTGACAACTTTTTTATTAAAGCTCCTCACGAGCAAACAATAGTGCTTCATTCATCTGAATTGAAAGGCAAGGTTGTCAGAAAATCTGTAAGCTGTTTCCGCACAAATCCCCCAAGCGGTGAATAGTGCCTCTGTCCAACGCGTCTCTCAGATCTGGCTTCAGCACAACACTTGGCTCAGAAGTTTTCATAAAACCAATCTTCAGATGCCATAAATGCCCAGCGAATTTTCTGTTGACTCTGAAAATACCATACCCTGTATTTAATCTTTTCAGACACACTCATTAGTTTAGTTTCTACAGTCCTGAAATATCAGAAGGTTCTTATGTGCTCAGGGTATGCTTGGGAGAAATCAAAATGGCTTATTGCTTTTTAAATTGTGTGCGATATAATAAGTACCACTTTCTCCTTCTAACATTTTCACTTTACTAAACAAAGTAAAGGCAGGGATGAAGGGGAAAAAATGTAATAGAGTTCCAGGTCCAAAGTTCTTCTGTTTTGGTTTATCTAATTCTTATGGAACTATGAAGATAGTCTTCAAATTAATACTGAATGTCAATGTCAATGGATATGTTGGTCCCAAGAGAACTGTCAGGGATCAAAAACAGAAACTAGCTCCCGTAGTACGTGCGGCTGGCATCGATCTGAGAAGCCAGTTTACTACGGAGGCTTCCCTCCGAAATACAGCGTGAAAGGCTCATCCGGTCGTGGCTGACAAGATCTTAACCGGGAGAGAGAGAAGCTAGAACAGGTGGCCGTGGTGATTCTCAGATTATGCATTTGATTTTTTTCGTAATTAAATAAAAAGTCAGGAGCCTCTTGATTGCTCACATTTGTTTTGTTACAGCTGCTCCCAGGAGGAACCGTGTTTCCACCATCTGCAGATTGGCAGTAACTCCCAGCCTTTCCTTTATCTCTCGGCATATGTCATCAGCAGTTTTCTGCTTCTCACGTACTTGGTGTGCTCCTCTAAATTCCTACTTACAACTCACTTTTCTTGTGCTTCCATGTGTTAACGCCTATCTGTTTGTTTCAGTCTGTCACTGTTGTGTGTCTCCATCTACCTCAGCACCTACTACACACCTGCCACCCTAAGCGGGCTTCTCTGCCTATCAGCATATGTCCATGCTCTCAACACCTTTCAGGGACAGCTTTTGATGCGCCAGTTTTACAAATGGCTAAACTGAGATTCCAAGAGATGAAAACAGAACTCATCATGCTCGCAAAGCTTGTCTAGGGGAGAACTGTGGTTTGTCTACCCGGGCTGCCTGGCTCCAGAGCCTGTTCTGTCCACCCTGGTGTGGGATTCCTTAGACCGAGGGTGACAGCTGCCTGGAGATGTAAAGGGACTATGAGTAAGGACAGGCACAGCAGTGTCAGTGCAAAGGGCACGTGGACAATGAGTTAAACGCAGGTCTTCAAGGTCATCAAATTCAAACTTCCGCTCCAATAAGCAATTCCTTCTACACCATTCCAAGTAAATGGTTTCTTCAGCCTATGCTTGGCTTGTTTTTAAATGAAAAAAAAAAAAAATAGTAATTGGCTGTGAATATGATCACAGTTATATATAAATATTCATTCTGTGGATGAATCTCTACAGCAACATTGTACTTGGGAATAATTGTGTAAAAAGCCATGCTCAGATTGGATCAGAGAATTCCCACCAGCAGTGCCGGGTACCCAGGAGAGACCTGGCATGGAGGTATAATCAGGAATTGTAGTCCTTGTGGCTGTTTATGTGCTTTCCTAGGGCTGACAGTCTCAAAGTAGTCCCCAGAAGGTCTGAATAGCACTCCTTTCAAGCTGTACAAACAACATGATAAACGTAACACAAATCCAGAAAGAGGAAGAATCCTGCACAATCCCACCAGCTAAGCTAATCATCTGTTTTCATTCTTCTTGCTAGTCCTTGCCCACATGTAAACATGATTTTTGGAGTTGTAATCAAGAATATGTGCAATTTGCTATTCCGCTTTGCACGCTTAACATTATATCATAAGCATTTTATGTTGTTACACAGTCTGCATAATTATAATTTTTAGTGACTGTATGATAGTCCATCAAACTGACACAATGTAATTTACTTAACTACTGACTCTTAAGTTGTTTCTGGTTTTTCTTTAGTATAAATTACTCCATGATGATTACTTTGATTTTTATTGATTTTTTCCCCTTCCTTTGGATTATTTCCTTGGAGTCACTAGGCCTTTAGCCTCATGGTTGAGATGCCAGTTAGGATGCCCACATCTCAGATCAGAGTACCTGGGTTTGACCCCCAGCTCCAGCTGCTGGCTCCAGTTTCCTGTGAATGCGGACCCTGGGAGGCAGCAGTGACAGCAGCAGTAATTGGATTTCTGCCATGCATATGGGATACCCGGATTGAATTCCTGGCTCCCAACTTTGATCCTCGCCCTGGCCATTGTGGGCATTTGGAAAATGAACTAGTAGATGAGACATCTCTCTCTCTCTCTCTCTCTCGGCCTCTCAAATAAATGTTCTTAAAAAAATTTTAATTGGTGGGGCCGGCGCCGTGGCTCACTTTGTTATTCCTCCGCCTGTGGCACTGGCATCCCATATGGGCACCGGGTTCTAGTCCTGGTTGCCCCTCTTCCATTCCAGCTCTCTGCTGTGGCCCAGGAGGGCAGTGGAGGGTGGCCCAAGTGCTTGGGCTCCTGCACCCGCATGGGAGACCAGGAAGAGGCACCTGGCTCTTGCTTTCGGATCAGCACAGCGCCGGCTGTGGTGGCCATTTGGGGAGTGAACCAATGGAAGGAAGACTTTTCTCTCTCTGTTTATAACTCTACCTGTCAAATTAAAAAAAAAAAGTTTTAATTGGTATCATCTTTAATAAGTAAGTGCAAATGGATTGTTTTATTTTTTTAACTTTTATTTAATGAATATAAATTTCCAAAGTACAGAATATGGATTACAATGGCTTCCCCCCCATAACGTCCCTCCAACCCGCAACCCTCCCCTTATCCACTCCCTCTCCCCTTCCATTCACATCAAGATTCATTTTCGATTCTCTTTATATACAGAAGATCAGTTTAGCATACATTAAGTAAAGATTTCAACAGTTTGCTCCCACACAGAAACATAAAGTGAAAAATACTGTTTGAGTACTAGTTATAGCATTAAATCTCAATGTACAGCACACTAAGGACAAAGATCCTACATGAGGAGTAAGTGCACAGTGACTCCTGTTGTTGACTTAACAAATTGACACTCTTGTTTATGGCATCAGTAATCACCCTAGGCTCTTGTCATGAGCTGCCAAGGCTATGGAAGCCCCCTGAGTTCACTGACTCTGATCATTTTTAGACAAGGCCATGGTCAAAGTGGAAGTTCTCTCCTCCCTTCAGAGAAAGGTACCTCCTTCTTTGATGACCCATTCTTTCCACTGGGATCTCACTCGTGGAGATCTTTCATTTAGATTTTCTTTTTCCCCCAGAGTGTCTTGGCTTTCCATGCCTGAAATACTCTCATGGGCATTTCAGCTGGATCCGCATGCCTTAAGGGCTGATTATGAGGCCAGAGTGCTGTTAGGACATTTGCCATTCTATGGGTCTGCTGTGTATCTCACTTCCCATGTTGGATCATTCTCTCCCTTTTTTATTCTATCAGCTAGTATTTGCAGACATTATTCTTGTTTACGTGATCCCTTTGGTTCTTAGTCCTATCATTACGATCAATTGTGAACAGAAATTGATCACTGGGACTAGTGAGATGGCATTGGTACATGCCACCTCGATGGGATTAAATTCGAATCCCCTGGTATGTTTCTAACTCTACCGTTTGAGGTAAGTCAGCTTGAGCATGTCCCGAATGGCACATCTCTTCCCTCTCTTATTCCCACTCTTATATTTAACAGCGATCACTTTTCAGTTAAGTTTCAGCACTTAAGAAGAATTGTGTATTGATTACAGTATTCAACCAAAAGTATTAAGTAGAACAAACAAAAAAAAAATACTAAGAGGGATAACATATTAAGCTGCTCATCAACAGTCAGGGTGAGGGCTGATCAAGTCACCGTTTCTCATAGTGTTCATTTCACTTTAACAGGTTTCCTTTTTGGTGCTCAGTTAGTTGTCACCTATCAAGGAGAACAAGTGGTATTTGTCCCTTTGGGATTGGCTTATTTCACTCAGCATAATGTTTTCCAAATTCCTAACAGGGATCACTTTTCAGTTAAAATTTAAACACCTAAGAATAATTGTGTGTTAATTACAGAGTTCAACCAATGGTACTAGAACAAAAAAAATACTAAAATGGATAAAGTATTACATTGTACATCAACCGTCAGGACAAGAGCTGATCAAGTCACTGTTTCTCATAGTGTCCATTTCACTTCAACAAGTTTCCCCTTTGGTGCTCAGTTAGTTGTCGCCAATCAGGGAGAACATATGATATTTGTCCCTTTGGGACTGGCTTAATTCACTCAGCATGATGTTTTCCAAATTGCTCCATCTTGTTGCAAATGACTGGGTTTCGTTGTTTTTGACTGCTGTATAGTATTCTATAGAGTACATGTCCCATAATTTCTTTATCCAGTCTACTGTTGATGGGCATTTGGGTTGGTTCCAGGTCTTAGCTATTGTGAATTGAGCTGCAATAAACATTAATGTGCAGACTGCTTTTTTGTTTGCCAATTTAATTTCCTTTGGGTAAATTCCAAGGAGTGGGATGGCTGGGTTGAATGGTAGGGTTATATTCAGGTTTCTGAGGAATCTCCAGACTGACTTCTATAGTGGCTTAACCAATTTGCATTCCCACCAACAGTGGGTTAGTGTCCCTTTTTCCCCACATCCTCTCCAGCATCTATTGTTGGTAGATTTCTGAATGTGAGCCATTCTAACTGGGGTGAGGTGGAACCTCATTGTGGTTTTGATTTGCATTTCCCTGATTGCTAGTGATCTTGAACATTTTTTCATGTGTCTGTTGGCCATTTGGATTTCCTCTTTTGAAAAATGTCTATTGAGGTCCTTGGCCCATCTCTTAAGTGGGTTGTTTGTTTTGATGTTGTGGAGTTTCTTGATTTCTTTGTAGATTCTGGTTATCAACCCTTTATCTGTTGCATAGTTTGCAAATATTTTTTCCCATTCTGTCGGTTGCCTCTTCACTTTCCTGACTGTTTCTTTTGTAGTACAGAAGCTTCTCAATTTGATGCAATCCCAAATGTTAATTTTGGCTTTGACTGCCTGTGCTTCTGGGGTGTTTTCCAAGAAGTCATTGCCGGTACCTATATCTTGCAGGGTTTTTCCAATGCTCTCTAATAATTTGATGGTGTCAGGTCATAGATTTAAGTCTTTAATCCATGTTGAGTGGATTTTTGTGTAAGGTGAAAGGTAGGGGTCTTGCTTCATGATTCTGCACGTGGAAATCCAATTTTCCCAGCACCATTTATTGAATAGACTGTCCTTACTCCAGGGATTGGTTTTGGACCCTTGATCAAATATGAGTTGGCTGTAGATGTTTAGATTGATTTCTGGTGTTTCAATTCTGTTCCATTGGTCTATCCATCTGTTTCTGTACCAGTACCATGCTGTTTTGATTACAACTGCCCTGTAGTATGTCCTGAAATCTGGTATTGTGATGCCTCCAGCTTCGTTTTTGTTGTACAAGATTGCTTTAGCTATTCGAGGTCTCCTGTGTCACAAATGGATTGTCTTAAATGCTGCAACATACAAAAGATCCAAGGACTTAGTAGAACACAAAGTATGTGTGAAATTCTTTCACATTTTATTCAGTTTTAGGTACCTAATAAATTTGTGTCCTAAAGAAATAAAATTGCTCTCATTGAACTTGTTTCAAAAACAAAAGTGAAAAGAGAATCTTTTTTAAAAGGAATAAAAAAATTTGTGGCTGGCGCCGCAGCTCACTAGGCTAATCCTCCACCTGTGGCAACAACACTCCGGGTTCTAGTTCCGGTTGGGGCACCAGAATCTGTCCCAGTTGCTCCTCTTCCAGTCCAGCACTCTGCTGTGGCCCGGGAAGGCAGTGGAGGATGGCCCAAGTGCTTGGGCTCCTGCACCCACATGGGAGACCAGGAGAAGCACCTGGCTCCTGATTTGTGCAGCGCGCTGGCCATAGTGGCCATTTGGGGGTGAACCAATGGAAGGAAGACCTTTCTCTCTGTCTTTCTCTCTGACTGTCTAACTCTGCCTGTCAAAAAAAAATTGCAAGCTGTCTCCCCTAAAAAACTTTATAAAGTCTGCACATTTGCCTCTTCAAGCATGAATTTTTAGGTGGGAGATTGGTGGCACTGATTTGTTACCAGGCAGATCACTTTGGCCGAGACAGGGTAGAGTTATAGTCAGGGTCCACTTAGGAGAGCCCAGCAGTAGTCCAAGCAGGCAGGATGAGGCTCTCAGTATGTGTGGATGGGGGCATGGAATGGGCAGAGGGAGGCAAATACAGGTGACATTTCTTAGTCTGGTCAGGGGTTGAAGTTCAACTGGTCCAATGTACAGATTGGAACAGTACACTGGTTTGCAGCTCTTCAAGGTTTTCAGAAGAATGATCATTTCCCAGGCTTATGTGTAGGAAGTCAGATTCACTTGAGTTACTCTTAAAATCTCTGGGCTGTGTTGGTTTAAGTTGACATTCACCTCCCCATCAGCCTCCAGTTACAATACAATCCACTCTTAAATGAGTGGCATGGTACATTATCCATAAAGTGGTCCAGAGAAAGAGGTACTGGCAAGGGAATCAGTGAACCTGAGTCCTTGTCCTGGCTGTGTGGTCATGGTAATCCCTACCTGTAAAATGGGGATAATAATGACTGTTCTGCCTGCTTTGCAAGCTGTGTTTAACCAATCATCCTTGTAAACTCTGATGTACCACACATGTTGGAGGGTCAGGGAAGCAGAAAGCTGATCTCACCAGCAACTGTTGTTGCATGGCAGGAAGGGCCCTATCTTCATGGGATACAAGGCAGATAAATGATGATGAGTGATCTGGAAGAGTTGTCTTAGCTTGGGCCACATACAGGCACCCGAAGCAACAGGTATTTCTTTCACAGGTCTGGAACCTGGAGAATCCCATATGAGGATGTCAGCAGGTTCAGTTCCCAGTGAGGGCTCTCTTCCTGGCTTACATGCAGCTGCCTTCTCATTGTGTCCTCACATGGTGGAGGGCATACTCTGGTCTCTTCTTCTTCTTGAAAGGACAAGAATCCCATCACAGGAGGCCTCATTCTCATGACCTTGTCCACCCCTAATCACTTCCCAAAGGCCATCACAGAGTTTCAACATCGGAATTTTCAGAGGACACAAACCTTAGTCCCTAACAAGGGTTAATTTTGGAGGACAGAAACAGACCTCCGTGGGAGGCATAAGGGCTGTGAGCAATGGAGCAAGACGATGTCTGAGGATGGTGACCGAGGCTGTGCCTGCTGAAGCACTGTGTTCTTCAGCTGGGCAACCTGGACAGATTTGCAACTGGGCCACACCTCCTTGTCTGTAATGGAGACTCCATTCATCTAGTGGTTCACTGTGCAGCCACTGTGTGCCAAGAGTATTCTAGATGCTGAGGAGAAAAGGCCAAATAGAACAGACCGAGTGCCTGCCCTTGTGATCCTTACATCCTCATGGGATAACAGTGCCTCACGGGCTCCCTCTAACAGTGCACGGGGTCCTCGACATGGCTAGTGGCTGTGCATAATTAGTGCTCTAGAATTGTTTGCTGCTATTATCATCTGTTTCACCACTTTTCCGGGCTGGTCCTTTTAAGACATTATGGAAATGGAACAAATGAATAGAAATCAGGGGCATTAACCCAGAGGTCCATTCACACATCACATCTGTTTGTATTTGCTGTGTGGATGGAACTTCCAGGGTCACCCCCGCACTGCTCGTCTCACTGGGTAGCCAGTATCGCTGCTTTTTAACCGTTCTCTGGGCTCCTTTCCCCAATGAGTCCAGAAGGGCATTGCTTATTTAGGAAACAGCATGTTCCAAGTTATTAATACGTTCCAAATATTAAAATTTCAGTGGAAGCACTGGGAAAATCATGACTGGATCGTAATTTAGGGAGGCCAGGTGGCTAATGAATGCTTGGTGCCCAGGAATATCTTGATTCCTCTAACCCCTCTCTCCCAATTAACAAAAGCATTGATGATCTCAGGGCTCTTTCTGGCCAGCTGGGATAAATCAGCCCTCTGGCAGCTGCCCAAATGATGTATTTTAAGGGCACAGGCCATGTGGCTCTCTATCACAAAGCAATTGGGGTCACTGTGCTTGCATATGGATTAACTTGCTGTGCAGGGATCCTACCCACTTATTGCACCCACTGTGGGTTGACACTCAATAGCTATTCAACAATGATAAAGAGGAGGCTGGCCTAATGACCCTTCAGAATGTTCCCCATATTCATTTCTCTCTCTTCCTATTTTTATTACTTGCAGCAAAGAGAATTCAATTGGCTCTCCCTATCTATTTTCACAGCCCCTATTCTTCTTGGGAGAAATTTCCCACAATTAACAGAAAAAGGTATCTGGGTGAACAGAGTTGGAGTAGACCATAACGGTCTGTACAAATGAGAACTTATCAGTGTGACCCTCTCTCCTTAATGATTCCAAGGCAAGATGCATCAACCCTAGACTCATATAGAATAAACTATTAATTGGATGTGCTGTTCTCTGGGGAAACCCAGGGTAAGTCCCAGTGAATGGGCTCAGTTGGTAACTGCTCTGTTGTGAACAGTGTCTAGAAGTTCCTGAGTGTTCTGTCTCCACTCCCCTGAGCAATCACCTGAGGCACAGAGGAGGTAACTGACTTAGTCCCTATTGAGCCATTCAATAAATATTTACCAGTGACCTACCATGTTCAACACATTCTATTAAACACAGGTAGGGTCCAAAGATATACAGGACAGAGCAAGACAGGAGCTTGCTATCTGGTAAAATGGATTGGAAATTCACAAAATAAATGTTATGTAAGCACAGTTATTTGCCAACTGTCTTTGTGATCATGGTGATCTGGGATCTCAGGGTCTGGATTTTCTGGGCTCACTTTTTTTTTTTTAAGTTTATTTATTTTCTTTGAAATTACAGAGAGAGAGGGAGAAATAGAAAGAGAGATCTTCTACCTATTGGTTCTCTCCCCTAATGGCCCAACAGCCAGGGCTGGGCCAGGCCAAAGCCAGGAGCCAGGAGCCAGGAGCTTCTTCAGGGTCTCCTACCTGAGTATAGGAGACCAAGCACTTGGGCTATCCTCCATTACTTTCCTAAGCACATTAGCAGGAGCTGAATTGGAAGTGGAACATCCAGGACTCAAGCCAGTGCCCACATAGAATACTAGCATTGCAGGTGTTGGCTTAACCCCCTACAACACAGCCCCAGCCCCATGGATTTTCTGGGTTCATTCTAATACTTCATTTTCTATGCCATGGTCTTCATCAATCATGAACAGAGTCCAAAGATCACAGGGAAGAAGCCAAGCTACATTTCTCAGATGACCTCTTCTATCCAGAAGACAAAAATCCTCCATCAGATCCTGAGTGGTGATTGTTAGCCAGAAACAATGGCCACTGACCATGTGGTGACTCACGTCATAAGGTTACTGGCCATTTGTAACTGTACAATGGCAATGAACACGGAGCACAAGCTTTTGCAGCTAGGTTTCCTGTCCTATGACCCAGTGTGTGTTTTCAGCGTCCCTTGTGCTTTTTTATTTTTAATGTATTAGTTTGCTGTGCACCTGCCCAGTGAACAGCTATGAATAAAGCACTGTCTTGGCCACCCAGCAGCTTACCTGACAGTCTGGTGGGGAAATCAATAGGCAGAGGAGAGCAGGGAAGTGTCCAGAGCCTCCGTGCTTCCGAGGAGTCTGGGCTCTACACCGATGATGCTGGGAGCCTCAGCAGGGTCTCGCACAGAGAAGTGAGGGGGTGAGTGAGTGACACTCCGGAAAGACGGTGGTGCTACAGAACGAACAGATGGAAAAGGCCAAGACAAAGGACGGCAGGTTGGCTTGTGCCATCCCAAGCTTAATGGCCACTTAGAGCTCCAATGGGAGGGATTTGAGTCCTCAAGAAGGGAGAGGTGAGCTAGGGCACCCACGCCAAGGTGCAGCCAGCTGGAGGTGTGCAGGGCAGGGCAGGGCAGGGCAGGTGCAGCCAGCTGGAGGTGCGCAGGGCAGGGCAGGGCAGGGCAGGGCTCCAGTTGTTTACGTCCAGGTTTAGACAAGGTGCTCCGTACACGTTCTGAACACGTGGGCATTTGCATTCGCAGGAGACAGTTTAGGGACAAATGACTAAAAATAACTTGAAAATTAATCTATCTAAAATGGTTCAAAATTGGCTAAGCTGAAGGGAAGAAATCTGCTTTGATGATCCAAAAGGTAGATAATAAATGAATTCCTGGGACAATATCCCTCCTTATCCTCAGGGGACACTTTGCAAGGCCCACAGCGGATGCCTGAAACTGTGGATAGTACCAAACTCTTTCATCTTAATTAAGATGACTTTTCCATCTTAGCTCAGCACTTAGCTCGCATTAAAGCTATAATTGTGCAGTTTGAGGTGCAACAACAAAATTAGCATGAATTTCTTTGTCCTTCTTCACAATGTCACAAATCGATCTGTTCTTAACAGGAAACTTAGCAACCTCAACACCCAGTTTTTTCTCCTTTCTTTATTGTCAAGAACTTTTACATTTTCATTTAAAAGGACTTTTCAGCTTCTTGCTTCTAATTTTTTTAAATATTTATTTACTTAAAAGGCAGAGTTACAGGGAGACAGAAGGAGAGACAGTGGGAGAGAGAGAGAGGTCTTCCATCTGATGGTTCACTCCCCAATTTGCTGCGATGGCTGGAGCTGCGCTGATCTGAAGCCAGGAGCCAGGAGCTTCCTTTGGATCTCCCACACAGGTACAGGGGCCCAAGGACTTAGGCCATCTTCCTCTGCTTTCCCAGGCCACAGCAGAGAGCTGGATCAGAAGTGGAGCATTCGGGTATCGAACAGGCACCCCTATAGGACGCCAGCGCTTCAGGCCAGGGCATTAACCCACTGTGCCACAGCACCGGCCCACTATTTGTTTTCATTTTATTTGAAAGGCACAGAGAGAGATCTCCCATCCACTGGTTCACTCTCCAAAAGCCCACAACAGCCAAGGTTGGACTAGATCAAAGCCATGAGCCTGGAACTCAATCCAGGTCTCCCATGTGGGTGGCAGGGAACCAAGAACTTGAGCCATTCCCTGCTGCCTCCCAGGGTGCACATTCACAGGAAGCCTAAATGAAGAGCAGAGCCAGGACTTGAACCCAGGTACTGTGAATGGGAGGTGGGCATCCCAAGTGGTGATTTAACTGCTGTGCCAAATGCCTGCTCCAACTTCACAGCTTGTATTTGGCACATCTAAATTGCTAGTGTCACTATTCTTGCGCTTTGCTACCATTAAGAAATAAATTAAGAGTTACTTGAACACAAGTGCTACAAAATTCCAGTGGTCCATCTGATAACCCAGAAGCCTGCTAAGTGAATAATAGTGGGTAGAGTATGCAGCATGGATAAACCAGACAAAGGGACCAGGCACACTCAGGGTGGGAGGGATTAGGACTGCAGATTTCATCACGCTACTCAGAATAGTGCACAGTTTACAATGCTTGAATTGTTTATTTCTGGAATTTTCCATTTACTATTTCTGGACTGAAGTTGACCTCAGGTAACTGAACCTGCGGAGAATGAAACCTCAGGTAAGGAGGACTACTGTACTTAGCTTTGGAATTCAACCTTTTCCTGAAGGGTATCTGCTATTGATGCAATGTTTGTTTTTATTTTGCCAATGTTAAAAATATTCCTTCAACAAACTCCAAACTGGCTGACAACAGGAAGTGGGAATGGAAAAGCAAATAAAACCCATGCACCAGTTCCTGAGCACAGCCATGTAGGGACCCTGGGGTAACACACAGAAAGTTCATTGTCTCTGACAGCCATACATCAATGCCTTCCGAGTCTCTCTGGGTTGTGGATATCAGTATTGCCATCAGAAAATTCTAGACACTGCAACTGCTTGAGAAGAGTGATTGTGAGTTAGTGATGCCATATAATACCCTCAGAAGCTCTCCATTATCTTTTTTTTTTTTTTTTTTTTTTTTTTTTTTTGACAGGCAGAGTGGACAGTGAGAGAGAGAGACAGAGAGAAAGGTCTTCCTTTGCCGCTGGTTCACCCTCCAATGGCCGCCGCTGCAGCCGGCGCACCGCGCTGATCCTGGCAGGAGCCAGGAGCCAGGTGCTTTTCCTGGTCTCCCATGGGGTGCAGGGCCCAAGCACCTGGGCCATCCTCCACTGCACTCCCTGGCCATAGCAGAGAGCTGGCCTGGAAGAGGGGCAACCGGGACAGAATCCGGCGCCCCAACCGGGACTAGAACCCGGTGTGCCGGCGCCGCAAGGTGGAGGATTAGCCTATTGAGCCACGGCGCCGGCTCTCCATTATCTTAACCACTTGTCCCAACGCTGCCCTCTTTTCCTCATGTAAATGCCAAGGTATAGAGAAAGCAGAAATGAAAGAAAACTGCATAAAAGTAGCTGCTATCATAGTCCCAAAGATTGGAGCTCTCCTCTGCACCCCCCCTCACCTGCTCTGGAAGACGGAATCCCTGCATGGATTCCCTGGAGCCAGCTGACTGTTTCTGGTTCTTCACCCTCCACTCCAGCATTTTAACCCATTGCCCTCTCTATCTCAGCAAAAGCTCTTCTTTCGAAGTCCACACCCGTGTTCCTACAACCTTCTTCTCTCCCTCACCTCCAACCAGGGAGCTGCGGGCAGAACATTCTCCTACTCTCCTTAGTCTCTGCAACCCCCACACAACTTTTCTTTCCATACCATCCATCCCTACCATGCCATTCAAGTTCTGTGTTCTGAATAATTGTGCCCGCCCCCAACCCAAAGTCATACATTGAGGCCTAATCCTCAGTGTGGTGGTTTTGAGAGGCGGGGCTGTGGGTAGATGGTTAGGTCATGAAGCAGAGGCCTGTGGGAGCTGGGGAGAGCTCCCACACATGAAGATGCTGGGAAAGGTGCATCTATGGAGCAGGGAGCGAAGCATCCCCGGATGCAGGATCAGTTGCCGTCTTGATCTTGGACTCCCTGGCCTCCAGAACTCTAAGAATACATTTCTGTCCTTTATGAGTTACCCAGGGTCAGGTGCTTTCCTATAACTGCCTTAAAGGACTGACACTGCCACTCCAAAACTCCCAATGATTCTAACACCCTGATCTCAATGTCCTCAACTCCTAAAAGTGTCATTGTCTCCAAGCCCTTTCATCAGTAGTCCACACTTCAGATCTTTTCTGCACAGAACCAGTCCCCTCTCGAATTGTCAAATCTGAATTTTTCCCTCTCTGATTGCATTTTCCCCTCTTTTGTGTCCTCATAGGACACCATCATCACATCAACCTTTCCCTATTCTTCTGCTTCTCCTTAGCCCCTCCTCACTTTCTGGACCACTTTCCCTAGCGCATACCCCAGAATCCCCCAGCCCTTGTCTTTCTGCCCTTCTCAGGACTATCTTCAATACCCAATGACACTCAATATCATCCTGTGTCCTGGGACCTGCTGTAACCTGTCTAGTGCTAATAGGGAGTCTTGGTCCCTTCCTGTTCTCCAGTCCCAAATGATCACTATTTTTGTAAATTCCATGTTGTATCCTCATACAACTGTTATCAACGTCTCCTGCATCCCATAAGTCCCACGCCATCCCTTAGACTCTCCATCTCAGCAGATGGTTGCCTCTGCTTCTTTACTGACACTGTCAAGCACCACATCTCCACCTGACTTGTCACTGCTCTTCAACTTAACAGGCCCCAAACTCAGCCAATGTCCCCAACGTCTACCCAGTTGTTTGTGCTTGCTACACAGGGGTCCTCCTGACTGCTCCCTCTCTCACATACCTTGCACTCAATCAATCCCCAGGGCTTGTTGATTCTACCTCCAGCATTCTACCTCTTAAATCATTCTATCCCATCACCATCATTTACAACCATCCTAGCTCTGACCATCGTCTCTCGCCAGGATCACTGCAGGAGCCTCTTGAACAAACCACCCCTTTCACTTTGTCCTCCTCCAGTTGATCATTCTATCCCATGGTGATCAAATTGATGCTTTCAAAATGCAAAGCTGATCATGCTATTCCACTGTTTCAAACCTCTTTGTGACTTCTCACAGTGAGAGGACAAATTTCAAAATTCTTACCATAGCCTAGAAGTCACCTTGGGTAACCAAGGTAACTTGCCCCTCTCTGCAACCTCATCTCTGTCTACTCTTTCTTTCATTGTCTACAACCCGATCTTCTCTTCTTTTGAGTGCTAACTTCTTTGCTACTGCATAGACTTCTAATGTGCTGTCCTTCCACATTTTTCACACTTTACTGCTCATCTCCACCTGGAGAATGCCTCTTCTTTGTCTTGCAGTTCTCAGCCTAACTGCTACTTCCTCAGGTGCGATCCCTTGCCTTGCCCAGTGTAGAGTGGATGCTATAGGGTACTCTATACTCTTTCCTTACACTGTGCATCACGAATGCAAAGGCATCACTATTCTATGACTGCCTACTTAATGGCCGTCTTTCCACTGCTCTATAAGCTCCACAAGAACAGGTACATGTCTCATCTGCTCATTGTGTGTCCAGACCTGGCAGAGTGCCTGGCATAAGCACCAAGTTGGGCTCCACCCTTCAGGGAATGAGTTTGTGGATGGCCACAGCAGCAGAGTGGGTAGCAGGAAGCCAAGTCTATGGAACTGGTAGCCCTTGGATCCCGTTCTCCAAGAGCCTCGTGGTCTTGCTTCCTTGCTTTTTCTGGTGTTTTTCAGCACTCCTAACCATCATCCTGTCAAGAATTTATCTTAGCATTGTTGAAAATATTTCACTTAGGGAGAACTTGTTCAGAGGGTGCCAAGGGTCTCCCTGGCTACCCGTACCAGCTCGTGGCCATATCGGCTACTTCCTGTGTATTAATCATTGAGAATGTATGAGCAAGGCGTGCCCTTGCATTTCCAGGACTCTTCACCCTCACCTCAATGCCCACAGCCCCCAGAGCACCCATTCATCACCCACTCCCTTCAGTCCCTCTAGTCCTCAAAGTTCAGCATCAATTTTCAAAATTTGAGAGAGATAAAGTGAGAAAGAGAAAGATTCCCTCTGCTGGTTCACTCCCCAAATGCCCACAACAACTGAGGCTGGACTGGGCTGCAGCTGGATGCCAGGAACTCCATCTGGGTCTCCTACATGGATGGCAGGGCTCCAACTACTTGTGGCATCTACTGCTGCCTCCCTGGGTGCACATTAGCAGGAAGCCGGAATTGGAAATGGAGCTGGGATTCGAACCCAGGCCCTCTGACATGGAATACAGACATCCCAAGTGGTGTCTTAACCACTAGGCCAAACGCCTGCCCCTCAAAATTCATCTTATTTGAATCAATCACCTCCTTTCCATCTTTCTGTCACTCCTGCCTCTTTCCCTTTAGCCTTCAAACTTCTTTCCAGCCCAGCTAGCCAAGGGGGATACCATCTGTGTTCCTCTGCCTCCCTTGATCTCCCCTATCCTTACTTTCTTCTTCCCTTCAAGGCCAAAGTTCTTCAAAGAATTTCTCTATTTGCAGCCTTCACCCCTTCCCTACCCACTCACTGTTTCCATTTTATTCTAATTTCTTGAATAGTTGCACGTGCTCACAGTGTAGAAGCCAGAATGCTCTCAGTCAAGCATCTTCATCTCATCCGTCTCCCCCAGCCCCATATTCTCCTAAGGCCCAACCTCCATCACCAGCCTCAAGGTGGCCTTACAGAGAGCACATAGAGACATTTGGGAAGAGGGCTTGCAAATAGAGGCATTTACATGCATTTTCTACCCTTTGCTTTTTTTCACTTAAGATATCATAGAGGATGTTTTATATCAGTCGATCCAAAGCTGCCTCGTTCCTGCAAACAGCTGCCAGGATGCCACCGTGAGGCTGGACTATAAATTCTCTACTCCGAACATTATTTTTCCAGTCCTTTGTTCCAACAAACGGGCTGCAGTGAGCATCCTTGCACACGCAGGATTTTTTCCACCCTTGTGAGTGCATCTGTGGGATAAATCCACAGAAATATAATTGCATTTTGCATTTTGGAATTAAATTGCTCTGCATAGAAGTCATAGCAATTCACCCACCCGCAGCAGGATGTGGGAGGGCCTCGCTTTCCCTCACGCTCCCCAACAGATTGCTTTAACACGTGTTTTTATTTTGGCCAGCATGAGAGGTAAACAAGTATATGTTTAATTTGCATTTCTTTTTATAAATGCTGTCAGGCATTCTTTTTCAAGAGACATTTGTATTCCTTGCAAGAATTGCGCGTTCCTCTCTTTGCTTGTATTTTTCTATTACATTTTTTTTGTTCTTTTGGTTTTCTAGGAAACTCTACACAAAGAAACGAGCTCTATCTGTGATAGGAGTTGCTAGCATTTGAGGCCTTCTGATATCCCTGGCATTGCATCCACTGTACCCACTAAAGCAAACGGGAGCTGTGATCTCTCGAGGTGCCCGTGCCCTCCTAACTGCAAAGCTCTGAACGACTGGTTTTTGCTTTTCAGCATTTGACACTGCTGGCCCGTCTTTCTGGAACCCTGCATTTTTAAACTGCATGTGCTGCTTCATGTTGGATCATCTCCCACTTCTGTTATTATCCTCATTCCGGCAACCAATGCCCTTGGGAAGGGAGTTCTGTGCACGTGCCTGAGCAGCACCCCAGCGATGAGCAGGGCTGGGGACCCGGCTGGAGGCTTCCTCAGCACCTGCAGCCTAGTGGGACGGGTGGACAAGTAGCACCACAGCTGAAGCCATGGCAGGCTCAGGTTTCCTCCAGCTCTTCTTGTTTAATTCCCACCTCAAGCTCAACAGGTCTAAAACCTGCCCTGCTCAATTTCCTGCCTCCTCCTCCAATCCTGCTAGGCCCTTGGCCTCCCCCAGCCCAGGGGTTGCTGTGTCCTGTGCTTCTCTCCTCCTTCCCAATCCCAGCTCATTCTGCCTCTCGTCCCACCCCCACTCTCATCATCATCATCATCATCATCATCATCATCGCGCCTCACCGAGTTTCCCATGATCCTTCAGCGCTGTCTCCTGCTACAGCCCTGTACATCCAACACACTTTTCACTCTGCACTCCCCACCTCTATCCCTTCAGCCCCCCTCTGCTTGGCCTTCACTTTGCTGCAAGTCGTTGCCTGGAGATACCTGTGACAAGTCCCCGCTCCATGCTCTCGTCCCAGGGACCACCCAGCAGTGGCAGGCCAGTGCGAAGGCGGCCTACCTTGGGGCAGCTTTCAGCTATTGGCCATCCCCTGTTCACCTGCACAGCCCTGCGCTCTCAGTCCCCCCTCCCCTCAACATGCCCGCAGAGGCCTGAGGGAGGGGGTGAAACGGCCTCCAGCCGCGTGTCACAACAGAACCCTCTGACAAGCCAAGAGATCTTTGCATGGGCGGCTAATTGCCCTAAAAACGCAGCACGGCTCAGGGCCCAGTACTCAGCATTCCGGCTGAGGCGCTCCGGAGGCTGCCGCGGGCGAGAGAGCGAAAGGGAGGAGCGGGGTGCGGCGCTGGGAGGGGTGGGGACGGCTGGCCCGGCCCAGGCGGGACGGTGCAGGGCGCGCGCGCCGCGTTGAAATGCCCGGCCCGTGGGGGCAGCGGGTCAGAGCGCAGCGCGCGCGCGCCCAGCCTCCGAGCGCCTCGCTCAGCCCGCCGCAGCCATGCCCGAGCGCTCCGACAAAGTTCCCATCGCCCTGGTGGGGCCCGACGACGTCGAGTTTTGCGGTCCCCCGGTGAGTCCCGCCGCGTGGGTGTCCGCCGTCAGCGGTTTGCGCTGTGTGTGTGTGTGTGTGTGGGGAGGGTGGTACGGGGTGGCTAGGGGACACATGGTGGGTGCCTAAATGCGCGCGTGGGGTGTGCACGGGATGCCCAGACCGGGGTAGGGAGCACCGTAGAGCCGGAAGACAGCGCGGATCCCACGGCACTGGCCCTGGACCCTCGGGAGGGCGCCGGAGGAACCCACCCCGATTCCCGGCGGGCGCGGATAGGGGCGCGGGGCGCGGGGTTCGCGGGGCGCAGACGTGACCGGGCCCTCTCTCACCCCTGCCCGCAGGCCTACGCCACAGTGACGGTGAAGCCCTCCAGCCCCGCGCGGCTCCTCAAGGTCGGGGCCGTGGTCCTCATTTCTGGAGCGGTGCTGCTGCTCTTCGGGGCCATCGGGGCCTTCTACTTATGGAAGGGGAGCGACAATCACGTAAGTGCGGAGGGCGGCGGCGGGGGCCTCTCGGTGGCACCCAGGTTCCCGCGAGGGGCCCCGTAGCCCCGGGTCACGCTTCCCTAGTGACACCGCCTTCCTTGTGCCATCCGTGCCCACTAGCCGCTTTCTGCCCGCCGTGGAAAAGCAAGGCAGGGTTTTCTGTGTCTTAAACACAGAGTAGTGGAGATCGCCACGGACGCTGTGCCCGGCCACGAAGCCGCCGTGTGACCCGAGGAAGGCCTCGGTTTACTCATGGCGAAAGCGAGAAATGGAGGTGCCTGGCCTCTAAGACCCCTCCCCACTGAACACACTGTAAATGTCACCCCTAGGGCTAAGGTCACCGAGGAATATGCAGCCCCATCATTGAGGATGAATTTTGATCTTTCAGGAGGGGGGGTGTGTGTGTGCGCTTGTGAGAAAGGGACAGAGAGAGACAGACCCGTCCATTAACACTCCCCTTTCTCTCTCTCTCTCTCTCTCTCTCTCTCTCTCTCTCAAAAAAAAAAAAAGGCTAACTTCCTTAAAGGAGGCAAGTGTCTGAAAATCAATTCTGACCTGGTCACTTGTGATTGAATGGTGGATGTTTCACTAAAAGCTGTCCTACTTTTTTTGTGTGTGCAACTGTTTATTTTAAAGTTCTGTGGGTTCTCCAGGAGTGCCCGGCTCCCTTCTAACTTGACTGGGCATAGTTCCAGTGTTCTCGAAATACTCTGAACGTACTCACCTATGTGAAAGGGGGCATTTTATCTTGATGACCATTGCCAGGTCTGGTATGAGCCTATTTCGCTAATGGAGAAGAATTCCATCTCCCTCTCCAGGCGTGCACACAAAGGGCTTTCACATCAGCATCCTCAAAGGATCTGGGACTGCTGCCCCCCCCCTTCTCCCACCATGAAATTCAAAGCATGAACAGATTCCAGTACTTAGAGAAAATGGTGCTGAAAGCAATTCAACCATTTTGCACATCACATCTTCTGTAGTCACTGCATAATTTGTATTTTTAACTCAAATGCCTAATGTAGATAAGCAGGCCATTTAGCACCAAGTCTGTTTTAGAGAATATATCAAATTTGCAAGCGTTGGTTTGTGAGATTAGGATTGCACTGTGTTTGAAAAGTGCCTGCATGTTTTGTATTTTAAATATAGAAGCTAGGTCAGATGCTCTTATTTGAAAGCAACAAATCTGAACACGAGAATGTTTTCAATATCTCTATCTCTATTAACAGGATTTAGATCGTCTCAACTTGGGGAATTTTTTTTATAATTCATGGGAAATTCATTTGAGAATCAGACAGAGAGAGACAGAAAGAGAGAGAGAGACCCCAAGAGAGAGTGTTCCATCCATCTGCTGGCTAACCCCCCACACGCCTGCAATGGCCGGGGTTGGACCAGAGCTAAGCCAGGAACCAGGGACTCAATCCAGGCCTCTCACATGGGTGGCAGGAACCCAGCTACTGGAACCGTCCTTGCTGCCTCCCAGTGTGTGCGTTCACAGGAAGCTGAGTCAGAAGCCAGAGCAGGGCATCCAAGCCGGGTTCTCTAATGTGGGACAAGGGCATGTTAGCCGGTATCTTAAGCACATGTCTAAACATCCCCCCCTCCCCGCTTTGGGAAATTTGATGGCATTAGAATATAAACACTATCTTTCAGGTAACAAAACCTTAATAGTACAGGTTATTTGGGAATTAAAAAAAAAATAGCTTTGCTTTTTAGTTTTGCTTTGGTAAAGATTTTGGCCATGAGATTATATTAAAATGAATATCGTTTGGAATGTAATTATTCAAGACAAACAGAGCTTACTGACAGACTTCTTAAAGGAGAGATTGAACAATCGGGAATAAGTGGGCTCCCCTTTTTCGTATCTTTACTGTAAGATGGTGGGTTGTCTGGTTCAAGAGCGCGGTATGAAATTTTAAAAATACAGAGGAATAGTGAATCTCATTTTATTGCCAACAATCAAAGTTACTGCTATTTCCTGTACAGACAGGAGAATGAAAAAAACATCATAAAAGGTTTTTTTTTTCTCCCAAAATGTCCAATGCGGATCCATATTACTTAAGCCTGAAAAACAAATCACAAAATATTAAAAAGAGTAAATGTGGCATCGTCCATGCACAGCGCATGCATGGGGCTGCTTTCCTTGAACACAAATCTAAATAATCCAAACGAAACGGCATCAAAAAAGGTAAGTCTGTGTGGAACAGAAAGACCTATCAAACCAAGTGGATTAACCACTCTTGGGGCTTATCTGTGCCTCGGCTTCTTTGCATTTGTTTATAGAGGAGAGCCAACTGTAATTCACCTCCTCTCCCCTGCCTGTGGGCAGATGCCCTAAGGACAGCATTATTCACATGTAGCTGGAAGACTGGGAACCTTCAGAGCACTAATAATCAGGAGACAACTGACAGGGCTCAAAGATTGAGGCCATGCTTCATCCCCATTATTGTAAATAGAACAAGGCATTGCAATACGGGAAATTGCTGCTAATATGAGATAACTGACAACACACCCTCTGGGATAGGGGGAGGAGATCCTTGCTGGGGGCTTTTCTTCTCAGACCAATTTTTCCCAGACATTTTCCCAAACTAATGTAATTAATCTTATAAAACCTAGGTCTTATTAAAAACTCATTAGCAAATATCCTTGGCTGCAAAAGGCACCATATTGAGCAGAATTTTGGCAAATAATAAACTTCATTGTACTGGGATAGAAATAGCCCTAGGTGCCAACAGCTCCACAGGCTTAGAGCAGATAATGCAGTGGCTGGGTTGCTCCAGCAGCCCAGCCCGGAGCCCAGCACTTTGGAAACTGCAAACTCCTTTCTGCCCTCCCCTCCCCTTTTCTCCCATGGCCTCAGGAGGGTCACAGCTGTCCGGGTGCAGCAAATTGAAGTCCAAGTGGGATGCAGTAGCTGGCTGGGGAGCCTTTGTTGGTGGGGAGGTGGCAAGGGTGATGGAGAAGGAAAGTGACATTAGGCCCACAGGTCACTCTTCTCATGTTACCATTCCAGCTCCTAAGGATCCCTAGGAACTTGGAAGGGATTGAGTTCTTAAATGTTGCATTGCTTTATCGATAAATGCCTATGTGCAGTGCTTTCTTTCCTTTTTTAAAAGGAGCCTCTTGTCACCTGAGCGGAGGATGCGTTTGCCAGCAGGAAGTCGCACCAGAACTGTCTGCTGGGCTCCTGGTGACAGTCTTCATTACCTCCTGTGAATAGTGGCTTCTGGGAGAGACCGGGCAGCACACAGCCTGCTTTCTAAACCTTACCTGTGGAAAGCACTGGCCCAGCCAAAGAAAGCAGGTTTCCTTAACTTGGCTGATCATAAGGACCAGCCGAGGGGCAAAGTGAAAACAGCCTGGTGGGCTCTGCTCCAGCTCCGCTAACTCAGAACCCCTAGAAGTGACTCTTCTGATCAGGCGAGCTTGGAAGACATCGCAGTTCCACAGAGGGAGGGAAGGAGGGGCGGGAGGCATGGCTGAACAGAAACACGGCCGATCCTTTCTGTCCCACTGGATGAACGCTGCTACCCAAGAAGGGTACCCCAGATGGCAAAGCTATTTCTGCATCTCCGCTGAGCAAATCAAATGGTGCTCTGTGGGTCTTGTAATAATGAGTTTCCTACAAGTCATGAGCCAGTAACAACAGATACAGAGTCCAAATGTTTGTCCCTGTAGCAGTCATTCTTCATAATGAGGGAGAAAATGCACTTGAATTGAATCCCAGATACTTGCTTTTCTAACCAGCTGACCTGACATTAATTAGCAACTGTCTTTCATCCATTCTCATTCCTTCCCTTTTAAAGATTTATGTACACACATATTTATAAAAATACAGAAATGTAAAATTTATGTTATGTACAATACAAAGATACTTCACTTTGCGGCGCTGGCACACCGGGTTCTAGTCCCGGTCGGGGCGCTGGATTCTGTCCCGGTTGCCCCTCTTCCAGGACAGCTCTCTGCTGTGGCCAGGGAGTGCAGTGGAGGATGGCCCAAGTGCTTGGGCCCTGCACCCCATGGGAGACCAGGAGAAGCACCTGGCTCCTGCCATTGGATCAGCGCGGTGCGCTGGCTGCAGCACGCTGGCCGCGGCGGCCATTGGAGGGTGAACCAACGGCAAAGGAAGACCTTCCTCTCTGTCTCTCTCTCTCACTGTCCACTCTGCCTGTCAAAAAAAAAAAAAAAAAAAAAAGATGCTTCAAAAAGTTCATGGAAAATCAAATTAAAAGATAAGTTTATTTTAGTATCAAACATTTTTAAGTCTATGCATAGCATTTTCATAATATGCATTTTCCATGAACTTTTTACAAGTCTCTCATAAGCATGGACAAACTTATTTTTTAAATCCATTTTTCACTGACTTTGAGGTGCCCTCATACAACACACACACACACACACACACACACACACATATACTGTGTCATACATAAGATGGCTATACCACTAAGTCCAAAGAAGTAAGAAATCCACTACTGCCTCACCACACAAAGACCTAGCAGGGCACAGCAAGCCGAGCAGGAGCAGCAGTGGGTTATTTTTAAGCCAGCGTAGTAATAAGATGTCTAAGTTGGGGCAGGTGTTGTGGCACAGTGGGTTAAGCCACCACTTGGGATATCCACGTCCCATATCAGAGGGCTGATCTGGGTCCCAGTTACTCCACTTCCAAACCAGTTTCCTGCTCATACACCTGGGAAGGCAGCAGGTAACAGCCCAAGTACTTGGATCCCTGCCATCCGCGTGTAAGACCCAGATGAAGTTCCAGGCTCCTGGCTTCCACCTGACCCAACCCCAGATGGTGCAAATATTTGTGGAATGAACCAGTGGATGACAGATTTCTCTATGTCTCTCCCTATGTCTCTGTGACTCCTCCTTACAAATAAGTAAGTTGGTTTTTAAAGTCTATGTTGAGACTCCATTGGATCATCTAACTTAGTGGATGCCTTTAAAAAACAATATTAAGAGGTGGATTTTTCTAACAAAATCTTACTGAGAAATGCAACACGTAACAGAGCCAGTCTGATTAGATGATGGGTGAACAGGGAAGGCACTTCACAGTCCCACCTGCTCTACCATCTCACCTCTGGGCCACACCTGTGCAGCCTCTGAGCTCTATGGACATGGGTGAAAACCAATTAAGAGGTCCAACTTCTCCATCTGCATTCAAGGCCCACTCCCAAGACCCGGGGATAAGTGGTGTGGTCACCTGTTTTTCCTCTTCCTGGGCCAGTGCTCCTCTGCAGTGTCAAGTTCCCTCCCCCTCTCCCTCACTCCCTGCACATCTCATTATAACAAAATGCCCTACACCATATGCCTGTCCCACAGGGTCATTAAGTGAGTAACTCCCATTTGGAACTGGAACAGATGTGCACATTGACCTTGCTCTCTACAAATGCTACTCTATATCAAGTCTATTCTAGTCCTGACTGCAGTTCTAACTATATGCCACACTCCATGCCTAACCTTGACCAAAGGATTGCTTAAAAATATGAAAGAGTTTAAAAATGCTTCGCATGTTGAGATGCCACTGCAGACTGGTTCAAACTTGCCCAGGTAGCCCTCTGCCTCCTCAGTTTCCATGTACCGATCAGTGGTTCTCACTCTACCCAGCTGCATGATAGAATTGAGCTGTAAAGAAGGACCAGTGCTCCATCCTCGTCCCTACAGGCTCAGATTTGATTGGTTGAGGATGAAACTCAGTGTGGCCCCTGGTGAGTCGACCCGGTGCTTCTGATGTGCACCCAAGATTGCGAAACACTGAGCTATTTGAATAAGTATCCAGGGACTATCAAGGGTTTTACCTTTAAGATATTTTTAAAGAAATCACTGTAATGAGGGACTGGTGTAGGATGAAGACCTTGTAAATATGCTATTGTAAAGGAAGCTGGCACATGTCTCTGAAAAATATGAGCGGTACCTCCCCCAGTGCAGGTCTCCAGATAAGGCCTGACTTGCTGGGAACAGAAAGCGTCGCTAACTCTCCTGTTCCCTTGCAGATTTACAACGTCCATTACACCATGAGTATCAATGGGAAATTACAAGATGGGTCAATGGAAATAGATGCTAGGAACAACTTGGAGACCTTTAAAATGGGAAGTGGAGCTGAAGAAGCCATTGAAGTTAATGACTTCCAGAACGTGAGTATATTTCACACATTTAGAGGGTAACCAGGCAAGCCTCGGGGACCCTTCTCATTCAAGGAGAAGCAGCCTCTCGCACACGCACATCCCAGTGATCACCAGGTTTCACAGCAGGTGTCATGCCACTAACATGTGTCGGAGTTTATTCTCTTTGAGAAAGAACCACACTGAAGACAACACTTCAGGGTTAAAAACTCAAAACGCCACCCCCCAAACCTACTTATATTGCATTCATGCACTTCAGGAAATAACTTCTGGTTTTAAATTTTTTGCTTCTAGGGAATAAACAATGTGAGCTTAGAAATCAAAACAGAACTTGATTTTGAAAAATGAAAAAAAAAAATTAAAACACCACATTACTGAAAAAAAAAAAAAAAACAAAGCATGTTCTGGGAATGATATAGTCTTGGCAGAAGGACTTGAAAGAACTATTTCTTTCCCATCTGTTTTCTCTAATGTGGTGGATAAAATACTCAAATCCTCCTAGAATGTTGCCAAGCCAAAAGCTTGAATTTCTAAAGAGGTGAGAATTGTTAATGACCTCTCCTCAATAATAGGTGGGGTCTGTGACATACTTTTCTCAATTCTTCTAATTTCTCACTGAAGCCAGCGCATTGGCTTGGAAGACTCGCCTGTGATGGCATGTTTGCTGACCATGGCCTATTCCAGGTAAAATACTCGAATCTTCTTTGAAAAGAAGACTGGTTTTTTTTTTTCTTTTTACAAAAAAAGTTAATTTACAAGCAGTTTGAGACATCAGGCTATGCAGCAATGCTTCAATATTCATCTGCAAATGAAATTGTCTCTCCTGTTGGGAACATAAATGTCTTTCTCTCCCTCACGTTCTAACAATGGGGACGAGGCATCGCACCTCTGTTAAATCTGCACAGGGAGTAGATAGAACTTTATTGGGAAGAGAGGCTCTTGAAAATAATGTCTCTTCTGATATTTTATTGGTCCACAAACATCTCACTGACCCATCTTCCTCTGATTGATGAGAAGAACTAAAGATGTTTTTCATTTGAATGAAAGCACTCCTCTGGTTGGTACCCAAACACACTTCACAAATCCTTCTGAATACCCAGCAGATGTTAACGTGAGAGCCCTGTGAAATAGGCCTTATTTGATGGTGACAAGCACTGGCTCTGTTCAGAGTGATCTCTGCCCTGGGACAGGCTGTGCAGCTCCGTGTGTGCCCTACTGCACTTTATTTAGTCATAGCTTTGTAAATGGTTCTAGTCAGCACACAAGTATAATTTCTCCAGACCGATTAAAGGCTTTTACTGCAATACCCAGGAAAGGGTGAAAACAGTTTTTCTTCGTTTATACTACTCAATATAAACTAATAAAATGTGACTCCTCCACTGACATCATTCAATTCAGTGCAAAACTGAATACAACGAGATGCCACAATATCAAGATACGCAAAGGGAACTACTACAAAGATGAATAAGAAAAGCTCCATCTCTCTGGACATGGCCATGTATCAAGAATATCCTTTTAAAATATTTTAATCCCAAACCTGTATTTCTGTTTTATAATCCTTGGGTTCTTTCTAATGATGGTATCGATTGTGTTTTGTTCTCATAGACCAACAGGGCTACAAATATTTTATAAACTGATCAATTCTCTTTGATAGCTTCCACATATCTCTAAGTCAGAACTGGTGAGTAGAACATTTTTTTGATGGATAGTACCTGTTATGGGTTTAAGCAAGCCTGGACTTTGGAAAACACATGAATCAGCCTCTATGGTACCTGCTTTATTACTTTCTCTTATACTTTAAAGCATCAGTCAAATTCAGGAAGAGTTGATTGAGTCCTACTGTGTGCAAGGGGCAGTTTGAGCATGGGGGATACAAAGATGACTGGCACAGAGGACCAGCTTTGGGTCAACCTTGGAGACATACTGTGATAAGATGGGCAGAGCGCTGTGGACACACCAAGAGAAGGCACTGCTGCCGATGACAGGATCAGAGCAGGTGTAATGGAGGCCCTGACAATTGAATCAGGTCCTGGGGAATGATTAGGGCTTCAGCCGGCAGAGAGGAAGGGGCGGTGGGGAGGGGGTGGAGAGGAGTGCTTTCCAGGCCCAGAGAAAAATAACACACATGAATGCACAGGCCTGTTCCAGAATTCCAAGCAGCCCACTGTGGCCAAATGTAGCGAAAAATCGATGGAGATGAAAGTGGGGCCAGGTTATGAAAGGTTCTGAATTGTGAATGAACAGCCTTCCTGTTCGCCCCGGGAGGCACCAAGATCTTACTACAGCCCAAGGGGAGTGAAGAAAACAACACACACACAAATATACCCTGAGAGAGATAAAAATTGGGTTAGTTCATAGTGCCTAAGTGTGTTAGTCAGTTTCCTGTTACCTTAAAATACCTTGGAGGAACGATTTAGGCAGGAATAAGGGTTACTTTTGCTTACAGTTGTGGAGGCTCACAGTTCAAGATCAGTTGACTCCATGAGGCTGGCATCTGATGGAGGCTGGCGAGGTCAGAGCAGAATCACACGACAGGTGGGGAAGCAGAGAGACAGGAGCACACTCTTCCTTCACGCTCTGTGACACAGGGGTGGGGAACGCCTGGCCTGCAAGCTGTATTAGGCCCACAAAATCATTTGGTCTGGCCTCGCCAAGGCAACTGAAGGTGGGACTCAACATCAATAAATCTACAGCATGCTAATTTTTAAGTTGGTAATCTTGGATGGCCCATGAATGATGCTATAAATATCCAAATGGGTGTCACAGAAGAAAAGTTCCCCACCCCAGCATGGTCTCTGCTTATAATGCCACCATGATTTGGTCATGAGGCTCAACTCCAGCAAACTTAACCCAGTCTAGTCACTTCCCAAAGGGCCCACCTTCAATGCCAAATTGGATGGAGACTCCACAGTACATGAATCCACTAACAACCGACTTTGGGGTTCAAACATCTGCATGAGTTCAGGGAGTCAAATCCTATCCAATCATAACAATGGGTTACATTCTAGAAGGTTATATCTTCACAAGGATTAGAATTGGTTTAAGCATTGCAATCCCCTCAGACTCAAAGCCCGATGTATATAATAAAAATTCTGTTTAGAAATTAAAAGAGAATAAACACTGGTGGGCATATGGGTGTTTATTGTACAATTCTTTGACTTTTGTAAGTATTCAAAAGTCTTGATTTAAAAAGCTAGAGGAGAAAAGTATAGCATGACCTGTCTAGTTGGTAAGTAGGTTGTTGATTTCAAAAATCAATATAGCTTCCAAATGTAACATAAGGGAAAAATAAAACGAAAGTAATTCAGAGTAAAATATGGACTTCCTATGTAAATGTTCACAAGACATAATAAAGTCAAGCCTTGCGCCCGTAAGTTGAATGATTTTCAATGCTGCAGTCTAAAATGCAGATGGACATGAGTGTGTGTTGGTAAATTAAATGCCATGGAATTTTCTCAAGCAGTGGACAAAAGTGCTGTTTTCTTTCCATTTTCATAGTAATTGCATCTCTAGGGAACTTGCACATTAAGACTCTGCTAAAAGTCACTTTGTGTTGCTGTGTAAAACAGTGCTGGGGTCTAGGCAGGAATACTCAGCAACAGGCTTGCCCTTCAGACTCAGCTCGGGACTGCCCCTGGCTCTGCAGGACTGCCATCCCCTGGCCCCTACCCCAAGGAAGCCAGGAGCATCCCAATCTTTGTGACAATTGTTCCCCAGACATCTCGAAAGCATTCCTCTGGGGCAAGACCCCAACCCTTCTTGGGAATCCTTGGTGTAAGCTATAGAAATAAGGAAGGTCTCCTTCAAAAGAAAACCTGTGCAGCCAAGGTGAGGCTGCCTGATGTTTGATAAGCGTGTGGCTTTTATCTTTGAACTCTTCCCTCATTGCCTTTGTTAGCAAACCTCCTCATTGTCCCCAGCTCAGGAAGGCCTGGTTTGTTTGCAAAAAACAGGTTTGCTTGGCTTTCTTGAGCTGCACTTAGTTCCCTCTGTTTAATCTCTGCTCGATCTGCCTGCTTGATGTGGATTTGTGCTAGACACGGTAGTTAATATGTGTGAATCCCTTCCCACAAGTCGGGTCCCCGTGGGGTTTCAGTTCTCTGCAGCAGGTGTGCTGTCAGAACTAACTCAATACTGGATTCAGGTTCGGGGCTGTGAATCCCACAGTAGGATCACCGCTCTCCCTCTCGGTATCATCGAGGTCTGATGGCGCTTCCTGCTGGCGCACCTGCCAGGCAGAGGGCACGAGTGTTTGAAGTTGAAAGAACACAGCACACAGAGAGACATTCACCGCTCTTTCCTGCCTTCCGTTTTTCTAGCAGTGACTCCTAGATTTACATGCAGAATAAGAGGGGCAGACTTTTGGAGAATGGGAAGAGCACTGGTTCTCAAAGTGTGTTCCTCAGGTCAGCGCCTCTGAGAGGGACCCTGCCCAAAGCTCTGTGTCTTATATAACAAGACCTCCGGGTGATTCGGATGTTAAGGGAGAATTTGTGCGCCACTGGTAAACCGCTGTCCAAAGGTTATGGGGTCACTTAATAAACAAATCCCTTTCTCCCTAAACTGGTGGGCCTCACCCTTGGGGAGCAGCTGAGACGATCATTGCTGGACGTGGAGCCAGGCCTGTGTGTTCCTAAAACTTCTGCAGGGGACTCTGGTGCCGCCAGGGCCCTGGCGGAAATGAGCTGTGAGTCTAGGGGCCAGCAAGGCCTCAGGGTGCATAGAGGTGCTCTAGGGAGGAAGAGCCTTCCCTCTCTGTTGCCCAGACTTCCCCAGGGCTAGTGGAGACTCCGGGCTCTGAGACTGCCTAAGGTTAGACCTTCCCACGAAGGTCCTCCAAGGTACCGTAACTTCTCTTCATTCTTCATTCAGGGCTAAATCCTGAGCCAGGGCCCCTAGATTTCTACTTTTTAATTTTATTTATATTTTTTAAAGATTTATTTGAGAGGCATAGTGACACAGAGATGGGGAAAGCTCTTTCATCCACTGGTCCATTCCCTAAACAGCTACAACAGCCCAGGCTGGGCCAGGAGCCTTGAGTTCCATCTGGGTTTTCCACATGCGTGGCCAGGGCTCATGCACGTGGGTCATCTGCTACTGCTTTCCTAGGGGCATTAGCAGGGAGCTGGGTCTGAAGTGGAGCAGCCGAGCCTTGAACTGGCACTCTCATGTGGGATGCTGGCATTGCAAGTGGTGACTTAACTCCCTGTGCCATAACACCTGCTCCAGGCCCCCTAGATTGCTAAGTGCTTTTTTTTTTTTTTTTTTTTAAGATTTATTTATTTATTTGAAAGGCAGGGTTACAGAGAGGCAGAGGCAGGGAGAGAAAGAGAGGTCCTCCATATGCTGATTTACTCCCCAAATGGCTGCTACCACCAGAGCTGGGCCGATCTGAAGCCAGGAGCTTCTTCCTAGTCTCCCACGTGGGTGGGGGCCCAAGGACTTGGGCCATCTTCTACTGCTTTCCCAGGCCATAGCAGAGAGCTAGATGGGAAGTGGAGCAGCTGGGACTTGAACCGGCGCCCATATGGGATGCTGGCACTGCTGGTGGTGGCTTTACCTGCTATGCCTTTCTTCCTCGACTCCAGCACTGACTCCAGACTTCTCAATTCTGTATCATCCCGATATTTGCCTCAACAGAAGATTGATGTGGTTTGGATTTGTATGGCTACATTATCAAGGCATATCATTTGTAGACTTTTTTTTTTTATTTGAAAGAGTTATGGGGAGGGGAGGGAGACAGAGAGAGACAGAGAGGGGGATCAACAGAGATCAATCTTCCATTCGCTGGTTCACTCCCCAGATAGCCACGAAGGCTGGAGCTAGGCCAGGCCAAAGCCAAGAGCCAGAAACAACTTCTGGGTTTCCCACGTGAGTGGCAGGGGCCCAGACACTTGGGCCATTTCCTGCTGCTTTTCCCGGGCCCTTAGCAGGGAGCTGGATCAGAAGAGCTGGGACTGGATCTGGCACCCCTACGGCATACCAGCGGTTTGCAGGCGGCTTTACCCACTACCCTACAACACCAGCCCCCTCATTTGTACATGTTTAACACTATTTTTGGTAACTCATTTGTTGTGAAACTAAAACCAGCAAGGTGACAGAGAACATTCTTGGGCCAGAAAGTACTGCTACCCTATGTCTTCTGCAGGGAGAATCGGGGCCGAGCTGTCCACCCAGACGGAGCCCTGTGGCTGATGTGCCCTTTGAGGCTGGTCCCTAGGCGGAGGAGAAGACACTGTCTATATCTCACAAGGGCCAAAAAACAAAACGTCCCCATCCTTGGATAAGGTCTAGGAGCAGAGTTCAGCTCCAGGTGCTGCGGAGAGCTTTCCTATTTACTCTGCGCATGGTAACTTGGAAAAAATTCTGAATTCATGGACTTCATTTATTAGACCAACATCTTTTGAGAACCTTTCAGTGAATCAGCAAGAAGGAAAAATAAAAAGAACAAAAGGTTCAGAGACTGATCCTGAGAGAGACTGGTCCTGGTGAGGGCAGCCTGGACAAGGTGGCGAGAGAGATGAAGACGGGTGGGAAGGCAGAGGCAGGGGGGCCCACGTGGCCTGGGACATTCACAGAGGGCTGCATGGACAAGCGGGCACTTCCTCTGGGCTGCTGGGTGGAGATGGCCAAACCCTTATGCTCCATCTCCGTGCAAAGATCACCCTCTCCTGGTCACCTCCCTGACTGCTGTGTGAAGTACCGTCCCTTAGTCCTACTCTCTCTCTCTCTGCCTTAGTTACTTTATCTCCATTAAAAAAAAAAAAAAAAGATTTATTCATTTATTTGAGAGAGTGAAGGAGAGAGAGATCTTTCATCCACTGATTCACTCTCCAAATGGCTGCAACTGCCAGGGCTGGGCCAGACTGAAGCCAGGAGCTTCTTCCAGGTCTCCTATGCAGGTGCAGTAGCCCAAGCACTTGGGCCATCTTCTACTGCTTTCCAGGCCATAGCAGAGAGCTGGATTGGAAGTGGAGCAGCCGGGGCTGGAACCGGCGCCCATATGGGATGCCAGCGCTGCAAGTGGCGGCTTTACCCACTACACCACAGCACCGGCTGCTTTATCTATATTTTTTTATTATTGGTCAATTATGCTAGAAGCTAAGCTCCATGAAAGCGATTTCATTTTTTGTTCATCCCTATCCCCGGCACCTAGAACAGTGCCTTGTTCACAACAGACACTCAATCTGTTGAAGAGAAATGAACACTGGATACACTTTCGCTTCACAGGGCATCACAGGGATCCGTTTTGCTGGGGGAGAGAAGTGCTACATCAAGGCGCAGGTGAAGGCTCGCGTCCCTGAGGTGGGCACCGTGACCCAACAGAGCATCTCTTCGGAACTGGTGGGTACCCTCAGGGGCGGGATGGCGGGAGGTTTGGGCAGACCTTGTTTGGAGGCAAAATCTCCCTGCAGCCTCTAGATCCTGGATCCATCCTGATGGGAACCTAGGTTCTTGTCCTGCTGTTTCCAGGGCATCCTTCTTTCTTGATACAATGTATTTAAGGTCTTAGGGAAGCCATGTTGGAAAGCGCATAAAGGGGCCTGGTGCTCACTCAGCTCTTACTTGCCTGGTGTTAGGGAGCGATCTGATCAGAGATTAAGACTCCACAAGATAGAATCTTCTTTAAAGGGACCTCGGAAGCCTTCCCGCTTCAGCCTCCGTCAGCGTGGGAATTCCTCCTGATATCGACAGGTTTCCCCTGCACCGAGCTGTGATTGCTTCCTGTTGGTTCAAGGTCAACCCAGGGAAGCTACCTAACATCATATCTAATGCCTTTTCCATGTGCCAAGCCTGTGAGTTTTAATCTTTCCTTAATAATTAATAACTCCCCTTGGAACTTGGTTTTTAAAATTTCCTTTTAGAACTGCAGGCAGTCGCCTTACGTTTTGATAATACTTTAAGGCTCACGAAGGGGTCACATTCATTTTGTCTTCCACTTGAGTGTGGCAGGGTATGGTGGAAAGAAAGTGGATGATGGAGCCTGAAGGGCGTGAGTTCCATCCCAGCTCTGACACAGGCTATGGATGAGGCCTCTTTCAGCCTCAGTTTTGTCTTCTGCAAGCTGGGGGTATGCACACTGTGCCTGTGGCCCTAGAATCTACTGCCTGGCGAACAGATGGTTCTCGCTCAGTGTTTTTAATTCTATCATGATCATCTTCAAGCCCTCCAGTATCCCTGAGAGGGAAGCGAAGCAAGATCAGCTCCCTTAAGGCAAAAGAGGAAAAATATGGGTAAGCAAAGGTGCCTGGAAACTGATTGTTTGCCCCCAGAGGAGAAGTAGCAGGTGGTGTCTCAAGTCAAAACAGAACAGAACAGAGGCTAACAACAAACCTGTGAGTCTTAAAAACTGGCTACCTGTTTCCTGTTTCCCAGCATTCATCCTGTGAGAGGCTTCCCTGGCCTGGGGTCCGGTCCTTATTTCTGACGCCCCCCACCCCGTACCCCACCCACGAGCTGGGTGGTGCAGAAGCAAAGGGTGTGCTCTCACTTGCTAATGCTGAGAACAGCTTCCCTTCCTGCATTCCCCTTTGCTGACAGTACAGCTCCAATCCCCGCCCTGTCCCCCACACGCGGACAGAGGGACAGAGGACTGCTTCCCCTGGACCACCTCCCCAGCCACAGCGGACTCTGCCCTGATTACAGGTCTGCAGTGTGTTTTCTTTTTTCAAATGAGTTCCCTTCCCTCCCCACCCCTGATTTAAAACACAATACTTTGCCACTGTAGAAACTTTGAGAAACACATAAAAGTATGGAGAAGAAAATCACCCACAATTGTATAATCCACAGGTAACCAATGTTGACATTTTGGTGGGTCTCCTGCATGTGTAACATTCTATTCAGAGGTAGTCAGACTTCTGTGCACTCTTATTATTGTCGCTTTGGTTTTTCTACAACGCAGATGATGATGGATGTGGTATGTGTCATCACGGGATTTTAAGTCTCATTCTGGAACACTTCATTATACCTCAATTTTCAACTATCTCTGATGGTGGCAACTGAAATAATGATTTTGAATTCTAAATGATTCACTGTGCTATTTCTGTATTTAAATTTTAAAATTGTCTTTATTTGAGGCAGAGGCCAAGGGGGGGGGGGTGCAGACAGACAGACAGAAGAGAGCTCCTGCCTGTAGGCTCATTCCCCAGATGCCCACAACAGCTGGAGCAGGGGTAGGACTAGCAACAGGAGTAAGGAACGTGATCCAGGTAACCTGTGTTGGGGGAAGGGAACCAGGACTGGAGCCTTCCCCGCTGCCTCCCAGAGTCTGCACTGGCCGGAAGCTGGAATCAGAAGCTGGAGCCGGTTCAACCCAGGCACACCGATGTGGGCTGCGGATGTCTTCATCACTACACTAAACACCTGCTCCTCTTTTTGTATTTAAATCTTTGTCTGTGTCTGAGTCTTAGACCATAGAGGTGGATCTTGTGTTTTAGTCATTTATGTCATGTATAGTGGATCCTCTGCTAGACAAAAAAAAAAAAAATCCAGACGTTTGCGTACATAAGGTATGTGTACGGCTGTAGGAAGCAGCAAAGTACACTTAGAGTAACTTAAACAGCTAGGGGTTGGGTTTTCTGCATGGCAAGCAGTGTAGAAACAGGAGGTTGACTCAGTGGCCACTATCTCTGCGATTTGTTGTTGTTGTTGTTTTTGAATCTTTCTTTCCAGCTTCAAACAGGACAGCACTGCCCACCCTCACTCTGACTTCCAAAGTCACGAAAAGGCTGAGTAGTGCCAGCCATGACTTAGTGTTAGTCAAGCGAAAACAAAGGCCTCCAAGCCCTGACACAGACGTCGGCCTGGATGGTCCTGGTTAGCGCCGGTCACCCGGGCCCCTCCGACCTCTTAGTGGTTCTCTCTCCTGGCACTGGGCACACTGCAGCCTCCAACAAAATCATGCTCGTCTGCAAGGAACCAGAGAGAGGCAGGAGGTCGGGAGGCAACCGAAGACCAGGCCTGGAGATTGATTTAACATTCTTGGCTTGTAGGCTGCATCTGTATGCATTATCCCAGTCATCCCACTCTTCCCCACACACTTTAGACCGTGATGGGGGAGATTTATGCGGCAATTGCTCTCATAAATGTTTCATCAGCTCTGTATAACTTTAAGAAGCTACTGTACTCAGAGAGCATTCATTTCCTGCATGGAGTCATTTAATTTAAGGTAAATAACTGGATTACCTGAGTGTGAGCTTCCTCCAATAACCTGAAGTTGTTTTAATGCAGCCATAGCCTGAGGGAGAAGGAGTAAATGAAGTGCTGCTTTTAGCTAAAAATAAGGAGAAAACATTTTAATTTCTCCAACCTATTACAAACTAATAAATACATGAAAGCAAGAACCTGGCAAAACAGATCTGTCTCCTGGGTTAGGAGACCGGTCTCAGCCTCTCGCAGTAGAAGCAAATCCAGGGTTTAGCTTTTGAATCTCAGTGGTGCGCTTGATAGGAGGAACATCTGAACCCTATTTTGTTATAGCTGGGAAATGGAGAAATGGTTTATGTTAAATAACACTTTGAACTGAAGACATTAAAGAACCAATCACTTGCTTTTTCCAATTGTTGTTCCGAAGCCGCAGAATCAAACCCCACAAGATTTTTTCACTTCAAATGAAGGGCTCCTCTATTCTTTACAGGATTCCGGGGTCCATTCAATTGCTTTCCCTCAAAAACAGCTTTGATCAAAAACATCAGATTAACCTGAATCTCCAGGCTGGTATCAAGTAATTTTCACTCCAGCTCAGGACACACATATTCACACATCGCAGCTAGATGTGCTGAGCGCTGTGAACACGGCCAGCTACAGAGAGATGAGGAACTTTCTCTCCAAGTGCGTGTGCGCTACGTGCACACCTGCACACCCTCACACAACTCTCATTTCCAAGGCAAAGTCACCCTCTAGCCACCTGCGACTGCTCGCCGCAGCACCTCCCACCGTCCCCTGTGCTCAAATGCGTGTTGTTTTTCCTCGCCCACAGGAAGGCAAGATCATGCCCGTGAAACACGAAGAGGAGGCTCTAGTCTGGGTGGCCGTGGGGCAGCCTGTCCAGGACAACAGCTTTTTGAGCGCAAGAGTCTTAGAACTCTGCGGCGACCTTCCGATTTTCTGGCTTAAACCAACATATCCAAAAGGTAACTTCTTAAATGAACCTGATCCCCCTTGCAACACTCCCTGCCCCTGCGAGCTTGGGGGTGGGGTGGGAGGAGACCCCTCCAGGCCTGAGCAGGTAGGGAGCAGGAGGGATCAGGAGGCCTGTGCAGGGTCCCAGTAATTAGCATGAGAAAGAAAAGGAAGAGGACAGCCTGGAGGAGGAGACGGAACAGCCGAGCTGCCTACTGCTTTTATTTACGACACTCCCACTTCTTTCTGCTCTTGCCCTTAATCTCTGTTTTTTGTGCCTTCCAATTTTACCCTTTTTTTTTCCCTTCCCAAGGCTAGAATCAAGGGACTGAGAAGCTGTCATACCACCAACTCTTTATGATGTTCAGACCTAGAATTATGGGACAGCCAAAAGCCTCTCTGGGTATAGGCTGAGATTTCTCAAGTTCATGGCTTAAACAGCGGCTTGCAAGCCCAGTGAGAACTCACTCAGGGTCTCCGAGTTGAGGGAGCAATCCTTTGGGCTGTTTTCCCATGACCAAGGGCAGGTGAGCCCTGCGGGCCTCACTCCCCGCACCCCCAATTTGCAGGGGGCCTCTCCCTCTCCCTGGCACTCACCACCCTGGTTTCCCGGAGGCCTACTGTGTAACTCCTGGGTCGAACTATGCTTTCTCAAAGATTTTTCTGAACATCAGGAGAGAGCAGCATGGAATTAAAAAAATATATATATATATAGACATTGAGGCCACTAAGCTTGGTGGGGTGGGGGTGACAGGAGGAGGAATGGACAGTGTTTAATCGGTGCAAAGTTTTCATTTTTTGCAAGATGAGGAAACTTCCAGAGATGGATGGTGGTGAGGGTTGCACAGCAATATGAAGGCACGCGATGCCACTGAACTGTACACTAAAAATTGGCTAAAACAGTACATTTTGTTATGCATTTTGTTCCAGGAAAACAAAACTAAACCCAGCAGGCTTAGAAAGTACCAGTTTCTGACCCTGCCATGACTAACTTAGCCTTAAGGGTTTACAAGTCCTATTCTGTTCCAAAGGCTGGAGAAGCAGTTTCTCTAGCCTCAGGAGGCAAGCCGGAGTCAGTGTCCGTGTGGGCGGCGGCGGAGCCCGAGGCCGCGTGCGGGTTCAACTGTCACAGCTTTTTGCAGTTGCGGGGGCGGGCGGCAGCTGCCACCTGCGCTGTGCAGCTGCCATTCCCGCTTTTGTCCGCACGGGGGAGCTAAGATTCACAGTATGGCCACTGGCCAAATTCGGGCTTTGCATTCCCCACCTGCCTTCTAGCTCTCCACCACCCAGGAACTGCCACCTCTTCTAGTCGAGGTGGCCCAGAGTCCCCTGACCGTCACCGTGTGCCGCTCTCCGTGTTCACACTCTGTCTGAGGAAGAGCCTCACCCAAAGAGCTGATTCCTGCAGCCAGCACACGGCTGTGCAGGCCCAGTATGCCCCACGTGCTTGTTCTACAGTGCCCAGAACAGTCCAGAATCCACGTCCTCAAGGGGTTTTACGTTGTAGCAAGGGAAGACAGCAGACACACACTCAATCAGGAAAAATCGTACGGTATGATAGGAAGAGCTATGGAAAACCAACAGGGCAGGGTAAGGGGGTGGGGGCAGGGACAGGAAGAGAGCTGGCTTGGCGCTGCTTGGAGGCCTGATGCAGTGACTGTCTGCACCCCCAGGTATAGAGCTTTTCCCCACGACGACGTTCAACCACGTGCCCAGGTCCCTCACAGCACCACGCAGGCCCACATGTTAAATATTCAATGCCCCCTCCATTCATACAAGAGTTACATACATTATGTTCACGGGAAACACGCCCCAGATTAGAAAAGGATTAATGTTAGGATATCAATAAGATGGACCATCACACACATTTCAAATATCATACCTGTTTTAAATGAAGTTTTTTTTTCCCTAATCTCTCATATGTGCTGCATATTTTGCAATAAAAATCAAGAAACTCCATCCCCCTCTGACGATGCCTCACTGCCCACCACCTAATGCTAATGAAAGCCCCCTCCCCGCCACCGCCACGGCAGGGTCCCACAGCGGCTGCCCTTGGATCTTGAAGTGGGCGGTCATCAGTGTCACACAGTTGTGTTATCAGGGACACAGTGACTGATGGCTGGACGCAGGTTACGTGAGAGCCAATGGTGGCTGAGCACGGACTGTGTGCCAGGCACCGACCTGGGCGCTGCACTTCATGCTCACCACCGCTGGGGTAGCTACTCATGTCCCCATGTTACAGGTGAAAAAACTAAACCTCATCGAGATTAAGTCATTTACCCGGGGTACATTCAGAAAAGACGTAGATTTGTGAATTGAATCCAGGTTTCCCTGCTGCCTCTCCAGGCATACAGATGCCAACCACAGCTTTGGAAATTACACTTAAGTTCTCATAGATAATAAAGCACGATACAGTCACCGTCCTCTAACATTTGAATGCTTATTATACGCCAGACACTGTGCTTGCACCTTTAGACAGATTCTCATTCACTCCGTGATTATCCTGTACACTACACAGTTATCTGTTTTAGATGAAGCGCCAAAGCTCAGAGAGATACCCCCATCCACACTGTGGACACACCTTCAACTCAGGAGCCACCAGCCACGCTGCAGGAGCCCCGAGGCGGTGCGGTGGATCAGAGTTCACATGTGACTCTCGGCTCTGCCACATATCCCAAGATCCTGGCCAAGGCACTTGGTCTGAGACCGGATGCCTGTATAGAGGCATCCATTTCTTCTATCCCGTAGGATTTTTTTTTTATAAAGAATCACTCGAGATAATATGTCCCTTGCGAGCTGTGAAACTTCATGGCTTATCTCGTCAATCCATTAGGAATACACAGGGCTGCAAGTAGCAGTTACCTCAGCGACAGGGATTTCAACAAGTGCGTCGTGTGCATGTACATAAAGTCCGGAGATGAGCGGTCCCTGGCACTGTGGTGCACTCTGCCAGGCCACCAGCTCTTTCCAGCTGACCTTCTTGGTGTCTGTAGCACTCTGGCTCATTACCCTGTCCTAACACTGCACGCTCACCAGGTGGCGCTCATAACTCCAGATATCACATTTGTGTTCAAGAAAGGAAAACAAGATGGAAGAAGGCATGTGTGTCCCTTTCATCAAGGAAGCCAAAGCTTTCCCAGAAACTGCACTAGCACACGCTGCTTGCGTCTCACTGGTCAGAAATGTCACTCCCAGTCACTCCTAACTGCAAAGGAGCCAGGGGAAGATGGTGCAGGCAAAGAAAAAAGATTGAGAATGGGCCTAGACCTGGGCAAGGTGCAGCAGATTGCCCTCTGCTGCTCTACATGAAACTGGGCACCCAGAACTAATGGGGGCACCACCTTGGGGCACCTGCAAGAGGAGCTTCACGTATTTAAATGAACAAACCTAGCATGCCGAATGCACGTGACACCAACTGACTTCAGGGATCCAGCCAGGAATGTGAGGGATGTTGGACGGAGAGGCCATTTCTGGCTGCTGGAGGACAGGGCACTCTGATCTTGAAGCCTGCCAAGAGGCTGGCAGATAGACTCTTTGGGATTCCCTTCTTCTGTGCACATCGTTGAATGAAGAAGAGTCATTTGCTTGCCCAGTACTAGGCCACCAAATAGGGTTAGGTGTATGTTTAACTACTAACCCAAAGCTTTTCTTATTACAAAAACCATCACAAAATTAAAAAGTATCTTTTCATGAATACTTAAGGACCTTATGTTTTTCCTGTTGATAAACAGATCTAACTTCTTTAATATGCAAATAATGGAATTAACTTACAGAAATTTTTGCAGAAATCCAGAGAGAAAGAAGAGAGGTGGTGAGAAAAACTGTTCCCACCACCACAAAGAGACCGCACAGTGGCCCCCGGGGCAACCCAGGTCCCGCAAGAATGAGGAACGACAGCCGACCCAGCGTTCAAGAGGACTCGGAACCCTTCAACCCCGATAACCCCTACCACGTGCGTACCTGTGTCACCCTCACACGCTCAGCCCAGGCGAGCGCAATAAACCTCACCCAACGGGTGTTGCCACTCAAGGTTCCAAATGAGCATGCAAACAGCATTTCGAATTCCACTACTGCTAATGAACTATTTTAAAATACATCTGAATCTGTTGCGAAGTTTAGAACTAAGGGTGACAACACTTACCCATGGCTCTGTGGTGTGAGGACTCTGGCCCTGCACTCAGAGTTGTTTTCTTGTTGAGTCACAGGCAAATCCACGAAAACAAGTTCATCTCAAGAATTTGATTTGAAAATGTTTCCAAGAGTGTGCCCTGGGGGAATCTCGTGGAATGAAAGTATTCTCTTTCCTCTTGTATGCCCTTTTTATTCCTCCATTGGACAGCCGTTTGTTAAATACCTGTTCTTTTCCAGGCCCCGTGCACAGTCAGGAGTCAGTTCTGCCCCAGGGGCTCTCAGTCCCAGCAGGGGACAGACACATATGGAGATAAAAATACTTCAGTCTGAGGAGATATTTCTGAACTTGACACCCAGGTGCTAAAAATGCCAACCTTCTACAGAATGTTATTTACCATTATTATCCTTTGTCGGGAGTGGAAGTAGAAGTTCTTACTTGTGCCTTTTTAAAATTTAAAAAAAAAAATGCATATGTTTTAAAAAACATCTCAGAAGGGTACAGTAAAAAGTGTGTCCCTGCCACCCTGTTCTCCCTGGAACAGCCTACCAACAATAAATGCCAGTTTGTGTGTACACACACACACAAATTTAAACAAAACACCTCTATATTTGGCTTTGTTTCTAGTTGCAGTATTTTGGAGATTTTTTTAAAAGATTTATTTGAGAGGCAGAATGAGAGGGAGAGACAGAGACATCTATCCACTGGTTCACTCCTCAGATGGCTGCAATAGCCAGAGGTGGGCTGATTCAAAGACAGAAGCCAGGAGCTTCTTCTGGGCCTCCCACAAAGGTGCATGGGCCCAGGGACTTGGGCCATCTTCTACGGCTTTCCAGGCCATAGCAGAGAGCTGGATCAGAAGAGAAGCAGCTAGGACTTGAACCAATGCCTATGTGGGATGCCGGTGCTGCAGGCTGCGGTTTTACCCGCTACACCTCAGTGCCGGCCCCTTTGGCGATTACTGTCTCCTACATAATACCTCAATCATTTTTAAAATTTTTATTTATTTGACAAGTAGAGTTATAGACAGTGAGAGACAGACAGAAAGGTCTTCCCTCCATTGGTTCACCCCCCAAATGGCCTACAGCCGGCACTGTGCCAATCTGAAACTTCCTACTGGTCTCCCTTGCGGGTGCAGGGGCCCAAGCACCTGGGCCATCCTCCACTGACCTCCCGGGCCACAGCAGAGAGCTGGACTGGAAGAGGAGTAACAGGGACTAGAACCCAGTGCCCATATGGGATGCTGGCGCCACAAGGCAGAGGATTAACCAAGTGAGCCACAGTGCCGGCCCCAATATCTCAATCATTTAATGCCTACTATTCACTCAACTGTCTCCCAGTGTATGGATAGATGTACAGAAACTTAACTAGTTCTGTCTTGGTGGGCATATATTATTTCTCTTTCTTTTGCTACTGCAAATAATTTTACAGCATACAATCTGGTACATGACTCCTAGGGTTATGGGAAGGAATAAATGGGGTGATGCAGGCAAAGCTCTTAGCACAGAGCTGGGCACATAAGCAGCATTAACTTGCTCAGCACTAGCTACTGGTACAGTATTCCTCCTATAAACATGCAATTATAAAATATATCTACAAATACCAAAGCATGGGTTAGTGTGTGGGAATTTTACATTTTAATAGAGGGTACCAAGTCACCTTCCAAAGAGTCAAACCAACTGCATGTGTCTGAAAATGGCAGTAGAGAGATCCATTTATTATCAAACTTTTTAAAAAGACTTTGCCAATCTCTTGGGTGTTAATTATATCCTCTGGGCGTTTATCTTGTCTGTCTTTAATTATGTGTAAGGTTATCTTTTCATACGCTAAGCCGTTTCTGTATTTTTTTTTCAATACAGTCTATTCAATCCTACAACTGTTTCATGTGTTGCAAATGTATTTGGGAGAGATTTAGAGCAAAATGTATTTTCTAAATACCTCAGGGCTTATCAGAAAATTCAGGACACCACAGTTCTTCATTCCCTAATCTCAGAAAATAAAAAATAAAGTCTGAATAGGCAAACAGAATTTAATAAGTTTATTCCCTCCTGGCTGGGCCGGCTGAATCAGGCTGAGGGTATTAAGGCATCAGCCCCTCTACAGAAGGGCTGCAGGTGACTTTTGTCTGCCCTGCTACCACACACTCGAGCGGGCCACATGCCTTGAAACTCCAACTTTGTTTCTTCCTTTATTGTATGTTGAACTCTAAGCAGAAAATGCTTAGAACATTTCCGACTTGACCTCAGTCCTTCACATACTCCTTTATGGAAAAATCTTAAGAGCATCCTCAGATTTTCTCCCAACTTTTTACTCCTGCAACAAACCCGGCAAGCCCTCATTAAGGAGGAAATGCCTCTACCAACAGGCCTTCTCTTCCCGCCTGCCCGGGAGAAACCAGCTCCTGTTTCCTGGCCTAGATGAACCCAAAGAGGAGAAACTCGAGTCTGAATAATTTCTAAAACAAATGACGTAGAGTAAGACGGGTGTTTTGATGACAAATTTGAGCAAAGGCCGTATCACAGTATATTAGGGAACTGGTAGGTGTAGTAACAGTGTGGTTTATAGGGAAATGTCCTCCTATCTTGTAAGGTATTTTCTAATGTATTTACGGGTGGTATGTCACACCCCCTTCAGTTCTCTTTGAATTCACTTCTGAAAACAAAAATGTGACAATGGACTAACAAGCATCTAACCTAGCTGTACATAATTTTTTCTACTTTCCAGTTTCTTTGACAGTTTTAATAAACCCCTCTATCCAAAAATTGAAGACTTTTTTAATATTCCAGAATCAGCTTTGTGCAGGCTTAAACTGTCAAGAATTTGCATTACAGTTCTTCTTGGCAATGTTCTTCAATACCACATTAAATACCGAAGCATGGGTTATTACGTGGGACCCTCCACCCCTAGAAATTCTTACAAGGAAACCCAGATGTGCAGCTGGGCAGGCTTCCTTCGTTTCACGCCCTCTCCAGCTTGAGAACAGAGCATTACTTCACAGGACTTCATGTTTATGTCACTATGATGATGGCACGAGGTTGAAGCTCTTGATTTTTTTATCTATTTTTAAGGAGCTTTTTTTCGCAATAATCCAGGCCCGTTATGCCTATGCAAGTAACAGCCTAATTCCATTGCTGAAATGAAGGCAGGACAAACTAAGACTTGACAGTGTTCTCAGAGCCAGTGCGACTGGAATTAAAACCTGTGGTTTGCCTGGATAGATGACTTTCAAAATGTGTACCCAAAGAGCCCTGGAAACCATGACTACAAAAAAGCACCAGTGTTCCACTGACTTAGAATTAACAATGGCAGAAATATTTCAATCATAATGCTTACTTTTAATTTTCCTATTTAATACAAGTGTAGTCATTACTGAGTGGTAACTGGCTCCTTAAAATCATGGAGAAATTTTAAGATTTGTTAAATATTTTTTTCTGCTAATGACAGATAAGTTAAGGTTCCTTGTTGTCAGAAGGAATTCTGAATGATGGCAACTTACAAGACTGAAAACTCCTAATGGAGGATTATCCTGATTTCTTATAGCAGTCAAAAATTAAGGAAATTTGAAACATGTGCAAGCTGTAACCATCTCAATATGAAGAAAACACAAACAATTCTCTTTTGTTCCACAGCAGCAGGAAGGGGAAAGCATGACATTCGACCCTAGACTGGATCATGAAGGAATCTGCTGTATAGAGTGCAGGCGGAGCTACACCCACTGCCAGAAGATCTGTGAACCCCTGGGGGGCTACAACCCATGGCCTTACAATTACCAAGGTTGCCGTTCGGCCTGCAGAGTTGTCATGCCATGCAGCTGGTGGGTTGCCCGGATCTTGGGCATGGTGTGAAGTCACTTTGCGTATCAGGTGCTGTAAAGAGGGAACTCAAGAGACAACCAAAGAAGCATGAGACATGTTGATGCTGAAGGGACCACGAAGTGTTTTATACTCACCCTGAGCAATGTTATTCTAGACATTTTTAAGAGTTTTTCTCAACTGCTTTCCAAATCTTTAGTTTATGCAAATATATTGAAAGGCTGATTAAAGTCTAAAGTGCCATAATCCTTTATTCACTACTTTTCAATTGCTTTGTTTTGCCAATAGGTTGGCTTATAAATCTTGCTAAACTATTTTGAAATAAATATGAAAATTTTAACAATTTGTTGAAGACCTCAGACATTTGAGTTCTTTTTAATTAAGTCATGACTAAAATTCAAGTCATTTTCTGATGTTACTTACACAGATTCCTCAATTGTTTTTAACCCCAACCCCTCTTTTTTAAAAAAAAATATTTAAGAGGGAGAGAGACAGACATTCTAAACTGGTTCACTACACAATGGCTGTAGGAGCTAGGTCTGGGCCAGGCTGAAGCCAGTTCTGGTCCTGACATGGGTGGCAGGGCCCAAGTACTTGGGCCATCTTCTGCCGCTTTCTTAGGCACATTAGCAGGGAGCTGCACTGAAGGGGAGCAGCGGGACCGCAGCTGGTGCTGACATTGGATGCCGATACCACAAGGGGACACTTAACTTACCGTGCCAAAACACTGACCCTAATTGTTCTTGATTGTTTATGTCCTTCCTGGTTTCACAAGTGTTGTCCCTAGAGTTCCCATGTGAAAGCACGAAAAACCATAACGGGATCTACCAGAAAGTAAGTACTGTAACCCTCATGAGGCGCTGATGTAACCAGCTGGCTACCTCAGGCTGACAGGCACCTTCAGGTGATGAAAGCGTAGTTAAGGGTAAATCAGGTATGTGGAGAACTGTGACGGTATGGAAGAAGGAGGTGTTGAAACCCTTTACGAGCTGTCTTCAGTAAGTGGTCACTGGGCAAGGGGCAGCAGGATTTTTCACCTGTGTAGTACACATCAGGCTGCTGATGCAGGCCAGCTACCTGCAGTTAGTGTCCTAGTAATGGGCGGGCAGTCTGGCCACAGATACGACGAGCAGGATTAGCTTATTTCTTCCTTCCTTTCCTTCCTTTCCTTCCTTTCCTTCCTTTCCTTCCTTTCCTTCCTTTCCTTCCTTCCTTCCTTCCTTCCTTCCTTCCTTCCTTCCTTCCTTCCTTCCTTCCTTCCTTCCTTCCCTCTCTCCCTCCCTCCCTTCCTTCCTTCCTTCCTTCCTTGTTTTTGACAGGCAGAGTGGACAGTGAGAGAGAGAGAGAGAGAGAGAGAGAGAGAGAGAGAGAGAGAGAGAGGTCTTCCTTTTGCCGTTGATTCACCCTCCAATGCCCGCTGCGGCCGGCACACCGCGCTGATCCAATGGCAGGAGCCAGGTGCTTCTCCTGGTCTCCTATGGGGTGCAGGTCCCAAGGACTTGGGCCATCCTCCACTGCACTCCCAGGCCACAGCGGAGAGCTGGCCTGGAAGAGGGGCAACCGGGACAGAAGCCGGCGCCCCGACCGGGACTAGAACCCGGTGTGCCGGCGCCGCTAGGCGGAGGATTAGCCTAGTGAGCCGCGGCGCCGGCCTTATTTATTTCTAATGACAAAGAAACTCTCTCAGGAACACGGACTGTCTTTAGAAACTGAAATATTCGATCAGGAGACAAGCAGGTATTTCATATGTTTGACATGTTAGTTTTGAATCCGGAAGTTTCAGAGATGAAGAAAATGTTTCCGAGGGAAAATAAGTCTTCCAGAACACAGGATTCTGAGGCAGAAAGGTCTTCATACCACAGTCTCACTACACTCCCATATTCCGAATACATTTCATTATTACATGCCTGGTGTTTGCCAATGAAGTCTGTGAAGTTATACAGAAAATTTAAAAAGTGCTTATAATATTCAGATGCCTCCACTTAATACAACTAAAGGTAGGTCTCTGAAGAGAATAAAAGGGACAAAAGACACACACTGTAATGACTTGTTACACACACACTGTTCTCAGGCAGCAGCTACTTTCTGCAGTTGAGAATTTCACATGCCTAGTCTTTGAAATGGTTGAAACTTTGTAATTAAACAAGTACCCCCTAACAGTTCTACACACCCTCTTCTACCCCACAGCTCAACTACCTGTACTGGGATCTAGAAACAAAGTTTGGGAACTCTGTGTGTGTGTGTGTGTTAGGGAACAGGGAGCTAATGAGAGATTCCAGGCAAAGATAAGGCTAGTCATTTTCCCATTTTAGACGGATCACCATGTAGCTTTTCATGTGAGAACTGAGACGTCATGCCAAAGGGTTGAAGGGGCATCTCAGGGGAAGAGGAGGTCATAATAGAAAGCGGCCTTTTGAAAAGATACTCCTTTTTCCAAGTTCCTTAAATAGAAATACAAGATACGGATAATATACTTTGCAACAGATACAGGGGTTATGTTGTATTACAAACAAAAAACAAAAAACAAAAACAAAAAAAAACACACCATACTCCAAGTGGTCAACAGAGAAAAAATATCTGGATGTTTTAAGGGCAGAGGGGAAACTCGGGTTGGATTAAGGGTGGTAGTGATGAAGAGATCCCAAACTGTGTTCAAGGAAGAAAATAAAAGGCTTATTTGAAAAACAATCAAGCGGACAGAAGAACATATAGTCAAGGGAGATAGGACATGCAACTGAACACAAAGTTCTTCACAGCCTGGTATTAACCTCCCAAATTACCTTTAACCACTTCAGTCCCAAAGTTGCAAATACATCTCAACCTGCTGTGCTAAATAATCATGACTACAATATGGGTGTACAGACTCAGGTGCTGGTGGAATATTATTATTTTAGAGTTACTGTATCAGTGGTGGTGGTGTAAGTCAACCTTATGAACATCTAAGATAAGTTTTCAAGAAGTCTGACTGGTAAAGGAAGGGCCACCACAGTCTTCTATGTGTTGGCTACTGCTCAGTTAGCACAGGGAATATGGAAAAAAGGTATGGCAGTTATGTATTGTGTTCTTCCTATCACTTAAATGAACCTAAGTCAAAGAAATATGACAAGCTCCACCTGCAAGTTTAAAAACCTGTTAACCTCAGCCTTGTCCCTTCCCTTCCACCACCTCAAGTAATCAATATTTAAAAAAAATGCTAACCATGCCATGTAATCTATTCAACTTTTTTTTTTTTCTTTTTTGGACAGGCAGAGTTAGACAGGGAGAGGGAAAAAGAGAGAGAGAGAGAGAGAGAGAGAGAGAGAGATCTTCCTTCCATTGGTTCACCCCCCAAATGGCCACTACAGCCAGCGCACTGCACCGATCCAAAGCCAGGAGCCAGGTGCTTCTCCTGGTCTCCCATGTGGGTGCAGAGCCCAAGGACTTGGGCCATCCTCCACTGCACTCCCAGGCCACAGCAGAGAGCTAGACTGGAAGAGGAGCAACCGGGACTAGAACCCGGTACCAGCACCACAGGTGGAGGATTAGCCTAGTAAGCCATGGCGCCAGCCTCAACCATTTCTTCTGTCACTCTTTATTACACTCTGAAAGACAAACTACATTTTTACAAAATAGATTTCTTGTAAGAGTAGCATGACTTAATTTTCTATATAAGGTGAATATACGGATTTGTTTTTATGAACATATTATTTTACAGAAATAGTTATATTGTTCAAAAGTTAACTGATTTACTGAGGGTATTAGGTAGCAGTTGGGAAAAGCTACATGCATAGGTAGTTCCAATACCATATCTCAAACATAAAGATGTAAATTTGAGAGTGAATGACAAACTTCAGCAAAAAAATTTTACAAAGAGTGTTTTGGTGTTTTCAAAAGAAAGCTAAACTTCTGTTTTAGAGATTTTGTACATATATGCATGCTCACTCCATGTATTCTGAAGAAGTCCAATTATACTTACTAAACTGGTTAAGTTAGTGTTAACTGACTAAAGCACCACAGGTTTTATTTAAACTGCTTACATTAAAAAATATTCAATTTACATAACAAAGTTTTAAAATATTTATTGTGTAAAGTATGAAAGGACTTCAAAATTTCTATGGAGTGGAATTAAGATCTATTTTGCTGCAAAAGTTTTAAATTCATGCACAATGCTTTCATAATATGCATTTTCCACAACTTTCTGAAGTACCCTAAGTGTTATGTAAATACATTTATGTATTATATAACCTAGAAAATAGCAGATGCTTACTAAAACTTTTTCGTATCTTAATTATATCTAAATCTGGTACATAAGCAATCAGTCTCCACTAAGACATATCAGGGTAGGTGTTTACATCCTGGGTTGGCAATGTGGCACAGCAGGTAAAACCACTGCTGGCAACCTGGTATCCCATATGGCATCAGTTCGGGTCATGGTTGCACCACTTCTAATCCAGCTCCGTGCTAGTGGCCTGGGAAAGCAGTTGAAGGTGGTCCAAGTGCTTCGGCCCTTACACACATATGGGAGACCTGGAAGCAGCTCCTGGCTCTGGCCTGCAATAGGCCTGGCTGTTGCGGCCATCTGGGGAGTAACCAGCAGATGGATAAAAGATGTCTCTCTCCATTTCTCTAATTATGCCTTTCAAATAAATAAAATAAATCTTTAAAAAAGAGAGAGAAAAAAAAAGAATGCCTACATCCTATATTTGAGTACCTGGGTCAAAACCCAGCTCCAAACTACAGCTTCCTGCTAATGCACACCCTGGAAAGCAGCAGTCATAGCTCAAGTATCTGAGAAACTGCAGGCCACATGAGAGATGTGGACTGAGTTCCTGGTTAGGGAATCTGGGAAGTGATCCAGCAGGTGGGAGCCTCCTCTCTGCCTTTAAAAAAAATTAAAACAATACAAAGATACATACTATCACCACAGAGTGACACAAATCCATAATGGGGCCAGAAATAGTAGAACCATTAAGCTAAAGGAAAGCACTATAACACCAAGTTATCAAAAACCATTTAAGAGGCAGACTCCACAGAATTCCCTGAGTTTAGTAATAATTTATACATGCTGAGTGTCATCCTCCTGTTCACCTGTGTGCTCCTTTGCAAAACTCAAAAAATTCCTACATTCAAAGCCTCAGAAAATCCAAAAAAAAATTTTTTTTTTTTTTTTTGGACAGGCAAAGTGGACAGTGAGAGAGAGACAGACAGAGAGAAAGGTCTTCCTTTGCCATTGGTTCACCCTCCAATGCCCGCCGCAGCCGGCGCGCTGCGGCCGGCGCACCGCGCTGATCCGATGGCAGGAGCCAGGTACTTCTCCTGGTCTCTCATGAGGTGCAGGGCCCAAGCACTTGGGCCATCCTCCACTGCACTCCCGGGCCACAGCAGAGAGCTGGACTGGAAGAGGGGCAACCGGGACAGAATCTGGCGCCCTGACCGGGACTAGAACCCGATGTGCCGGCGCCACAAGGCGGAGGATTAGCCTAGTGAGCCACAGCGCTGGCCGAAAATCCAAACAATTCTAACAGCTAGCAATATAATTTTGAAGAAATCCTTAGGTTTTTTTTTTTTTTTTTAAAGATTTATTTATGGCCAGCGCTGCAGCTCACTTGGCTAATCCTCTGCCTGTGGCGCTGGCACTCCGGGTTCTAGTCCCGGTTGGGGTACCGGTTCTGTCCTGGTTGCTCCTCTTCCAGTCCAGCTCTCTGACTGTGGCCCGGGGAGTGCAGCGGAGGATGGCCCAATTGGTTGGGCCCTGCACCCGCATGGAAGACCAGGAGGAAGCACCTGGCTCCTGGCTTTGGATCGCCTAGCACCGGCCGTAGTGGCCATTTGGGAGGTGAACCAACGGAAAAGGAAGACCTTTCTCTGTCTCTCTAACTCTGTCAAAAAAAAAAAAAAAAAAAAAGATTTATTTATCTGTTTGAAAGACAGAGTTATAGAGAAACAAAGGCAGAGAAAAAGAGAAAGTCTTCTATCCACTGGTTCACTTCCCAAATGGCTGCCAACAGCTGGAGCTGCACTGATCCATAGCCAGGAGCCAGGAGCTTCTTCCAGGTCTCCCACATGGGTGCAGGGGCCCAAGGACTTGCGCCATCTTTTACTGCTTTCCCAGGCCATAGCAGAGAGCTGGATCAGAAGTGGAGCAGCTGAGATGCAAACTGGCTCCCATATCGGATGCCGGCACTGCAGGCGGTGGCTTTGCCCACTGTGTCACAGTGCTGGTCCTATTTTTTTTTTTAAACAAACCATTATGTTTGCAAATTTCCTTGCAGTTATTTCAAAAAACATGATTTCTGTGGTTTCCTGTCCTTCAGCCTTCTTTTAAGGTGTGAATTGTTTAACTACTAACAATTTTCTTTTCCTGAACTTTCTACACTGTTAGCTTCAACTATTACCCATATTTTTATAATGAATATGACCAGGAAAACCTAGTCAAGCATGAACTTTCTCTTAGCAGGACATAATACTGTTAAAAGCTAAGTAGTTTCTTTTCCATTAAAACCAGATTCCTGCCAATTACTGAGGTGTCTGTAAAATGATTTGGTAAAAAAGATCACCATGGGACATAATGCACATCCCATGTAACTAGCACAGTAATTTCTAGCATTCGTTCAATATGTATGTATAGTCAGATTCCAGTTGCTTAAGAAATAATGTGCTTCACTCAGTAGCAATCAGTACAATGCCATGGCTCTCCATGAATAGAGTATTCTAGTATCTTACTACTGATTAGCTGGAGTCTTGCTCAAATGGTACTCAAATGTTTGACTCAGAGAGGGAAAGAGCTTCCATCCACGCATTCCCCAAAAGGCCACTAGTCAGAGGCCCAGAACTCCATCCAGGTCTCCCACATGGGTGGGAGGGGCCCAATTACTTGGGTCTTTTTCTGCTGCTTTCCCAGGCACGCTAGCAGGGAGCTGGATCGGAAGCAGAACATCCAGGACTCAAATGAGGAATTCAATATGGGATGCTGGCCACATTTTTTTTTTTTTTTTTTTTTTGATCCTGGCGCAGTGCCACAGTTAAAAAGGATTCAACAACTTAATCACAATGATGGTAATTTCTAATAACAGAGGAACAAACTAATCATTACACATCTTTTTATTTCTAGTAAAAAGGGAAACAAATCTTTCAAAAAAGAGCCAATCTCCAAGTAGATTTTACTCTTTCCTAAAATATACTGGCAATAATGCATTAAAAGTGATTAGTGCTAACCTCACTTCTTTACTCTCTCCTTTACTGTTTGAAATCAGTGTTCTAACTGCAATTCTCCAGGTCATAAGCTTCAAAATCATCAGTTCATTAAAAATATACTTACTGGGCTTTATCCCAAACCTACTAATTAAAAAACCTCAGCAGCAAAACTTACAAGGCCTACATTTTACAAAACAAGCTTACCAGGTGAGAGTTATTCACCATTAAGTTTGATAATCACCACCCTGTATAAATTTAGGAACTAGCTGCCTGAAGCTTTATTTTTATTTGCTTGATTTCTTTGAGTACCTTTCAGGTGGTCAGTAGATTAGTGTAAGTTTTAAGGGAGTTTGAGTATGATTCTACCAACAACCATCTGTTTTCATGAAGGAAAAATTGTATGAGGGAACTCTGGAAAAAATGTGTATGTAAAATGAAATATTTGGAAGTAAGTATTTAAGAGCCATTCCAGCTCTAAAATCTGAGTTTCATTTTTGTTTTCTCATAGCGACAGAGGATGGAATGCAAATACAAGTTAAATAAGAAGTTCCAAAGCTACCTCTATTCTTCACAGATGGCCCATAAAAACATGGTCTGCTGAGCTGATTTTAACAGTTCTATCACACATAAAATTCTATACCACACCTAAGTCCCTGCTTACAACCAATCTATTTAATCCAATCTTTCAGTATTAATTCTGCTGTAACTGTACTTACATTTCACAAAAAGAAATAGCTTTGCTAAACAAAGACTACACTAATGTGATATTGCCTGTAACTTAATGTGCAAGGAAGACAGGGTGGAAATGAGGTGAGTATTCAACCTGAGAGTTTCCTAAATACCCATAAAGTAATATACAATAACTCAAATTAACTTGTATCGATACCATCAGTATATTCAGCGTAAAATACCACTTCAACTCATGTTAGATGTATGAGGTAAACTGTGGTTTTATTCTAATAAAGCTGAGTGTTAACATTTATATTAATTTACTGACTGGAAGAAAATAACTTGCATGATGCTGTCACATTTTTTTAAGAAATAAAAACATGGACTCTAAAGTAAAAAATTGATTTTGCATGTTACCCACTCTCCACCCATCCCCAACATCAATAAAGTGACAGTAGAAGAATAAAACAAGTACTACCCCTCAAGGACAAAAAGTACGCTAGAGCTGGTATTGGACTCCCTAAAAGCAACACTGGGTTTTAACAAATGGCAGCAGAAAATTCTTTTCAACCTAAGATTCTATAACCAAACTATCACTCACTGTAAGGTAAAATATAATTTCACTTACATAAGAGCTCAACTGCACACACAGTTATACTCCCCTGGATGCTTTTTTGGGAAGCTCTTGTAGGGTGAGCTTCAGAAGATGAAAGTACAGACAGGAGAAGAGTGGAGGAAAGGCGACCAAGTGAGCATCTCAGACCACTGGAAAGACGAAAGGGGTCGGCACTGAGATAGGACAACACAGAAATTTTAAACCGTTGCTTCCGATGAGGGACAATGAGAGGGGAAGGAGACTGATGCTTTTCATGGTAAGCTTTGTGGTATTACTTAAGCACATGTACATTTAATACAAATTTTAAGCAGCACAACTGATAACATTTTTATAGCAGAGGACAGTAGTATTTCAGACACCTGGCCCGAGCTGCTACCATCGTCCCAATATTAACACAAGGCCCTACATGCTCTCTATTTCCCCAGCTCTCCCCTTTGACTCAGCAGTCATCCTCACCCACTGGTCACTCCACTCCAGCAGCACAGGTCCCTCAGCACGACAGGCACACACCAGACACGCTCCCGCTTCAGTACATACACAGCATTTCTGTGCTTGAATGGGTTTCTTTGGTATCTGCATTGCTTACCCTCTTCATTTCTTTCAAGTCTGTGTTAAATATCACTTCTCAGTGAGTATACTCACTTACTTGGTCTTCTTTACCTTAAAATTTCAACCACTTATTGTCTTCTCCTCGGGTTTTTTCTTCCCACGTTAGCACTTACCATTACTTAATACACAATTTAGTTTGCCACTGTATACCTAGTACTCTAGAACACTGTCCTGGCTCAAATGTGGCACTCAATGAACACTAGCTGAATGAGTGAATGTAAGGGTGTATCATGAACAAAGTTATTTTTCACTTACCTCATTGTTCTGTCATCAACATTAAAGTAAAAGCTCAAACAAAAGCATAGTTTTTTTTCAAGTTTAAAAAAATCTTTTAAATAACTGAGATGAACAATATGTTTCCAAAGCATAGTTTTTGATACCACAGACCTCAATGAGTATGTAATACTCTATTTAAACAAAACAAAAAAAAAAAGGTAGGCTGCCTCACTAGGCTAATCCTCCGCCTGCAGCGCCGGCACACCGGGTTCTAGTCCCGGTCAGGGTGCCGGACTCTGTCCCGGTTGCCCCTCTTTCAGGCCAGCCCTCTGCTATGGCCCAGGAGTGCAGTGCAGGATGGCCCAAGTCCTTGGGCCCTGCACCCCATGGGAGACCAGGAGAAGCACCTGGCTCCTGGCTTCAGATCAGCACGGTGCGCCGGCCGCAGCACGTCAGCCACGGTAGCCATCGGAGGGTGAACCAACGGCAGCAAAAGGAAGACCTTTCTCTCTGTCTCTCTCTCTCTCACTGTCCACTCTGCCTGTCAAAAAAAATTTTTTTTAATTAAAAAAAATTTAAAAATTAAAAAAAAAAGTATACAGCATTCACCAGCGAGGGTCTTTTAGTAGTCAGTATTTAAAATTTCTTGGAGCCAGCACTGTGGCATAGCGGGTAAAGCCACCACCTGTGGTGCCAGCATCCCATATGGGCACCGGCTGAAGACCCAGCTGCTCCACTTCCGATCCAGCTCTCTGCTATGGCCTGGGAAAGCAGAAGATGGCCCAATGCCTTGGGCCCCTGCACCCATGTGGGAGATCAAAAAGAAGCTCCTGGCTCCTGGCTTCGGATCAGTGTAGCTCTGGCCATTGCAGCCATCTGGGGAGTGAACCAATGGGTGGAAAACACCTCCCTCTCTCTCTGCATCTCCTTCTCTCTGCATAACTCTTTCAAATAAATAAATAAATCTTTAAAAAAAATAAATAAAATAAAATTTCTTTGGGCTTTTCAGAAAAAAAATACTAGTGATCACTTCAAACTTTTGTTTCCAGAAGTTGGTATGCTTATGAATGGGCTTACTCATGCTTTCCAGATTTCTACATATGCCCAAATCTATCCCATGCCTGGCTTTGTAAAGCTGTGGCCTTCGAACTCAGCATTGCTTCTGAAAGGATGACTAACCTAGTTAGAAAGCCAACTTTGAGGCTGAAGTTGAGGCAAAGCGGGTCAAGTTGCTGCCTGCAACATCGGCATCCCATAAAAGCACTGGTTCAAGCCCTGGCCGCTCCTCTTCCTGCTAATGAGCCTGCGAGGTCAGCAGAGGATGGCCAGGGTGTTTGGACCCCTGCACCCATGAGGGAGACCCAGTGGAAGCTAATGGCTCCTGGCTTTGGATGGAATCTGGGGAGTGAACCAGTGGATGGAAGACTTCTATTTCTCCCTCTCCAGATCTGCCTTTCAAATAAATAAATCTTCAAAAAAATTTGTTAAGAAAAAAAAAAAAAAGCCAACTTTAGTTCCTTCCTCAAAAATTAAGTTTCCTTTTGGTTTAAAAATAATCAGGACAATTAAAAACAAGAACCACCTAATCAGGACTCCCCCCACAACCCAGTCTCTTAAAACAGAAAAGTAAGCCCATTCAGTTTCTGCAGAGTCAGTAACAGAGCAGCATTAGTTTTCCCGAAGGTGGAATATGAACTGAGTTTTGACGTATTACTAGACTGGAGATTCCCAGGTGGGGAAGACAGAGGAAAGAAATACAGAGCATACTCAGAGCTCAGGTCTGTACACTAAAAATAGAAAAATATGCAACAGAGATTGTCTGTATGTGGCCTACAAAGCCTAAATTATAGGACCTGTAAAACAAAAAGTCTGCTGACCTCTAGAGAACTCTTGTGTGGAGCTCACAACGACATGGTGACAAGAGATGAGGCTAACAACTTTGGTTGGGGTTGAAATGAAAGTCCTAGAACAAGATGTTACTTTTCTTGAAGGAAGTCCAATACTCAAAAGAATTGGGGGGAGGAGGGTTGAGGACAAGGACTGTAAGTAACAGATATGGATCAAACACTTAGAAGAATCCTCACAGTCCTGGGAGGCAATTACCATGCAGTGTTATAGATGAGAAAATAGTTCAGATGAATAAAGTTATCTTCAAAACACACAATTATTAAAATATCAGAACTTGGATTTTAAGATTCCTAAATCATAAGAGTATCATTTTCATTATAAAACAATTGTGACTGAGTAGAAATTAGGAAGGGGGAAAAATCATTCTGCAACTAACAAGTAGTAAAATAATAAAGCTAAGGAAAGGCACTCAATTTCGTAGCATATTCCATGGCTGCTAAGCAGATATCCCCAAACTAAGCTAGCCAACTTATGAAAATGTTCACTTTTTTATAAAAAAGATTTATTTATTTGAAAGGCAGGGTTACACGGTGAGAAGGAGAGGCAGAAAGAGAGGTGTCTTTGATCTGCTAGTTCACTCTTCAATTGGCCTCAGAGCTTTAATTGGTCAGAGCTGTGCTGATCTTAAGCCAGGAGCCAGGAACTTCTTCCGGGTCTCCCAGGCGGGCACAGGTGCAGGGGCCCAAGGACTTGAGCCATCTTCTACTGCTTTCCCAGGCCATAGCAGAGAGCTGGATTAAAATTAGAGCAGCTGGGACTAGAACCAGTGCCCACATGGGATGCTGGCACTGCAGGTGGCACTGCTTTACCTGCTATACCACCGCAATGGCCCCGAAAATGTTTACTTTTAACTAACTAAAACCACAGAAAAAGTGATCTGAGGGTATAGATGATTAGAAAAATCTGGTAGTGAAGGAACTGGAGAACCCCAAACCTGAGAATGAGTCCACAGTAGTGTCTATTCACTTATCTTTACTTCAAACTGATTTTTTGCATATAAGAGAATAAGACTGATTAACTCTTGTTTTGAAAAAAAAAAAAAAATCTATCAACTGCACTGATGAGAATAAGAATTTATGGTTTGTAAATGGTGATTTTACTTTTTTAGAAAAGACAAATCCTAGTAGTTTTACTGAGATTCCAAATTAAAATGGAATTAAAACCACAATTCTAAAGGCAGTCCCTTAATATACTACATATGGCTTGCATTTTCTGCCACCACTGGATCTTTAAGTTTTGCTAAGAATACCTATTTGTCTGTTTAAGTAAAGTTAACTACCCATTCAAATTCATTAAAGACTTTTCTAGAAGCCCTCATGCTCTCAGAAGCATAAGATTTTAGGGACAGACACTTAGCCTATGTGGCAGTGCCTCGGTTTGATTTCCTGGCTCTAGGTCCTGACTCCAACTTCTGGCTAATGCAGACCCTGGGAGTCAGCAATGACTCCTCAAGTCACTGGGTTCCTGTCACCCACCTAGGAGACCTGGATTGAGTTTCAGGCTCTTGATTTTGGCTCAGCCCAGCTGCAGGTGTTGTGGTCATTTGGGAACTGAACCAGCAGATGAAGCTCCATCTCTCACTGCCTCTCAAAATAAAGCATAAACCTTATAAATTATACTAACATTTTTAACTAATATCCTTTTTTCAGACAGAACCTCAAATCTTCAAGTACCAAACAAGTGATGCAAATGGCCTTCTCTAGAATGCAATCTCCCAGCCTAAATAAGATCATCTGATATTAGGGGTCAGTGCGCTGTGGCATAGCGGGTAAAGCTGCTGCCTGCACTGCCAGCATCCCATCTGGATGCCAGTTCGAGTCCTGGCTCCTAATCAGCCCAGCCCTGCCCATTGTGGCCATCTGGGGAGTGAACCAGCAGATGGAAGAAGTCTCTCTCTGCTTCTGCCTTTCAAATAAATAAATCTTAAAAAAAAAATCATCATCCGGTATTATCTGTAATACCTTATATGCACAGGTATATAATTCTTTATTCAAAACCCTTGGGGGCCAGATGTGTTTCTTAATTCAAAATTCAGATGTTAAAAGATAATGCTTTAGGGCCGGCGCCGTGGCTCACTTGGCTAATCCTCCACCTGTGGCGTCAAAATCCCCTATGGGCGCCGGGTTCTAGTCCCAGTTGCTCCTCCTCCAGTCTGGCTCTCTGCTGTGGTCTGGGAAGGCAGTGGAGCATGGCCCAAGTGCTTGAGCGCCTGCACCTGCATGGGAGACCAGGAGAAGCACCTGGCTCCTGGCTTCAGATTGGCGCAGCGCTGGCCGTAGCGGCCATTTGTGGGGTGAACCAACAGAGGGAAGACCTTTCTCTCTTGTCTCTTCCTCTTAACGTCTGTAACTCTACCTGTCAAAATAAATAAATAAATAAATCTTTAAAGAAAAAAAAGATAATGCTTTAGTGACAGCAGGGGACATTATTGTGGCATAGTGGTTTGGGCTGCCACATGCGGCACCACCATCTCAGGTGGATATCAGTCCCAGTTGCTCCACTCAGATCCAGCTCCCTGCTGATACTCCTGGCAGAACAATGGAGGGTGGCCAGGTTCTTGGGCCCCTGAGGCCACGTGGGAGATCCAGATGAGGCTCCGGGCTCTTGGCTTTGGCCTGGCCCAGGCCTGGCCATTGTGGCCATTTATGGATGGAAGATCTCTGTAACTGTACCTTTCAAATACATAAAATAAATCTTTAAAATAAAAAAAGTGAGTATTTTTGATCTTTAGGAATATACTTTTCCTGTTAAAATTCTTTGAACTTGCACATTCTCTGCTTAACTTTCAGAGAGCTGATTCAGTAATAAACATTATTCCTTGCACATTCAACTATTCACGTGAAGAGGTTTGGTCGTCAAAAACAGGTGCTGGAGTCTGACAGGCCTAGTTTTTTTTTTTTTTTCTTTAAGATTTATTTATTTATTTGAAAGTCAGAGTTACACATAGAGTGTAGAGGCAAAAAGAAAGGGGGGAGACCTACTTTCAAACTCCAGCTCCATCGCATTCCCAGTGATGTGCGTTAGGGAAAGGATTTTAGTTTCATTTTTCTGATCTGTAATAATGAGATGCTATCACTACTTAAATGAGCAACCATAAATCACACCTGGGCCATAAAGTACTAGCTACCACTGTTCGCCTTAATGGGTTAGCAATGGATAGGATTTTGGTTGATATAAGAGTCACATTTAGTAAGAAGAAAGGTTAAGAATTTAAAAGCAAATGACCAGAAAGCTGCCACTCAAATCTCCTATTTTTGGAAATACCAGTAATAGCTACAAGTAAGAAATGCATACCAGTATGGACAGGGAAAATCCCAAAGGAATTAAAGTGCAACAAGTTGATGGTGAATTAATGTGCAGTTTTGCTCTGTGTCAGTGTATATCTCAGAGATCCATTTCCTAACCTAATATGTGGGTAGCTGGGGAAGGAGAAAAGGAAGGTAAAATAGAAAGGATGTCAAGAAATATTTAAGTATTTAACTAAATTAAACATTTTTATCTGTTTATAACAGCAGAGCAATATATACACTTTAAATATTTGAAATTCATCAAAAAATTTAGATAAGACAGTACAATATTTTCCATTGTCCTGCCATTAGTGTACATAATAGATCTAAAAGATGAGATGATTTAAAAAAATTAATGCAAACCATCCACAATTCATTTAAAGACAAAGAAACCAAATTATCTTTAAAAAGTGACCAGTAAGTGCCAATGCTGAAGACAGGACTTGTTAGTTGGTAACCAACTATGAATGGGTATTAAAGACACAAGGCAGGAAATTATAAAAGATTCATTGAAGACAGTGAGAGAATTCTGGGAAGTCATCAAGGTCCAAATTGTTACAGAAATCAGAACAGATGAAGTCTATATGATTAATAGGGGAGGAAAAGTAATTTTAGGACTAAACCATAAAAAGGAAACACCAACACAAAAAAATGTATACTCTGAATATTAAAGTACTAAGTGAACCAAAATTTGATAAATAAAAATGGAAGTATGAAAAAGAAGTGAGACGAAATAACATCTATGTTAACATAGAGAATAAAAACAAAGTTAAAATACTCTTAATTGGGGCCAACCCTGTGGCGTGGTGGGCTGGGCTTCCGCCTGTGGCACCTGCATCCCCTGTGGAGGGCGCTGGTTTGTGTCCCGGCTGCTCTTCTTTCCATCTCTCTGCAAAGGCCTGGGAGGGCAGTGGAGGGTGGCCCAAATGCTTGGGCCCCTGCACCCGTATGGGAGACCCAGAGGAGGCTCCTGGATCCTGGCTTAGGATCAGCCCAGCGCCAGGCTGTTGCAGCCATTTGAGGAGTGAACCAATGGATGGAGGACCTTTCTGTCCCTCCCCCATCTGTCTGTAGTTCTGCCTCTCAAATAAATAAACAAAATATTTACCAAAAAAGAGAGGCTCTTAATTAAAATCAAATTTCTTAAATTTCTGGAGGCTTCTATGTTTACATTATCTAGAAAGTCAAAATAGAAGCAGTACTTCAGAGTGACACTTTTCGGTAGCTGTCTAGCCTACTTTTCAAAATTTCCATGACCTATAAATCTAACATATTTAGACCAGGTTTAATTTTCTAATGCTTTTAATCAGGCATATTAGGAACACCATTTACATCAGCAAAACCTTGAATCCCCTAACACTAAGCAAATCTAGCCAACAGGTAAGTATACTCCAAATAATGTACCCTTTAAAGTACGAGCAAAAATAATACTAGAAATTTCTTGGAAAAAAAACCCTAGTATTATAATAACTTCTAAAGATTTCCTTATTTAGACTTGCAGACTATAATTCTCAGACCCTACTGATTTACAGATAAAGGAGTAAACACATACAAAGGCCAAGACCTAATGAAGATTATAAAGCTAGTGACAGAAATGTTCTAGAACTAAGAATTCTTGTCTCCAGTGTTGTCTGCTCTCATCTTGTTGCCTCTGAAGCAACTGCCTTCCTCCTCCTCAGGATTAATGGTTCTGAGAACATTTAACACAGAGAATACAAAAATCACTATCTTGTTTTCCTCTGGAGAATATTCTAGAAATCCATGCAAGCAAGAATTTAATTTCGCTTTTCCCTTCAGTGTTCAAGAATCAAAAAGGCAGCTTTTCAGCTCTAAGTGGGTAGAAGAACAAGTGAATACCCCAGCAGGCTTAAACAAGCTGTAACAACAGGTGTGGGCACTAAGAAAACATCAGCCCACTGTCACTTTTCTTATGAACTCCGCTGTATCTCAGATCAAAGGACTCTGTGGGAGGCTGAAAATAGCTAACTTGTTTCCCATGCACCCTACCCTCAGCTCTGTGTACACAATAGTGCCTCATCACAAAATGTGATGATGTAACAGAGATCAACTTCTGGGACACAAAGGTGAGAAAACTATGGCCAGAAAGAGAAGTCAGATCCATAGGGCACCCACTGCCTATAATTTACAAGAGCTTAAAGCTGTAAATAATTTTAATCACAGGCCACTTTTTTTCTGTCTCAAAATTATACTTAGTTGAGCATTCAACCATTCCATAATCCCTTCAAGAATGTTAATTTTTGGAGTTAATGATCATGTCTTTTAGTTTGTTTCTTCCTATGTTATCTATATATTCTAGGCACAGTATAAGTAATAAATGAGGGTACTTCAAAAAGTGGAAAGATGGAATTAAAAGGTCCATTTTGTTGCAAATATTTTGAAATTGATGCATAGTGTTTTTCATGGAAAACAGGCATTATGAAAAAAACTGGCATGGGTCAAAATAAACTTATCTCTTAATTAAATTTTCCTGCAAACTTTCTTAAGTATCCATGTGGATACATACTTATTCTCACAGTAGCTAGTATAAACCACTGAAAACAAGACAATCATAGAAATGTGTGAGCAGAGATTTTCCAAGAAAGAAACAAAACACAACACCCAGCCCACTAGTACTGGAATCCTGCTGTAGCAAAAGCAGCAGAAAGTGGAGTTATGCTTTCCTAGATCTTTCTTTGTCCCAGCTTCACAGATTAACATCAGCACAACTAAATTTGCAGCATATTTTATACAAGAATTTGGGAGGTAAGGACCAAAATCTCAGTGCAATTACAAATTATAAATACCTCCCATTAAAAAAATAATAAACGAGAATTCCTTGTGATAAATAATTTCTCAAGGTTCTCATTAAAAACTGAAAGACAAAGGTAAGTAAACCAAACTTCTTCATAGAAAAATTATATTTACAACTTCATTTAAAAGCAAACACAATATAACACTGAAGTTGAAAATTTTATGCTCATCCAAAGTTGCCTGGTCTAATAAATTACAGAATACTGCATCAAAAATAAGGCAATAACCCGAGATATGCCATTGAAGATCTCTCCACTCCCACAACTAAATAGAACTATCTATCTAGTAGCAAATGATACTTCATTCAGTTCAGCATATCTAAAATCCTTAAGGACATAAGTGATAAAAATTTGATCTTTCTTCATTAGACTCTTAGAACACTTGAAGGGAAATAATTTCTAATGCACAAAGAGGTAAAGAGGTATAATCTTTCAAAAAAATACTCAGTGTTCAAAATTTAAGAATGCAGTATCAACACACAATGGGCATTAGGTGAATGTATGCAATATAGTGGTGTCAAGTTAATTTATTTAGTACTTTTTCCATTCCATATCATCAGGAGGATTGATTTCAACTTTTCTTTTACCTACATCAGACCAGTTGGTACTCAAAACCGTACCACCGGACTCCATCTGTAATAAAAGGGAAAAAAAAAGATATTAACTCCAGGACCATAATATCAAAAATGATCAAGAGCATTTTCCTAAAAATGTTCTAAGTATACAGTCTCAAATACAGGCTCATTATAAATATATCAACAGCTCAATATAAACTCTAATAGATCACACACACACTATACATAGCTCAATAGAAACTAAAAACATTATTTTCATTTAATCTCGTCCAGAGAGAATTTAAATTTCACAAAATTTGAAAAGGAAACTATTAGTAGTCAAGTAGGAGCATCAAGTTCACATACACTGTCATATAAGGCTCCATCTCTCCCTCTGCTGATTAGCACAGAGGTATATGTGGAAAAACTTTCAAATTAAAATAAAACTGCCCCCCCACCCTGCAAATAATGATACAATTCTTTTTGCTGTAAGAGAGTAATCACCAGATAAATAAACTCTATGCTAGCTGGTTGGAACTTCAAAGGGACTCAACTTCATGTTTCCTCTGTGCAAAACTCATTCAAGTTTACTTGAAAATGTTTTCAAAGTCAAAAGTTAGACACACGCATGTACACAGTATCTCAATGAAGAACTGATTATTTACCATTTATTGAATGTACCACAACCTAGCACAATTACAAATATTATAGGGTACCACATAATAACATTTAGGTCAATTAATCAAATTTTTGTTTCAATAACGAGAGAGGCTTATTTTAGTTCACAGTTTCTGGAGACTGAAAGTCCAAAGAGCAAGATACCAACTCTATTGAGAGCTATGTGGCATCATGAGGTGAATGTGTAAAGGAAGGCGACAAGGCTATACAGGAAGGAGGAGGGACAGACTTGCTCTTTTATAAAATCCTCTCCTGAGAACTAATGAGGGTCTCACAAGAACTACCATCAATTCCTTCTGGGGTAACTGCTCTCAATGACTTAATAATAACTTCCTATTAGGCCCTTACCTCTTAAAGGTCCTATCATCGCACCTGGAATCAAGAATGAACCCTTAGCAGGGACAAACCATATCTAAACCGTATCAACAGTGGTTTCATACAACAATGAAGCTGCAAAATTCCCATAACAGTAATGCCACAGCTGTTGGCATTGCCACTTCATAGCACATGGAATTATTCATGTTTATGATGCTGGTGTAAACTAACCTGAGGTGTTACTGATCATAAGAAGTATAGGATATACAATTATATATAGCACATAATACCTCATAATAAATGACTGTTATTATCTGTTTATTATAACCAGTTGTGTTCATGACAAATGTATGAAGTTATATACCCTGTTACACTGGAAATTCAATGAACCCCTATGTCCTATGTGCTCTGTGATACTCCCTTACTCATTTTCCTCTGCATGAGATCTCCTCTCCAGCCCATTTCTTTTCTGTATTTTTAGTTATCCTCTCAACATGAAATGTCACCATCTCTCCGCAGTCTTCTTTGACCCTAATCAAGACTAATCTTCTACTCTTCTGTATGAACCTAATTTCTATTAACATAACACCTATTACTATGCAGTTGTAATTTAAGGGTTTGCCTTCTTATATCTGCCTCCCACCCTTGCCTGCAAATAAATCTGAGAGCTCCTCAGAGTAAGGGAATATATTTTACTAATATAGTCACTCCTTGGCATCTGTAGAGAACCAGTTCCAAGACCACTGCCACCCCTCTAACCCTGTGGATACTCAAGTTCCAAAATCTGCAGATGTTCAAGTTCCTTATATAAAATGGAGTATTAGCAAATATCTCACACACAGACTCCCAAATACTTTAAATTATCTCTAGATTAGTTATAATACCAAATGCAATGTCAATGTTATATAAATAGATGTGGTATATTGTTTGGGAAATAATGAAAGGAAAAAATTTTTAGTACAGACTGAGTTTCATTTTTTCTCTTTTTCCTAGTTTCAATCTCTGGTTGGCTGAATCCATAGAAGTGGAACTTGTAGATTCAGAGGGCTGAATATACTCATATTCTAGTTCAAAGCACAGAGGCCTGGCACATGGTAGGCTTCAAATGAATGACTGAATTAAACATGGTAAGCTTGCATGATGCACTGAACCTAACAGAACTTTTCAGTTACAAAACTGAAAGAAGTAGATCCAATTTATAACCTGAACATACTCACTAATGACTAATTCTCCTTTTTCTCCTGACAGACTCCAGATCAATTTAGCATTTCTCTCAAGTTATATTGTTCTAAATTGTCTTGTCCCAATTACAGAGGACAGAGTCTACTGTATTTTTTCTGTTTTCCCACAAGAACAGAAGTCGCCCCTGGAATGCTCCAGGTCAGTGTTGTCACACAGAGGAGATGTTTGTTAGTGGTATACCTGGCTCACTTGCTCTCTGTATACAGTGGATACATACTCTGCAATGCTCCAGGTCAGTGTTGTCACACAGATGAGATGGTGTGTTAGGGGTATACCTGGCTCACTTGCTCTCTGTATACGGTGGATATATACTCTGCAATGCTCTTTTGTCTGACACACTGGTATTTTTGTACAGCACACTACAGTCCACCCAGTCAATAGTGAGAATGACTTTCCTTTCTGAGAAGACCAAATAGATATTTTTTTTCCTATTCTTTCCACTAGCAAACTAAAAACCCAGAAAACAAAGGAAGAAGATAAATTTGCCAGAGATCGTGGGACACAAAAAGTGACACGGAGTTAAACCCCTGGATTTTCCTTTGCCCTCATATATTCTAGCCTTGGAGTTGAAGAAGCTGGAAACACCAAGGTGAGTAAACCAGTAAACAAAAAAGCCTCAATAAAGGCCTGCTCTTTGTGGCCAAAAGAACGAAAAGGAGAGCCTAGGAAGACAGAAAACTTGTAGACAATGAATTACTACAGCTAAGCACCTCACTAAGCCCCACCCAACCAGCAAGGGCTGAGCAGGGAGCTTCGACTGTCCCAGTTTCAGTGCCAATGGAAGCAAAGTTGGATGCCTGAACTTTTATGTCCTCCAGGCAGTAATGACATAGTGCCTTGCGTTCCCCAACCAACACATTATCAGACAAGGCCAACTAAAATGGGTAAGGTTTAAATAAGATCCAGATTTCTTGAACAGAATATGAAAATATCCAAGATTCAACTGAAAAATTACTTGTCACTACTGGAAAACGGCAAGAATCAGAAAGATCTCAAACTGGAAGGTGGAGGGCACAAAGAATAATCAATAGATGCCAATATCAAGATGACAGAGATCTTAGGGCAGGCGCTGTGGCGCAGCAGGTTAAAGACCTGGCCCGGGGCACCAGCATCCCATGTGTGTGCTGGTTCGAGTCCTGGTTGCTCCTCTTCGATCCAGCTCTCTGCTGTGGCCTGGGAAAGCAGTTCAAGATGGCCCAAGTCCTTGGGCCCCTGCGCCCGTGTGGGGGACCTAGAAGAGGCTCTTGGCTCCTGGCTTCTAATTGGCTCAGCTCTGGCTGTTGCAGGCATCTGGGGAGTGAACCAGCAGATGGAGGACCTCTGTCTCACCTCTCTCTGTAACTCTTTCAAGTAAATAAACTAAATATTAAAAAAAAAAATGACCGAGATCTTAAAAATTTTCTGTTAAATACTTTAAAGTAGTCATGGGGTTTGGAGGTTGGGGCAATGTTCAAAAGTAAAGTAGCTACACAGGACATCCACATCCCGCATCAGAGTGCTGGTTCCGGTCCTAACTACCTCCTTTTGATCTAGCTTCCTGCTAATGTATATCCTGGGAGGCAGCAGGTGAGAGCTTAAGTGCTTGGGTTATTACCATCCATAGACACTGGAATGGAGTTCCTGACTGCTATATTCAGCTGGCCCAAGCATGGCTGTTGTGGACATCTGGAGAATAAATCAGCAGATAGGCAATCTAGGCCTCTCAAAAAGAAAAAAAAAATTTAAAGATTTTAAAGCAGTTGTGATAAAAATGTTTCAGCAGGAAATTATAAACTGATCTAAATGAAAAAATTTTACAAGTCCCCCAAAGAACTGAAGATACAATCAACAAACATTTTAGAATTTAGAAATGCAATACAATAATTGCAACAAAAAGGTCAGTGTATTGCATAGGCAAAAGAAAGAAAAGTCAGTGGATGAGCAACAACAGAAAGGAGGGGATGGAGAAAAGAAACAGTGAGCTGAAGACAGATCAATATAAATTACCTTACTGATCAGCAGAGAAAACAGACTGACATGAAATGAACAGATCCTTAGGGGTGTAGGGGACTATAACAAGATGCAACATTTGCATCATCACGGTGCAGCAAAGAGAAGACAAAGATGGGTCGGAAATACTACTCAATTTAATACCAGATGAAAAATTCCCAAATTTGGAGAGATAGAAACTAACAGAATCAAGAAGCTGAGCAAATCCTAACCAGGATAAACACAAAGAAATCCTAACCAAGACAGAGAGTATGTCACCAACAGACCTACCCTAAAAGAATGCTTAAAGGAAATTCTTAAACAGAGAAGAAACAATAAGAAACAGAATGTTGGAACATTAGAAAGGATAAAAGGTAACTAAAAATTTGCATTAAATATAACAAGGTTTCATTTCTTTTGAGTTTTTCTAAGTTATGTATGACAACTAAGTAAAAATTTTATCCTTGGTTTTAACTATTATGTAGAGGAAATATTTAAGACAATTATAAATAAGGGAGTTATAAGGAGATGGATATAAAACGTGGTATGATTTCTATACTTCAACTGGTAAAAGCACCAGTAGATGCTGAGAAGCTAGTACAATGTATCTAGGATAACATCTGGAATAACCATTTCAAAAGCTATCCAAACAAGGGGCAGGCCTTGCGGTACAGTGGGTTAAGTCTCTATTTGTAATGCCTGCATCCCATACCAGGGTGCCACTTTGAGTCTCAGCTGCTCTGCTTCCAACCCAGCTTCTGCTAATGCCCCTGGAAAGGCAGGAGATGTCTTTTGCCATCCACATAGGAGACTAGTCTGCAGTTCCTGGCTCCTGGCTTCAGCCTCCCCCTTGCTGCTGTAGCCATCTGGGGAGTGAACCAGCAGATAGAACACTTCTCTCCTTGTCAATGTGCTTTTCAAATAAATAGATGAATGGAAATTTAAAAACACCATAGATAAATCACCTTAAAATGCTTGAAAATGTTCAAACAACCAACAGAAAGGCAGAAATAAGAAAACCAGGGAGTAGAAAACAAAAAATAAGATGGTAGCCTTAAGTGCTAGTATGTCAATAATTACATTAAATGGAAACAGTCTAGATAGATAATGAAGAGACAGAAATTGGCAGATTAAAAAAAAAAATGACCCAACATGTGCTCTCCATAAGAAATTCATTATCAGTATAATGACAGAGGCAAGTTGAAAGTATAAGGATGAGGGCCAAGTGATCAGCCTAGTAGTTAAGATGTCCCCATCCCAGATCTGAATACCTGGGAATTTGATTCCTGTCTCCTGAATCTGATTTCCTGCTAATGCAGACCCTGGAAGATGCTGATGAAGGCTCAAGCAATTAGGTTCCTCTCACCCACATGGATATCTGGATTGAGTTCTCAGTTCCTTTGCAGAGTGAGCTAGTGTATGAAAGATCTTTCTGTCAGTGTCTCTCTCAGTCTACATGTCTCTTTCAAAATGAAAATAGAAAGATGGAGTAAGATACATCACACAGGAGCTGGAATTGTGGCATAGTAGATAAAGCTGCTGCTTCCAACAGTGGCATCCCATATGGGCACTGGTTTGTATCCCGGCTGTTCCACTTACAATCTAGCAACCTGCTAAAGGCCTGGGAAAAGCAGCAGAGACTGGCTTAAATACTTGGGCCCCTGCCACCCATGGGAGACATGGATAAAGCTCCCAGCTCCTGCTTTCAGTCTGGTCCAGCCCAGCTGTTGTGGCCATCTGGGGAGTGAACTAGCAGACAGATATCTGCTTGTCTTTCCCTTTTCTAACTCTGACTTTCAAATAAGTACCTGAATCCTTAGAAACAAAACAAAACAAAACAAACAAACAAAAAAAACTCTCGCTCTCTCTGCTCTGCTCTCCTCTCCCCCTCTTATCTCTCTTCTCTCCTTGCTAGCTCCTCTCCTCTGTCTCTCTCTCTCTCTTACACTCTCCTTCTCTCTCCTTTTCCCTCTTGGCTCCTTCCCTCCAGTATGCTGGGTTTTCCCCAATAAACCCTTTCCCTTAAAAAAAAAAAAGATACATCATCAAAATATAGAAGTGGCTATGTTAATACCAAAGCGAAGAAAATGGAATTAAATAATAACAAAAAGGCCAATCTAGGGGCCAGTATTGTAATGCTGGGTTTAAGCTATTGTTTGCAACGCCAGCATCCCCATATTGGAATGCTGGGAAAATTAAAGCTGCTCCACTTCTGATGCAACTCCCAGCTTATGGCCCTGGAAAGAGCAGAAGGTGGCCCAAGTACTTGGGCCCCTGGCACCCACAGGGGAGACCTGAATAGAGTTCCTGACCCCTGGTTTGGGCCCACTGTGCCCTTATGGGGTGTGAACCAGTGAAGAGAAGATTCAGTCACTCTTTCAAATAAATAAATATATCCTAAAAAAAAAAAAAAAAAAAAACACCAACAGACCACTCTACCATAAGGATATAGCATTTGTAAAATGCCTATGCAACAAGCAACAAAATACATTAAAGCACACATAACAAAAATGAAAAGGGAAATACTGACAAATTCATCATTATAGTTAAGATAACCTCTGTAAATAATCATTCAAACAAAAAGAAATCCAGCAAGAATACAAAAGACTTCAACAGGGTCATCAATCAACAGGATCTAACTGACATTTATAGAACACATACCTAACAACAACAGCAGAGAACATTTAAGCACTCACAGATCACAGACCAAACCATGGGCAGTAAAAACAAATATTAGCACACTAATATGACTTAAATCATAAACAACATGCTTCTAACCATAAAGGTTTAAAATTAGAAACTGATAACAGACCAGAAAAATCTCCAAACACTGAGAAACTAACAACACTTCTAAATAACCTGTAAATCTCTAAGTAAAAATCAAGATACTGAACTTAATAAAAATGAAACTATAACATACCACATATGTAGGATAAAGTTAAAATTCTGTGGAAAGAGACATTTTTAGCATGAATGTACATACAGAAGAGAATAAAGGTCAAATCAATCTAAGCTTATATTTGAAGAACATAGAAAAAATTAAAGAACAGCAAAATAAAATTAACATAATGAAAAAAATAAAGAAAATGACATTTAGAATAAAAAATAGGGAAAACAAAATTGATTTTCAAGAAGGTTGCAAAACCTCATACAAGATTCACCAAGAGAAAAAAGAGTATACAAATTACCATTAAAAGGAGTATCACTGCAGAACTCCAAAACATCATAAGATAATGAGGGCAACTGCACAGGAATAGCTCCAGGGTTGGCTCCTTCCACATGCCAAAATCCAGAGATACTCAAAATTCCTTTTATATAATAGTGCAGTATTTGGATATAACCTATGTACATCCTCTCATACACCTAAATCATATCTAGATTACTTACTTTTTTAAAGTTTTTATTTAATGGATGCATTTTTTCATAGAAACAGCTTTAGGAATATGGCAGTTCTTTCCCCCATACCCAGCTTCCCCCCCCCAACTCTCATCCCACCTCCCTCTCCCTTTCCCATCTCCTTCTTCATTATGGTTCATTTTTAGTTTGATTTTATATACAGAGGACCAACTCCATGTGAAGCATAGATTTCAACAGTTTGTACCCACCCACACAACATATAGAGTACAGTTTGGCAACAAAATTTGCAGTCAGTTCTCATAGTACAACTTATTAGGGACAGAGGTCCTACCTGGGGAGTAAGTGCACAGTGACTTCTGTTGTTCTTTTAACAATTAACACTCTTATTTATGAAATCAGTGATCACCCGAGGCTCTTGCCATGGGCTGCCAAGCCTATGGAAGCCATTGTGACCATAGACTCCATCGGTATTTGGACATGGCCATAAGCAAAGTGGATGTTCTCTCTTCCCTTCAGAGAAGAGTACATCCTTCTTTGATGACCTTTTTCATCCAATGAAGTCTCACGGAGATCGTCCGTGTAGGATATTTTTCTGTCACCGAGTCTTGGCTTTCCATGCCTGAAATGCTCTCACAGGCCTTTCAGCCACACCTGGAAGCCTGAAGGGTTGATTCTGAGGTCAGAGTGTTATTTACAGCGATTGTCATTCTAGGAGTCTGCTGTATGGACTGCTTCCCATATTGGACTTTCCTTCCTTTTTAATCCTAGATTACTTAAAATACATCATAAAATGCAACGCTACTGTGAAAGAAAATGAAGTAACTAAGGATAAAGGCTTTCTAAAAAAGGATCAAGATATCTCAAGAGATCTCACTCAGGGCCGGTGCTGTGGTGTGGCGGATAAAGCCTCCACCTGCAGTGCCGGCATCCCATGTGGATGCTGGTTTGAGTCCCGGCTGCTCCACTTCCAATCCAGCTCTCTGCTATGGCCTGGGAAAGCAGTGGAAGATGGCCCAAGTCCTTGGGCCCCTGCACCCACGTGGGAGACCTGGAGGAAGCTCCTGGATCCGGATCAGCGCAGCCCTGGCTGTTGCAGCATTGGGGAGTGAACCATCAGATGGAAGACCTCTCTCTCTTCTCTGCCTCTCCTTCTCTAACTCTGACTTTCAGATAAATAAATAAATCTTTTTTTTAAAAAAAGAATTTTTGTTGAGACAATTAATTGTCTTTGAAAAACACTGTGGAAATTCCCCACTTTAAAAACCCTTCCTTATTTGCCTTATGGAATATTACTCAGGGCTGCCCTGATCCAGTGTATCAAAATTGCAACTCTTGCTTCTCAAATAAATAGTATTTTCATTAACCTCTGTGTCAATCTTTTTCTCTTCTTTTCCCTCCATCCCTTCTTCTCTCCTTCCTTCCTTCTTTAGGTTAATACTCTATAAATTGCTATGCTGCATTATTTAGGAAATAATGACAAGAAAATAAAGTATGTATATGTTTAGTAAGTATGAATTTTTTCCCCCAAATATTTCAGACCTGTGGTTAGTTGACCTGAAGATACTGAACCCTTGGGTACAAAGGACCATCTGTACTAAAAACAATAAATTCTTAAACAGAAAACAGATCATTTTCTTTTCTTTTTTTTAATTTTTTGACAGGCAGAGTGGACAGTGAGAGAGAGACAGAGAGAAAGGTCTTCCTTTGCCGTTGGTTCACCCTCCAAAGGCCGCCGCGGCCGGCGCGCTGCGGCCGGCGCACCGCGCTGATCCGATAGCAGGAGCCAGGAGCCAGGTGCTTTTCCTGGTCTCCCATGGGGTGCAAGGCCCAAGCACCTGGGCCATCCTCCACTGCACTCCCTGGCCACAGCAGAGAGCTGGCCTGGAAGAGAGGCAACCGGGACAGAATCCAGCGCCCCGACCGGGACTAGAACCCGGTGTGCCAGCGCCGCTAGGCGGAGGATTAGCCCAGTGAGCCGCGGCGCCGGCCGAAAACAGATCATTTTCTAGAAAAAAACCACAAGCAACTGAAGTCTCACACAATGAGGCAGATAATCAGAAAAATCCTACAAGTTGTCTGGGTACCTAAATTAATAATTTTAAATGTCCCAATATAATCTCTAGGCCCATATTATTTCACTGAATTCTACCAAATGTTTAAAAAGTAAATTAACACTAAATCACAATCTCCTCCAAAATAACAGAAGAGAATGGAACACTTCCTAATTCTTTTTAGGAAGTTAGCATTACTCTGATGTCAAACTAGACAAAGGCAGTACAAAAAAGAAAATTACAAACCAATATCCTTCATGAATATTGACACCAAAATACCAAAATACTTAACACAACAGAACTTAGAAATAACATATAAAAAGAATCACTATGACAAAACAGTTTATACAAAGTTGGCTCGATACTTTAAAACTAATCACGTTTGTCATATAAAATCACCATGTTAACAGGCTGGAAAAGTACATAATCATACCAACTGACACAGAAAGCATACAACTAAAGTCAACATCCATTGCTAACTAATAAAAACATAAAACTCAGAGCAAAACTTCCAAAATCTGACAGAGTATTTAAAAACAATGGAAGAATGAACGCTTTTCCCTTATGAAAGGAGCAATGTAAGGATGTTCTCTTACCACTCTTTTTTTTTTTTTTTTTTTTTTTTTTTTTTTAATTTTTGACAGGCAGAGTGGACAGTGAGAGAGAGAGACAGAGAGAAAGGTCTTCCTTTGCCGTTGGTTCACCCTCCAATGGCCGCCGCACCGCGCTGATCCGATGGCAGGAGCCAGGAGCCAGGAGCCAGGTGCTTTTCCTGGTCTCCCATGGGGTGCAGGGCCCAAGCACCTGGGCCATCCTCCACTGCACTCCCTCGCCACAGCAGAGGGCTGGCCTGGAAGAGGGGCAACCGGGACAGAATCTGGCGCCCCGACCGGGACTAGAACCCGGTGTGCCAGCGCCGCTAGGCGGAGGATTAGCCTAGTGAGCCACGGCGCCGGCCTCTTACCACTCTTATACAACACAGTGCAATGTTCTAGCATGAAATACACAAACATAGTCAATAAAGGCATTTTTGTCCTTATTTGAAGATAACATGATTGTTCACATAGAAAACCACTAATAATCCCCTCCCAAAGTTCTAGAAATAATAAGTAAGTTCAGAAAGGTCATAGAATGTAAGATAAACATAAATTAACTGTATTTCTGGATACTAGCAACAAACACATGAACACTAAAATTAAATATATAACACCACTCACAATCACTCAATAAAGCAATTAAATACCTAGGTATAAACACAAAAAAGGTATATAGGACTTCCATGCTGAAAACTATACAATGTTGATGAAAGGAATCAAAAAGGATTTAAATGAATAGGAAGAATGAATACAGTTAAGATGGCCATCTGAAATTGACACAGTTAATGCAATTTCTATCAAATTCCTAAGCAGGATGTTTTTCTACAGATTTACCCAAAAATTTATCTGGAAAAACAAATACAATACCTAAAAGCAATTTTGAATACTGAAAATAAAGTAATGAGAAATGAATCTGCCCAACTTCAGACTTACACAGCTACAGTCAAGTCTGGTATTACAAAGGAATACACACTGTGGTGCAGCGGGTTAATGCCCTGGCCTGAAACGCCGGCATCCCATATAGGCGCTGGTTTAAGACCGAGCTGCTCCACTTTCTATCCAGCTCTCTGCTACGGCCTGGGAAAGCAGTGGAAGATGGCCCAAGTCCTTGGGCCCCTGCACCCACGTGGGAGACCTAGACGAAGCTCCTGTGTCCTGACTTTGGATCAACGCAGCTCCAGCCATTGCGGCCAATTGAGGAGCGAGCCACCGGATGGAGGACCTCTATGTCTCTCCTCTCTCTGTGTAACTCTGACTTTCAAATAAATAAATAAATAAAGGAATACACAGGTAGATCAATAAAAAAGAATGGAGAACTCAGAAACAGATTCACACGAATATATTCAAATGATTTTTGAGAAAGGTGCGAAAGCAATGAAAAAAATAGCCTTTTCAACAAAAGGTATTGTAACAATAGAATATACATAGGGGACGGTTCAATTTAAACAAACTATACAACTTTTATTTTTTAAAAAAAAACTTACATATTTGAAAGGCAGAAAGAAAGAGAGAGAGAAAGAAAGACCTTCCATCCACTGGTTCACTTCTCAAATGCCTGCAACAGGTCAGGGTTAGGCTAGGATGAAGCCAGCAGTTGGAAATCCATCTGGTCTCCCATATGAGTGCCAGGGACCAAAGTACTTGATCCATCACCTGCTGCCTTCAGGGTACATTAGTAGGAAGCTGGACTGGAAGCGGAGGTGGGACTGATCCCAGGCACTCCAATGAGAAATGTGCAAATCCCAAACTGCCACTTAACCTGCTAACCCTTACAACTTGTATTTAAAAAAATAAGTTGTAAGGTGGGGGAGGGAGATAAAATCTTTAAGAACTAGAATAGGGAAGACATTCTTAGATTTAACATCAAAAGAATGATCCAGGAAAAACTGATAAATTGGACTTGATCAAAATTAAATACTCTGACTCTATGAAAGACACTATTAAGAAATTGAAAACTACAGACTGAGACAGAACATACTTGCAAACTACGTATCTGACAAACATCTGCTAAGTTAATGGCTGCCAGGGACAAAGGAGGGGTAGGAGAGAAGTAATGGTTATAGAACAGCAACAAGAGGGATCCTTGAAATCCATGGAAATGTTCTGTGTCTTAACAATCAGCATCGTGGTTGTGATAATACACTGTAGTTTTTGTAAGCTATTTGCAGTGGAGGAAACTGCATAAAGGGTCAAGACAATTTCTCTCTCACCATAATATTCCTAACAGCATATGAACTTATAACTACCTCAAAATAAAGCCAGAAACCACATATTCAAATACGTAATACCTGAGCCTCAATCAAACACATTTGCTATTGAATTATTAAATGTTAAATTTAAATTTCCACTTTAAGTATGAATGACTTCAAAGACTGACAATTCTAGAGTTACTAGTAAAAGACTAATGATTACAACTTAAAAACAAAAATCCACAGTTCTACAATAATAAATTATCAATAGAAATCTCTGAACTTGAGGCCTAATTCAAGCTGCTCTGGCAAAAAGCATAAATTTTTAAAATAAATTATGAATCCTATGAGTTAATGTGTATCTTCTACTAGCTTCCTTACTAAATTCTTCATCTCCAACATTCAGACCAAATGATTCTAGAAGGTAATGGAATGAAGCTCATTGAGCTACTATGATAAATCTAAGAAAACGCCTATCCATTACTGCTTACACTGGTATTTCTTGGCCTTCCAGGCTTTAACCCACTGAGAAAAAATATTTGAAATTAAACTACTTGTTTTCCATCTCTTTCACAAGTTTCCAACTTCCTCAAGAATTACTCAAAGTTTAGAGCAAAAAGAAATGTTCAGACAAAGCCCATTTAAAAAGGATCCCAGCTAAAACACACGAATTTGAATTTGGTCTCAAATACCTCAGCCTTTCCTTTAAAATGCCTAAAATTTACTCCTGTAACATTTAAAGAAAAAAAAAGGGCTATGTTCTTACAAATGATTTGTTCATGGCACGTTTCACTTCATCAGAACCATCTGAATAAATCTGCTGAAATAATTTATTTAAAGCTGCATCTCCCTCCAACTTCTCATTCTTTTCTTCTTCTTTGATCTCACCAACCAATTTATCCCAATTTCTTGTATAATGAGATGATGATGGATATAGGTTCTTTACATCTACAAAGTAAAAAAGGCAGAAATGATTAATCAACATGTTTTTGATTATGTCAAATTAGGTATGTAAACTTTGTGTTCATGGTATACACAGTATCTCAGAAATAGTTCAGGGCTCTGAATTTCATGTTTGCAATAAATGTCTTTTTGATATATAGATCAATAACCAGATTTACACTCTACACACTGAATCAGTTAGCATAATGCAAAATCTGGGAATTTCTTTTGAGTAAAGTAACTCAATAAGTGTTAACTTTTGGCACACTATACAAAATTATATTAAAAGCATTTTTCATGTTAATAATAGGAAAAACTAGGAAAGGATATAGGAAATTTTGAACTTACAGAAAAGTTACAATGGTAATACAATTCTTTTTTAAAAAAGGATTTATCTATTTATTTGAAAGGCATAGATATGGAGAGAGAAGGAAAGAGAGAGAGAGAGAGAGAGATCTTCCATCTGGCTGATCTATTCCCCAAATGGCTGCAATGGCCGGCATTGGGCCAGGCAAGAACCAGGAGCCAGGACCTTCTTCCAGATCTCCCACATGGACGCAGGGACTCAAGCACTTGGGCCATCTTCTGCTGCTTAGCCAGGCACATTAGTAGGGAGCTGGATTGGAAGTGGAACTGCCGGAACTCAAAATGATGCCCACATAGGATACCAGCACAGCAGGAGGCTTAACCCTCTATGCCACAGCACTGGCCCCAGTAGAAACAATACTAACAAGTCTCATTGTTTTTTTTGTTTTTTTTTTTTTGTTTTTTTTTTTTTTAAGATTTATATATTTATTTGAAAGGCAGAGTTACAGAGAAGCAGAGGTAGAGAGACAGAGATCTTCCATCCGATGGTTCACTCCCCGGCTGCAATGGCCGGAGCTGGAGTGATCCGAAGCCAAGAGCCAGGAGCTTCCTCCAGGTCTCCCACACAGGTACAGTGGCCTAAAGACTTAAGCCATCTTCTACTGTTTTCCCAGACCATAGCAGAGAGCTAGATTAGAAGTGGAGAAGCCAGGACTCGAACCAATGCCCACATGGGATGCCACACTGCAGGCGGTGGCTTTACCCGCTATACCACAGCGCCAGCCTCAAGCCTTATTCTTTTAAAAAGATGTTTAAGAACTCTCTTATACATAATATTTTAATGTTAAATATGTGGCTTTTTCTGAGGTACTTACATATCCTTCAGATTAGAAATAAAACTAAAAATATTATCACTGATGCCATTCAACAGCCAAATTAAGACTCCATCATTTTCCCATATAAAAATACAGTTGTTAAGATTACTTCAAGAGGAGACAAAAATAAGGAATTTCTGAATGCTGAAAATACTACACTTGACGATCCAGAGGCTCAATGCCCACACCACACATAAATTTTACATACAAATAATTAAAAAGTAACTGCTATTAACAGCAGCTCTATTCACTGTCTCATGAAAATATAACAGTGGCCAAAAATGTAGGCCACATACAATGTAGAAAATTTTAGATGCTTAGTAATTAAGAATTAGGTGAAATGCATTAATGTTTTTTATTTAATGCAATACATCAAAATTAGTATTTCTAGGGGCCAGCACTGTGGCATAGTAGGTTTATTAAGCCTCCTCTGGGGTGCTGGCATCCGTTATGGGCAATGGTTCGTGTTCCACCTGCTCTTCTTCCAATCCAGCTCCCTGCTAATGGCCTGGGAAGGCAGAGGAAGATGGCCCAAGTGCTTGGGCCCCTGCACCCACATGGGAGAACTGGAAGAAGCTCCTGGTTACTGATTTTGGATCAGCTCAGCTCCAGACGCTGCAGCCATTTAGAGAGAACCAGTGGATGGAAGACCTCTCTCTCTCTCCCTCTCTAACTCTGCCTCTCAAATAAATAAAGAAATCTTTAAAAAAAATATATATAGTACTTCAGGGCCAACATTGTGGTACAAGTTAAGCTACCTCCTGTGACACTAGCATCCCATATGGGTGCCAGTTGGAGTCCCAGCTGTACTACTCCCAATCCAGCTCCCAGCTGATGTGTCTGGGAGGCAGCAGAAGATAGCCCAAGTCCTTGGGTCCCTGCTACCCATGTGGAAAACTAGGATAGAGTTCCTGGTTCCTGGCTTCATCCTGGCCCATCCCTAGCAGTTGTGGTCATTTGCAGAGTAAACCAGCAGATGAAGATCTCTCCGTCTCTCCCTCTCTCTTTAACTCTGGTTTCAAATAAATATATTTTTGATTTAAAAAAAGTTATCATTTCAACATGAAATCAACAGAAAAATCTTGAGATTTTTATATTATTTTTGTCACACTAAATCTTCAAATTCTTGTATATACTTTACACTTACAGCATGCTTCAATATAGCTACAGGTACACAACAGGTCCATTTGGCAGTTACTGTATTGGACAATACAACTACAGAGCTTTAAATAAAACACCAGACTCTTAATTTCCATCAGTACAAAAATATTCCTCCTCCAAAACTGCCCCTCTATAAACTTGCTTTCTTCAAACTACATTAGAAAGTTCTAAAACACTATTCTGTTCCTTCATCCTTTCTCTCTACCTGTAACCCAACTTTCTCCCTAGCCATTCTTCATTAAAGCAACATAAAACAATCCAACACTGCCCAATTTTATTCAGTAAAGTATATTGTTTTGAAAATCCTATCACTATTTCTCTAATAGAAATTCCATCTTTGTACATTTTAAGTAGTAGCCAAAAAAAACAAACAAACAAACAAAAAAAAAAACTGCATGCCAAAATATGTTAAGAGCCTGGGAAACATGGATTTAATTAATCCTAACACTGACTTATAGAAATGTTGGGAATAGAGGTTTTAATCTCCATTTTACAGATAAGAAAGCCAGCCCAGATAGGTTAAGTGATTTGCCCTTATCTACAGTCTCCAGCTTGCAGTACCCAAGAAACCTGACAAGCATATTAATTCCTTACGAAAATATAACAGGACAGGAGGAATAGCATCTTAAAAATCTAAGATGCTTGCTTAAAAAAAAAAAAACTGTAACAAAATGGTGAAGACCCTGTGCCCATGGTGGCTGACTACTAGAGGTGAGTGAAGTAGCTTCCTTGCTCATTCACAAACTGCAAAGATTGCTAAATAGTTGCAAATGTACTCACCTAAGCAGAGACTGGTCCCCTTATTAGAAATGACTCAAGAAGCAGTATTCCAGAAAAATCAGACTTAGACTGTGAAAACCTAGATTTTAGTCTTAGACAATGAAAACTGTTGGGGTGATCTTGAGCAAGCTGCTTATGTTTTCTGGGCTAGTAAAATAAAAGGAATACTATTTGACTGCTTGCTTATAAAGTTGTAGTTGGGACTGAATGAGATATTACATGAAGTGACTTTTTAAAAAATGCTTTGAGTTATATATAAACCTAAGCCTGAGAATCTCTGGGAGTTAGTCCTAAAAGAAGCATGTAACATCTTTACTAGCCTTTCAAATAAAGTATAAAGCAAAAATGACAATTAAATACCTAAAGTACCATCTGGAACTATTTCACTCCTTAAAAATTATCTAGAGCCAAAGAGCCAAGATGTTGGCTGAGTAAAAGGGTCCACCTCCTGCAGACACACTGATGTGACTAGGTATATACACACCACCAATTTGCCTTCACAGGAGCTATCAAAGTCAGGTGAGAGGTCACAGTACTCCAGCATGTTATAATCTTAAGTTTCTGAAGAAAGCAAGTAAAGTTGTCTGCTGTACCCCTCCCCCAACTCCAAGGAGTTCAACCTGTTGACACCTCTGGTTTGGGAGAGAGCGAGCAAATTGAATCCCAGTATCAGGCCCCCTGCAAAAACATTCATTCAGACTGAAGCCACCTGCCCCTATATCCAGGCCTGTACTAGTAGAATGAATATTGGGAACTGCCACAGCCAGATGCCATAGCCCTGCCACTCTTGTACCAACTACCCACATAAAGCAAAACTCCAGCCCCATGGGGGCCAGAGAGAGATCTTGGGCGCACACACTGGGACCCGCAGCTGGATCTGCCATGCTTGAGACCTGGCATCTGAGAAAGCCAAAAGCCCTTGTTCCCCTTCTGTGTTCACAGACAGAGCCTCCAGACTAGCCTGGCATAAGGCAGACACCTGCACTCGAGTAGGTGGGACTCATTTTGGCGTGTGCCACTGTCAGTCTTTGGTGGGCCGAGAGAGTAACCCCAGATTCTGTGGGGCTCAGGGACTATAGGACCCAGGTGTGACCAGCCAGGGGCCGATCTGGGCAGGACTACCTTTATCTCCTCCTCCAACCTTGAGCAGACAGCCAAAGACCAAGGCATTGTGTCTTAGAAATCAGTGCTGTGCTGGTAAAGCCCAAAGCTGGACAGATTCTAATGGTTTCCAACCCCAGGCCAGCGCCTGTAGATGGAGTCTATGTATTTGCTCCATTATTGGACAAAGACCTGCACTTGTTTCGGTGTGTAGCAATACCAGCCTCTCCTTGCTGGTGTGTACCCTCCTTAGGATTGCATGGTATCTGGTGACTCTAAGAACCAAGGGTGCCCGCCTAAGGCCTATCTGAATAGTTATATTCCACTCCTCCTAAAACCTTGGGCAGACACCAGGAATCACTTGACTATTTTGGAACTCAGTGACAAGCTGATAAAACCCACCACTGAGCAGATTATAATGGTCCCTGTCCCCAGGCAATAACTACAGATAGAGTCTCTGGCCCTGTTTCAGTACCCAGCGGAGTTCTGTGGTCTTGGCTAACCAGTCTTCTAACCCAGCCAGTATCATCAATGGCTAACAGGTGCAACCTAGAGTAGTGAACCCACCTTGGCAGCAGAACAGACTACTTAGAAAAAGCCAGATTACTAAAACGTATCCTTCAATACAGACAATGTCGTACTCCAATAGGCATCAGGAATTTTCAGGGAACCATGATTCTCCTTAACAGCAAAATAAGGTGTCAGAAACCAACCACCTAGGAATTAAATTCTCCAAATGCTCAGATGAAGATGTCAAAACAGCTGTTTTAAGAAAACTCAACAAAATCCAAGAGAACACACAAAATAATGATTTAATGCTCTGACAGAGATTTAATAGATGGAAGTAATTAGACAAAAGCAAGAAATCCTTCAACAGAAAAATACTAAGTGAAATAAAAAAATGTGAAAAAAGCATCAATAAACAGAACAGAAGAGATACATGTTATTTGAAAATACACAGTTCGAGGAGAAAAAATAATCAAGAGAAGTAAGCATATGGGAAATATGATATAGCATGAAAAGATCAAGTATTTGAGAAACTGGGAATCCTAAGGACTTGGAGAATGCCGAGAATGCCAAAGGGGTACAAAGCATATTGAAAGAGATAAACTTGGCCGGCGCTGCCGCTCACTAGGCTAATCCTCCGCCTGAGGCGCCGGCACCCGGGTTCTCGTCCTGGTTGGGGCACAGATTCTGTCCCGGTTGCTCCTCTTGCAGTCCAGCTAGCTCTCTACTGTGGCCCGGGGAAGGCAGTGGAGGATGGCCCAAGTGCTTGCGCCCTACACCTGCATGAGAGACCAGGAGGAAGCGCCTGGCTCCTGGCTTCGGATAAGTGCAGCGCGCCAGCCATAGCAGTCATTTGGGGGGTGAACCAACGGAAAAAAGGAAGACCTTTCTCTCTCTCTCACTGTCTAACTCTGCCTGTCAAAAAAAAAAAAAAAAAAAAAAAGAGAGAGAGAGAGAGAGAGAGAGAGAGAGAGAGAGAAACTTTCCAAACCTAGAGAAAGATATAATTATCAAGGTACAAGAAGGTCAAAGGTCACCAAATAGATCCAACCAAAATAAACCTACCCTAAGACATGCAGCTCCAAGGTTAACAATCAACAGAGGATTCTCCAAACTGCAAGAGTAAAGAAGCAAATAGCACATAAAGAGGTCCCCAATTGGCATGACTGTACACTTCTCACAGACCAGGGAGAAATGGGATGAGATTTTTAAAGTACTGAAGGAAAAAAAAAATTGCCACCTAGGAATACTATATCCAGCAAAGCCATCCTGCAGATATGAGGGAGAGAGAAAGACACTCCCAGACAATAAAAGCTGAGAGAATTTATCACTACCAAAACTATGCTACAAGAAATATTAAAAGAGAATTCTTTATACCAAAAGGAAGGGGCATTAATATGAAAAAAAAATCAGAAGGTAGAAAAATCACTGGTAATAGTAACTATCCAGCAAATTCAAAATGCTCTAATACAGTACACATGGTATGTAATTTATTTATCTTTACTGTGAAGACTTAATAAGTCAAAAATTAATACACCAAAATGTTGAGATAGGAAATACGCAAAGTTAAATGTAACGGCAAAAATTCAAAATGTGGGAGAAACAGATTCACACAGCCAGCACCATGGTATAGCAGGTAAAGCCACCGCCTGCAGTGCCAGCATCCCATACAGGCGCTGTTTCGAGTCCCGGCTACTCCACTTCCTAACCAGCTCTCTGCTATGGCCTGGGAAAGCAGAAGATGGCCCAAGTGCTTGGGTCCCCCCACACATGTATGGGAGACCCAGAAGAAGCTCCTGGCTCCTGGCTTCAGATCAGCTTAACTCAGGCTTGGCTCTGGCCATTGCAGCCATCTGAGGAGTAAACTAGCAGAAGGAAGACCTCTCTGTCTCTCCCTCTGTCTGTTAACTCTGCCTCTCAAATAAATAACTCTTTAAAAAAAATACACAGATTTAGAGATAAAAAGGAAACATTACCATTGACACCACAGAAAAACAAAAGATGGTTAAGAGACTTCTACAAACAATTCCAAGGCAGCTAATTTAATAACCTAGAAGAAACAGACAAATTCTTGGACAAATATCAAATCCAGACACAGAATTCCTAAACACTGGAATAATAAGTAGCAAGATTGTATCAGTAATAAAAAATCTCCCATTATGGGGCCAGCGCTGTGGCACAGCGGGTTAACGCCCTGGCCTGAAGTGCTGGCATCCCATATGGGCGCCGGTTACAGTCCCAGCTGCTGCTCCACTTTCTATCCAGCTCTCTGCTATAACCTGGGAAAGCAGTAAAAGATGGCCCAAATCCTTGGGCCCCTGTACCTGTGTGGTACAGAGGAGACCCGGAGGAAGCTCCTGGCTCCTGATGGGCACAGCTCTGGCTGCTGCAGCCAATTGGGGAGTGGACCAGCAGATGGAAGACCTCCTTCCTTCCCTCCCTCTTTCCCTCCCTCCCTCTCCCCTCTCCCTTTCTCTCTCCCTCCCTCTCCTCTAACTCTGACTTCCAATAAATAAAATCTTTAAAAAAAAAAAACTCCCATCAAATAAAAACTCAATACCAGATAGCTTTGCTACTTAACTCTACCAAACATTTAAATTATTTTTAAAAATAGATGAGAGGCCGGTGCCGCGGCGCCAGCATTCCGGGTTCTAGGCCCGGTTGGGGCGCCAGATTCTGTATTGGTCGCTCCTTTTCCTGTCCAGCTCTCTGCTGTGGCCAGGGAGTGCAGTGGAGGATGGCCCAAGTGCTTGGGCCCCTGCACCCCATGGGAGACCAGGAGGAAGCACCTGGCTCCTGCCTTCAGATCAGCGCGGTGCGCCGGCCGCTGCGGCCATTGGAGGGTGAACCAATGGAAAAAGAAGACCTTTCTCTCTGTCTCTCTCTCTCACTGTCCACTCTGCCTGTCAAAAAATAAAAATAAAATGAAAAAAGAGATTAATCATCATGATGAAGTGAGATTCATTCCAAGAATGCAAGGGATGGTTCAACAGGCAAATCAGTAACAGTGATACACCACATAAACCACATCATCAAAATGAGCAAAATCACAAGATCATTTCAAATGATGCACAAAAGGCATCTGATAAATTTCAACATCACTTCATGATAAAACTCTAATCCAATTATGTGTAAAAGCAACATAGCTCAACATAATAAAGGCCACATATATAGATAACAACCCAACAGCAAACATCATATTGAATGGAGAATAAACTGAAGGCTTTCTTTCTTAAAATCTGAAAGACAAGGATGTGGGCCCACCTTCTTCACTTTTATTCAACACCGCACTAGAGGTCCTAGCTAGAGCACAGCCATTGTAGAAAATTGTGTGAGGCTTTCCCAAACACTAAAAATGGAACTACCATCTGATATGACTTATCAATCCCACTCCTGAGTATATATCCAAGGGAAATAAAATCCATCATTTATTGAGGGACATGAGTACTCCTATGTCTTTGGCAGCAGTATTCACAAGAACTCCAAAACAGAAACAACATAAATGTCCATTAACTGATAACTGGATAAAGAAAATGTGATAAATAAATACATGCCAGAGTTTTACTTAGCCATAAAACAGGTGAAACCCTGTCATTTGCAACAGCAAGGATGGCACTGAATATAATTAAGTGAAATAAGCCAAATAGAGAAAGATAAATATCACATGACGTTAACTATATAGAGTAAAAAAAAAAAAATGCAATCACGGTTAACAGAGACTGGAGAGGGAGAGGAGAGAGAACTGGGAAAGATTAATTGATGGGTACTAGGTTATAGTTAGACAGGTCCAAGAAGTACTATGGTTCTATCGCAACAGTAAGGTAAAGACAGATAATGTTATCTTACTGTATGTTTCTCTGTTAAAAAAAACTACAAGACAATCATTTTGGGTATTTTCATTACAAATGTTAATGCTTGAAAGGATAAATATATTTAGCTTGGCTGGACATTACATACGTATACATGTAATGGAGTATCACATGGTACCCCATCAATATGCACAAGTTTTATGTCTATTACTTTTTAAAATATATATATTAAAAATTACCTGTTAGTATCAATTTCCTAGCTTTGCTAATTATACTACAGCCCAGCTAAGACATTATCATCAGGCAAATCAAGTGAAGGGTACATGGGAAGTCTCCTACTTTTACAACCTCTTTGAATCTAAAATTATTTCTAAATTAACTAAACATAAATGACCTGTTGAATAACTCACTGTTTTCTAAAAGGTGTCATAAGTAAAAGTGTTTTCTGTTACAGAAGAAAGCAGTCAAAATCCAAGAGTAGCTGAGACACAATATTAGCTTCTTTCAGTCATCAAATTAGCATTAGCTGTAGTAAACCAAAAAGAAATTTCTCTCCATTCATTAACGAAACTGTAACTGTAATGTGCAATGGTATGTCGTAGTTCTAAGAGTATCCTGTTGATTAGTCATTCCACTAAACAAATGCTTATGTGCTGATTGCTTAGAACTGACCTCGACGCAAAGTTGCCAAGCCCTTGAGGGGTTCAATTATCAATCCTAGTTTTCTACTCTTCTAGGCTTTTCTTAGGCACTCCATTACCTGTTTTGTGTCCATTTCTAAATCAGCAATACAGTGAAATGGGCCAGATACTTTATTCTGTAAAGCTCTGAAATTCCAAGAAATTATAGTCACAATATCAAAAGAAGGAACAGAAAGGAATAAAGGAACAGGAAATATATCAGCAGAGTAAATTAATTCAAACCCAACAGGAAAGGCTAACACACAAAAATAACCTTCAACTAATGTCATAAAACTGACACAGTGAATAATAAATCCCAGCTCCCTCTGGGATTTTGCTGCCATTCATTCCTACTCTTAAGAATTTAAGAAGTTAGAACCTTTATAAGAAAGGCTATTTACTTTGTATCCATTACAAAGCAACCTTATCACGGGAACATAAAGAAAGAAAGTAGAAAGAATGCTCATTACTATTTAACGTCAACTATAAAATACAGTATAGTATAAGTTTAAAGCTCATTAAAGGCCAGAACACAAACCTGCTATGAACTGTTTTGGTTTAGGCATATCTCCTTGTCCCTCTAGCTTTTCCCATCTCACAGCCTCTGGCTTTTTCATTTTAATTTCAATCTGGAAGAAACAACAAAAAAATCCATTATTCAACGTAAAATATATAGAATTTAAAAAATTAAACCGCACAAAATTTTTGTAAGATAGTGCCTTTGAGTTTCTTTAAATTACACAAGACTAAATTTGAAGAACTATAAAACATTTCTATACTTAAGTCACCCTTTCATACACAACATACATTTTGTATTAGCTACAATGAAGAGTCTAGAAATTTATTTCTTTAGCTTTGTCTCCCCCAGACCCTACTTTCTAAAGCAGCTCTCTCAATGAGGGATAACTCTGCCACCTAGGAACATCTGGCAATGACTGGAAACACTGTTGTCACAACTGGTGTAAAGGGAAGCGCTGCACTGCCATCTATGGAGTTCAGACCACGGGTGCCACTGAACATCACCCCGTACAGCGCAAGCCTTCACAAATCACAAAATATCAATGATGACACCAGGAAAGATGGTATTCCAAAATAATTACTGTATTCACATATGCATTAACCTTTTTTTTAGTGGAGAAATTTATTCAACTGTGTAAAACACCACTAATGTACTCTTTTTCAATAATTCTTTCAAAAATTACCTGCATCAAGTATCTCTTACCTGAAATGCTTGGGACAAGAAGTGTTTCAGATTTTTCAGTATTTAATTTTGGAATGTTTGCATGTATACAATGGGATTATTCTGGACATGGGACACAGGTCTAAACACAATTTTTATTTATTTATTTATTTTTGACAAGCAGAGTTAGAGAGAGAGAGAGAAAGGTCTTCCTTTTTTCCATTGGTTCACCCCCCAAATGGCTGCTGCAGCTGGCGCAATGCGCCGATCCGAAGCCAGGAGCCAGGTGCTTCTTCCTGGTCTCCCATGCGGGTGAGGGGGCCCAAACACTTGGGCCATCCTCCACTGCACTCCCGGGACACAGCAGAGAGCTGGACTGGAAGAGGAGCAACCGGAACAGAATTCAGCTCCCTAACCGGGACTAGAACCCAGGGTGCCGGCGCCATAGGCGGAGGATTAGCCTAGTGAGCCGCAGTGCTGACCTAAACACAATAAATGTTTCATATACATCTTCAGATATACATCATCTAGAAGTAATTTGTTTTTAAAGATTTATTTATTTATATGAAGTCAACAGTTACACAGAGAGGGAGAGACAGAAAAAGACATCTTCCATCTGCTGGCTTATCTCCTAAATGGCAGCAATGGCAAGAACTGGCCAGGCCAAAGCTGAAAACCAGGAGTTTCAGATCTCCCAGATGGGTAGCAGAAGGAAATGACTAAAACAGGAGCTCTGAGGTATGACAGAAAACCCATGAAAAATACAGACAGAAAAAGATAAGAAGATAGACTACAAAGAGTGTCTGAGTGCTTTCTTAAGTTTACTTAAATGAAAAGTTAACACCACTCTAGTAACATTTTTTACTTTTAAAACTTTATTTTCACTTTATTTGAAAGGCAAAGAGACAGAGATCTTTCATCTGCTAATTCATTCCCCAAAGGCACCCAAAAGGCTGGGGCTGGGCCAGGCTGAAGCCAGGAGCCTGGAATTCAATCTGGGTCTTCCACACAGGTGTCAGGGACCCAAGCCAAAATCTGCTGTCTTCTAAGATGTACGTTAGCAGGAAGCTGGAAGTTGAGGACTGGAGATTCCTAAACCAGGCACTCACATAGGATATGGCATCCCAAAGGATGACTTAAACTTTGCACAAAATGCCCACCCCAGCATCTTCTAGTTTCTAATCAAAATTGATCCCCTAGAATGTACCCTTACCTCTAACACATAGCACTTACACCTACTTTTTGTCTTGCTTACAAATAATGCTTTCATCTCCATTTTTGCCTTGCAAAAATCAGCATTTTCAGTGCAAACATTAAACACAATAACAAACATTATGCAAAGAATTTAAATTAAAAATTGAATTAGAATTTTACATTTTTTAGTATAAGAACTTCTCAAATCCTCTAAAATGAACAATTACTTTATAGAAAGTAAAAATGCCATTAATATTTTTTCATTTACAGTATTCAGTGAAAATATTGATAAAAAATAGTGTTATTTTTGGTTGTCATGGCTGGGATCTTTACCAAAAGGAGACAGAAATCCAGTATATGGCAATGACACAGTAGTAAAAGGGCCATTAAGATCATCTTAGAATTTAAAATTCATCTTGCTCCTCTAATTCCCAATGCATCTGCAAATGAGGATACACAGTGTACATATCATGTCACTAAACTCAGCCACAGAGTGTCTTATAGTCACACTTCATGTTCTTGCACTATGCATGCTTTATAAAGTTCCCTGTTTCACATTAAGACCAACAGAGACTAGTACTCACATGTAAGGGAAGCCACTATAAATAAAGTAATTGTGCTGTACCATAAAAGAGGCCTTTATAAAGCTAAAGTCAAAGCTCTTATCTGGAACAGCCTGTTTCAAATGAAATAAGTTGTCCTGACCTTGAAATTATACTTGGTCCAGGACTAATCTTCCATGAATTTGCTTTTATTTCTACCTTACTTTTGATGCTTATACATACTTTTAAAAATGAAAGTGTTCAGTCTTGATGATTCTGGCAGATCTTTCTAGAATTACCTTAAGTCCAATTTCAGCGTCTTTTTTTTTTTTTTTGGACAGGCAGAGTGGACAGTGAGAGAGAGAGAGAGAGAGACAGAGAGAAAGGTCTTCCTTTGCCGTTGGTTCACCCTCCAATGGCCGCCGCGGCTGGCACACCGCGCTGATCCAATGGCAGGAGCCAGGTACTTCTCCTGGTCTCCCATGGGGTGCAGGGCCCAAGCACTTGGGCCATCCTCCACTGCACTCCCAGGCCACAGCAGAGAGCTGGCCTGGAAGAGGGGCAACCGGGACAGAATCCGACGCCCTGACCGGAACTAGAACCCGGTGTGCCGGTGCCACAAGGCGGAGGATTAGCCTAGTGAGCCGCGGCGCCGGCCTAGAGTCTTATTATAATCATTAAAATGTCATTCCATTTTCACTGAAGTTAAAAAAGAAAAAACCTTAGGGGCTGGTACTGTGGCACAGCAGGTGAGGAATCCCATATGGGCACTGGTTCGAGTCCCAGCTGCTCCTCTTCTGATCCAGCTCTCTGTTATGGCCTGGGAAAGCAGCAGAGGATGTTCCAAGTGCTTGGGCCACTGTACCCGTATGAGAAACCCAGAAGAAGCTCCTGGCTCCTGGCTTCAGCCTGGCACAGCCCCAGTTGTTGCAGCCATTTGGGGGAGTGAACCAGCAGATGGAAGACTTGTCTGTCTGTACCTCTTTTTAACTCAGCCTTTCAAATAAATAAAATAAACCTAAAAAAATAAAACAGACAAAACAAAACTTCAAAAGTTAACAGAAGGGGCCAGCACTGTGTAGTGGGTAGAGCCACCACCAGCTGTGCCAGCATCCCATATGGGCACCAGTTCTAGTCCTGGCTGCTCTACTTCCGAGCCAGCTCCCTGTTAATGTGCCTAGAAAAGCAGCAGAAGATGGCCCAAGTCCTTGAGTCCCACACTCACATGGGAGAACCAAAAGAGGCTCTAAGCTCCTGGCTTCAGATCAGTGCAGCTTTGGCTGTTGTGACCATTTGGGGATGAACCAGTGGATGGAAGACCTCTCTCTCTGCCTCTCTAAATCTGCCTTTCAAACAAATAAATAAATCTTTTTTTTTTAAAAGTTAATTCAAAACTTTGGTAGTTTCCTTGAATGTTGCTCTAATATCACCAGGAGGTCTTTTCAAGACGCCATAATATCCCAAGGCAGTATTCGAGTAAAAATCTCTTCTTGCTGGATGATCAGTTTTCAACATTGCATACACTACCACGTCCCACTAAGGTTTCTTCTGCATAACAGAGAATTTATTAATTTTTTCACTGAAATGAATTTCAGATTTACAGAGAAACCATAAACCATGGGTGGGAAATATCCAGCCTGGGGCCATATGTTGCCCACAAAATCATTTGGTACAGCCCTTTGCAAAGGCACCAGCAGGCAAGACTCAAAATTCAACAAAGCTACACAGGCTAATTTTTTAAGGTAATAATTTTGTTTGGCTTGCAAATGATGTTATAAATATCCATATGGCCGTTGGCAGGAAAAAGGTTTGCCAAGCCTGCACAAAAAAACTTCCAATAAATGTCATACATAGTGACAGATCTATGTATTGGAAAATACCTAGCTATCCAGAAGGCAGTATGTCAGAAAGTTATCAATGATGAGTCTGAGTCATTTTTTCAGCTCTAAACTTTTTCAAATTTTCTATAATATGTTCAAATACATATTTATTGCTTGTATAGACTTATAAAAACCTAATTAGGATAAAATAACAATAATAATATTTGTTGAGCATGCTAGGTGCTTCACTTACTAATATCTCACTTAATAGAAACATGCTACAACAGGAGGCTACTCTCCTTATTTTAACATCAGATAAGAGAGCCAACAGATGGACTACCTTGCTGGAAATACCTTTTTCAATTAGAATTTTTACATATCTTTTTAGAAATAAGCAGGAGAACAAGACAAGTCATCAGTTGTGTAATTAGGAAGAGTCAAAAATATATGCCATTTGTTGGACTTAGCTGTATGACCACAAGCAAGTAATTCAATTTCAGTGAATCTTTGTTTCTCCTATAAAGCATGAATAATAAATCTTAATTCATTTACAGTTCTTACAAGGACTAAAAGACACCATGTATAAGAAGAGCATAGCATCATGTCTGGCAAATAACAATATATATCAGTATTTCCAACATCATTATAGTCAGCTGAAAAACCACTTTTAACATTTGTGGGTTTTTTCTACCTATAACCTGGGTATAAAAATACCTGTACCATGCAGCAATTTATGAGAATCACATGAGCTAATAATATACAGTACAATGCCTGGCATGTAACGTAGTTCTAATAATTCATTACTGTAGTTTCCCACAGGTCAAAACAACATGGGAGGGGCTGGTGTTGTGGTACAGGAGGTTAAGCTACACCTGCTATGCCAGCATTCCACATCAGAGTGCCAGTTCAAGAACTGGCTGTTGCACTTCCAATCCAGCTCTTTGCTAATGGGCCAGGGAAAGTTGCAGAAGATGGCCCAAGTTCTTGGGTCCCTGCCACCCATGTGGAAGACCCTGATGGGAGTTCAGCCTCCTGGTTTCGGCATAATTAGCCACAAGCGTTTGGGCTCTCTGGGGAAGGAACAAGCAGATGGGAATCTTTCTGTCTCTTCTTCTGTCACTCTCTTTTCAAAAGAAAAAAAAAATCTTAAAATACAATAACATGGGAAAACTCTACTACATTATGTATTATGGCACAGAAAATTAAGTCACCACTTGAGATACTCACATCCTGTACTAGAATGATGGTTTGAGTACCGGCTACTTCACTTCTGACCCAGCACCTAAGTAACAACACCTGGGAACCTGTTCAAGTGCACGATTCTAGGTTTTCATGTTTTATATTGTGTTAATACAAAAAAATCATTCTGATTAAAAATAGGAATGCAAGATCATTTCCACAAGGATAAATTTACTCTAACGGACTAACAATTCTCATTCTTAAAAGCTATAATATTAATCTTTACTATGTAGCTGCCACTGAAGTCATAATCCTGAGACTGTGCAAACGGAATATTGTCATAAAATGAAGATGAAACAAAAGCAGTGTTTCTTAGTTTAAAAAAAATAATTGGGGCCAGTGTCATGACATAGCAGGTGAAAGTGCTGCCTAGGATACTAGCATCCTATATGGGCAAGGGTTCATGGTCTGGCTGAACCACTTTTTTTTTTTTTTTTTTTTTTGGACAGGCAGAGTGGACAGTGAGAAAGGTCTTCCTTTGCCGTTGGTTCACCCTCCAATGGCTGCCGCGGCTGGCATGCTGCGGCCGGCGGGCACCGCGCTGATCCCAAGGCAGGAGCCAGGTGCTTATCCTGGTCTCCCATGGGGTGCAGGGCCCAGGGACTTGGGCCATCCTCCACTGCACTCCCGGGCCACAGCAGAGAGCTGGCCTGGAAGAGGGGCAACCGGGACAGAATCCAGCGCCCCGACCGGGACTAGAACCCGGTGTGCCGCAAGGCGGAGGATTAGCCTAGTGAGCCGCGGCTCCAGCCTGAACCACTTCTGATTCAGCTCTCTGCTAACGTGCCTATGAAGGCAGAGGAGGATGGTCCAAGTGATTGAGCCTCTGCACCCATGTGTGAGACAAGCAAAAATTCCTGGCCCCTAGCTTCAGCTCAGCCCAGCTCCAGCTGCTGTAGCCATTAGGAGAGTAAAAGGAAGATTCAAAGGATGGCAGATCTGTCTCTCCCTCCATATGTGTTCAACTCTGCCTTTCAAATCAATCAATCTTTAAAAAAAAAAAAAGGGTGATCAGGCTGAAACAAAAACTTGGTATTCAATAAAAGGTAGAAGCAGCTATCAGTTATTTAAAAGCAAGAATTTTGACTTGGAAGAACATACTATATTATGGAATATTTAGTTAAGAGATGCTATTTTCATTAATTTAAGGGTCACACATTTTCATATTTTTAGGGCAAATTATGTTTCACTCAAATTAATACTACTCAACTAACGGCTATATAGTAATACGTGATATTCATTTAATCTTGAAGGTAGAAAAGAAACTAGGACTCTGAAAAGCAAAGAAATGGACAGGTGTTGCGGTACAGTCAATTATGGCACCACTCAGGATGCCCATACACCATACTGAAGTGCCTGGCGTCAAGTCCTGCCTCGGCTTCAGATCCAGTTTCCTGGTAATGTACCTGGGAGGCAGAAGAGGATGACCCAAGTATTTGGAACCCTGCCAACCACATGGGAGACTACAACAGAGTTCCTGGCTCCTGGCTTCAGCCTGGCCCACTTCAGGTATTACAGGCATTTGGAAGATCTCGCCCTACCGCCACTGGCACACTATCTTTCAAATATGTAAATAAATAAATAAATATTTTTAAAAAGTAAAGAAACAGCCCTCTAAATAGATTTTATGGAAACTCTAATTTTAAGTAAATCTCCTAAGCAAAATACATCCTTCTCTAAATCCACTCAGATTCAAGACATGGATATGTGAAACACATTCAAGACATCTGAATATATTAAAAGCAAATTATTTCCCTCTTAATGCCATAGTTAAATAAGCCTCAGTAACTCAGATATTTTGCTATTTTGTCTCCCTCTGCTGTATAAAAAAGGAAAGGATTCAAAGGTTTCATCATTTAGTTTCCTTAAGTTACAATTAAGAAAAATTCTGGGACCTGCATTGCAGTGTAGTGGGTGTTGGTTCAGGTGCTGACTACTTCCATTCTGGTCAAGCTCCCTGCTAATAATGCCCTGGGAAAACAGTGGAGAATAGTCCAGGTGCTTGGGCCCTTGCCACCCATGTGGGAGACCTGGCCTGGAGGAGGCTGGAGGCTCCTGGCTCTGGCTCTGGCCTGGTCCTATCCTGGCCACTGAAGCCATTTGGGGAGTGAACCAGCAGATGGAAGATAAGGATCAGTATCTCAATCTCCCTCTCTGTAATTCTTTTAATTAAATTATTAAAATAATTTTTTAATTTGTTTCCCATAAAATAGTTTGAAGATTAGTAGTTGATCAAAAATAAAAATATATATATGTGTGTATGTATGTATAGACAGAAATATACAGATACAAAATAGGGAGATTCCAGAGTCATGACAAGAAAAATAATCATCCTTTAGAATACACCTTTAGAAAAACCTAGACAAAGAAGCACTAGTTTTGGCTGGCAATCAGAAATGAAAATTCATTTAGTATGCATGTTCATAAAATTTTACTAACAATATGATCTTGGGGAAATCCAAGAACTCAGCTCTTTTCTACCTGTAAAACTAGTAAAAATAGCTTACTGTCTACTTCATAGAATTAATATCAGGACCCAATTTAAATTCTTTCACTAAACAAATATTGAGCACCTCCCACGTGCAATACACAGCAAAAGTTGCCAAATTTAGCAAATAAAAATACAGCATGAAATATAGGTATTTATATTAAAACTTATTCACTATTTGAAATACAAATGAACTTTTTAAAAAATCTGAAATAGAAGTTTTCAGGTCATTTATCTATTTACATTAATAAACTGAAGGGGACATACATTAACAATGTCTTAATAAGAAATGTACACAAAAATAAGAAAATCCATTTTCTGATCCATCTCCCTCTCAATCTACCTAGAGCTTTGTGCTTGATTACTCAAAATTCTTTTTTCTTTTTTTAAAAGATTTATTTATTTGAAAGACAGAGTTACTGAGAGAGGCAGAGACAGAGAGAGAGCGAGGTCTCCCATCTGCTGGTTCACTCCCCAGATGGCTGCAGTGGCCAGAGCTGGGCAGATAAAAAGCCAGGAGCTTCTTCCAGGTCTCCAACATGGATGCAGGAGCCCAAGGATTTGGGCCATCCTCCGCTGCCTTCCTAGGTGCATTAGCAGGGAGCTGGACTGGAAGTGGAGAAGCCCATATGAGTTGCTGGTGCTGCAGGCTGGGGTTTTAACTTGCTGCATCACAACACCGGCCCCTCAAAATTCTTTTATCAAACAAATTTTATACTGTTTGGATAGGGCCTATGACAGACTCAGATCCTGGTAAGATTTCACATCTTTTCTCAACTGCTATTGTCCCAAGCTGTTGTTTCCCCGTGTCTTCCTCATAATGAGCCATCTTTTATTTATTTTATTTATCTTCAAATACATTTTTAAAAGGGCAACTCCATTTTAATTACATTTAATTACACTTCTTAACTTTGCGCTTCCTGTGCCAAGCCCATGCAACTGTCCTTTTCTCTTTGCCAGCCCACTTAACCCTTCTACATGAAACTGGGAGGTGGGTAATGGGACAGGAAAAGAAAACCTGATCCTATTTCATGATAAGTCACATATCCTTAGAATATAATAGTTAATAACAGTACATTGCAAGACTTGTATATAAAAAAAGGCATAGTAATAGAAAAAGTTCACCTACATCATTCATTCCCATTAACTTATCTATCATGAACCTTCATACAATACCACACCTGAAAGGATCTCAGAGCTTCATTTATTCCATATTCCTCATTTTACAGATGATAAAAATTCACTCCTGTAATCATTTTGTGATAAAAGCAAATTCATAGTGTACAGAATTAGAGTCAGATCTTTTGTTTCAGTCAATATTTTTCCTACTAAATTTACTACTAAGATCTTTATTGATATTTAAAATTTTCCCTAAATACTACTTGTATACATATTTTTTTAATCTAAAGGAATCTAAAAATTGGAAACTCAAACTGTAATTTAAATTCTCATTATTCACTCAGAATAAAGTAAAATTTAAAATTTAGCTTAACTGGGGCTGGTGCTGTGACTTAATTGGTTAAGCCTCCTCCTGTGGCGTCAATATACTATTCAGGCACCAGTTCATGTGCTGGCTGCATCACTTCCATTCCAGCTCTCTGCTAAAGGCCTGGGGAAGCAGCAGACGGCCCAAGTCCTTGGGTCCCTGCACCCATGTGGGAGACCCAGAAGAAGCTCCTGGCTTCAACTGGCCCAGCTCCAGCCATTGCGGCCATTTGGGGAAGTGAACCAGCTGACAGAATACCTCTCTGATCTCTTCCTCTAAGTCTTTAAACTAAACAATAAAACTAGGGGCTGGCGCTGTAGCATAGTAGGCTAACTCTCAGCCTGTGATACCGGCATCCCATATGCCAGTTCTTGTCTCAGGTGCTCCTCAGGTGATCCAGCTCTCTGGTTATGGTCTGGGAAAGCAGTGGAGGATGGACCAAGTGCTTGGGCCCCTGCATCCATGTGGGAAACCCAGAGGAAGCTCCTGGCTTTGGATCAGCCCAGCTCCAGCCGTTGCAGCCATTTGGGGAGTGAACCAGTGGATAGAAAATCTCTCTCTGTAACTCTGCTTCTCAAATAAATAAGTACAATCTTTAAAAAAGATATAAATAAAGAAGCAAATCTACAGTTTCTATTTTAAATTGAGGTTGGAGGAGAAGAGTATCTGTACAACAGACCAAACTGATAGGTTCAAAAGAGGCACTGAACTCGTTATTATCTTTAGAAACACTTCTTCATTGAAACGTATTAATATGTATCGCTCACACACACCAACTGCTGTATGAGCTTTTTTTGTTTGTTTGTTTACTTATTTTTCATCTACTTAATAGGCACAGCAACCCTGAGAAAGAGACAGAGACAGAGAGAGAGAAGAGAGAAAGGGAGAGATTGAGATTGATCTTCTGTCTGGTAGTTCACTCTTTAAATGTCCTACAACAGCCAGGGCTGGGCCAGGATGATGCCAGGAGCCTGGAACTCAAATGGGTTTCCCAGTATCACTGTCCGCCTCCCAGGATGCATTATCAGGGCAGAGGACTGGAAAGGAACTAACCAGTACTCAAATCAGCATCCCACGTAGCAGCTTAACCCACTACACCACAATGCCTGCCCCATCTTGTCTTTTATATTCCACTGTACTAAAATCTGGGGAGTAAAAACCCTGGTAATCAAAAATTATCACTCTTTTCTGTCCCTTTTAGAGATAAGTGACTAAAAGGATATACAAATTTATAATCTCATGGGCAATTAGTTCACCGCAGTACTTTTATTTTAAAAACATTACCAGTGACAATCCTTTTCAATTGCCTTACCTTTGTTGAAAGTACTTTAAAGGTACTCTGTTCTGGAATTATAGGATGAAGAAGTCTCAATTTTAAATTGTAATCCTCTCCAGAAGGAAGTTTCACTACAGCAGACAACTAATGAACACAAAATTATCATATTTTATAAATTTAATGAAGGTTAAAATGAACTCAATAAATCACAGAAATTTAGTATCACAGATTATTTTAAAACTTTACATGAGAGTATACCACATAAGTGTAACCAAATCATATATCTTACTATGTCAACCAAGTTCTGTTTTGAATTCTGAATCTATAGAAAAAAAAATGAACATCTAGCCTTAACCTACAATATAATCTAATCCCAAAACTTTAAATGATTCAAGCTTAAAAGCAATACTTCAGATTTTATTCAATTTCTACATTATCTCAGGAAGAAATGGCATATATTTGATAAAGTACTATAGGTTATTCTGCAATATTCCAAACAACAGTATTTAATCTCAATATAAAAAATGATTCAAAAACTAATGACCTCTTTTTCTGAAAATTCCACATTTACATCATTCTTCTGAACATTCTTGATCATAAGTGTAATGATTACTTGAGATTCTGTTTGATACCAGTCATACCTATTTAAAAAAAAAAAAAGAAAAAGAAACTTAAAACAGCACTTCTAATTTTCCAAGTTGTTTATCAAAATAAACTAATCTGATAAACAACAAGAGCTCCACCTTGAGGAACAAAATGGCAAAACAGCTGCTGATTCACAGAAAACAATTTGATGTTAACTAATTTTCTATTATCTGTTCTATACTAATAGAAGGAAAACAGTAAAGTAAATGATGCCCAAAGCAGCTATTCATTCACAAAAACAATTTAAACAAATTGTCTATTATCCACACTAATGGAAAAAAATAGTAAGCTAGAAGCTGCCCAAACCTTACCAGTGGAATTAAATACTTACATGATTTTCTGGATTCTGGCTTATATCTAACAGTTTTATTAGGCACCACCAATAAGAGTTTTACACTCACATCAACCTAACACTAACATGAAGTAAGCAACTCTATCCCTATTTTACAGATGCAAAAACCTAAGCTCAGAAAGTGAAGCAGTAAGCCAACTGAGGTACAATGGACCCAGTGAATTTGAGTCAACACTCCAAGCTCTCTTAACAGAAGCTGGCAGCAAATAGCCCTGAGCATAGGGAACAGAAGCAAGAGAACTAAAATTTAAAATAAGGTGTAAATTATTGCACCAGGCACATTACATACAATACCTTTCTTTAATCTCAAGGTACCCAGGAAGATCAGTGTGTCTAAAGATTTCAACTGTGTGCAATTAACACTGAAAGCTCTAAAAATGTAGGAAATAAGCTCCCTGAGGGTAGAGCTATTTATTTTGTCACTACAATATTCCTAGGATCAAGCATAGTGCCCTCATACCGGTATTTGTTAAATCAAATATTAGATTATTTTATGCTTCAAACACTGTAATTATTAGTTGATTTTATGTACCCTATACTTGCTGCTGCCAAAATTCCTTGTCTACTAGGAACTTGGGAGTTTCATCTGGTACCTCTCCAGAAAGAACATAAATGAACTGTTAACATTTCTAAGCAAGTTTAGGTAATTATGTCAAAAAGCAACTTGATTAAAGAAATGAATTTTAGGAGTCTCACAGTTTGCCTCTAAAATTCAGTTAGGATGCAAAGCTCCAGATCAATGCTTTGTGTTTCTTTCTGATACAGTTCTAAGAATACAAGTTGTACACGTGGCTAATAAATAGAGTCCAAGACTCACTAGTTGCTTATTCATTATTGTAACTGTTGCCCCTGGCAATATTAACTTTCAACTCATGCAGAATGTTCCTATGAAAAATTTACCCAAATATAAAAGGCAGGACAAGTTAGTATTCTATTAAGCCTACTACAAATTTAATTATCTGTATTTAATACCATCAATCTAATTCCAAGAGATTCTTTTTTTTTTTAAACTTTTATTTAATGAATATAAATTTCCAAAGTACGGCTTATGGATTACAATGGCTTCCCCCCCATAACGTCCCTCCCACCTGCAACCCTCCCCTTTCCCACTCCCTCTCCCCTTCCATTCACATGAGGATTCATTTTCGATTCTCTTTATATACAGAAGATCAGTTTAGCATACATTAAGTAAAGATTTCAACAGTTTGCTCCCACACAGAAACATAAAGTGAAAAATAATAGATGATCTTTTAAATGATGATGAAATCAGATCAGACCTATTGTCATGTTTAATCCCAGTGAGAGTCAAGTTGGGAATTGCTAATTTCTTCTTTTTTTTTTTTTAACAGAAGATCAGTTTAGTATACATTAAGTAAAGATTTCAACAGTTTGCACCCCCATAGAAACACAAAGTGAAATATACTGTTTGAGTACTCGTTATAGCATTAAGCCTCAATGTACAGCACATTAAGGACAGAGATCCTACATGAGGAGTAAGTGCACAGTGACTCCTGTTGTTGACTTTACAAATTGACACTCCTGTTTATGGCATCAGTAATCTCCCTATGCACCAGTCATGAGTTTCCAAGGCTATGGAAGCCCCTTGAGTTCTCCGACTCTTATCTTGTTTAGACAAGGTCATAGTCAAAGCCAAGAGATTCTTAATATATGGAATGGTAATGTAATATGGAGTCAGATGACACAACTTTAACTAAGTATAAACAATAATACAATCAGAAAACAGCCTTAAAATTAGTTTTTCATAAGGCTGTAACACAATTTTACAACTAAGACACACTTGAAGTCATATGGTAAGGACTTATTTACCATTAACTACAGTTTTTCCCCCTTTATAAATATTTAAATACATCATTTTATGAAACACTTACTTGATTTTTGACTGAGTCCGCTGGGATGCAGACTGATTTTGACAAGGTGAAAAAGAAAGATTTTTTCCAAGTTAGTTTAGCAATTTTATATTTAAAATGTACCATTAATTTACCTAGCTAAATAGTTATTTTTTTATGGAATAACTTCATAAAGACTTTCTTCAAAGATAAAGCATGGTACCCATAATTGTTAAGCAATACTAGTCTTTACACAAAAAATTAGCATGTTCTGTATTTTTAAAATTTTATTAGCTTTAATTTAAAAACACTTCTAAAATAAAAGACTTTCAGAGGAGCTTAGTTTTCGGGCTTAACAATGACATCAAACACTGTTCTGAAACCTGTAAAGTAGTATTTCTGTGGTGGCTTCCTAGTATCTTTCCCCACTCATGGCTTCACCATAACACGAATGTTCATTGGTGCTAAAAGCTGTTTATATACTATTAGCCAAAATTTACTGTTAAAAGCTTAAATTCATTAAAAAATAACATCACAATTTCTCAACTCCAGTATTTCTGGTAACTGAAAAGACTGAAAGTAAAAACAACAATCTAACACTAAACCAGATACAAATATTTTCAATTTTACTTATCCTTTGTTGTCTTAGTCTACCATAAAAAGCCTTATAAATAATTTCAACTGTTTATTCTAAGAAATGTGATGACTTTTTAGTAATGAAAGGACAATAATCACCCTAACAAAACTAAAACACACCAAATCAACTACAGACTAATTTAATCAAAACAACCCAATTATTTTCATGATTATAAACATCTGTATTTCACCAAAACTTTATTTCAGTTACTAAAGAATGTAATGTTTAAGTGGAATTGATTAACACTGAACCTAGAAATAGCTCATTCTGAGTCTTGTCTCAAATATATTTGGAATTTCAAATAATTAAGTAAAAACATGAAAAACTTTAGACTTACCACTTCAGATTCTGAACCTATTAAAACAGAAAAAGCAAACATTTTCAGACAATGAATTTATAGGCAAAGACACACACATAATTTCTATGCCATAGACGTACTCATTAAACAACTCACAGAAAGCAAGCTGGCTTTACAGTGAATTCTGGTATCATTTTACATTACTAGTAATTTCTTATTAGTAATACCATGATACTATTACAAAATAAATTCTTTCAACTCTCCCTTCCCACTTATGAAACTAAGCAATAAAACAAACTGTATATATACATATGTATCCAAGTGTACATGGGCTATTAAAATTACAGTTAAAAACAAGTTTGTCTGAACCAAAAAGCTTCAAATGTTCACTTCTTTTTCCACTGAAATACCATGGAAAACTTACAAAACATACTTACCATTCTGAGCTTCTTGACACCTTTTAATCCAGACCATGAAATTAGCATCTGCACCTAGAAAGATAGATCTGACTATAACACTACTCATCTGTATAATCTAACATATTCAATCAACAAACACTTACTGAAGTCTACTATGTCCCAAGATGCTATTCCAGGCACCGAGGATTCAGCACTCAACAAAACAGAAATACACATCCTAACAATGGTTATCATACCATACTGTTATAGCTTTAAATCTACCAGAGGTTTTTTAGTTATTCATCAAAAAAAACTGCAGTCAACATTTCTCAGATACAAATAATCATTTCCTCCCACCCTCCCACTCTTAAAGGAGTTTTTCTCTCATATTCAAGAGACCAGAATCAGTTACCCAATATGCCATTATTTAGGGTGAGCTGGAGTCCTCAAAAATGGCAGCTGGGTAGAGGTCCAAGAGTCTCTCCTGGTCCCAACTTGCCATTCAGTGCAGCTACCTACTCAGTTTACTATTCTCAGTAGCTTTCCTTGTTGCCACGTCTTTCCTACAAACACCAAGAAGCATCTTCACACTTTATAAACTCTTGTCACATCTATAAAGTTACAGGACAAGAGACTATTAAGATAGTTACATAGAAAGGTATTTGAAAGTTTTTGCAAAAACGGAACAGAGGGGCTGGTGCTGTGGCATAGTAGGCTAAGCATTGCCTGCAGCGCCAGCATCCCCAATGGATGCCAGTTCCAGTTCCAGCTGCTCCTCTTCTGTTCCAGCTCTCTGCCGTGGCCTGGGAAAGCAATAGATGGTGGTCCAAGTGCTTGGGCCCCTGCAGCCATGTGGGAGACCCAGAAGAGGCTCTTGGCTTCAGATTAGCCCAACTCCAGCCGCTGTGGCCATTTGGGGAATGAAGCAGTGGATGGAAAATGTTTCCGTCTCTCTAACTCTACCTCTCAAATAAATAAAGCTTTAAAAAAAAAAAAAAAGGAACAGAAAGACAAGTTTGGGGCTGGTGTTGTGGCACGGAGAGTTAAGCTGCAGTCTATGTTACAACCCACTGTTCCCACTTCCAATCTAGCTCCCCATAAATGTGCCTGGGAAAGCAGCAGAAGATGACCCACATAGCTAGGCCTCTGCCGCCCATGTGGGAGACCCAGATAGAGTTCCAGGCTCCTGGCTTCAGCTGGCCCAGCCCTGGCCATTGCAGCTATCTAGAGAGTGAACCAGCAGATGTGTGTGTGTATAATTCTGTATTTCAAATACATTAATTTATTCATCTGGAAAAAAGTGTTTATATAGGCTGAGCACTTGATGTAGCAGTTAAGTTGCTGCTTGAGATGCCTGCATCCCGTATCAGAGTGCCTGGATGTGACTCCTGGCTCCACTCCTCATTCCAGCTTCCTGTGCACCCTGAGAGGCAGGAGATGATGGCTCAAGTGGTTGGGTCCTTGTCACCCACTGAATTCTCAGCTCCTAGCTTCAGCCTGGCCCAGCCTTGACTATTATATGAATTTGGGAAGTGAACCAGCAAATGGTGTCTTTGATACATAGAAATAAATCTGAGGGGCTGGCACTGTCGTGCAGCACGTTAAAGCCCTGGCCTGAAGTGCCAGGATCCCATATGAGTGCCAGTTCTATTCCTGGCTGCTCCTCTTCCGATCCAGCTCTCTGCTATGCCCTGGGATATCAGTAGAAGATGGTCCAAGTCCTCCAGCCCCTGTACCCATGTGGGAGACCCGGAGGAAGCGCCTGGCTCCTGGCTTTGGATTGGCGCAGCTCCGGCCGTTGCCGCCATCTGGGGAGTGAACCAGCGGATGGAAGACCTCTCTCTCTGTCTCTACCTCTCTCTGTAACTCTGTCTTTCAAATAAATAAAAATAAAAAATCTTTAAGAAAAAAAAAAGAAATCTGAGTTTATTTTGCTACAAGAAAAACACTGAAATACATTCACATTTTTTGTAGTATGTATTTTCCATGAACTTTTTGAAGACCCCTCATGTTCCTATCTGCATTTAAAAAAAAAAAAAAAGATTTATTGATTTATGTGACAGAGTTACATAGAGAGAGAAGGAAAGGAGAAGGAGAGAGAGAGGTCTTCCATCCGATGGTTCACTCCCCAAATGACCACAACAGCCAGAGCTGCGCCAATCTGAGCCAGCAGCTTCTTCTGGGTACCCCACGCGGGCACAAGGGCCCAAGGACTTGGGCCATCTTCTACTGCTTTCCCAGGCCATAGCAGAGAACTGGATCGGAAGTGAAGCAGCTGGGACTCAACCGGTGCCCATATGGGATGCCGGCACTGCAGGTGGCGGCTTTACCCGCTGTGCCACAGCACCAGCCCCTTATTTCTTTTGTATTCATAATATGACCAAACTTACATGTTTACTTCTCTATAAAAGACTGCTGTAAGATTTCCATTTCCACAGTCTAACTTTTAAGATGAACAAACTTCTGAACAAAGAAGCCAATTAAATTTTCATTTCTCCATTAGAAAAAAATAAAGCCAGACTAAGAAGGGAGAGTACATTAGGTTTTTATATAGCTTTAGGCTTCTAATGGTAAAGTCTGTCTGTGATTTAAATGCTAAAGGCCAATTTAATCAATGTAAGTGAATTCAAATTCTGCAATCAACATGAAATGTCACTAAGAGGAAAAAATAGGTGCTGAGTTTCTACAATTAACTCACAATTACAGTATGGCATTTAGGATGAAGAATGACTGAAGTTCAAGTCGAAGTGTATACTTACTATCTAACTTCTGTCCTTCTGTAAACGCTTCCAGAGCAGCAGCATAGTTTTTCTCATGGTATTCACATATCCTGCATCAGTGTGTGAAAAACAAATTAACACACAAGATCATGGAAAATGGCCCTCTTTAAGAATAAATCTTGGTTTTCTGTACTGCTGAAATAATTTATTTTAAATATATGCTAATGAGCCAAGATATCCTCTATAATACTGTAATACCCAGTACAATTCCCACCAATATTCACATCTGGAATTTATTTCAGAAGGTGTTTAATTGCATATACTTACTCATTCTAAAACATAATTAGACAAAGGAATCAAAAGAGTTTTTTTTTTTCTTTTGGACAGGCAGAGTGGACAGTGAGAGAGACAGAAAGAAAGGTCTTCCTTTGCCGTTGGTTCACCCTCCAATGGCCGCCGCGGCCGGCGCGCTGCGGCCAGCGCACCACGCTGATCCAAAGGCAGGAGCCAGGTACTTCTCCTGGTCTCCCATGGGGTGCAGGGCCCAAGCACTTGGGCCATCCTCCACTGCACTCCCGGGCCACAGCAGAGAGCTGGCCTGGAAGAGGCGCAACCGGGACAGAATCCGGCACCCCGACTGGGACTAGAACCCGGTGTGCCGGCGCCGCAAGGCAGAGGATTAGCCTATGAGCCGCGGTGCCGGCCAAAAGAGTTTCTTTCTTAGAGAATCAAGTCACACTTATCAAAAGAAACAAATTGGGTTTACCAGATACAGGTAATACAAATTCAGAGCTTTCATAGTGTTAACTATAGTCCATTAAGCTTAGTTGTGAAACAGGATGCCCTCTAGTCAAATAAATATAGTAAATTCCAAAAGATAAGAAAGAGATGTGAAATCAGATCCATCTATACCTTGTAGTTTATTCATCACTCTTTTAAAACACATTATACATCTTCTGTCACATACTGCAGGTAATGTAACAGAACTGTAAGCTATATTTAAAATTGAATGTCTCAGCTATGAAATGTATATAATTTTACTATTGATACAGAGCTTACAACTAATTCATTCAACAAATTAAACACTTACTATCTAGTCTAAGGCAAACAAAGGAGTAGTTATCACATACCCTTTTCTCAGCAGAGCAGTGGAATTATTTGGATTGAGTTTCAGCGATTTCTTTGCATCAGCAACAGCATCTGTATATAAAAAGATGGGTTTTTAAGCCATTTATTTACAGACCCTAACAAACACTAATACAAAATTTGAATCCATCTTAGGTTTTTTAAGTTTTCAGGCTGGTGAAAGGCTAAATGTTTTAAATTAGGAAATGCAAATCCATATGTAATTCAAATAAATACTATCCTCATACCTCCCCTTTTGGCCTGGTATTTTAAGAGTTCTTTTTTGGGGGACAGGCAGAGTTAGACAGTGAGAGAGAGATACAGAGAGAAAGGTCTTCCTTCCATTGGTTCACCCCAAAAATGGCCGCTACGGTCGGAGCTACGCCGATCCGAAGCCAGGAGCCAGGTGCTTCCTCCTTGTCTCCCATGCAGGTGCAGGGCCCAAGCACCTGGGCCATCCTCCACTGCCTTCCCGGGCCACAGCAGAGAGCTGGACTGGAAGAGGAGCAACCGGGACTAGAACCCGGGGTACCGGCGCCGCAGGTGGAGGATTAACCAAATGAGCCACGGCGCCGGCCAAGAGTTCATTCTTACAACTCTTCGGTCAATGAGTAAAAGCTCTGTGTCACCATGCTAATCTCCCATTTTCATTAGGAGTTTATTTTCATTGGATTTTTCCCATCTACTTCTCAATTAGAATAATTTTTAAGTTACACAATAGAGAAATGTATTCTTAAATAACAAATGCATACAACAAATATTCTGTGAAATACTAAATGTGATGCTCTTTATTAGTGTATTCAGTTAACTATAAAACCTATCAATTATTCACTCTGAAGGAAGATATCCACAAAATTTAAATGAGCATTATTTGACATAATGTCTGTGATACTTCAACTACATCACGTTGTTGGAAAGAAAATTATCCTCAAAGATAGTATCTATTTTACTTGATTCATTTTGCACCATACAGCATTTGTAAGTAACTTATAAAAATACTCTAAGAAGTTACCACAGTAATTCCCAAGAAGAATATAACAATAAGCTCTTTGACAGTAATACTGTGCATCATCTGGTTTCTGTTCCAAAGCCTTCGTCAGCTCCTACAAATACAAACATGTTGAGTATCAGTACACGTTTTTTAAAAAGCCACTGAATTCCAATTAAAGTAAGATTTTTAATCAAAGAACTTATTGTAAGTTATTTGGAGGAAAGATAACAGGGAAACAAGTTCAGAACTTATCCTTTTTTTTTTTTTTTAAGATTTTATTTATTTATTTGAGAGATAGAGTTACAGACAATGAGAGGGAGAGAGAGAGAAAGGTCTTTCCATTGGTTCACTTCCCAAATGGCCGCAACTATGCCAATCTGAAGCCAGGAGCCAGGAGCTTCCTCCAGGTCTCCCACGCGGGTGCAGGGGCCCAAGAACTTGGGCCATTTTTTACTGCTTTCCCAGGCCATAGCAGAAAGCCAGATTGGAAGTGGAGCAGCCAGGGCTCGAACCGGTGCCCATATGGGATGCTGGTGCTGTAGGATGAGGATTAACCTACTGTGCCACGGTGCCGGCCCCCAGAGCTTTTCCTTTTAAGATTGCTATCTTCCTTTCTCCTCCGCCCATCCAAAAGCATACTACCTAATGTAACACCTATGCCAAGCACTCAGCAATTCCTAGCCCACAATAAGAACTCAATAAATGATAATCACTATCTCATCTACTCTGAAAAGTTTAGTTGACATATATTGACCCACACAAATTTTCTCCTTATTTGGAGAAGACTCAAAGATCATGTAGGATTTAAGCTTGGAAAATGTGAAGCTATCCAATAAAAAATAACTGGTAGTTAAATCTCAAGCTCAATAAATACGCGATCAAGCTTACCTGGGCCTCCTATGTTTTCTTTTTTTAAGATTTATTTATTTATTTGAAAGGCAGAATTAGAGAGAGGAAGAGGCAGAGAGAGAGAGAGAGAGAGAGAGGTCTTCCATCCAATGGGTCACTCTCCAAATGGCTGCACAGCTGGAGCTGAGACTATCTAAAGCCAGGAGCCAGGAGCCTCCTCCAGGTCTCCCATGTGGGTGCAGGGGCCCAAGAACTTGGACTATCCTCTACTGCTTTCCCAGGCTGTAGCAGAGATCTGGATCGGAAGAAGAGCAGTCAAAACTTGAAGGGATGCCAGCACTGCAGGTGGCTATTTCACCCACTATGCCACAGAGGTGGCCCCCTCCTCTATTTTCTGTCAGTGGCAAACAACCCCAACAGACTACAACATCCTGTTCAAAGCCCAGATACAATTTCATATCTATTATCAATAGACGAGTTAACACCAGAGAGATTAAAATTTTCACTGGCCTGGGAAGTCATCCTACATAAGTAGCTGCTAGAACAATAATGATGCAAGAATTCACACAATTAGTGTGACCAAAAAGTGCAGACCAAAAGAACACTTTAACTCTGCCTATACTCCTTAGGGATTTGGTTGGTTTTCTTAGGTTACAGTATTTCAATAGCCCCACATGTAAGCCAGTAGTGAGTCTCACAAAGCAATGTATATCAGGGAACCAAAATATACCTAAAATCCCAATGACTTGTCACCACATTAACCCACTGCCCTGATCCAAGCAGCAATGTTCATCAGACCTGGTTTCTTTGTCTTTGCACAACTCTCCAATACCTTTCCTGCTGACTTGGAGCAAAAGCCCAACTCCTTTGAACATGGCCTCTCTACATAATCCTCTCTACTCTCTGTCCTGATTTCTTATTCCTCTCCCCTTTGCTCCTCCATTCTAGCCACACATGTTCTCGTGTCTGCACAGTTCCTCCAACACTCCAACACTCTGCATCTGCTACTCGCTCTGAAGAGAATGCTCTCCCCCTAGCTCTGCATAGAGCATTCACTTACATGCTTCCTGGTTAATGACAAGACTGTACCAGAGAGGATTTAAATCCAGGTCTGTCTGACTCCGAAGTAGATTTTATTTTTTTTTATTTTTTTTTTATCTATTTTTTATTTTTTTGACAGACAGAGTGGACAGTGAGAGAGAGAGAGAGAAAGGTCTTCCTTTGCCGCTGGTTCACCCTCCAATGGCCGCCACGGCTGGCGCGCTGCAGCCGGTGCACCGTGCCTATCTGATGGCAGGAGCCAGGTACTTATCCTGGTCTCCCATGGGGTGCAGGGCCCAAGCACTTGGGCCATCCTCCACTGCACTCCCTGGCCACAGCAGAGAGCTGGCCTGGAAGAGGGGCAACTGGGACAGAACCGGCGCCCCAACCAGGACCAGAACCCGGTGTGCCGGCACCGCAAGGCGGAGGATTAGCCTTGTGAGCTGCGGTGCCAGCCAGACTATCAACTCTTCTTCCATTAACTATCTAGCACTGCTGGAAGAAAACAAACAAACCTACCCCAAATAACCATGTATAACTAATACCATTACACATTTACCAATCTCAGTAGAATTCCCAAAACCACTGTCATTAGTATCACACTATCCCAGGGTCGGCACTGTGGTACAGAAGGTAGAGTTGAGGCCGGCAGTGCAGGATCCAATATGAGCTCAAGCCTCTGCTGCTCCACTTCTGACCCAGCTCCCCGCTAACGTGCCTGGGAAAGCAGCAAAGCATGGCTTAAGTGCTTGGGCCCCTATACCCACATAGGAGACCCAGAAGAAGCTCCTGGCTTCAGTCTGGCCCACCTCTGGCTATTGCAGCCATGTTGGGAGTGAATCAGAGGATGAAAGACCTCTCTCCCTCTGTCTCACCCTCTCTGTAACTCTGCCTTTCAAATAAATAAATAAATCTTTTCTTTTGGGTGAGGGGTGGGATAAAAAAGGATTTGGAGGAAGGAAATAAGATGATCTAAATTATAAAAACTGTAAAAGCATAGTAGGTATGAATTGGAGGAGACACAAGAAATAGTGGATAACTGGAGGATATACCAAGTGAAAGGTGAATGTTGAAATCTGGGGGGCCAGCGCTGTGGTGCAGTGGGTTAATGCCCTGGCCTGAAGCACCGGCATCCCATATGGGCACCTGTTTGAGCCCTGGCTGCTCCACTTCCAATCCAGCTCTCTGCTATGGCCTGGGAAAGCAGTAGAAGATGGCCCAAGTCCTTGGGCCCCTGCACCCGCGTGGGAGACCTGGAGGAAGCTCCTGGCTCCTGGCTCCGGATCAGCTCAGGCCACTGCGGCCAATTCGGGAGTGAACCATCAGATGGAAGACCTCTTCTCTCTGTCTGTCCTCTCTGTGTAACTCTGACTTTCAAATACATAAATAAATCTTAAAAAAAAAAAAAATCTAGGGAACTAGCTGAGGGCATTGAGGGGAAATGACATAAAATTCACTGGACTAAGGTATATTTCCTGTGGTCTTGGCTTGGAGAATATAGAAGTTGGTATCATTCACTAATAAATGATTGTGTTCAGGATAAGAAGCAGGCTTCAGGAGAGAAGTTGGCTTTGTTAAGTTTTAAATTTTTATTTGAGCGAGCTCTCATCCTCATGCTCACTCCCTCAAGGCTGCAACAACTGAGCAGGGTCTGGGCCAGGCACTCTAACCCAGATGTCCCAAAAGGGAGGCAGGAACCCAGCAACTTGAGCCTTCACCACTACTCTGCAGGAGGCTGCAGTCAGAAGCCACAGCTGTGCCTTGAACTTAAGTGCTCAGGTAAGGGACAAAGACGTCCCAATGAGTGATTTAACTGCTAGGTTCTGCCTGCCCCAGAGGTGATGGTTTTACATTTTGAGTACGTGTCCCTGGCACATTGCACGTGATGTCTACAGAAAACTAGTTACATGTGGTAGTTGTTCAAGACCACTGCCTAAGTTCAGCACAGATTTGATACAATGGTGTACCTTAATATGTTGTGAAATCCTGGATACTTAGAGGGGTGAAGAATGATGCTACAAGGGAATAAATCCTAAGTACTGGGTTCTAGGGAAACGTTAGTTTTTAAGAGGCTGACAGAATGGTATACTGAAAGGTCTCGTTACTATTCAGGAGCCACAGCAAGATCAAGTCAGACAGGAGTCAGCTGGCTGTGATAGCAAGTGGTTATTTGTGACTTTGAGAAGAATGCAACTAGAGAGGTAGCTATTTTTACAGTTTATGGCAAAAAAAAAAATGATGGCAAAGTAGAGAATATAGAAAAGGCAGAGAAAAGTCTGCAAGGAGAGACATCAGTAACTTTCATTTGGCCTTTGCTGAGTGCCAGACACAAATCTAGGCAAGCCCCAATCCCTGCAGTCATCCTGGCTTCTTACCCTCCATTTTCAGCCCACTGCCAAGCCCTCTGTTTCTAATATACTCCAGCTCACACTTCCTTTCGTCGCCTGTCCCACCCATTGCCTGAACTCACCGCATACATTTTCTAAGAAGTCTGTTTCTAATCCTGCTGTTATAATGTGTTTGTCATACAAAAACCAGAATGACATTTTTTAAATGTAGCTTGGACTATGTTTCTCTCCTAAAGAAAACATTCTGTAACTCTGTATCACACTTAAGGTCCAAACTCTGCCTGCAAGACAGAGAGAGTCTGGTGAGGTAACCATGTTGTTTCTTTCCCCTCTAAAGTCAAGCCCCACTGTTTTTCTTTCTGCTTGAATGTATTGAGCTCAATCCCGCTACCGCTGGACTTGCTGTTTCTTTTGCCTAAATTGTACTCATTCTTGATTTGTCTCCTGTTTTACTTAGAAATGCTTATCTCTTTACATTTCAGCTGAAATGACACTTGGAGAAGACAGTTTTTCTGTGTAAATCTAAATTAAGCCTGAATGTAAGCATCAAGACTGCAGGGATTTCATCTATCTCGTTTACTGATGATCCCCAGACAGCTGCAATGGCCAAGCCTGAACCAGGCCAAAGTCAAGATCTTCATATGGGTTCCTCTGTGGGTTGCAGGGGACCAAACACTTGGGTCATCTTCCACTACTTTCCCCAGGACATCAGCAGCGAACTAGATTAGAAGTGGAACAGCTAGGACACAAACAGGCACCCCTATAGGATGCCAGTATTACAGGTGGCAGCTTTCCTGCCAAGCCACAATGCCAGCCCCTCCTTCCTCCATTCTTCAGTGATTTCCATGACTACCTGATACAACTTAAAACCCTCTGCTGCAATTAATGACTTTGATGGCCTGGTCTCTCCGTACTGTTTAGCCTTTATCTCCTACCACTTGCCTCCTCATGTTTTATGTTCTAACACTACTGAACAACTTGTACTGACTCCAAGACAATACAGAGGCTATAGGGACATAAGGACTCCAGAGTGTCAGGCAGTGTACTAAGCATGTAATACACAGTACCTCACTTATGTTAGCAATAACCCCTTCAGGGAGATTCTGTTTGATCGTATTTTACAGTTGGTGTTATCTGATCTAGTGTGATGATAGCAACTTTATTGAGGTTATTTATCATGTAACCAGGACCTGGGCCCAAGAGTTCCTGTCTCCACAGCCTGGGTTCCTAACCACCATGACCACTGGGCCTAAAAATAGCCTCAAAATCCAGTTTTCTCTCCCCCACTGAATTGTAAACTGCTCTGTAAATTTACCTCCCCTACTCCACCTCTATTCTGCTATGGTCTTAGTTTACTTTATATATAACTCCATCACAGTAAATGTCTGCTGACTTGCCTAAGACTGCAAATTCCCTCACAGCAGCCTTTTCATACTGAGTCCTAGTTCCCAGTAGAGCACTCACCACTAATGTCCAGTGCTTGCAGAATAAACGAAAATGTGAAATAGCTTATCTGATATAATTCTCCTTTTTTTCTGACTGCATGATCTTATATAAGATACATATATTTTAACCCACATGATGGTAAGTGATCTGAATTGCAAATGACTACTGTTAATTGTAGCCCTTGGGAAAATTGAGCCGGAAATAAATGTACATTCAAACATCAAGGTTCCCGCCCTACTGATTAACAATTATTTGACAGGTTACATTTATTTGTTCATCTTCACAAGGTGTTCATCTCAAGATTTAAGAGCATTTCCAGGGCTGGCGCTGAGTCATAGTGGGTAAAGCTGCCACCTGCAGTGCCAGCATCCCATATGGGCACCAGTTCGAGTCCCGGCTACTCCACTTCAGTTCCAGCTCTCTGCTATGGCCTGGGAAAGCAGAAGATGGCCCAGATCCTTGGGCCGCTGCACCACATGGGGGACCAGGAAGAAGCTCCTGGCTTCAGATCAGTACAGCCCTGGCTGTTGTGGCCACCTGGGGAGTGAACCAGTGAATGGAAGACATCTCTCTCTCTCTCTCTCTCTCTCTCTCTGCCTCTGTAACTCTGCTGTTCGAATAAATAAATAAATCCTAAAAAAAAAAAAAAAAAAGAGCATTTCTCGCAATACAGCTGGTTTTTATCATGATCCTCCAGCTCCACAGTTTTTGATTTCAGGTCTGTGGTGGGACCTAAAAATTTATATTTAAAAAAAAAAAAAAAAACAATTTTATCTATTTATTTGAAAGACAACATTACAGAGACAGAGGGAGAGACAGATAGACATCTTCCATCTGCTGGTTCATTCCCCAAATAGCCACAGTAAACCAGGGGCCCAGAACTCATCTCTGACATGGCAGCAGAGGCCTAAGGACTCAGGCCATCTTCCACTGATTTTCCAGGTATGTGTTAGCATGGAGCTGGACTGCAAGCAGAGCAGTGGTGGATGCCAGCTCCAAGAATTTATACTCCTAACAAGTTGATGCTATAGCTGGTCTGGAAACCATACTTTTTTGGTTTTTTAAGATTATTTATTTGAAATACAGAGTTACAGAAGAAAAAGGAAAGACAGAGATCTTCCATCTGCTGGTTCACTCCCCAAACAGCCACAACAACTGGAACTGGGTCAGGCCAAAGCCAGGAGCCAAGAACACTTCTACGTCTCCCACATGGGTGCAGCCCTTGGGTGCTCCCCAAGGACTTGGGCCATCTTCCACTGCTTTCCCAGGCACATTAGCAGGGAGCTGGATCAGCAGTGGAGCAGCCGGAACTTGAACAAGTGCCCATATAGGATGCTGGAGCTGTAGGCCGTGGCTTTAACCTGGTGCACCACAGCAGCAGCCCCTAGAAATCATACTTTTGAGGACCACTGGTTTACAGCACAAAAAGGATATCTGTGTCCTAAGTCTCCTAATCTGGTTCTAAGTGGCTGAATATATTATCTCTAGGACACATTACTGGAATTACACTGGATCTCAGTTTTCTTCCAAACATCATAAAAAGAGTAGTAGGAAGTACTGGACTACACAAGTTGTAAAAATTTTAAGTAATAATTTATATTTCTAATGAGTTTCCAAAACATGCTGATACTGCTGGTCCAAGACTCACACATAAAGAAGCAAGCTACTAAAACTTACCCTAGGGGCCAGCATGGTGGCACAGTGGGTTAAAGCCCTTGCCTGCAGCGCAAGCACCCCATATAGGCACCGGTTTGAGTTCTGGCTGCTTCACTTCTGATCCAGCTCTCTGCTATGGCCTGGGAAAGCAGTGGAAGATGACCCAAGTCCTTGGGCCCCTGCAACAGTGTGGGAGATCTGGAAGAAGCTCCTGGCTCCTGGACCAGCTCAGCTCTAGCCATTGCAGTCATTTGGGGAGTGAACCAGTGGATGGAAGACCTATCTCTCTTTCTGGCTCTACCTCCTGTAACTCTTTCAAATAAATAAAATAAATTTTTTAAAAAAATAAATAAATCTTACCCTCTACCATTCTACTCTCAGGTATATACAATCGAGAGAAGGAAATGCTAATATTCACCAAAATCCGTATCCTCACATGAGTATTCACAGTGGCTTAATTCATATTAGTAACTAGAAATGACCTATACATTTATTTCTAGGATAAATTATGCTATGTACACAGCAATGAAAAAAGAACTACCGCTTCACACAAAATGGATATGTATTCACACAGTGGCCAAATCAAAAGGGAAGGACCTACATTCAACAAAGCACCTACTGTAGGATTCTGTTTATGAATGCAAGAACAAGTAAAACTAACTGATGGTGATGGAAGTCTAACAAGGAGTCAACTGGAGAGTGAGGGAAGGAGCTCTATGGATGGAGAGGTTCTCTCTCTTGATCTAGGTAGTGTATACATGTAAAAATTCATCAAGTTATTAAGACCTATTATCTACAGATATCATACATCAACAAAAACTTTAAAAGCTAAAGAAAGATGTAATGTGACAATGGAATTCATTATGTAATTATTATTATTTTTTTTTTTTTTTGACAGGCAGAGTGGACAGTGAGAGAGACAGAGAGAAAGGTCTTCCTCTGCCGTTGGTTCACCCTCCAATGGCCACCGCGGACAGCGCACGGCACTAATCCGAAGCCAGGAGCTTTTCCTGGTCTCTCATGAGGGTGCAGGGCCCAAGCACTTGGGCCATCCTCCACTGCACTCCCAGGCCATAGCAGAGAGCTGGACTGGAAGAGGAGCAACCGGGACAGAATCCGGCACCCCGACCGGGACTAGAACCCGGTGTGCCGGCGCCGCAAGGCAGAGGATTAGCCTAGTGAGCCGCGGCGCCGGCCTGTAAGTATCTTTTAAAGGCAACTTTTATATAGCCTGGATTTGTAAAGAAAGCAATGGGCCTAACAGAACTATCACAAATGTATATTCAGAAAATAAGCTAACATAAGAAATTACGGGAAAAAAAATTCTCCAAGCTTCCAGTAACATTATTACTATCGTGGATGCAAAAAAAAAAAAAAAAAAAAAACAAAACAAAAAAAAAAAACACAACATTGCCTGATCTGGCCCTGGTTTCCAGTCCCACCTTACCTCTTCTTGTTTCATCCCACTATAATCTGGAATAGACCAACTTATTCCTATCACAGGCTCTTCTTTCTGCCTAGAACGTTCCTTCCCCTAGAGCTTCCAAGCTCATTCCTTTGATGCTTCAGGTCTGGGTCAGGTTTCAACTCCGGGGAAAGACTCTGGTACTTAGCGGCAAAGTTCTTTTAAAAGTCACAGTTGGGAAAACGATTCTCTAGCCTCAAATTGTTATGTTCAAGAGTAACAATGTAACAATTTCCTCTCCTGTGCTTAAAAGAAACGTCCCGGTTAAATTTTGTGACCCATAGCACCTCAGCTCAGGTTCTCTCTTATTAACTCCCACTCTTTCATATCCCTTTTCAGCTATATAACGCCTCTTCCAACTGCACAAAAACACAACGTGCTTTCTTAAATACATAAGGTAAGACTTTAACCCATAGCAATCCGTGCCTTGCACACAACCAACTCTAAAAAATTTTTTTGATGAATCAACAAACGAGTGAATAATCAACAGTGATAAGACACCTGGAAAGTTTCAAGGGCACGAGTTAAAGGTTTTTGTTCCGTTCACGGACCCTTACCATAGGGCCCGGTACAGAACAGCAAGGATGAGTATCAAATAGAAAATTAAATCAACTAATACCAAGTCCAGATTTCACTTCTCTTGCTCCCACGAAGTAAAACACAGGTTGTGTTCGGAAGAAGCTGTGGGAATGGGGGCGTCTGGGAGCGCAAAGGGCAAGAACAGGGATGCGAGGGGTCCACTGTGGGACCAAGGATCCCAACACAAGGGGCTGAGACACAGTAAAAGCAGCAGCCCCGATCCCGGGAAGGTAGCACTAGGAAGAGGCGGGGTCAGCCAGAACCCGACGCAGTCCCCCATTCCCCTCAGGAGAACGGAGAAGGCAGAAACGGGATCCCTCACCTCTAACGCCGCCTGGGGGTCCTCGTCGATCACCGCATCTGGGAAGGTCTGGGCAACCCTGCTAGGAAAAGAACGACTTAAGCAGGGCTCACTAACCAAGGCAAGGATATTAAATACATAGTAAAGGGAGGAAAAAAAAATAAAACGAAACGCCACGCACCTCTGGGCTGCTGCAGGTCCTCCTGCAGCCGCCGCCATCCCTGATAGTCGTTGCTGCTGCTACCGCGGCTACCGCTCCGCCGCCGCCCAAGGGGGAAACTTCTGGAGAAACACCAACCGAGCTTCCGTCCTAAGTAGCCAACGAGCAGCCACGCAGCGTGCAGCTAGGGGAGGGGAGGCGACAAGCAGCGCAGGGCTGGCTGGGAAGGTGGAGGACCCATTCTGCGGGCCTGACCCGCGGTCCCGTGACCAGCTCTCACAGTCCCGCCCCTCACAGCCCTGCCTACGGAGGCCTCAATTGTCCAGTCTGCCGTCTCGTCCATCGCGTGCGTTGCGCATGCGCTCCAACAGTCTTCAGGAGCACTAGCTCAAAACCATTTTATGACGTACTGTTGCCCCTCAGGAACGTGTGCCGATTGGAGTTGGGAGGGAGGCTTTTGCTGCCCGTGAACAAGTCATAGTAAGCTACACTCTCATAATGGCTGCCTTAGGCAACCAAGCCTTTAGTGACCCTTAACGTCATTCGAGGCTTGCGCGATCGTTTCCGGGAGCAAAGTCCCGGATGTTGCTTTGATTCCCGCGATCGTTGCGATGAGACGCTAACGCGCCGGGACTCGCCGGAAGTCGTACAGCCCTTACAGGGCCTAGAGGGAAGAGAAGCTTCTGGTTCCCGGGTAGATGCACTGATGCCAGTTTGCCAGTGTACATTCCCTAGAGCCCCACAGCGCAGGCTTGCTTTCTAGTGAGTTTCCCAGACCAAGGCGGGCGGGAGGTGGGCGGGGACCTTTCCTAGAAGCCACTGAAGGGAAAGTGACCTGAACTTGCGTGGCTTCTGCTGTTTGCTCCCATAGACAGCAGCGCCATCACCCCCAGCCCCCGCAACCCACACTTTGACTTATGCAGACCTGTTCGTGAAGTTTCCATCGAGCTCCACGGGACGGGTGGGTGTCCAGGAGGAGCAGGAAGGGCTGAAAGTGAGTGGCTCTGTCAGTCAAGATACAGAACTGAACTTTAGGTCAGTGCTCTATCTAAACTCGCACCAATCCCCAGGATTTAAAGATGTTAATGTCCTCAGGGAGCTTACACTAAATCTGATGCGTCTAAGAGGGAGCACTTAACTGAATATGAGATGTGGAGATGGCTTCCTGAAAGATGTCATACTCGAGCCGTGCCTCCGATTAGTTGATGAACGATGTGGAAAGGCAATTCAGACAGAAAATAGGATGTGTTTGAAAACCTAGTGAGCTCCCAAGTTTCTAGAGCTTAAATTCACGTTAAAAAAAAAAACACACACACACACACACACACAACAACACAACCATAGGGCTGGAGAGGTAGGTTAAGTGCTAGGTCATAAAGGGCTGCTTGCGGTATACTCAACTGCTTGAGTGTTGTTAAGATTTTTAATTACGAAAGGGAATTCCGCCAGATTTGCATGTTTTAGGTGTTATCACTCTCATCGTGGAAGATTAAAGAGGAAAGTTGTTGGGAGGTAACTTGAAACATGGGTCGAATAAATAAATCTGAGATAGGTGGTGACATTTTAGGGATGGAGAGGAGGGTCCCGTTACAGGATATCTGAAGTAAAATTCTGGGCTTCCTGGTCAACGGAAAGGATTGCAGGGGCCTGATATTTTGGCCTATAGTTGAGATGCTGACTTAAGAGTCCTGAATCCCCATGGGCTGAGTATCTGCGTTCCATAATGGGTCGGGGTCCTGTCTCCAGATTCCTACTGACTAATGCAGACTCCGGGAGGCAGCCCGTGATGCATGGAGTGCTTTGGTTCCTGCTACCCACTGAGACGTGGATTAAGTTCTCCTGGCCCAGCTTTGATGCTATGTTAGACCTTAAAGCCATTTGGGGAGTGAACTGCAGGTGGGAGCCCTGTCTCCTTCCATCTTCCTGTCTTTTAAAAGCTCTTTGGGGGCCAGTGCTGTGGCAGAGTGGGTAAATCCGCCACCTGCAGTGCCAGTATACCATGTGGGCACTGGTTCGAGTCCTGGCTTCTCCACCTCTCTGCTGTGGCCTGGGAAAGCAGTAGAAGATGGCCCAAGTGCTTGGGCCCCTGCACCCATGTGGGAAACCCAGAAGAAACTCTATAGTTTCCTGGCCCCACACTGGCGCAGCTCCAGCTGTTGTGGCCATTTGGGGAGTGAACCAGCAGATAGAAAATCTCTCTCTCTGCCTCTCTGTAATAAATAAATAAATACATCTTTTTCAGCTGGATCCGAATGCCTTAAGGGCTGATTCTGAGGCCAGAGTACTGTTTAGGACATCTGCCATTCTATGAGTCTGCTGTGTATCTCGCTTCCCATGTTGGATCGTTCTCTCCCTTTTTTATTCTGTCAGTTAGTATTTGCAGACACTAGTCTTGTTTATGTGATCCCTTTGGTTCTTAGTCCTATCATTATGATCAATTCTGAACAGAAACTGGTCACTTGGACTAGTGAGATGGCATTAGTACATGCCACCTTGATGGGATTGTATTGGAATCCCCTAGCATGTTTCAAACTCTACCATTTGGGGCAAGTCCGATTGAGCATACGACCGTTAACTTTTATGAATGCTCCAAAGTACATGCAGTTCTGTTTAGGCATGATTTTGTGTTCCTTGTAGTTTTACAGCTCTGTTGCCACTCTGATTCCCCCAAGAATATAAAATAAAAGTCATTTCAGAGCAACTTTGAGATAAGAGTTGCAAAGATAAAAAGGATTCCCCCCTTTTTATCTATGTAAAGACTTAAAGATTGTACTTTATGACTCTGGATCTAGGTAAAGCAAGATGGTTGTGGTTTGACAGGTTTAATTAGTAGTTTTTCATGTGTGGGTAGAAAGTATAGTTTGAATTAAAATGTTTTAAAAATGTCTTTAATTTTGCTATAACTTTTCTTAATTCTTAGTTTATATATAAATGAAATAATGCAAAAAAAATAAATACATCTTTAAAAAAAAACTCTTTGAAAAGCCAAGTTTATAGTTTGGGTAACTGGTGAAAGATACTGTTACAAAAGAAGCAGATTTGTGAAGGAAGATGAAGCATTTCATTTGGACATAGAGTTTTCTTTGGATATAATAAGTTTAAAAGTACTTCTAAGAGTTCTTTGCAGATACTAGGACTCATACCTGAAAAGACTAAAGCTGAAAAGATGAGAACTGTTCAGGTTGTTAGTTTTCAGCTTACAGTAGTTTTTTATATGGACAAGAGTTGTCAGATGTTTATTGCAGATATCTTCTCCCAGTTGCCTGTCATTGTCTGTGTTAATATGTTTTAATGTCCAACTTATCAGTCTTTTATGGACGATCAATGTTTTTTGTGTAATATACAAGGGTACTTAAAAATATTCAAGGAAAAATGAAACTTAAAATATATGCATATTTGGTGGAAAATTTACTTTTTTTAAAAATTCATGCATTGTTTTTTCACAGGAGTATTCCATGAACTGTTTAAAGAACCTTCAGATGCATGGATTTCAAAATCTTTTTGCTCCAAAATAAACTTATCTTTTAATTCCATTTCTACAAAACTTTTTGATGTTCAAAACACTATTTCTTCTAGAAGCTTTATTGTTTTACATTTCACATTTAAGACTACAATCTATCTCAAATTAATTTTTCTGAAAGGTAAGAGTTAGGGATAAAGGTTCATCCTCACCCCCAACCCTCAGTTTAGACGTCCAGTTGATTCAGGCCTTTTATTGAGAAGATTCTCATTTCCCCTGCTAAACTCTTATGGCAGTTTTACTGTCAAATGTGATGTTCAAGGCACCATATTGTAGTAAAAATTATAAAACTCTCCAGAACCTACTGGTGTCTGGATATGGAACTTCCTGGCCTTCAGAACTATGAGCAAGTAAGTTTCTTTTCTTTATAAATTAGTCTGTGGTATTCTGTTACAGCAGAAGAAAAATGGATGAAGAAAATAATAATACATGGTGTGATGTTCAGTAAGTGCCCATGTGTCTTAGTAAAATAGAAAGTGAGAGGATGACGATCTGCAAGTCTAATAGCTTTTGTTATATAAACAGTGACACTGTAAATACTAGCAACAGTCTCTGTACACTTAAGAAACATTTACTTTAAAACAAAAATATTAAGAATTTCTACATGATTTATTTAATAATAAACCAATTAAGGATACAAAAAACGTTTAGAGGATTCCAAAATTTAAATTTTTGTTTACATACAAATTCACTCTGTAATATGAAACATATAACATTAGACCTCTAAACAAACAATGATTTTTCATCTACAAAAATTTTTCTTTGCTATACTAGAAAATTTGCAGAAAAAATTTTTCCTGTGACATGAAATGTACATTATTTACAGCTGAAAAAGCAATTAAAAAATTTAATTCCAGAAACTTGGATATATACTATGTTACCTTTGTATGCAGTTTCCCTTCCCCATTCACCCCCAGTAAAAATGATCCAAAATATAAAGCAATTGTGCTTTTATAACAACTGGCTACTCAGCCAGTTTAGCACAAGGCTCAAGTTGCTTTATTGGCCCTTAAGAAAGCCTTGACTCTCAAATTAGCAGTATGTCATTCAGCACTCAGCAACATGTTTCCTATTGGACCACAATGCATAGTGGCCTAAAGAGTTAAAGTAATTAGGAAGAAGTTATGGAAGATCTTACTCATAATAATAGAATGAATTTTGCAGGACAGCTTATTTTTCTGTAATATTTTAGTTATATTTATATTAGGAAATAACCTGATAATGTTTTGGTGGACATAACTTTAAAAAGTAGGTGTTAGAATCATAAAGTTTAGAACTAGAAGGGAAATTGGAGATCATTTGGTTTAGTCCAGTGCTTCCTTTTATGAGACAATCAAAAGCCTCAAAAAATCAAGTGGCTGCCCAGTGTTGCACAGCTAGTTAGTGGGAAAGCCATTCTTAGGCTGATGCATTTACACTGTCCTGATTTTAAAACAGGCTCACAGCCATATCCTGGGCACACTTCAATTTTTAATGTTATTTTAGGTATTCATAGCTCAATATACAGTGTAGCTAACTAAAAATCTAAATGGCATCATAATTTTAACAAAGCATAAAATAGGTTTCTGGCATTTCAAAGAGTCAAGACTTAAGTGGAATGAAAATAATTCCTATATAAATTTCCTTTTGCCTTACACATAAGCACTATATTTACAAAAGAATCAGAAAACCTAATACAATGTAAAATTAGAAAAGAAACTTTAAAAATACTTATAACTGAAAAAAAAATCTCAAAAGAATGTCTTCATAGTATAAAATGTCTGTTCCTTCACAACTGAATCCTGAAACATTCGGAGAACAAAGAGAAACACTTGGGTTTTCCTCCCTCATCTAACAAAGTCAAAATTAACTCAATTTTTTTAACAGTTACAAAATTAAGAACCTCTGTAGCATTTATCTTAGAATCAATCAGATTGTTTGCATACAGCTGATAATGAGTTGAATTAAAAACCAACTACCAATAATTCCTTTGGCATATTCATTAAAAAGAGTTGGGTTCCAGTAGTTCATTTTGTTTCATAGCTACCTGAGAGGTAAATCCATTGGAACTGGATACCACCATCACATAAGGCTGTGGCTGTTGTTCAGTTTTCTCAGTGTCTTCTTTCAAATGATCTTCAGCCTCTTTTCTGTCTACTTCTTGATTAAGAGTTTTTGTTTCTTGAGCTTTTATCACTGAAGTGATTACAGTGCCAGGTGGATGAGCAACCAGTTGTGAACTTCGAGGAGAAAAGGTCACTACAGGTGTAGTAGCACTGAAGGATGGAGATGAAGCCATACTGACGGTTCCATTGCAAATGGACTGAACATTGCTAGTGAGAACCTGCTGGACGTGGGCAGGGCTAAACACAATTGAAGGAGGAGAGCCTGACTTCTGTGACTGTAGCATGACATTTTCTTTCAGTACTGTCATGGGCTGTGATGATGGAATGGCTTGTAAAATAAACTTCTGAGATCCAGCACCTGCTGATGGATCTGTGCTGGCAATAACCGTTGTGAGTGGCACTGTCTGGAGTGTTACCGTATGCAGTTGTTGATTCCCAGGAGATACAACTACTGGAACTTGGGTTGGAGCCTGTATTGTCCTATTGTGATTGTGAAATAAAAGTGAGACAATTAGTACATTCCGTATCATCTAAAACTTGAATACTTGGTAAGTTATTCTGACAATATGAATTATACAGCTCTACTGCCACCTTTCCTGTTTGCAACACAGCATAACCACCGTTGTGCTAGACTGTATTAAACACTGTATATACACAGATATCCATAAAACTCTCAGGCCATTAACACCATCAGGTGAGTTCTATGAAAAAAAGTCTATACATGATACCCCATTAACACAAATGGGGTACAAATTTTGTTGGTAAGGGAAGATATCAAAATGTTTATCAAGGTTATTAATGGCTGCCTGAAAGTAAATTAGGAAATTTAAAGCAAATCTGTGTAATTCACTTTTATTTTAATATTAAGGGTAAAAAAATTTTTAATGTTCCACAATTTGTATCATATTTACATAAAGCAAGTCAAGATTAATTAACTCATAAAGGTTCTTAGGCTGGCAAAAAAGGCCAAGCTTTGGCTAAAACAAATCGAAGTATATTCTAGCAGATTTATAGGTTCAAATAATATTCACAAATCTTAGTCAAGGCTACAATTTGATATCAAATGCTTTAATGTAAAAATTCAGTTTATGTAAAGTTGTTAATCCCATTTTTGAAGAAAAAAGGCACAAAAATGATGTGAGTCAATTTAAAAGGCTCTCAGCTGTGGTGCTGGCATTGTGGTACAGTAGGCAAACCGGCTGCCTGCAATGCTGACATCCCATACCAGGCACCATTTGATTCCCAGCTGCTTTGCTTCCAATCCAGCTACCTGCTAATGTGCCTGGGGAAGTGGTAGAGGATGACTCAAGTCTTGGGTCCCTGATACCCATGTGGGAGACCTAAATGAAACTCCAGGCTCCTGGCTTCAGCCTGGACCAGGCCCAGTTGTTCAGGTCATTAAAGGAATAAACCAGCAAACAGAGTATCTTTTTCTGTATCCCCCTCTCTCTGCCTTTCAAGAAAATCTTTTTTAAAAAAAACCTTACAGTTGTTAAATTTATAGACATAGCCATTGTTAATATAAAACAGTGGCCAGTATTATCATGCAGTGCATTAAGCCACCTCTTGCAACAGCAGTATCCCATATCATGCATCAGATGGAGTCCCAGCTGCTCTGCTTCTGATCCAGCTCCCTGTTAATGTGATTGGGAAAGCAGAAGCAGATGGCCCAAGTACGTGGACCCCTACTACCCATATGGATGAACAACCTGGAGCTCTAAGCTCCTGGGTTTAGCCTGGTCTAGCCCTGGCCATTGCAAACATTTGGGGAGTAAACCAGCGGATGGAAGTTAGCGTTCTCACTTTGCTTTTCAAATAAATAAATCTTAAAATAAATTTTTAAAAAATATTTATTTGAAAATCAGAATTAGAGGGAGGGAGGGAGGGACCAAGGCAGAGAGGGAGAGAGATCTTCCATCCATTGGTTCACTACCTAAATGGCTGCAGCAGCCAGAGCTAGGCCAGGCCAAAGCCAGGAGCTTCACTGGGGTCTTCCACGTGAGTGCAGGGGCCTCAGCAATTGAGCCATCTTCTGCTGCTTTCCCAGGCACATTAGCATAAAGCTAGATCGAAAATGGAGCAGCCAGCACTGGAACTGGTGCCCATATGGGATGCTAGTGCTAAAATGGCAGCTTAACTTGCTGTGCCACAGTGCCAGCCACAACAATCAATGTTTAAAACAAACAGCTGAAAACTCAGCATCTGGGAGCTAGTGCTGTGGAGTGGTGGGCTAGGCCTCTGCTTGTGGTGCCAGCATCCTATAAGGGTACCAGTTTGTGTCCTGGCTGCCCCCCTTCCAGTCCAGCTCTCTGCTTATAGCCTGGCAAAGCAGTAGAAGATGGTCCAAGTGCTTTTGTCCCTGCACCCACATGGGAGACCCCGAAGAAGCTCCTGGCTTCTGGCTTTGGATCAGCTCAGATAGGCCCAATTCCAGCCATTGCAGCCATTTGGGGAGTGAAGCAGCAGATGGAAGACTTCTCTCTCTGTCTCTCCTTCTGTCTATAACTCTACCTCTCAAATAAATAAAATCTTAAAAAAAAACAAAAACTCAGCATCTGAATTTCAATTGTTTCTCTGAACTCTGTGAAGTTATTTTATGAAAGGCATTTGATTACTACTTCAGATGGCTAGCAACTAGATTTGTCCCCATAAACCCACTGTTCATTATTACTAAAGCTATATTTTACCAAATTACAGTTACATGGTCTGACACATATGAGGAAATAAAATTCTGGAGAAGATGGGCTAGGTGGAAAGATGAAGACCCAGAGCAACTCAAAGGATGTGGGAAGGCACAGGATGACTAAATCATACCATGCAAGTAGGACACTGACTCCCAAATTCAGATGCCACCCAAGTGACCGTTGTGAGCATCAGCCAACAGCTGTATACTAACACCTCTCTCAAACGACAGAGGTAGAAGAGAATCTAAGGTAACAGATTTAATAGGTGGGCAGGGTAATAGTTAGAAATAAAGGTCCAGATTAGTCATGTTATTGGGCAAGCAGGAATGAGTTGGTAGTAAATGGAATTACTTTGGAAGCCAGGAGCTTCTTGGTTTTTTTTTTTTTTCTTTTATGATTTATTTATTTATTTATTTGAAGGCAGAGTTACAGACAGTGAGAGGGAGAGACACAGAGAGAGGTCTTCCATCTACTGGTTTACTCCCCAAATGGCTACAACAGCTGGGGCTGGACCAGGCAAAAGCCAGGAGTCAGGAGCTGCTTCCTCATCTACCACATGGGTTCAGGAGCCCAACCACCCTCCCAGGCGCATTAGCAGGGAGCTGGATCGGACGTGGAGCAGCTAGGACTCAAACATGTGTCCACATGGGATGCCACAGTGCAGGCCACAGCTTTAACCTGCTGAGCCACAGCGCCAGCCCCCAGGAGATTTTTCAAAATACTCTGTGCCCCCCTTTCATACTGCCCATATGAATCATGGTAACTTGGGTAGAATATGAGTTTGGGTATGATGCCCAACCCTAGAGTTAGAAACCACATTTTGAAAAACACGTCAGCCAGCACCGCGGTTCAATAGGCTAATCCTCCGCCTGCGGGGCCGGCACACGGGTTCTAGTCCCGGTCGGGGCGCCAGATTCTGTCCTGGTTGCCCCTCTTCCAGGCCAGCTCTCTGCTGTGGCCCAGGAGTGCAGTGGAGGATGGCCCAAGTCCTTGGGCCCTGCACCTGCATGGGAGACCAGGAGAAGCACCTGGCTCCTGGCTTTGGATCAGCGTGGTGCGCCGGCCGCGGTGGCCATTGGAGGGTGAACCAACGGCAAAGGAAGACCTTTCTCTCTGTCTCTCTCTCACTGTCCACTCTGCCTGTCAAAAAAAAAAAAAAAAAAAAAAAAAAAAAAAAAGAAAAGAAAAAGAAAAACATGTCTAGTGGTACATAGGATTTGTATATATTTGTGGAGCACAGTATGATTAATTCGATATGCATACCTACTGTATAATGATCAAATCAGAGTAATCACCATTTTCACAGCCTCAAAAACATCATTTTTAAATTAAAAAGCTCTAAGGGATTCCCATGCCAAAAGTTTACATTCATGTACATACAGACAAAACAGTACTTGGCATACAGTTAGCACAGACTGCATCTATAAACATGTACAGCCTTGCCATCCTATACATATACTATCTCCACTTTACATAGGAAAAAAAAAGGTTGGTAAAAAAAAATAAGAAGCCATCTGAATGCAGAGCTTATGTGTCTGCCTGTTAAAATGTAAGTCCTGAAGAACTTGAGCTAAAAACAGGTGTTTACTATTATAACCATAAATTATGGGTGGATACAACTCTTTCATACACACAACTCTCATCTGTCTCTTTCCTTCTCTGAGGTGTGGTACAAGCAATAATGTATTTGAAAATTTTCCATATTGCTCATTACTACCACTAAGACTTCAATGGCTTTGTTCAAGTTAAAAAAAGATGTCCTTTCCTTGTGATAGACTGCCATATCAAAAAATATGTAGACTTAGTTAAATAGCTATGTTGTAAATATACTGATAATAAATTCTCGAAAATAATTTTAATAAAAAAATTCAGGGATAAAAAATGTGAAAAAGAAATAAAACGTGAAGCCTTTTCCATCTACAGAAATTTTAAATTATTTTTCTAAATGATTAACTCATCAGTTGTGCCTGGTTATTTTATATAACATAGGTTACATTATGGTTAGCTATTTTTTTTTTAAAGATTTATTTATTTATTTGAAAGTGAGAGCTACACAGAGAAGGAGAGGCAAAGAGAGAGAGAGGTCTTCCATCCACTGTTTTCACTGCCCAGATGGCCACAACAGCCGGAGCTGTGCCGATCCGAAGCCAGGAGCTTCCTCCGGGTCTCCCACGTGGGTGCAGGGGCCCAAGGACTTGGGCCATCCTGTACTGCCCTCCCAGGCCATAGCAGAGAGCTGGACCGGAAGTGGAGCAGCCAGGACTTGAACCGGTGCCCATATGGGATGCCAGCACTGCAGGCAGCTGCTTTACCTGCTACACCACAGCGCCAGCCCCAGTTAGCTACTTTTAAAAAATCTCCTAAGCTGCTTGTAATCAACTGCTATGATTTTGGTAATTTATAATTCATCAGAAATTTTTCAGAATTTTTGTTTGGTAAAGGGCAGAGTGACAAAGTTTTCATCTGTTGGTTCACTCCTCAAATGCCTGCAACAGCCAGAGATAGGCCAAGCTGAAGCCAGCAGACATGAACTCCATTGGATCATCCGTAGGAATAACAGGACCCCAAGGGCTTGGGCTAGCATTCACTGCCTCGCAGGTGCATTAGCAGGAAGCTAATTGGAGGGAAGCCCAAGAGTTGCCAGGACTCAAAACTAGGCACTCCAGTATGGACACAGGTGTCCCAAGTGGTAGCTTAACACACTACATCACAATGCCTGCCTGTTTCACCCACTTACTGCTTTGATTAGAAACATCATTATACAGTGACACGCATTTGTAGCTTTTGTCTTCTCACCTAATACTCTGAACAGAAGAATTTAATGTTTCATCCTGCATGCTACTGGTTATGGTGCCTTCTCCTTCTGAGACAGCTTGTACTGGCTGTACTACGTGAACAGTCCGGAAGAGCTGGGTGGGATATGGAGACTGTGAGGGTTGCACTGTCCTCAAAACTTCTGACGGCTGTGCAACTTCCGTGGAATCTTTGGGTTTTGTAGCTTTAGAATTCCCAGGTTTTAGAACTGTAGTGGCTCCTCCTTTTACCCCTGGACTTGAAGATACTCTTGATCGGCTTGCTTGATTCCGACTTGAAGTGGTTGTTGAAGACAGTGAAGGATCTGAAGCCTCTATGCTGGAACTTGGATCCTCATCATCTATATAGATAAGATCTTTCGGCATTTCTTTAAACTGATACACCAAGCGCTGGCCTTCCACTTTTGCCAGAATACCCCTTTGGTAATAGTACCTATTCAAAGCAGATAATATCATAAATATTTTTAATCAAACAAATAATAACAATATCAAATTTTGCTAATCATAACAAAACTTTATAAAGTTGGAGTCAAGTAAGACCTGTAAATGAGGAAGTTATTTTATGTAAGATATCCATACATTTATGTACAGAATAAAGTCCTTACAACTAAATCTAAATTGCCAACTAAATCTAAAAGCAATTTTAATTAGGAAACTGTAGTATATGGATTATTCTAGCCCTTCACTTTTCTTCCTTCCTCTACTCTTCTACTAACTTGCTAAGATTAAAAAAATAAAAATAAAACCTCCTACAAACTTCAAGAAATTGTATCACCTCCATAGCTTCCTGTAACATCCCTATCTGTTAAATTTGATTCAGTTTTTTGTATAGGAGTAAATAATGAAGTGATCCAAATTTAATCACTGATTTTAATGAAACAAGAATCTAAAAAGTTAAAAAACTAGAACTAGTTTAAGACTGCCGAATTACAAACACTTTATAACTATCATTACTCTTAAAGCTTTAACTTATTCCACTATTAATAAATATCATATCTCAGATTCACTTAAATATATATCCTCCTTTTAAGTTCTTGCATTACCACCATTTGTACTTCATGCTGAATTTAATGGGTCAAAACACATGAGCCTTTGAGGCAGGCACTGAGACACGATATATAAAGCCGCAACATACACAACGCTGACATCTCATATGGCTTCCAATACAGCTCTCTGCTAATGACCTGGGGAAAGTAGTGGAAGATGGCCCAAGTGCTTGGGCCCCTGCACCCATGTGGGAGATCTGCAAGAAGCTCCTGGCTCCTGCCTCCTGGCTTCAGTCTGGCCTAGCCCTGGCTGTTTCAGCCATCTGTGGAGCAAACCAGCAGAAGGAAGATCTCTCTTTGTGTCTCTCCCCCTTTCTCTCTGTAACTCTGCTTTTCAAATAAAAATAACTCTTAAAAAAAAAAAAGAGTAAGATTTCAAGGACAGGCTTTGTGGCACAGTGGATAAAGCTGACACCTGTGACACTGGCATCCTATTTGGGTGCCAATTTGAATCCCAGTTGCTCCACTCCTGATCAAGCTCCCTACTAATGTGCCTGGTAAAGCAGTAAAAGATGGCTAGAGTGGATGGCCCCTTGCCGCCTATGTGGGAGACCAGGATGGAGTTCCAGGTTCTAAGCTTCGGCCTGGCCCAGTCTTGGCCATTGCAGCCATTTGGGGAGTGAACCAGCCAATGGACGATATCTCTCCCTGTCTCTCCCTCTCTCTGTAAGTCTGCTTTTCAAATAAATAAATCAACCATAACAATAAAAAATAACTCCACGTCTTTAAAAAAATAACATTTCAATTTAAATGCATACTAATTTCAATAATATTTTAATTTTGGCAGTTCAATAAATAAATTCACCATTTGCTTAATTTTTTACTATTTAAAAAGTTATCCATTTTTTTTCAGTATTTATGAAATGACATTCCTAACATGACAAACTAGAAAAACTTCACATACCTGAGTGCTCTTCCCATGGTCTCATAATTCATATCAGGTTTGTTTTTGTGCTTCCCCCACAACCTGGATACTGCCTTAGAATCTACCAATTTAAAAATGCCTTTTTCTCTTTGGGTCCATTTAATGTATTTAGGACAGGTAGCTTTGTCCTGGAGCAGGGCCAGTAAAAACTCCCAAAGATAAATTGTGTTTCCTAAAATAAAAATAATTTCTATTGAAATGACCAAATTCTCATTTAAAAGAGCACAATAAAACAGAATTGACAATCTTATAATAAATCCATCTATATTTATACAAAAATATTACATAACTCAGTTAATTCTGGTGATATAATGGTTATCATTTTTGGAGTCTAAGATCTTAACAATCATCTTTTTTTTTTTATTACCACATAACATGTCCAGACAGAGCTATCTTATCATTTAAGTTTGTGATAATTCAGGAAGAAAGCACTCTGAGGTAATTTTTTCTGCATCTTTAAGAGCTATCACATAGAGGAAACATGAAAGAGATTTACAGAACCTGTCAATAGTTCTCTTCCTTATAGTAGAGCCAGCATATCAGCCAGAACAGTTTTATTTGTATTTGAGCAACAGTTATAAAAATCCTAGAACTTCAAGATAACATAATAAAGTCTCAGGGAAAGGCAGGCATTTGGCCTAGCAGCTAAGATACTTGCACTGCATATCGGAGAGCCTGGGTTCAGTGCCCACCCTCCAGTTTTCTGGTAATGTGTACCCTGAGAGGCAGGAGATCAGTTCAAACAACTGGGTTCCTGCCACTCACATGGGACATGTGGACTGTATTCCGACCTCCTAGCTTCAGCCCTGGCCCAGTCCCTGCTGTTGGGGGCATTAGGGGAATAAACAGCAGATGGGAGCACTCTGTCTTTCTGCCTTTCAAAAAAGGAAAAAAAAAAATCTATGAACTGAAAATCTAATCTGGCTGAATTTGTCCAAGAGCCCCATTAATAAATCAAAAATGAATTATTTTGAAGGGTAAATGAAAATCACTCAAATAGATTTCTTGACTTACTTTATTAGCAGGCACTGACAATCATATCTTAGAAGCAGGTGGCAGCAGTAAGTTCCATTTTAATGTACTATACCAAGAAAGCAGGTGGTTTCCACTTAACAATATGAAAATACTATACAGCAATATGAACACCATTTGACTTGCAAAGTGTTGGGGATTATGGTCGTACTTACCCTTCCCATCTTTGTTTTTCTTCTTCACAGATATATTTGGTGTAGTGGTTGGGGAATCTGGTCGTTGTGGTTTAGTTTTCCTCCCTGAAATCAGAACAGCTCTGCATAAGTATTTGGCCTCTAAAGTGAAAGAGATTGGACCATTTAACTATTTTATAACTTATCCAAAAATTCAACTGTCAAATGATTTATATACAGGTCTCATAATGCTGTTTGCTGACAGAAAAATAATTCCAATAAAAAACTAACACCACGTAGGTCAGCTCACAAACCCTCTTATATAAGAAATATTTTAGCTCACCTATGAAAATGAAGTTAACTTTAAAATACTATACTTTTTTTTAAAGTTGCATTTATTTGTTTAAAAGAGTCACACAGTGAGAGGGAGAGACAGAAGAAAGATCTCCCAACTGCTGGTTCACTCTCCAGATGGCTACAACAGCCCAGATGGCTACAAAAGCTGGGGCCAGACCAGGCTGAAACCAGGAGCCAGGAGACTCTTCTGGATCTCCCACATAGGTGTACAGGCCCAAGCACTTGGGCCATCTTCCACTGCTTTTCCTAGGCCATTAGCGGGGAGCTGGATCGGAAGTGCAGCAGCCAGGACTTGAACCAATGGTCATATGGGATTGCCAGTGTTGCAGGTAGCTTTTTTTTTTTTTTTTTTTTTTTTTTTTGGACAGTGAGAGAGAGAGAGAGAAAGGTCTTCCTTTTTTTTTTTTTTTTTTTTTTTTGCCATTGGTTCACCCTCCAATGGCCGCCGAGGCTGGCGCGCTGCGGCCAGTGCATCGCACTGATCTGAAGCCAGGAGCCAGGTGTCTCTCCTGGTCTCCCATGCGGGTACATGGCCCAAGTACTTGGGCCATCCTCCACTGCACTCCCGGGCCATAGCAGAGAGCTGGCCTGGAAGAGGGGCAACCAGGACAGAATCTGGCACCCTGACCTGGACTAGAACCTGGTGTGCCGGCACCACAGGTGGAGGATTAGCCTAGTGAGCCGCGGTGCCGGCCACAGGTAGCATCTTAATACACTATGCCACAATGCTGGTCCTTTAACTTATTTCTGAGGTAACCATACTGACAGTGCTTTCTTAACATTCTGGAGAACACTCCTGCTATTTATAAAATGAGGACGTAAGTCTGCCTACTAGTTATATGAGAAGACTTCAAAAAAATGAATGGAAAATGGAATTTAAAAATAAAAATAAAAAATACAAACTTTATTTTTCAACACAAGCTCCAGCAAACTGAAAACACTTTATAAGCAATTGTACCAGAAAGAAAGTGCTGGGAACTTAATTTGTATCAATGAAGTCTTTTTCACATTATTAACTGAAGATTTCTAATTTTCCAAAAAGATGTATTTATTATTTGAAAGGATAGTAGATTACAGAGTGAATTACAGAATTAGAGAGGGATAGATAGATTTTCCATCCCTTGGTTCACTCCTCAAATGGCCACAATGGCCAGGGCTGGACCAGGCCGTGGCCAGGAGCCAGGAGCTGCCTCTAGGTCTCACATGTGGGTGGCAGGGATCCAAGCACTTGGGCCATCTTCCTCTGCTTTCCCAGGCAGATTAGCAGGGAGCCAGATCTGAAGTAGAACAGCCAGGACTTGAACTGCCACCCATACTGGATGCCAGTGTTATGTCCCAACACCAGCCCCATAACTGAAGATTTACAATTAGGAAACAAAAAGTCAGAAGAAGCCAGATCAGGAATGTAGCTGTCTCAGATGTTGTTCTCCATTGAAACGATTGAAAAATTATGTCCCCTGTTTATTCAGAGCAATGGCCATGAACACTGTCCTGGCGGTGAGAAAACCTCAGGGGAAAGCTTTCCCAGATACTTTTCTGCTAAAGCTTCAGCTTTCTCTAAAAAACCAACTCTCAGAATAAGCAGATGGTAATGTCTGACTCCCCCACAAAGTCTGTAAGCAGAATTTTGCTCAGAGCATCCCATAAAACTGTTGCCATGACATTTGCTCTTGGCCAGCTGCCTTTCTTTGACTGGGCAACCTCCACCATGGTAGCGACTGCTCTGATTGCGCTTTGTGTTCCAGTTCACGGTGGAAAGCCATGTTTCATCTGTTACAGTTCTTTGAAGAAATATGTCAGTATCTTGACGCCACGCAATGAAAATTCCTATTGAAAGCTCTGTTCTTATCTGTGGCTCCTCTGGGCACAAATTTTGGTACCATGCAGCAGAAAGTCTGTTCTAATCTGTCAGAGGTGTATAAGCCAGGCCAATTGAGAATCCCATCACGGTGGCTATCATTTCTGCTGTTATTCACCAGTCCTCTTCAATTAGGGTATGAACAAGGTTAATTTTTCCCTCACAAATTGACATGGATGGTGTGCAGTTTTGAGCTTCACAACTTCAACCTCATATCATCCTTGTTTTTTAAAACAAATTATTTATTTGAAAGGCACAGTTAGAGAGAGAGAGTCTTCTATCTGCTGGTTCACTCCCCAAGCGGCCGCAATGGTTGGAGCTGTGCCGATCCGAAGCCAGGAGCCAGGAGCTTCCTCCGGGTCTCCCATGCAGGTACAGGGACCCAAGGACTTGGACCATCTTCTACTGCTTTCCAAGGCCATAGCAGAGAGATGGACTGGAAGTGGAGCAGCTGGGATTCGAAACAGCGCCCATATGGGATGCTGGCACTGAAGGCGGCAGCTTTACCCACTGTGCCACAGCATCAACCCCTCATACTTTTTTAATAATGAGTTATCAATTTATAATTTCTTTTGATATTTTCTTCATCCTTTTTAATGAATTACCAATTTATAAATTTCTTTGAGATTTTCTCCTTATAAAGGCCTCATAAAGATGGATGATTTCACCATTCTCCCTTCCACGCTTACCATAAATTTGATGTTTGTTCCTGCTTCAATACTAGCAGAATACACATTGCTCATTAACAGCGGTCTCTTCAAACAGATGTCTTACCTTTCTTAGTACCTCAAAGTAGATATTGTTCAGACACATTATAACAAATTATTTCAAGTTTCCTTTGGTGCAAAAAATTCTGAAATCCATGCAGTATTTTCCTAACAGGAACTTTCCGTGAACGTTTTTCAAGACTTCTCAAATAAGCTTGTTATAGTACAAGAAATGGATTTTTAGCCTTTTGATTAAATACACTTCTGCATACAGTTAGTTCTTAAATATCAGAAACTCCCCTAAGTTCTACAGGTATAGAAAATATGTGAGATATAATCTTGGTAAGCTACGTAACTTTTACGTTCTTGGGTATTTTTTTAAAGATTTTATTTATTTGAGAGGTAGACTTAGAGAGAGAAGGAGAGACAGAGAGAAAGATCTGCCATCCACTGGTTCACTCCCTAGATGGCCCCAATGGCCTCTAGAGCTGAGCCAATCCAAAGCCAGGAGCTAGGAGCTTCTTCCCAGTCTCCCACGTGTGTGGGGGGGGGGCCCAAGCGCTTGGGCCATCTTGTACTTCTTTCCTGGGCCATAGCAGAGAGCTGGATCAGAAGAGGAACAGCCAGGACTTGAGCTAACCCCCATATGGGATTCTGGTGCCGCAGGTGGAGGCTTAGCCCACTATGCCATGGCGCTGGACCTTTATTGTGTATTTTTAAACATCTCATTTTTCTATATCTTTTTCAATTCCCAATGTTATGGTTTGGATGCTAAAGGTTCCCTAAAGACCTATGTATTAAAGGCTTGGTCCCCAAAGTGGTGCTGGGGGAAGTGGTGGAACTTTTAGGAGATGAGGCCTAGTGAGAAGTCCTTAGGCTACTGGAGTATGCCTTCAACGAGGCTGTGGGGCCTTGGTGTCTTTCTCTCTTTCCAGCTCCCCACCCCTGGTCAAGATGTAATCACTGGCTCTAACAAGTGCTCTCCCCCACTATATCGCCATTCACTGCATTCATCAGAAGCCAAATGAATGCCTCCATCACCACCACGAGATGCTGGACTCTGAGCTTCTGAACCTGTGAGCTACATAAACCTTTTCTCTATAAATTCAGTTGTCTCAGGTGTTTTATTGTAAAAACATAAAACTGACTAATACAGAATGCAAGCATAATGGTTATCCATCACTAAATAAGCCTACCCAATAGTCTTAGTCTGAGTCAATCAACTATTTTTGAAGCCTTGTTTTGTAATCTTTTGCCAGTTATCTGGAACCATGGCTTTGTAGTACTGTTGCCTGTGTTTAGTTGAGATGACAGTGCAATCTGAACTTCATTCTCTAATTTACTGCTTCCTATCCCAACATTCTTGAAGCTGATTTTATGGACTGGACCAGAAGTGTAAATTCTGGGTTAAAACACAGACATCTAGAGCTGAAAATCACAAGCTTGGTTAAAATCCATTCTCTAAAACAGAACAGGAAAACATATTTGAAGTCATTTGAGTAAATGAGGGTAAGAAGAAAAGAAAAAAAGGTCAAAAGACATTCCTCAGATGTATCCTAAGCTTGCCAAACATTTTTTTTTTAAATGGGAGGAAGGGTGTTATGGCATAGTGGATTAAGCTGCCTCTTGGTATGCCTACAACCCATATCAGAGTGCCAATTTGAGTCCCACCTAACCCACTTCTGATCCAGCTTCCTGCTAATGTGCCTAAAAAGGTGATGGATGATGGCCCAAGTGCTTGGGTCCTTGATGCCTATATGGTAGACCTAAGTGGAATTTTGGGCTCCTGGTTTCAGCCTAGCCCAACCCAGGTTACCAGTCACTTGGGGAATGAACCAGCAGATAAAATATCTCTTTTCTCCTCACTCTGCCTTTCAAATAAGTTAGTAAATCTTTAGAAAATAGAGGGAGCTGGTATTGAGGTGCAGTGAGTTAGGTCACTACTTGGGATACCCACATCCTATACCAAAGTGCCTGGGATCGAGTCCTGCCTCCACTTCTGATCCATTTTTCTGCCAATGCACTTGGGACTCAGCATGTGATGGTTCAAGTACGTGGGTCCCTGCCACCCATATGGGAGACTGGGATGGAGTTCCTGGCTCCTGTGCTTTAGTCTACCCTTGCCCTGGCTGTTGTGGGTATTTGAGAAGTAAACTAGCAGATGGAAGATTTGATCTCTTCTC